>NC_046649.1:6159992-6884992 GCF_900324485.2 Mastacembelus armatus
TTGTGCTCATGGGTAACTGTATCCATTTATTTTTTTTTATGTGTGTGTGTAGGTGATGGAGCGCCTGTGTGTGCGAGTGCAGCAGCAGGTGTGTGTCCTCAAAGGCTGTGAGGAAGGAGAGGAGGTCCAAACAGCCAGACAAATACTCAAAGAAGCCAGGAACTCGAGAGCTGTGAGTGGACTTCTTGCATTTCCTGTGTGTGTGTCTGTGTGTACAGAGCTTCTTCTTCTTGTACTGAATTTTACTGAAGTCTACAACATTTGTTTGACACTTAGCAATTGTTAACATCTGCTATATTGCCATGCTGTGAAAACTCTCCCTGTCTGGAGGTTTATAAATAAGTCATTAAAAATGAATTAATCAATAAGTGAATGGTGTCTCATCTAGCACATCAACAGAAAAAGTTAGCAATTGCTCTGTAATAATGAATGTTAATAATTATTAAAAAACATAATTCATAGAATGAATGAATGTTTTATTATGAATAAATTTATCAGATACGTTGTCAATTTAATTCTACTTTGTTGTGTTCATGCAAAAGTTAAACATTCAGACATTCAATTCAGAATGACTTCAAACAGAGAAACAACCAAAATTTCAAAGATGGAGCTAACCTTTGGCATTCTGCTGCAGTAATAACTATTATTTCAGTTGCCGGTTAAAGGTCTTATGTTTGAAAACTCATTTATTCATGTCAGCGCTGATAAGAGGTTCAAACCACCACTATCACATTTGTACTTGTAAATTTTAATAGGCTATTACGAAATGAATTCTGGCCTATATGCTTTACAAAGACATTGGACAAAGTCATACGGTCTTTTGAAGTTTCCACCTGGTGAACTCTAAAGCTAAAACACACACACACACACACACACACACACACACACACACACACACACACACACACACACACACACACACAAAGCCACACTGAACTCCAAACTGCCAGTCTGAAATGTGTTCTTTCATGGCTTATAAATCAAAGTAGATTAGTGGTACCACTTCAGTGCACAAATACAGTAGGTAATGAGCTTATGAAATATGATAAATTAGTTAGGGAGTAGATTAAAAATCCAGTAGTACAAAATGTATTCGCCAGAAACAATATCAAAAATGCTGCTTGCTGTGATCATATAACTTTCAGAATGGCAACATTCTGTTTAATATGTACTCCTGCACTGACATCTACTGTACTTCCTGTTTTCTTCGTGTGCTAGTTGTATCCCTCTCTGTGTGAGCTGGCCCATGTGTTGTCAGTAGACGGACCTGTCAAACAGCGCCTGGACACTCTGGCAGGAGAGCTGGCCAAGGCTGCTGACAAAGAACTGCAGGTAGGCCGTGGTGCTATCGTGGTTGATATCACTGATGCATCTGTGTTTTTAAACACTGTGGAGTTCTGGACTAGTTGCATTTAAATAGCCCATTATTGGCACGTGCCTTTGTGCAGTGCTGGTGTGCTGACTTCAAAAGAAATGCAAATTCACATCATCTCTGTGTGTTGTTTCCAGTTTTGTTTGTTAAGCACCAGCTACAATTTTGATTTGCAAAGGTCAAAATCAATTAAAAAATAAAATAAAAATATCAGCTTGGGAATTTTTGTTCATGCACAAGTGTCTGTAAAGGGTTGCAGATAAATAAAATATAACATTCAGCATCTTTACTTTAAGCAAGCAGATGAAAACTGTTACTAATAATTAAATGCTTTAAGAAATATTAACATATATATTGCATATGTATGTATGTATGTATGAATATATATATATATATATATATATATATATATATATATATGAATTTACAATAACAGAATTTATTAACAATACAGACTGTACGTGTAGTGATGCATGGCTTGGGTCAATTGTTTGCAGGTGGTCGTGGACTCCATGGTGTCTCTGTGCCGCGAGTTGTGTCCCATGTCCTGCTCAGCAGCCGAGAGGCTCAGCCCTCCTCTCTCATCCATTTCCGAACAAATTTCGATCCCTCGTTCCGCCATCCGCAACGCCTTGATGGAGAGAGCAGCCGAGGATATAAACAGAGCCCTGGAGTGAGAAAGACAACCAGTGAAAAAGTTTTGCTTAAGCACCAAACCTCAGCTAAGATACCATTGGATTGTTATTCCCTCCTGTGTTTCTTTCTTTCTCTCTGGTTGTCTCAGGGAGGTGAAATTGTCTGTGGTTTCCTATCTGACCAACGCCATCGTGGATCAGATTCTACAAGAGCTCTATACCACTCATAAAACCCTGGTACTGGTAATATCCCTTTACTGCATGACTTTTCATAGATTGTAGAGAAAACTATTTCCTCTAGTTTAAACCTGAAATCTGTCATTTTCAGAGGCAACATTTTTATCATTTTTATGATGATGAAGATGATGGAGCATTTAGTGTGGTGTTTACCATCAAAATGGTTTCAGTGTACAGACTAAAGTTACAAATATAGCATTACTTATTGACTCAATTATAGTACATCAGCTTGGTCTGTACCCCAAAAAATGTAAATGACACCGTTTTTCACAAAGATGAAAATGCAGATGCACAGTTTTGACCATTTTACCCCACTAAAGTGTAAAAGTAGATAATGATATCCATCACATAATAAGAGATTTCAGCTTTAAATTCTTGGATATTTATTGTAAGAAAATAGTTGGACATATTTATTTGATTTATCAATGTCTTAGTTCATTGCCTGGCAAGGCAGGATGCCTTTGCTCCCAGCAAACAAACAGTCTGCTGGCTTGTAGTTTTTACACTTTGGTTTTTGTTTAGATACATGGAAACAACAGATTGATTAGCACACTTTATAGGTGCAGGGAGCCAGATTTGTTATCCTTTGTTTCCCCTGTTTCCAGTGTTTATGGAAAACCTAGCTGTCTCCTGACTCCAGCTTCATATTTAATGGACAGAGATGAGAGTGATATTGATTTTTCTCCTCTTAACTTCTAACTCCAACTACTCTGGCATTAAATGGTGCATTTATATAGGACTCATAGGAAGAACCTGATTGAGAAAACAGTTTTTTCGGCCTTTAACTTGGTCAACATACAGTATATCTGCTCAAAGTAATTTTGTAAGGAAAGGAATTATATGTGTGACACATATTTAGGTTCAAAGTGACTGACAGGATGTGTCTTTGTCTCTTTACACACTTCAAAAAAAGGGCTATTTTTGAGTCCAATATGAATTTTCATTTTTTTGAATTGCTTTTGTGTTGATTTGCAAGTAGCCTCCTGCAGCTTTAAAACGTTTTCACTACCTCTACTATGATGTGCAGTGTGTGTTGTGAACTATGTAGTGATTTTACTCTGAGTCAGGTTTTAGTAACATGAGTCATGGATTCATCTTAAAAGTCATGAAATTTGAAAGCAAGTTGTCTCCCAGTCTTATTCTGTGGGCTATATCGGCGTACAGACAGGTTTGTAGATCACACACACATTATAGATAAAATGTTGCCAAGGAAATACAATTCTGCTGCCAACCACATCCAAAGATTTTACACCACAGTGCAGTAGTGCCTCCACATTCCACTCAAATGGCAATAAAGTCAGCACTCAACAAAATTCTAACATTTACTTAAACATTCAATTTAGTAAGTTAAGTATCACTAATAGAGCAATTTGAATCAAGTGCAGCAATTAAGTATTATTCTATAATTAAACAGAAGGCTTCTTCTAACATAACTGTGGACCCATCAAAATCTGAAGTCTTGAAATTTTTTTTCAAGCAAATCTCTCAGGTTGTCAAAAAGCTTGTACTTGACTTTCTAGAGTGTGTTATTTGAAATAGACACCGTGGTTCATGTGTCATTAGCAGGAAGGTTTACAAGGATAGAGCAGCCTTTTAAGGAGAACGCTGCACACAGAGAAAACATAACTAGATTTGAGTGAATTAAGGAGATGATTAGACCCTGCAAGTTCTTCTCTTCACAAAATCAAATAGTTTGTAAAGAAGCCAGTGGAAAAAGAGTCAGAAATAGACTGCCTGCCCTGCTCTACTTTGCATTCTGTTCAGTGCCTCTCCCATTACATCTTTGTTTTGCTGCAGTGCCATTTTGTCCTCTATCATGCCTCACTCCACCTTGATAATCAGAAAATTGTATTGTATTTATTATCTTTATGGGCTTTGAAGACAATAATAAACGACTTAGCATGAGCTTCTGGGGTACAAGGGCGGAGAAGCTTCTTCTCTATGATCGTGTTGAAGCATATTGTTGCAGGTGTCATCGCTGTGTGTACATGTGCGTATGCAGTCGTGTGCATGTTTGATGTTTGTGTTGCATCAGCTGCGGCAGGTGTCTCAAGCAAAGCGATGGGATGACGCTGGGACGGGCAGGCGCACTATCAGACAGTCCCGCATTGTCGAGTCTCTGGAATTCCCCGATGAGGACTTGGGCATCAACCTAGGAATAGTAAGTATCTGAGAAACACGCTGATATGATCTGCCAACATGATTTCCAGAGAAAACATTTCTTCATTGTTGACTGTTTAAGGCAGCTAATAGTTCTAATTGTACTAGAATCTGTATTTATGTTGAAAAACCATTGGACCATTATATTAGACTGCATTAGTTTCAGCTAGGTGTACCAAATAAACTACCAAGTGAAACAGTGTTAAACATAAAAATCACAGTTCATTATGACATTATCTTCTTTGACTAAAGGACACCATGGCTATTAAGAAGCGCAGTTCAAGAACTAGGAGAATTCGTCCTGTCTCTACCAGACTGAGTGAGTTTTGTCTTGATTTGAAGCTAATGTGTTCATATAGCATGATATATTTAAAAGGATGGCTGGATTCAAGTCAATTCACGTTCTGTTTTTAATCAAAGAAGTACTGTGCCTCTCAGTTTATGTCATTGTTAAAAGTAACTGTGTTATTTGCATATTTAATTTGGTATGCAATATCACAATTGAATGAATTAGGATGGCCTTTTCCCTCACTCTGCCCTGACAGGCTGAACTTTCCCCACTAGTGGTAGTAATGTAAGAATACTCGCCATTATCATTAACAACTACAGGTTGTTAAGAGTGGCTATATTCCTTTTATTATTTTTCATGTTGTAGTTTCTTTCATAATTATATAAACACAATCAAACAGGACTCGGCACTCTACCCTAAATTGTTAAGCGACATGAAAATAATCTTCATTTTGTCACAATCTTACAATAGGTTTAGGTGACGAGCCCAGTTCGTCTCCAACCCCCTCAGGTCCTCCCCACTCTGTCCCTCTTACACACTCGGCATCATGGGAGTGCCTGTCCACCCTCCCCACTAATGGCTCACCTTTACGTCACGTGACCCATGTCAGGCCACGCCCACCGCGGAGACACAAAGCTGGTCACCTTCCTCCTGAATCTGTGAGTATGAGACAGCAAATGACTTGGCGATGACCTTTAATGTTGTCCTGACTTTCCTTATTATCAATGGGCAGGGAACAACTTCCCTGCAGCCTTCTGGGAGCCTCTCAAGGGCTCCTGCCACATCAACAGTTACTGAGAGATTTGATTGCTGACCTGATTGCAACACAGATATTGCTCCTTAAATTGAATTTGTGGAACCTAGAAGCAAAGGGAGGGCTCTTTTATTGTTCTGCTGGCCACATTATAGGTTTAACTGCCCTATTAGTAATCACACAGTGCACCATAAAGTTCAGTCCATTTGTTTCTACAAAAGAGCTCAGCGGGGTTTAGAGGTGAGAAAGTATATAACATCTATAGTTTTTTGTTTTGTTGTTTTTCTGGTATTACCTCTTGACTGCTTTGTGTGAACTTTAGTTATTCATCTTGTTTTCCATGCCAGTGGCACTTTCCAAAAATAAGCTCCTTTTAACGTAGGAAGCTGTCACATGTGTCTTTGTGACTCAAATGTTAATCATGCACAGTCATCTCCCAGGGGCTGTAGGGCAGCCTCTAACTTAGTGGCTTGTTTGTTTGTTAAAGCTTTTTCTAAATTGGTACAAACTCACTTAGGGCAGCATAAGGAGAAGTTGTTTTACAAACAGCCTTTTTTTGGCCATGCATTCAGTTTTACCAGCCAGCGACTTGAAATAATACCTTCTGTCAGCCTTTCAGCTTTTTGTCAACATGGTGCATTGATCAGTGTTATCCCGATGTGTATGTGTGTGCAGCACTGTTCAGAGAATGGCGGAGTCAATATGCTGGAGGATGGACTACCTGATTTCTACAGCAAGAGAGTTCTACCTGACAGGTAGCTCACACAGTCGGCTTTGTTTTTGTGCAGTCAGAAATCAGTAAATACTGTGTCATGACTGTGGTGTCCTCTGAAAACACACACACACAACACTGAAAACAAAATGAACCTGATATGGGATATTTTATTTATTTATTTTTTACTTCTAATAGACGCAAACTCAACCAAATCTGCGTTAAATTACGAGACTTGACAGTTCTTATTAGTATGAGACAATTATCTCTGGAGAAAGTTATTGTGTAATTACAGTGAAGTTGAAGGTCTCATTGGTGAATGAGACCTGGGGTAGATTACTAGAGCAACTTTAAAGCAGCTAGAATCAATATTACATTGACGATCTGTCCAGGGTGTATCCTGCCTCTTACCCAGTGTTGGCTGGGGTTAGCTCTGCACCTCCCAACTATCTACAGGATAAATGGCATAGCTAATCAGTGGATGGGATAGATGGATAAATGGATAAAAGCATGGAAAAAATTATGTATAATAGTCCTGACCTTGACTTAGGCGGAGGTTGAGTGACAGGACCTCCTGGAAATTCAGTAAAGAGTTGGACCACCAGTAGCAACAGCACCTGAAGCAGCAATATATTAATATTGAACTAAATAAGAGAAAGATTCCTACAGACCATTGTACATGCATTAAAAAAAGATCATTAGATGTTCTCCATAATGCTATTATAATCTCATGTCAGTTTTTATTGATGGATGGGTCCATTTGTACAGAGAAAAAGCCTCATTTAAAGCTCTGTTTGTTCGGTAACTAGAATATATTCCATATTTTAAAAAAGGCGTCATCTTGTTTACTGGCACACTCCAGGCTCCTTTATTCTAAATAACCTTCCCTGAAAATGTACCATGGACACACAAAATTGTTTCTGTCCCTCTGTCCAGTATTAGAGACAGTACAGAACCACAACAACCTCACACTGACTTTATATTAAGACATAGGACAGCTGCTTCAGAAGTAAACTCTACTGTAGATCACAGAGCTGACAGACAAGTCTTTCTAATCTGTCAATTTACAGTATTACAGTATTAATCACTGGTACCATAGTGTGAAAGTACACTTGAGCATAGGCTCAGGTGTATTTCATAGTGTGGTCTAGTAATGATTTGATCCCTTGGGGTCATTTGAAGTATCTTGTATTTGGTGTATGTGTTAGCACTGTACTGTAACTACAGTACTTGTTTGTGATGAACCTACAGATAATTATCCAGATCATTTTAACATCTCAGCTAATTGCTGTGGTTTCTGGGCTCACTGTGTGTGTTGTTTTGGTTCAGTCTAAAGCTTTTGTATTTCCAGTGATGAATCTCTAAAAACCTGCTAAACGTATTAGAGCGTTCATTAGACCAAGAAAAGAGAGCTAAAGGAAGGAAATTAATGCTGATGTTGCTGCCTTATATAATATACAAATGTTTATTGAGGTAAGATAAAATATGTCAAAGTGAAAGTGACCAAAAATCAATTAATGCAGGCTTAAAGCAATCCATTTCAATTCTAAACACACCACTAATATCCTAATTTTTAAGAAGCATTGACAACAAATGACACTGGGTAAAATTACGCTTTAACAGGTGAATCTTATGTAAATAAAACTGATCATAATCATTACAGCATTAAGGTGGTGTAATGACGTGTTTGAAGATGTAGCTCTTCTTTAGGCTAAACCTTACTTTATTCTTACTTTACACCATAGCTTGAAAATATTAATTGGGACTGTGTGCTCTAACCAAATGGAAATGATAGGTTTCATGACTCTGTGGCTTAATGCTCACCAGTAGTGCATAAAAAGATTCACTGAGGCAGCAAACTGTGCCTTCTGTCAATTATATTAAACCATCTGTACAGGCCAGTCATGGTAGAACGTATGTTGTCTAATATGTTGAATATTTTTCAATGTTTCATTAGTGTAATGTCATAATGTGTACAGTTTAGTCAGCTAATAACACTGTGATCAGCTTATACAGAGTAATGATCAATAACTACCAGTACGAGTTCACAATTTAACTCTGATCTTTGTCAATAATATGTCTATCTGTACTTCTACCTTCTTGTCTTTACTCAAACCTAATCACTCCTTGTTTCTTTTCTCCTCTTTCTGTCCCCACCAGTCAGTTGTCATCCCTCCATCAGGCCCAGTCACTGAGGAGGAAGAAAAGACGCAGCATGTTGTCTATTTTCTCTGGCTTCCGCAAGAACCGCAACTCCACCATCTCTAATCAGGACTCAGAGTAAGCCTGGGGAAGAGGGGCTGAGTGAAGGAGGGAGTGAAAGTAACGTTTAAGTGCACAGACAGAGGGACTGAGACAGCTGGTAAATTAATCCAGCACTGCGCATTAATGTCACTTCACAGCTTCATAAATATTTTAATGGAAGAAAATATTTCGCTACCTCCAACTGTTTTCCCTTGCTCTAAATTTATGGCACTGCGTACATTTAAGCTGCCGTTACATAACAGCACCATAGGTTAAAAAGTAAAACCAGTTTTGCAAAAAGGGAGTAGAAGTAAAGTGTGGAAAACTTGTTTAAAAATGTATAACACAGATTAGTAACTGAGGGGTGGGAACAGCACTCAGTAAGCACTCTGCAAACGTTTAAAGAAGTTATAGTAGAGAGAGTACTACAGCTGCACAAGATGATTTGTTAGTGCCTTCACTTGACTACTTGACTGCCCTCTACATCAATGCCTTATCTTTTTGCAACAGCACAACCTATTTCTTCCTAAAATATGTCCATTAACTGCAGATGTTTCAACATATAAGAGGGATATTCTCTTGTAAATTAATAACATGCGGGATAAATATACAGAAAGGTAAGCCAGGTTACATCACTCATATCTTCCTTGGCCTCGCAGGTGAAGACTCAACTCACACATCAGGTTTTGTGTTTTCTGTTTATTCCAGCAGCACCTCAGAGAATGTTTACTCCATGATTCAGCACCCTAAGGACACTATGAGGCCAGAGTGCACTGTTCCTGGAGCGAACGGGACCATGCCTTCACCTCGGCCCATTCAGGATGTGCCTGTGCACGGGATGAGGGCTCCCAGCCCCCCGTGCCTCATTCAAAGACAGGTACATTGTCCAGGAATGCCAAATTCTATGTATTGTGATGAGATACTCAATCTATAATAGATCCAGGGCACACTTTCATTAACTAATTGTCACCTTTGACCTAAGTATATACTAAACTTCTTCTGGAACACCAAACAGTTGAAAGTAAATATAAACGTTTTACTCTTTCAGTAGCAATTGCTGAGTTTAATTTCAGTTTCCAATCTAACTCATTTCTAAATAGGGATCCAAACTGTGAGCATCCTGCCCCTAATTCCTATAGTCTTCATAATACACAGGGCATAGATGCATGCTGTGCCCACCACCTGCTATTTTTAGCCTTTTCCTGTAATGGAAGCTTGTCTGAGGTGTGGAGGACTATATGGCCTATTTTAAGTATTTGCTGAAGCACATGTACATACATACACATACACACACATATATACACACACACACACACACACACACACACACACACACACACACACACACAGATTTGGAGTCATCTAAACCACTTACATTCTCCAAGTACAGTCCATGGATCCTCAATGATCCTTGAGGGGATTTGAGGACATCCCCAGCAAAATGAGGGATAATTTAAAATTTGGCATAATTGAATTCACTGGAATTATACATTTTTAATCACAGGCTTTACTTTCAGCACTGTTACCAACTAACGATAACGTTAAATCGTTCAGTAGAATATCAAAAACAAGTTGGGAATCCGATAGAGCACTTTATATCACTATGAATCATACACAGTAAACATATGTCAGGTGTAATATTTGAATTTTTCTTTGGTGTAATTGCTCACAGCTCCCTTTGTGTTTCTGTATAGTCCACAGACCTGGTCAGCATGGTCTACAGCTGCATTGGGGCAGAAATTGAGGATTCAGATGGGAGCAGCACCTGTGAAATCAAAGTGACAGACCAAGATACTGATGGGTCTAACGCCATCTCAGATGCCCCTGCGGATACTCAGACTAACGGCCACATAGTGTCCTCCAAACAACAGACGGACAGGCAGATGGGTGCAGGCAGGCATGAGAGAATCGTACCTCTGACAGACTCACGGACTGAGGTAGAGGAGGACAGACAGAGTGGTGGTGGAAGCGGAGGTCCTTGTGGGATGAGGCCAGATCCCCCTCCACAGAACACCAAGCCCAATCTGGCTATCATGAGGCAACGCCACCTGCAGGAGAGTTTAGGTATTGCGATGTGCACTGCAACTGAATTTGTATTACAATATGTTTTTATTACAATATGAGTCAATTCCTAAAACCAGACAGACTGATTTCCCCACACTTAGATATTTCTATATTATCACATTTAAAAACAAAATACTGAACTTATAATACATACAATATGCAAAACACCGTGGTGAGAAAGATTAAGTTGCCATTTTACTTCCATTTCAAAAAAGGAAACAGAAAAGCATTTTATTTCCTTTAGATAACACTCAAGCTGTTGTAATGTACTTTGTATCCATTGCCATAATATTGATTTTGGTTTGATGTTTCCAGTAGTGTAATATCACTGTAGCTTACTGTATTTTAGATGATTCAACTAGAAAGGGACAGGGACAGGAATAGTAAACTGGTGCAGTAACATTAAGTGATTAAATATAGTGGAAAGTCAGCTCCTTGACTTTATTACTTATAATTTACTGTCATTAGAATTACTGACCTCTGTGGAAATTATGCTTTTTTTCCCCTTAATGCAAGTTCTATAATCCTTGGTAAATGTATCAATGAGAATTAGACACTGTTGACAGTGGCCTTTAATAAAGGCCATTTTGTTTGAAAATTAGGTTTAGTACAAAACCTAATAGCGATATGCTCTGTTAAATGATATAAATGTTTATAGTATAGTATAGCATTATGAATATTGCAGATTGAATTTCTTCCTGAATGAAAAACTCGAAGAGTATGTGTCATTCAGAATCACTGTCAGATAAATTGGTATAACTGTAAACAGATGACAGACGAAATGAGACAGAGAAAGCTGGCTGTATCGGTGTAGTTTTGTCATTAGCTTTTTCAATATATTAATATTGAGCATGTGGTAGATTTTTCAGTAATCTGGGACCATCAGTTGATGTTTACTATTTAAAGAGGGTAAAAAACTTTCCTCATCCATGAGCAGGGAAATGCCATTCCAGGCTTGTAATAGTTATAGTCTAATTTATTAAAAAAAACTATACCAATGGATATCAGCATGAAAGCTAACAGAAAAGTATTTGAAAACTTTAATCAGTATAATTAAAACAACATTTAGTGAGTTTTGTGAGAGGTGAAGCATTAGAGCGTGTAGTGTGATTTCATTTGGCTTAGTCCCAACGTTATGCTGCTACAACAGTGGCCTTTACAGAGAAGGCTATTGTTAAGGGCTATATAGTTTCAAGTCTAGACTTTGTATGGAGTTCAACCTCCTCAGTTACAAAAGTTGTTATAGACTGCAATCTGGCTCAAAGGGAATTAAAAGATCAATGTGAAGATCTGGAGATTCACATTAAAAATGGAGAAACAGGGATTTTTCAGTTTTATCCTCTGATTGAAAGCCTGCCTGCAAGATATGGATAACAAAAATGTGTTTAAAAAATAGCTGCTGCTATGGAAAACTGGTCAGCATATACTGCAACATGCATATATGCAAACAGATGGCCAATTCTACATATGCATCTGTCTTTGACTATCCTGAAGTTGTAGGAAGAACATAACAGAAAATATTGTGGTAACCCAGTCCATACCTGTAAAAAGTTTCCTTTTTACATTATCCTGCTATTTTTTCAATAGTTTAGCATGTAATTAGGAACCACCAAACAAAAACTGGTTGAACATTGTAAGAACTGTTGTCTGTGTCCTAACAGAAGCAGCAGGAAATGTAAAAGGAGAAGAAGAGTTGAGCGAAAGAAGGCGTGACGAGAAGCAGAGAGCAAGATTGCCAGAGGCCCAGCATCCTCATATTCCTAGTAAAGTATGTGTACTGTATGTAAAAAAACAAATGAAGTGACTTTCATGCAGGAGACTGACACATCACCAAATATTACTATATGTCCCACCCTCAGCCCAGTCTTGACCTCACAAGAGAAGAGACCTGTTCAGAAAACACCAAGACTCCTCCAAAAAACTCACCTGTCAGTCCAGGAGTGGAACCAAAAAGTGACCAGAAAGCCTTGCCTCTTGCTGAGCCAAACATTCAAGACCAGGATAGTACTGAGAGGAAAAGTCCACCAGCATCTGACAAGCCAGGGATGCAAATAGCAGAACCAGCCATCAGTCAAGGTACTGCAGCAATGTTACTAAAGAGTGATGTCCTAGATCACTCTTCATAAAACAGCAGTTTCCTTGGATTCTCTGTTAAAATAGTTTTATGTTCAACGCAGTGCAATTGTTTATTTTCTGTATGCCCATGGTATCTGTTAATGCTAATATCAAGTTCTGCTTTGTGAACTAAAGTGCCACATTTTGAGAAGACAGAATATGTTGATGTTACTGGGGCAAAAATAGGTGAAAATAAGATGATGATGATGATGATTATTGTTCCACCAATCAGATGAGGAAGAAGGTCGTAATGGATTTCCAGCAACATTACATCACACCAGGAAGTCCAACTCATTTGACATAGGTACAGTATGTCTGACGCTGTGCTTATTGCGTTCCTGCTGTTGTGTCCACATTATGTGACAAACATGTGCACTGTTTATTTACACACTTGGATGTCTAGAAGTTTTTGTTGTTTCATTCATAACAATGGTACAATGCCTTTTTCATTTTTTTATCCAATGAAAGCAGCATGATCCTCTTATTTGATGCCTGTAGAGCTTGCTGGCTGTGCCCCTTGCTTTGTCCTGCAACCCTGTTTGGAGTTCCCGCACCCCACTGTGTCTCATACCATTTTCCCCCAGGCATGGGACGGGACACTCCCTACGATCTGGAGAAGTCTTCAGATCGCAGATTCCCTGTGAAAAAGCCCTGTTTTCCCCAGTGTAGAAATAGATCACTGGACTACCCTGCTGGGACCAGGTGTATGTATCTGTTTCACTTTTTGCACGTTTGGTAGGAGAACCATTTAGCAGGGAAAGTTTGTACAATCTTTTATTTATTTATTTAATTTTATTTTGTGTGTTTAGCACACACAAAAAAACAAAAAGCACAAGACCATTTCCAAATGAGTTTTTTGTTTTGTCTGCTCTCTTGCAGTAATTACGTCTGAAAATACATTGTCATTCTGGGAAATTGACTAAATTCAAGCCAAAAAAAAACCTTTGCTGGAGTTTAAATGTTGCAAAAACTACAAACTTTTCATGAGTATTAATCTACATCTTGAATGCATGCATATTCTTGTATTTGATAAATGTCTGACTAAGGAAAGACATATTACACCATATTTAATTATGTAATTTGGCTGCTGTCCAGGTACATCTCATTGCAGCTGTCAGCCGGATCTGATGCTGCTGTGACAAGTGTGTTATTAGATGAGAACTTCACCATTTTGGGAATGAGGATGTTTTATCACTGCAGCTTTAATTGGAGCTGATTCCCTTTTGATACCGTCTTCCATTACTGAGATAATTGGCAATAATGTTTAACTGATTCATCGACACTTTTTACACTGAGACGTTTGACATTCAAGATGAAAAACCCTGAGGCAGTAAAAGTCAAGGGGCACTAATGACGTGGAAAAGCCGCTATCAAAATCCTCTATAATTCAGAGCTATATATCAAAAACCTGCTGCAGAGAACTCAATTACAATGGCCCATGTGTCACAAATTGTGGCATAAAAGCCACTTATTTAAAAAGCGTGAAACCTAAGTGATTGTCTGCCATGACTGGTTAAATTTAGGTAGGCTAAAACATCAAGAGTTGCACTTCATATTCAGGATAACGGGCATATTGTCAAATTTGTGTTCACCATCCACATTGAAATTGTGACTGTTAAAAGTTTAATGATTGTGTCGGAGGCATTCATTCGCTTGGTGGTGGTTGGCAAACTTAAAACTGCATTAGGTCATTTTTGTGGCCTTTTGGAGGCAGTGGATCCAGCCAAACGCACATCTGACACCATCTCGTGGTGAATGCGGAAGTGGTTTGACCAAAAACACATCATGGCCCAATGCTGTTCCTAGAAGATGCAAAACTTAGCAAATCATGTACACATCCAGAAGACAGGCAAACATTAATATTCATTTACAATTGTGTTTCCTGCCATCTGATCAGTGTATGTTAAATATGAATTTTTTTTTAACGTTGAGCAGCTACCGTATAGTAAATACTCCATTATGCTAATTAGCTACCTGCTAACTTTGCTGTGTTGGTGCTGATGAATGACTGATGAAGTGAAGTCCCAATTTTCACTCTCCTTTGTGCTCTCCTCCAGACTCTACCCATCTGCCTTGTTAGTGTTGGATGCCCCAATATGTTCACCAGCTAATGCTAGCTGTCTGTCTGGCACTAGATAGAGTGGGCTTCTAAACCATTTTTGTCTGAAAATCCTGCTGCAAACAAGGATGAAAGTATAGTTCATTAGCTGAAACTGAAAAATGAGATACATACATGATGTAAACATTTTCATTAGTGCAGCTTTAAAATCATGCAGCTGTATCTTGTTTGCTTCTTTAGGCTATGACAGTTCCCAGCTCGGTAACAGAGACGCATTATGACGTCACAAGTGGGGCCGGACAAGTTGGCTGGGAACAGAAGACTGGAGCATGGAGGACTGGAGAGAGACGAGCTTTTAAAACTGTGTGGACTCAACTGACAAAGATTTAACAACAGCTTTTTTTTTTTTTTTGTTTCCCTTTTGTTCCATGTAGACAGTTGTTGCTGAAATTGCATGTACTGTATGTTTTGTTTTGAACTGGTTGCACTTGTTATGGTTGTTCTCAGGCGAAGGGCAGCTCAAACTTGCAGTACATGAAGTACTTTGTATACAGACACACTGTATTTCGGTATCTCTCCAGTATGCTTACCTGTTGCTTTATGCATTTGTGTAAAATCTTTTACTGTTGAAGATACTTTGTCATCTCATCCCCCCCTTGTCTTACTGACAATCTGTGACTACTAAAAGTGAGTTTGTATGGTATATATATATATATATATTCTATTGAAAGTGTAAAAACAGAATACAGAGCTGCACTAACCATTGTGGTAACTACCAGTTAACAATCAAGTTTTTATTTGTGATAATATATTATTTGATATCTGTGTTTGTAAGTATGCTTTCACTGTATGATGATGATGATGATGACTGAGAAGTGTGTGGTCATGCACTTAGCACTCCCATCTCCTCAAGATTATTGAAGTCAGTCAGTGGATCACTTATAGTTTTAATCTGATTTTGCAGGCCTGGAAATTAGTATATTTTCTAAAAATGCTTCTATGACTCAATAAATAAAACTGACTTTACATGAGAAGATTATTTGAATTATTCTTCTGATTAACTTTTATGCATAAACATTATGTTTAAATGTTAGTCACGCATGTCCTGTCAACTTTACATAGGGAGGTCAGGTTTTGTTATGGGGTTTAGTACTGTGTGTGAAAACAGTTGAAATATGTCGTCTGTGGCTGAGGAGGTCCTCTGACAGGCTTCAGAAAATAATCCCTGATAATGTCACCAGGTTCACTCGGACTGGGTTTGGTGACTACAGAATTTTACAGGAATAGTTTGACATTTTGGGAATTATGTTTGTTTCTTGCTGAGGGTGAGAAGAGGCAATAGATGCTGCTGTCATTTTTGTATGTGGCCCTGGTGCTAGGAGGTGGTTAGCTTGGCAAGAAGTGGGCCAGAACTGAGCTCTGACGCCTGACATCCAAAAGTTACCTCAGCTTGGCAACACACACACCACTGGTTGATACATCCAAAACAGTCTGACGGTAAATGTAGAATGTGACTCATTTGTCTTTGACTTTGCAGAATTGTTGTCACCATCAAACAAACAGGATCAATATGTGTGTAATTGTTAGGTCTTGACACTGAAAGGTGAACTTGGTGCGGAGAATGGCAGAGAAGTAACTTTAATGCTTTCAAACTTCTGTGACATTGTGATACCACAGTGCCCCCTAGTTTCTCATAGGGTTGAAAATCTCTCTCTCTCTCTCTCTCTCTCTCTCTCTCTCTCTCTCTCTCTATTTTATATATATATATATAAACATTTGGATTGTTTTAGTGCAAGATTCTACTTTCTGACTTTAAACCCACTTGATGTAAACTAACAGGAAGGGGGACACAGTTTTCCAGCATGACAACTGCAGGGTAAGTATTACTTTACATGTTAATAATTAAAAGTTCAACCTTTAATAGTAGTCAAGGACTACTAGACTACAAGGAGTACTTTTTTGTCAGGAAGAATTAAATGTTAAAACTGATTAGTGTAAAAAAAAAAAAAATGCAAGTACATACATTTTCCAATTACAGTAGTAAATATGTTTTTTTACAGAATAACATTTAAGTCTAATGGTGACACAGATGGTGTTTCGTGTACTATTTCTTGGTGATGACGCCACGTGAACTGTCTGAGTGTTACTGCCTCTCAGCAGCAGATGTCAGCAGAGACTGAGCTCTCCTTTAGCCTGAAACCGCCTTCTTACTGTTCCAGTGCCATGTTGTGCCAAATCCTGATGCACTATCATTACAGAATCATGGATCCGAGGAGCTGTTGCTGCATTAATGAAGGCTGATTATGCATGAAGTTACAGCTGTTGTGATGCTGATTGTTGCAGATAAGATCATGGTAGACTTGGTAATGAGCATATTTATACTTAATTGACAATGTAAATATGTTCAGTAATTACTCCTGACACTGGCATGTAAGCACCAGATTAGGCCAACACAGTCACTGTGCATTGTGTACTCTCTTTGTCATGCACATCTCAAGCACACAGGTGAGATCCAGGCTCCATCATGACGATTTGTCATCGTTTCCAAACAACAATGACAGGCCTGGTTGCCTTGTGACAATGAGAACCTTTTTAATTCCCTTCATCCAGTCATCTGATCTCTCATATTGCCATGACAGATCACAGGGAGTGCTGCTGCATTTACAATCATTGGGTTACCAGATAACTGCAGTTAATTCTCTGTTATTCCATCCACACCCAGTCCCATACACAATATGCCCAGCTGAATGTCTCATATGGAAACCTACACAGCTCATACATGCATACACACAATGTTCCACTAGCAAAACTGTGTTAATGCATGTTATCAGAGGACATTCTAGCTCACTCATCTTGATGGATACTAGATTATGTGAGGTATGCACTCAGTTATTTGCATGTTTGCAAGCTTGCTTATACAGCTATGTCTACAGTTGTTCACAAGCCTGTGTGCGTGCGTGCGTGTGTGTCTGTGTGAAAGAGAGGGAGAGAGAGAGACAGAGTTAGTCACATGTGTTCAGCACCAGCAGATGGCTCAGTAGCAAGCCACTTGACTCTCTGTATAAACAGACTCTGGTAATGACTGAGCCAGTGGGGTCCACCCTACACCTGCTGAGCAGCACAAAAACGGATCACAAAAGCTGACGAATGAGGGTTCACTGTATGTTTAATGTAAAGAAATGATTTGATGTGTTTGTGAGCCACTGTGTGAGGTAATGTAACAATTCGGCTTAGTGTGACCACAATAGTAAACAATGCAATGCGGGAAATATCTCCTTCCAAACACATATGTTTGCCTCCATAGACAAATGAGGGTTTATTTAGCTTCCTCCAGTCAGAGCTCATAGGGCTTATAACCAATAATTTAAACCAAATGAGTACATTTATTCTAAAAGGCCCTAATCCCACATACAGTGGGTACGGAAAGTATTCAGACCCCTTTAAATTTTTCACTCTTTGTGTCATTGCAGCCATTTGCCAAAATCAAAAAAGTTCATTTTATTTCTCATTAATGTACACTCAGCACCCCATCTTGACAGAAAAAAACAGAAATGTAGAAATTTTTGCAAATTTATTAAAAAAGAAAAACTGAAATATCACATGGTCATAAGTATTCAGACCCTTTGCAGTGACACTCATATTTAACTCACATGCTGTCCATTTCTTCTGATCCTCCTTGAGATGGTTCTGCTCCTTCATTGGAGTCCAGCTGTGTTTAATTAAACTGATTGGACTTGATTAGGAAAGGCACACACCTGTCTATATAAGACCTTACAGCTCACAGTGCATGTCAGAGCAAATGAGAATCATGAGGTCGAAGGAACTGCCCAAGGAGCTCAGAGACAGAATTGTGGCAAGGCACAGATCTGGCCAAGGTTACAAAAGAATTTCTGCAGCACTCAAGGTTCCTAAGAGCACAGTGGCCTCCATAATCCTCAAATGGAAAAAGTTTGGGACGACCAGAACTCTTCCTAGACCTGGCCGTCCAGCCAAACTGAGCAATCGTGGGAGAAGAGCCTTGGTGAGAGAGGTAAAGAAGAACCCAAAGATCACTGTGGCTGAGCTCCAGAGATGCAGTAGGGAGATGGGAGAAAGTTCAACAAAGTCAACTATCACTGCAGCCCTCCACCAGTCCGGCATTATGGCAGAGGGGCCCGATGGAAGTACAAGACACATGAAAGCCTGCATAGAGTTTGCCAAAAAACACAGGAAGGACTCCCAGACCATGAGAAATAAGATTCTCTGGTCTGATGAGACCAAGATTGAACTTTTTGGCGTTAATTCTAAGCGGTATGTGTGGAGAAAACCAGGCACTGCTCATCACCTGCCCAATACAATCCCTACAGTGAAACATGGTGGTGGGAGCATCATGTTGTGGGGGTGTTTTTCAGCTGCAGGGACAGGACGACTGGTTGCAATTGAAGGAAAGATGAATGCGGCCAAGTACGGAGATATCCTGGAAGAAAACCTCTTCCAGAGTGCTCAGGACCTCAGACTGGGCCAAAGGTTCACCTTTCAACAGGACAACAACCCTAAGCACACAGCTAAAATAACAAAGGAGTGGCTTCGGAACAACTCTGTGACCGTTCTTGACTGGCCCAGCCAGAGCCCTGACCTAAACCCAATTGAGCATCTCTGGAGAGACCTGAAAATGGCTGTCCACCAACGTTCACCATCCAACCTGACAGAACTGGAGAGGATCTGCAAGGAAGAATGGCGGAGGATCCCCAAATCCAGGTGTGAAAAACTTGTTGCATCATTCCCAAGAAGACTCATGGCTGTACTAGCCCAAAAGGGTGCTTCTACTCAATACTGAGCACAGGGTCTGAATACTTATGACCATGTGATATTTCAGTTTTTCTTTTTTAATAAATTTGCAAAAATTTCTACATTTCTGTTTTTTTCTGTCAAGATGGGGTGCTTAGTGTACATTAATGAGAAATAAAATGAACTTTTTTGATTTTGGCAAATGGCTGCAATGACACAAAGAGTGAAAAATTTAAAGGGGTCTGAATACTTTCCGTACCCACTGTATAAGGATTGGATGACTCTACACAGTTCAGAGCTCTGTATTGTGGCTAAGAGGATGGAGGATGGAGAGGTGAGGTCAGGTATAATGGTCTGCAGTTGATTAAGTTTGGGGAAGTAGACAAAGCTCAAAAAATGCAATGCTTTGTTTCCAATACTGAAGTGATGTTTTTAATATAAAGTAAATTAACAGGTCTTTTTTTATTTTTTAATTTAGAAGTGCAGACTCAAATCACATGGCTTAGAAATGAATCTGATGACTTTAGACACTTGATACATTGTGATGGTCTAAACTGCCTACGTATCTGCCATAGAACTACAGTGAGCTTCCACATACTAATATTACTTTGATCTTGGGCCTGAGCAGTAGCATACAGTATACAATAACAGAAAACAGCAATAACAATATTACAGGAGCAACAGTCTCAGAAATCCTAACATCTTATGAAAACAGTGCATAAACAAAGCCCAACATCACAGTAGAACTGAGCTGAGGTTGGAACCACACTGCACACACTGCATTGTAAATCAGCTTAAAGGCAACTACTGGGACTTCAAGTACACTAGTAAATCCATAAACTTTACTGCTTTTGTTTTCCTGCCATATGTCAGGTTAACATTTTTATTCTTCCTTAAAAAGAATAGATCCATCCTGAACTCTGTGCAAGTCAGACATCACCCACCAACGCAGATGTCGCTGTGTTTGTCCTCTCAGATTCATCAAAGGATTCTCTTCATTTTGCCTCCATCTTTCCTGAAGAGGCGGTTTGACACTTACCACTCAGGCCTCTGTGGAATCAGTCATTCATCCCGCTTTCTCTTCACCTCTCCCTGAACTTTATGCTCTCTCAGCCTATCCCTCCCTCTCCTCTTTGTGTCCTTTATCCCTGTTCTCCTAAGCAAGTGAGCCTCATCACCAACTGGCAGTAATTAGTAGAAAATAAAGATGTGTATGTGTGTGTGTGTGTGTGTGTGTGTGTGTGGGTATGCTTACACATGTGTAGGAGTTTCATGGTGTTTGTGTGCATTTCTGTTTAGGTGTTTGTGTCTATGTAGTTGAGAGAAAAAGAAAGTAATAGTGAGGTCAGAGCTGGAGGAGATGAAGCAAAGTTAAATTTAGTGGGAGTGAGAT
Source organism: Mastacembelus armatus (assembly GCF_900324485.2). Lineage (NCBI taxonomy): Eukaryota > Metazoa > Chordata > Actinopteri > Synbranchiformes > Mastacembelidae > Mastacembelus > Mastacembelus armatus. Next base: position 6,180,794 of record NC_046649.1, read on the forward strand.
ATTTTGTAGACAACAAATACTCCGAGGGTGAGAGGCCGACTGAGGTAACCAAGCCACAGAGTGGAGCAGAGTTTTCAGACTTTATCCCCCTCAGACTTTTCCAATAGCACCATCAGAAAACATAAGTTTGTGGCTTTCAAATGAAAGGTCTCAAAAACTATTGGGGAAATTTCCTTAAAATTTAATACAAAATACAGCCGTCATTGCTTCAAGAGCTTAATTCATCACATACTGTGATTTCTGAACAAATAATAAGCATCCCATCAGTCTTAGCTGTAGCTTACGCTTACGCTTTGTTGTGCTAATTATGACATTTAAACATGCGAACACATCAGGTATCCAGAGGAATTTAGGACTTCTGGCGGAGCTATGAGCAGTTGTTCTATGAATGGGTCTGCATTTTGTGTGACTGGTGCACACAGGTGCTGTATGCATACATACACGCAGGTGAGACCATATCCCTTCTGTCCAACGGTTCACACTGTTTTACTGGTGTTACCACTGTGACATGACAGGGCTCAATGTGCTAATCATAGCAGAGGATTCTTTGTTAAGTTCACCAGCTCTTCATTAACTTTGTCTCCTGTTTATTTATTTTAAATAACAAATCAGAGCAGTGTGAGTGTCAGTGTCGTCCTTACCAAGAGCATTGGTAAGGAGTGGTAAGACCTAGCTCATCATTAGAGCTCCTGTTTACCCTAAAGGTGTCCTGTGAGTTTGAAGTTTAGACTGTATTTGGTCCAGTAGAGTTCTTCCACACAAAACCGTAAACGACTTTGCCCATTCACATACAACCATGCCCATCACACATGAAGTCAAGAGGAGTGGGGGATGCTGGGAGGAACGCAGATGTATGGCCTCTCTCTCTCCTCTTTATACAGCACATCAGCTGATGATGAGTGGAGGGCCTTTCCCTGGAGTATATCACCCTTCACATACATTTAACATCCTCTTTATGGGTCTCTGTGGCTCTGGCCCCCTTTCAGACCTCTGTAATTCATATTTGTCCACACCTGGGAGTTGCTTTTTATTTATTGTGTTCTTCTGTAAAGATGAAATTAGCATTTTTTATGTTTTCAGTGGATTCTCTTGAGACCGACTGACAAATAATTGTGTAATACATATTTGACTTATACTTGAGTGTTTATTCATATGAACATTTGTCATGTATCTTTTGATAAGAATGTTTTAACACATTTGAATTGAACTTAGCAATTATGATGTGAATGTTCAGCATTTTCTAACTTTCCCTGACATGAGCATTTGTCCTAGGAAAGCTTGTTCTGGGTGTAATGTTGCCAGTTCTGCTGAAGGGACCTATTTTCTTCTTTTTTTTTTAAATACCCACCTTTCACACTGAAGTTTTGTGGATATGCACATGGCTACCCTTCATAATTATCTATTGTATGAAAGCTACCAATTAACAAAAACAATTCCAATGGTATTTGTGAATGTTTTGGGTGGTTTTTTGCTTAACTGATAGATATCAAACAATTCTGATAGTGGAATTTATCTTTCATTTTAAATTATCTGTGGATTAAACATTTGCCATTGGAAGGGTTATGTTACATTGCCCCATAAAGAAATTAAATCTTTTAATGCTTTTTAATCAAATTGATGGGAAGAGCATATGGTTGGCAAACTACAAGACTGAAAAAAATATGGGCCTGATATTTTGGGCGGACCAGTTATGAGTACACGTTGCTCCCACAGTTTCCTAATCTCCTGACCCTGAAAGTAGTTTTGCACATAATGCATAAGCGGGAGGTTCATTCAAATCAGGCCGAGCTAAGCCAGTTTTTAGTATGTTTGCACTGAGAATAGATGCCACAGAACCACAATATTAATAATAAATAACCTGAAATGTAAATGAACCATTTTAATCTGAGGAAATGGCAACTTCAGCATGCTGACAAAAAAAAGATCACAATGGATCATGATACTAGTAAAAAGTTAAGAGATCAGCCGCTTGATTACAATGGACCAAAGTAGTGGAAAGACCAAGTTACCCCCACTGCTGCCCTTAGATTCAGCTGGCACTCATGATGTTATGATGAAGGTGGTGGAGACCTCTATCTAACAAAATGTCAAATAGGTGTTCAGCGGAGTAGCAATTTGACAAAAGCCATAAGGTGTGATTCATATTCTTTTTATATGCATAACTGTTCAATGTCCTTTGTTCTCCTGTGTGTTTGCATGCTGTCCTTGTTCCTCCACATATTTATTGATGTTTTTCTGTATTTCTGGATTAAATTTTTTTCCCTGTGTTTTCTGCTTTCCTCTGAAAGCCACAGTCTGGATTGATTTTTCATGCTACAGATGTCCATACTGTGGCCACAGAGTAAAACTGGCTGGGTTGAAAATATCCCAGAGCCATTCACAACCACTAAAATCAGCAAATCAGTTCAGTTGGAGGTCAATGCGACTAAAATCAAACAGTTAAACAGCTTGTGCCTTGTGCTGCTCATTTCATGTCTGTGTACTTCCCATCACTTCCAATCCATGCTGTTCACTCCCCATTTAGTTGCTGCTGCACTAACAAACCAGAGCAACAAAAACATAAATACAATTAAGCTCTGTTATCGGCATCCGATGTTGCACTGTCATGTGTGAAGTATAATTTAGTAAGGCTTGAGGTGGGCTGCTAATTTGCTACTCCCATCAAATTAATGATTTCCCCTCTAATCACATTCATATAAGACCTGTGTTCAGTACAGACAGTTTCTAGTTAGTGATGACTGTTCAGCAACACCAACTAAGCTGCCTCGCTGACCTTTCTGCTTGCGTGCATAGCGCACATTATCACCCACCCCCAAAGATGCAATTTGGACAGGGATATAAAGCTTGAATGAGATACTGCTTAAAAGGGACAGATGGAAGAAGGAATGAACAAACGTTTGTTCATTCCTTCTTCCATCTGTCCCTCACACACAATATCACAGACAAAGCTGATCAGATTTTGACAAAAGTGGGAGTAATGATGCATCCCTCCACTCTTTGGCATTTTCAATGTTAATGTCATGGTTAAAGAAACTGAGAAAATGACAGTTTTGATTAAAATGATCATTGTACTCTACTAAGCGATGTAAGTTTGAAAAGCCTATTTTCACAGTCAGGGTTAGTAAAACCAGAAATCATGTGTGTCATACAGTCACAAGTGAACCTTGTGAAATGATCTGTCTACATGTAGTTTTTAATGGTATGGGTGAGATCACCATTCCCATGCTAGATTCAGATTGTCTCCCTAACTACAAGAGATTCACACAGAATGTGGAAAATGATGCATACAGGGCATGCAGTCCCAATGCAATTTCATCATTGATAACAGCCTTGTTGTTTAATGTTCACGCTCTTTACTTTGTTCAACTGGCAAAATGTGCCAGAGGCTGTTGCTGTGACGCAACCACCTGAAACAAACATTTTAAAAACCGTACTTTTGCTTCTTCTAAAGAATGAGATGTGAAGATCAGTCCTATATGTTTGTGCATTAAGGTCAGAGCTTAAAAAATCTAAAAAAAAAAAAAAAATTAAATAAAATAAAACCAGAAATGCAAATGACAATTGTACATGGTGAAATAACATTTATCTATTCACCTACTGCATTAGGGCTATAAGCCATGCTAAAATTTATTATATCATTGGTGAACAAACCTACAATATCCATGAAAAATAAATAATTACATAATTAGAAACAAACTAGATCTTTTATTACAGGAAATTGCTTGTTTTCTTCCGTTAAAGGGAGTTTTTCCTCTCCACTGTCGCCAAGTGCTTGCTCATAAGGGAATTGTTGGGTTTTTAGTTTTAGTTTTTGTAAAGTGCCTTGAGATGATTTGTATTGTGATTTGGTGCTATACAAATAAAATTGAATTGAATTGAATTGAAAGGCCTTATCAAAAGACAGGACATCACAGAGCGGTGTCTACATTCATACAAATAGGTATATAAAAAGTTGCTCTCACCTCAATATGGCACACTATTATCTGGCTACACTTAGCTCATCTAGCCGTTTATGAGGAACAAAGCACACCAAAACAAAAACTGGGCAAAGGCTGTGTAGATGTTTTTTGATGTCTACATGTCCCTGGGTGTTTTGAGAGCCTTTAGTTTAATCCATCTTCAAAGAACTGTGGTTTGTTTTCTTCAGAGTGTTCCAGCAGGAAGCTGTAGAAAGAAGCTGAATTGATCCATGAAGCCATCAAAATATTGGTGGCTTATTCCTATTTATGCATTTGGCATTGAGGGATGTTGGACTTTCTGCTCAGATACTGAAATCAAATAAATGACAGAGAAAACCTTCACAAATGTCATTGCGTAGGTAGCCCTCGCTTTTAACAGTAAATAAGTGGCTTGTTTACTTATGATGGATAAGTGGCCTGTTTCCTTGCGGGGCTCTGTCTGCTCTTTACCAGAGACTGCATTTATTTCTCTGCACAACTAGTCTGTGTTTGTAATGTTTATCCCCTTGGGAACAAACAAGCTCTCTTCCTATCTGTGTGACGAGTCTGCATTATGTGCTTGCCAAGGTGAGCTGTCTTGTTTGTGTCATGATGCAGCCAACTTGCTGATGTCACAGTGTGTTTGTTGTTTAAGCTTCAGACTGGATCGTATCTACTGACTCATCAGGCTTGTCAGTCACAGGAAAACCTGGTGAGCACTGAATTGCAGGTGATTCAGCGGCAACCATTATAAACATGAATAATACATGGGCGGGAGGTGATCATTAAAATTAGGGAAATTATCTTTATTTTGCATATCTATAAATTCCTGAGTTTGCCTGCTCAAAGTAGTTCATAATTCTCTTAACCTTTATGTGTCATTTTCTCTATTTCCCTGTCACTTTCTCGTCATCTCTCAGCTGCTCCTGTCTCATCTCATTTGTAATTTCTAAAATTGATTTTTGTACCTTATTCTCTCAGCCCCAACACTGTACCACCTCAACTGGCCTTTCCCTCTTCATCCACAATCCTATTTCCTAAAATCACTCCAATCTGCTCAACTATCCCCAATATTTAAATCTGTCTTTTTTTTCATAGTGTTATGTTATACAGTCAGGCCAGCCTGAGCCTCACATTTACCAGCCTCCTTTCCATTGTCATCTCCATCAATAACGCCATCTCATCACAGTGGTGCTGGCAAGTAACCCCTGCAGTCGCTCTAAGGCAAGCAACCTGGCAGAGCTGGACGCTTTGCTCATTCAACCTTACCTGTTTCTGGGTCTCCTGGGGTTCACGACTTCAGTGGCAGGGGGAGTGGAAATCTTCAGTGTGGAGGTATCATATTGTAATATCCAGGATCAGACCCCTGCTAACGTGATGTAATTCTATTACCAGTACTTGTCTTAAAGGATAAAACTGACAATACCATGTATTTCTCTTACTGTTACACCAAATGTGTATTAATGGCTGAAAACAGTTACCAAGAAATGCACCACAATCTGTAGTCCTCTATGGACTGTATGCCTAACTGTTTTAGGGACTTTTCAACAAAATGAAATTATATTTTTGTGACCAACTTTAAAAATGTATCTCTCTATTAGGGTCTGGTGCTTAATGCCACAGCAAAGATTGGGAATTTGAGTAGTAGGAAATTGTTCACCATGAGACACATCTAAAACAACAGCCTTATACTTTAAACCTGCTCCAATCAATAGTTTCATTTTAACATTTTATCAAATACCTGTTTTTAACATAGAGGGGGTCATTTGCAAGATGAAGCCACAGAAAATGAAGCCCCAGCTTATCATTTCCCTTTACCTCAGTGCAGCATTTTATTTACATTTGTCTGGTGGCTTGACTCAAAGTGAATACTAATGTTGCTCCATGTCTGTTGGAGGTGTAAATAGGCAACTGGTTGCTAACATGCATTATCCATATCAAATAATTATAATGTGGCCAAAAAATAAAATAAAAAAAAAACACTGCTTTAACAATTTTACAGACAGACATTTATGTGTCATATATTACAGTGTTAAAGAAAGCAACAAGAAAGAAATACAGATAAAACAGATAAAAACAGAAAACAGAAATATCTCAGTTTCTTCAGTGATGCTCACATTTAGTTGTCATGGTAGAAGAAAAAGCCCTTTCACACAGGGGGTATCCTGCTAAACTACAAGTCAAAATGTTTAGAGGAAAGGGTAATGAAAGATCATAGTTTTAGAAAAAAAAAGAATATTTATTGCCTCCGCACACTTACTTTTATATAAAGTGTATACTACCCTGGATTGGTGTACTGGACATGATGTGCTGCATCCAGAATGAATAAAATTGCCAATGATAGCAGGTGACAGATCATACTGTCACAATACTTCTGAGCAGACTGAACTGTCACCTATTTGTAGATCTAAGATTAGTGTATGGACTAGGTTCCTCTCCTATGTTATGGTAGTACACTGTGGTAGGCACCTGGTGTTACTCAAGATCACCTACATCAACTTTGACAGTTGTTGCATGTGGTCAGTGGGCTGCTTCTGGTTCCTGCTTCCTTAAACTCTTGAATATGTCTCTATTATATCTCCTTATGTTAGTTCAGCAGCTTTACTCAAGAAAACCTGCACTGCGCTGGTGCATAACGCCTGCTCATCCCCTCATGCCTGCCTCACCTTCTGCCTCCTGCACACTCACTTACTCACCAAACTCAGACTGACTCAGAAAAGTTAGTACACACACAGCAGTGCTCACTCACATCGCCTGTGGCATGCTTTTCTTACTTGCCATCACTAAAAACACTGTACAGCCAAATATATGCATCACTTTGTATGTCCATCCTGTGGTCTTTGTTTAGATTTTCATATGGTCATAGCAGCATCTCCTTTGTTTTTGTAACATTACAGTTAATATTTTGCAACACTGCAGCAGCATGTGAAGCTCTCACATATATTATAGTAAACCATAAACAGAATGCATTATGTGCCATAAAAGACAAGGGTTATATTCCCCCCTCACAGTTCCTGAGTCACTAAGCAACCTCACTGTTCTGGCAATGGGATGTCTGCAGAAGAAGTGAACTGCAAATCTGCAATATTTTACAGTTCAACAAAGCAGTTTCTCTTTACATCAAAGCTCACATCATCATTTACAAATCCAGGTCATCGAACTTAAAGAGATATTGTTAGAGCTCCCACATGGGACCTGAACCTGCTATCTTAACAGCCTGTCTCACGAGCTGTCTGCTGAGACCATAATGACTGACTTAACCCAGCCAAGCAAATGTGAACTCAATTCCCCATAAAGCTTTCTAACAACTGTCACTGAATTGCAATAAAAGCACATCTGATAAACGTAACATTTGGTGGACATATGAAGCACAGTACAAAAAGAGCTTTGCCTGTTTCATGCAATCTCCACAAAATATTGTTACATCAACTCTATCAGATTACAACAAGCAATCCAACCTTATAACCCCATTGCTAAGCTGTGTGTCAGAGCAAAATCACAGGGGACACAGTGTGCCATGTCTGCCTCCCAGTAAAGCTCGCTGTGACATTATCTAAATTCAATGTCACCTCAATAACTTTGTGAAAAGAGTCCCTTCCTGAGTTATGAGAAGTATTAATAGAAGCTGACTTGTTTTGTTGTGAGCTTAAATCCAGAGAAGTGCTTATTAAATAGGGATTTGACACAAAGAATCACATCAGATATCTGCAGGGAAAAAAATTACTTCCTAACAAGAGGATCCCATCTGCATCCGAAGTGATTTAATATCACAATGTAAAGGGCAAGTCATGTACTTGAAGTGGTCCGGGGCTTTGTTTGACAAATTGGCTGAGGACAAGTAATTGGATTTTTTTTGTTGTCAGGTTATGTAGATTGGAGGATGTAAGGCAGCAGTTTACTGGGATGTTGGAATTCATTCGGTTGACCTGAAATGTTATATAATGGTTTTGTTTTGTAGCTAAAATGCAAATCTCCTTAAATGCGGGAAGCACACAATTCTTTTGAGTATGGCCAAGTTTTATATATGTATTGTATTTGCTCAGGTTCAGTAACACTTGTTGTCCAGATAGTTCAAGAGCCAGAAAAATAGATACATCTACTTCTATAAAAAACTAAAGTTTAATTTTGGATATGTAAGCAGCCCTGACTCTGTATGTACCCTTTTTCATTCTGTAAAGATTATCCAAAGGCAAAGAGCTCTAATTGTTTTTTCTTGTTTTGTTTTGCTTTTTGTAAGAAGATAACATCCTTTTTCTGGTAAACTTGTTAGCAGACGGTTGCTTATTTAATCATACTCAAATTACAGAACAGCATTAGCTTTCATTTGGAGCATAATCAATTATCACATGCTCAAGTCATGTTAATTTCATTGGAAGGGTAAAACTTATTTGATTGCAGATGTGTAACATCTGTGGACACAGCCATTCATCTATTGTGTATAACACCTTACTCTGTGGAGGCTCGTAGGTCAGGGCTGGGGGTCTGGAGCCGATCCCAGCTGAGAGGCAAGGTGATGTTAGGTATATGATGCTGATAAATACTTGAAGGGCGTGGTCTTATTGGCAGCCATAAGTCATACCATGGTGACCACTTGACCTCCTGACATCTCCCAGACTGCACCACAGTACATATCTAAAATCAGTGTTTTTATTGGCGGGGAGCAGGCAGTTTTTCATCAACTCTGTCTTGGTGGTTAATGAGAACACTTATCTCTGTCATCTGTCTGCGCTGTGATCTGCTCACACAGTGCAAGGCGCTACCAAGCTCTCATGTCCTGGTGAGACTTAATTAAGTCTGCAGATTAGTGAAAGCTTAAAATGTAAGTCATGCTCAGCAGACCTATTGAGAGGATCCTTCCTATTTCCATTCACTGTGTTGGATGAAGCTCTAACCTGTCTGGACCCCAGTACACTGTTGAAAATTCTGTGATATCAGGCAGCTACAAACAGCAGTGAGCAAACTGGGCTCCAAAGTGAGACTTGGAGGAAATTAATATCCAGTGGATTCAGGAGATATTATTATTATAAACTATATTATATGTTTAATAGCCTTTAATAGCAGATCATGCACTGCCATTAAATATTATTTCAAATCCACAGGTTTATATACAAAGAGTCATAGAGAAGCCATAGAGAAGCAGTGAGTCACAGTAAGAGTGACTGTTTTCCTGTCAACTACCAGCTACTACTGTATATATAAAACTGCCAATAGGCAGGAAGAATGCAATGTTTTTCCATATTATAAAATATTCAGGCAAGTACACAGTTAGAAATAACTGGTCTTTTTTGGGGGCAGCAGAGACAAGCTGTGAATATCATCCTATGTATGGCGAACTTGTTTGGTTTGGTTTTAACCAGCTACTGAGGGAACTATTTGGTTCTTCAGCTGCTAAATGCTCAATTATATTCACCAGTTAGCTGCTAACTGTGCTTCTTTAAGGCATTTGGTGCTCAGCACATAGTGTCCAGTGGGTTTTGGATCTTTTGATAAGCTATTTGCAAACTAAAGGCTGTTTGGCCCCTGTGTGTTAAACTGTTAACATTTCAAAGCATACTCACATAGCAGCTTACTGAATGTTGTAATAAATAACAGCATCCTGACTCCTGATCCAGAGAAATTGACTTGGTAACATTTTACTGCTTCTGGCCTAGAAGGTCAAACTGGGATGTTTTCATATGCTGGATTCATTTCATATTAAAAGTGGTAGATATGAGCATTTTGCTTGCAAATACCAGTCAGGTCAGCTTCTACAGCAGTACTGAGATAGCTCACTAGTGTTTATGACTTAGCTTAAATAAAATACAGTGCTGTGAAAAAGTATTTGCAACCTCCTTTATTTATTTATTTTTTTGCACCTTTGACACACTTAAATGATTCAGATCATCAAACACATTTTAATTTTGGAAGAAAGAAAAAGATAAGCTGAGCAAATACAAAATGTGGTTTTTAAATGATGGTTTCATTTATTAAGGGAAAAAAGCCGCCCCCACAAATTCAATAACTGGTTGTGCCACCCTTGGTGGCAACAGCTGCACTTAAGCCTTTGTGATGACTGGCAATGATTCATCTCTGTGGAGGAATCTTGGCCCACTCTTCTTTGCACAATTGTTTTATTTCAGCCACATTGGAGGGTTTTCAAGCATGAACGACCTGTTTGAGCTCATGCCACAGCATCTCAATTGGATTTAAGTCCAAACTTTGACTGGGCCACTTGAAAACTGTAATTTTGTGTTTTATTTGGAGTCATTCAGAGGTGGAATTGCTGGGGTGCATAACACAAGGGCACTTGAGCTTGAGGTCTCATGGTTCTTCAGGATTTTCTGGTACAGAATTTACAGTTCCATCAGTTCTGGCACATTGTCAAGTTCCTGAAGCTGCAAAGCAGCCCCAGACCATCAGACCACCATCAATGTGTTTGACTGTTGGTTAGTTAGTGTGTTAATTTTATGCCTGATGTAATGGGACGTACACTTTTGTCTCATCAGTCAACATAATATTTGCTCAAAAGACTTGGGGATAATCAAGATGTTTTTTATCAAATATGAGAAGAGCCTTTTGTTGTTCTCTTTGGGTCAGCAGTGACTTTCCCCTTGGAACTCTCCTGTGGATGCCATTTTTGCCCAGTCTCTTTCTTCTTGTTGAATCATGAACACTGACCTGAACTGCAGAAAGTTGTTCTGGTCACTTTTATGAGCTGTGCTCTTGGAGTCATTGTGGTATGTTGGCCACTCCTGGGAAGGTTCACCACCGTTCCAAGTTTTCCCCATTTGTGGATAATGGCTCTCACCGTGGTTCACTGGAGTCCCAAAGCCTTAGAAATGGCTTTGTAACCCTTTCCAGACTGATCCATGTCAGTTACATTGTTTCTCATCTGTTCTTCAGTTTCTTCAGATCACGACATGATGTGTTGCTGTTTGAGATTTTGAGATTGAGACAGGTTCTATTTAAGTGATTTCAACAGGTCTGACAAATTTGACATGTAGCAAGTCAAAACTAACTCAACTTTCCAAAACATGTGGTTAATCGCAGTTCATGTATGATTTAGCAAGGGGGCAATTACTTTTTCAGGCCAGACAGGTTTGGACAGCTTTTTCCATAATAAACTAAATCATCATTTAAAAACTGCTTTTTGTATTTACTCAGGTTAAAATCTGTTTGATGATCTGAATCATTTAGTTGTGGCAAAAAAACAATCAGGAAGGTCAAATACTCTTTCACAGCACTGTGAATCAGTAAGTGATCATCTGTTTTGCAACATGAGTTTCAAGAGGCAGAATGTCACCAACAACATTGAAATGAACAATTATCACAAGTAGATCACAAAAGTAACTGTAACAAATATGTGTCATTGACAGGGAAGTTTTTCTCTCAGAACCCCTGCATATGTGCCAACCAGTCTGAAAACAGAGTGGGAGATTACTCTTTTCCAATTTCAGAGCCCTTTGCAGCTCATTCCTACAAACAGTAAACTGGAGTGAGACGTGACCAAAGAAGGTTTAAACTCTGGGAGAGAACGTGATGGGCAGCCCTGACATGAGATAGAATGCTGATTTCATTTCTCACATTTTTGACAGATAGGATCTAGGACTGAGATGTTATCAAGTGAGTTTTTGTGAATAAATTGAACCAATGAGTTTTCCAGTGAGAGTGCCAGTTAGCGAATGTACACAGTCTCAGCGCTGTGTTGTGTTGGCAGCACTGGACACATTAGCTGACGGCTGTGAAAACATCAAGCCGCTAAAAAACACCCTTCTTTGTAGACATTTTTCACAATCTTTTTTTGACATTTGGATCGCTTTGTGTGTTGATACAGACAGGAACTTTGGAGTGAGAACAAAGGACCTGCCTGGGAACAAACTGGGATTTTAAAAACCAGTATCCAGTATCATGTAGGGTCATGAAAATTGAAAAATCTTGTAGAAAATAAAGGGTTTAAACAAAAATGCAGTTTCATACAACGTTTCATTTTAGTTAACATTTCAATGCTTTTGTTGTATTGCTAAGAATTTTCATGACGGATTGAGAACATGTTGCTATGAACAATTACACACTGCGATCTTAAGGTTGTGTGAAAGTATTCATTTGGTTTTTATGGCACACACACATATTCATAATAACCTTCAGCCTCTGTCATAGGCCATTGGTCTTCTGAGTACTGATGATCTGTCTGACTGGGAGTAGTTCTATCAATCCAGACCACATTATTTGATATTACCTGAAGTCAAAGGGAAGAGTGTGCACTTCTGTTACGTTGTGAGAGATTTTTAAAAAAAAAAGCAACAGTCAAAACTGAAACAGCAGAAGCCAAAATATCCTGGGTCAAGCTCCTGCAGCAATAGATCCTACACTTCCCATGTTGCACCACAGGAACTTTTTTGTTAGATATTCTCTGTGTGATGAATGCTTATGTCTTTCACACTTCATGGCCCAAATCTTTATCACGGGCTTGACAAAAATTCAAGCACTACCAAAGATTTCACACTGTAGAAGGCTCAAGGGCACAGAAGACATTAAGGTGACATTATACAACTGTTTATAGCATCAATGGTTAAACTTGTTGGATGGCCCCTTTAGGTCCGTCAGGTTTTCTATATGATTATGAGTGCTGTTCTATTTAACCTGGATCTTAGTTAGGAATAATATCCATCCATTTTCTATACCCGCTTTTCCTGGCTCAGGGTCACGGGGATCTGCTGGAGCCTATCCCAGCTCTCTCTCGGGTGGAAGGCAGGGGTACACCCTGGACAGGTCACCAGTTAGGAATAATATCTTGTGGTTATTTTAGGTAAAGCAATCACGGGAATACCTCATTCCTCTCCAAGAGGAGTCCCTCTGCCTCCCCCTGGCGGCTGCTACATCTCTCAGCGACACAAACTGCTTCTCTCACTGCAAAACCTGAATGAAACTCACACTGCTGTTTCACAAAGGAGCATATTGGAAAGGACCAGTGCGTCTCGTCAGATATTTCCACTGAAATAAGATAGTGAGGGGGGAGGGAGGAGACTCTTTCACCCCCATCATCATACCTCCCCTATTCTCCAACCCAGCCCACAGGATGACCAGTCTACACGCTGACTCAAAGACGCGCCCCCATCCCACAGTTTGCAGGAGACAGACCGGAGAGAGACAGGGAGGGATATGCAGGTATTGACTGGAGGTGGAGAGGGACGCGCAGTCGAGGCTGCCCGCTGGGACACCAAACGGAGAGTCGGGGATGTGTTTTTGCGTTGATGGCTTTATTTCTTCTTCTTCCTCTAAGAAGTCGCCTCTTACTATAAACAGGGACGCAGGTGTATCCTCTCTCATCCTCCCTCTAGCCTACTACTGCCTATTCCATCTTCCCTGCGCCGCACCTCTCCCATCCAGTCGGCTAAAGGAGGGTTTTACGCGCCGGAGTGGGAAGATTAACATCATGTTCAATGAAACGTGGTCCGTCTCCTTTGTGCGCCGTGTGCTGCCGCCGTTGTGAATGTGACGCCGGGTCTGTTACCAGCACAGATGACCTGAACCGGGCGGCAGGGGCGGTTCTATCTACAGCACTTGTTCCATAAGGTGAAGACTCATTGATGACCATGGCTGACCAGGTAAAGCGACACATATCCTCTTTAACACACCGCCTCAGCTCTTCACAGTAGCACAGACTACACACCCACACACCAGGTAGGCTACACACACCTAGTGTGTGTGCACCCAGTGCGAATAGCAGGGGAATTAATGCAAGTTGCTTTTTTAGTTTCTGCCAATCACACTCTGTGTGTGTGTGTGTGTGTGCGTGCGTGCGTGCGTGCGTGTGCGTGCGTGTGTGTGTGTGTGTGAGGGAAGGATGTGGAGCACTTTTCAGACTTATTGTTAAGATGCTTCATGATGCACATCTGTGCTCCACCTTATCCCTCATATATTACTTCATAGCTGCTTTAAAGTGAACGAGTGAGTCCAATAATGCAAATATTATGGAAGTCCATTGGACAAAGCTAGGCAGAGCGAGAAACAGCAGTCGGTGTATTCAGACTGTGAAGACACCGGCTGTAGTATTCATGTTGTATCGTAGACTGTTGTTTGCCCTCGTTTCTCTGCAGCCGGGCCAGAGAAGGAGATTAACCCCTGACACACTGTCTCAGCCCCGCGGTCAGAGTCTCATAGACGGGGCCACGCTTAATTAATTAGCTCAGTCACTAAACTAATTGACCTACCTGAGTGAGCCTGCGTCAGGAATGTGTGTGTGTGTGTGTGTGTGTGTGTGTGTGTGCGTGCGTGCGTGCTTGCGTGTGTGTGTGAGTATCTGTCAGAAGCAGCCACACCTCATCTCTGTGTATGACAAAGAATTAAGTAATACTGTGTTTTATATATAGTCCTGTACCAGGCTGTACTAATTTGCTATACTGTAGTATATCTGCTATATGTCCCTATACTATACAGTACTATACATTACACTTCAGTGCTTTTAACTATACTATTCTACAGTCTAGAAAATACTTTATAATAAACTACAGTATATTACACCACAATATATTACACAACCAATACACTATAATGCTTTACATGACATTGAATATTTCTATACTCTATTGTTCATTACATTAAAATACAGTATACTGTGTTCAACAGACAGCAATATGTTATTGTATATTGCATTTCACCACTCTACACTATACTATAAAAACTGAATATATTTCAGGTAATTAGACTATAGTACTCCACTACAATACATTGCAGTATTATATTATAATAAACTATATAGTACAATATGTTTTAAAACACTATACTGTGCTCCACTATGTAATATTACACTACACAACCTCATATTTCAATAACATACATCACATACAACATTATAATGTTCAATACTACTATAGATTGCACAGTGGTTTATTATAATTTATGTACCATTTTGCTATAGCCTATTTCTGATGTATACTATTATTCTACTATACATTACTGTATTATATTATTATAAACTTATTATTATTAGGTACACCTGTACATTCTATCAATCTAATACAATCCATATATACCCTTACAGTTAATCCTAATTTTGTTAAGCCAATAACATTCAGGTTTTGTTAACACTGTCAGAGAGGTGATTATTCAGCTCATTGTAATTTGCAATACTTTCCTCTGTGGTGGTGGTGCTGTATTGGATCACATAATATTCTAATGTGTTCCTGTTATTGCCTTAATTGAGTGCCAATACTGTACTTTGCTGTGCCAGGCAGATGCTGGGCCACAGACTCCCAGGGATGCCACTGGAGCTAGATTAATTGCTGTATTAATATTGATGAGGGTCGTCCATGGCTGACCTGCTGTGGCTGCAAACACGCTATTATGCACATGCATGCACACACTTGCCCACACATTTCTCTTAGCCAAACTGTTGCTCTGGAGGAAACCACTGGCAATCTCCTCTTTAGCTTTCCCGCTTTTAAATAAGTAGGCATGAAGATCAATACTTTATGTTTCAGACCTATTTTTTTGTGAATTCAAGCTGCACTCACAATGCACACCCTGTAAATTATAGAGATACCTGGCTGCACTTGTGCCTTTATTATACAGAGCTTCATCCTCGTTACCTCTTTCCCTCCCCTGTTTTTTTTTCTCTACAAATGTTTTCCCACCTCTCTGTCTGTGGCCTTATTAACCTGCTGTCTTTTAGTGTCTTCTTATCTTCGCACACCCACCAATACACACACCATCTCCCCCCTACTCCTGTCTAAGGTTTCCCTTTGACACACTCTGTGTCTCATCAGCATCTTTCTCTCAGACTGACACTTATGTGTCTCACCTCTGTTTCTTATCGCCTTCCTCTCCGTACACACATAAACACACAGAGTAGAAACACGGATCCATTTTCCAGTGACAACATTTACCTGAATAGACATTGTCACAGGTAGATTTACAGCCAATTTGGACCTGAGAACTGTTTTACTGTAGGTAACACCACCATTTTTGTGTTTGCAATTGTCTCCATTCTAGACTTACAAGTGTCTGTTTGTTTTATCTGTCTCTATGTCATTCTAGTACAGTATGTTTCTCACCACGGCACCACCCCTCCGGCGAGGAAGCACACCCCTGCCTGTCAAACACCAGCTGAGGAGGGAAGAGGCTGTCTCCGAGGACTGTGACTGGATCCCGGGCTCGGAGGAGCCCACCGCACTGCCTATCAGTGACACAGCGGTGCCCCGGAATGAGTCCTTCAGTCAGCTGGCGGCTGCCCAGTCAACTTACCAAAGCCACAGCGGAGCATTGAGAATAGTGCTGCTGGGACAGAATGGTGTGGGCAAGTCATCACTGGCCTTATCTCTGGCCGGGCAGTCGGACAGATCCCTCTCTATAGACTCTGAGACACAAGCATGTGGTAATGACCTGGAGTGTGTTTCTGTGTACATGTGCAGCTTTTTAAATCAGAGGGATAAGTTCAGATAATCTTCATTCAGACACTTAGTGTGGGGTCAAAGTTGACCATTTTTGGAAGATCAGTGCTCATTAATTGTTCCTCTTTCCTCATTCAGATTAAAAATTCAACCAATCCATCAGATTGTTTTTATGGAAAACTTTGATATTACAAGAAGTGAACATATTTTTACTTAGAGTTAAGTGATAAGTTTGATACCACTGTTATAATGGTGTGCTAAATATGTAGCTGGAGCTTGAAAATATTTAGCTTAGCTTAGGATAAAGACTGGACACAAGAAGAAACAGCTATCCTGGCTCTGTCCAAAAATAAAAAAATATCTTGTTGATATATACAAAAACTAAAGTTTGCTTGCCAGTTGGTACCAAACCCAGGTATTTAGTGGACAGACGTAAGACAGTCCCAAATGGTAGGTGGACTTGTTTTAAAATTGTCTTTGAAGCGAGATTGTGACTTCCCCAGTTTTCCAGGATTTATTCTAAGCTAAGCTACAGTAAGTAGCTGCTAGCTGTAGTTTCATATGTAATAGACAGATCTGTGGTTGCTGTCAGCTCAGCAGTAAAGCAAATGACCATATAAGTCTTTGGATATAACAGAATTTCTCTTTAAAGCTACTAAAACAGCCGTGATCTACCTTTCCCTCCCATCTGGCCTCTGTCAGTCAGTAGATCTGTCACAGAGCTGCCTGCAACACAGGATAATCGGCCCTGCTCCTCAACCATCCAATCAGCCAATCGATAACTGTGTTACAATGAAGTGTCTACTCTCCCTCATGTATGAAGCTAATCTGCTCCTGACTAATGCCATACATTCATTACTGCCCATGTGCAATTGGACTCATGTATCATAAAAAGAAAAAGCACTGCCCTTCGAGTGGCTTGGACATAATGTCGTTCTTGTTATGCATGGAAATTTTAACGATGTGCTAAATTGTTCTATGAGCTACACGTCAAAATTACAAACTGTGAAACAACACTGTTCATCACCTATTTAATTAACAGTTTTAACACAGTATCAGCTCTGTGAGGGAAAAACATCTCACCAATCCTATGTGTCACCATCAAAAAATTACTAGTAAAAGACATAATTGATTTACACCACTCTTTGGTGTGTTCATACCTTAAAATAGATAGATAGATAGATAGATATGTATTCATCATAATGGGTGTTCTCATCTTTTTCATGCAAATCTCAGCTAATGTCTATTGTAAAAGCTAAAATGAACTTGTAGGTGATATATTTTCTAAGGATGTAACAATGTAGGTCAGAGTCAGTACAATACACAATATCGTCAACGTCCATTTAATATACATTTACATTTGCTGTTCATCTAGCTCCATTATTGCCACAGTACTGTTCAAAACACAGCAATCAGGCACAATTTTGTGCAGTGTGGACACTATAAGTTATTTTGAGGCAATCCCACATATACTGCACTGTAAAACTACTGCACCAAATGTAGCCTTTATTAATTGGTTCCCAGTAAATACCTAATTTAATCCTACTGAGTATTGTACAGTGCCCAGGTGTCATGAAATAATTTAGCTATTTTTGAATGATACAAAATCTGCCCAATTTTTGAATATAGAATATTGAATATCTGTGGTAGGAATGAATTGGATTAGAGCAAAGAGCCATCGACTGGATAGGGAGGTCAGAAAGTACTGAAAATAGACTAAAACATTATTAATTTGGGGGCTTCGTAGAAATTTTCAACAATAAAAATATTGATCATATTCATTACATAAATGACAAAATGTCCTAAAATAGATGAAGATAAAGGAGAAGTGCCAATTAGCCACAAACCCTAATGTAAACATCACATAAGTGATTTGAAGGTTTCTGGAATAGGGCAAACACATTGTTTAAGTCCTAGATTAAGTGTTTCTGACCACTGACATTTCACTTGAAGCCCAGTGAACTTCTGAACTTCACGATGCATACTCTCACATGATTCTATTGCGGAATATTTTTCCTTGGCATATTACACCCTAGTGCTAACTTTGAGTGTCATCCATTGTGTGCTGTGATGGTTCCTATTGCACTAGCACTCTAATCCTGTGTGCCCTGATGAATGTGCCGTGTATTTGCTTGCAGGTGAGGGCTATGAGTGCACAGTGACAGTTGACGATGAGGACAGCAAAGTCATAATTTTTGACAACTGGAAACAGGTGAGTTACTGACTCTGATCTTCATAGTTCACACATTCTGTTCTGTTTACTCTGTATAGTTTAGACTGCATCATCAACCCTTGGAGCTGAGCAGTGTCAGTGAGTTAATATTCCCCTGGACATGATTTTTGAGCAGGAAAAACAGGAAGAACAGTAACAGCTTGTGGTTATTCTTCATGTGACACTGACGAATTTATGCAAAATCAAAACCATGCACACAATGGCTATTAATAATAATGATGTAATGGTAAATCACTCTAATTAGTATGCAGAGTGAACCATCCCTGATGCATTATCCAAGATGTCCATTCAGCCTTCAGGGGTCCCCCCTTAAGGTTAAATTATTCACATGTAGCTACATTTAGCTCAGGAAACCTCCACTGAAAGCTAGTTGATTTGTTCAACTCCTTTTTCCTATATGTGTTACCCTCTCTTTGTCTCAATTGATTTTTGTTCTCCTTTCTTCCCATCTATCATCAGCAAGTTTTCAATGTCCTTTGTCTCTGGTGAGGTTTTCTCACCTCTCACCACTGTCCTTTAATGCCACAGTTAAATCTCACTTACACTTAATTACATTTGTTATTCTGTGCATGTTAATACAAGGCAGGGCATTAAGGCTGAAGCAACAGACGCAGGACAGTGGGAAGCTTGGAAAGCCTCCAGGACTGTTGGCAGAGAGGGAGGGAGACTGGACAGCCTCCCAAATTATCTTCTAATTCATGCTAATGCTTTTCTGCTTTTTTTGTTGCAGTGCTCATAGTTAAAACACATATATACAAATATAACTAAATATATACGCAATGTTTCTCATATTCACATTCAGCTGCATAGACAGATGTTATCAAGTTGCATAGCATGTGTTATGGCCTTGAACTGGAACTGCATTAACTATTCTCCCAGTTACAGGAACCAGGGCTTATGGCCTTGTGCTGAGCTGGAAGTATTCTTCTTTGGGCACCTTAACCTACATTCAAACTGCCATGGACAGACACACACATACATGCTCACAGATACACATACAGGCTTGACTCAGTCACTCATTTGTGTATAAGATCATGCTAGAGCTACTGGCTGCCGGGCTTCATCTGTGCTCTGGCTAGTCCAATCATTCCCTAATCATCCCCTTGCAATATGAACTGCCAAAAAAGATGAAAAACTGCTATATTCACTGATTGTTCCTTTAAGTGCTTTCTTAGCTTGATTCACAGTTGATTGACACATCAAGGTCTGGATGGAGCTGTAGTTTCCCCAACTACAGTGCAGTGAGCGGTGCACAACACGTAGGGCTTAGTGCAGAAACACGTTAAATATATGCTGACAGACATGCATGTGTGTGTGTCTGCAAGCAGACGTTGCCTCGGCATGGTCAAATCTGTAACACGCACCAGCATACACATTCACAGAAGGCTTAGAGTCTGCTTAGCCAGATGCTGGGACGTGGTGAGTGTTGTTGACATCACAGGGGTTGGTTGGTTTAAATAAGTCATCCATGTGCCCAAAATAGAAATGCTGGCACACTTGGCCTTGACCTAGCAGCCTATGCTGTCCCATGCTGTTTAGACTGACATTGGTTGTGTAATATATGTTTTAAGCAGCTGATTGAGTTCTATATAGCTGGGACCAAGTGAGAAATTAAGGTCACAGAAGACCAGAGGGGCTTACCCACCCTTTACGCTCATGTGCGTTTGCCTTTCTCACTGTGCATGTCTGAATTTATTCCAAGCTTGAGTCAGTCTAGGAGTTTCCATTATTATTTGATAGCTTGAAATTAAAATATTTATTAAATACAATCAAAAGGTGCAGCCTCAGGCATGGAATAATGTAGGGCAGTGGTGTATATGAGTTTACCTTTCAGCATGCAGTGATGCAAAGCTGCTATTGCCCCAGTGGAATGGGTTATTTATAATGTTATAAGAAATTAGAGAAAAGGTTCAGGATGTAATTTGGAAGAAGATAATTGCTGCTTGACCACATTCTTTAGCTCAATTAGGAGGGCAGGAAAAATATCGCTCTACTTTCCAGTTCTTGGAGCGGAGACTGATTATAATGTTGTGTCCAGAGACTTCTTTCTTCAGACATTTTTCTCTTTCCTGTTTTCCTGTTGCGCAACCTTATTAGGGTCCTATTTAAAAGTCCATGCTATTATACCTTAATGGTTTGTTTATTTAGTCTCCACTGGGAGTCATTAATAAATGTACTGTATTTGTATAGAATATTTAGTCTGGACCAAAATCAAGCCAATGAAAAGCTCAGTTGAAATCTCAGATCGTGTGTAGCATTAACAGGATTCACATAAACTACAGGTTAGGTAAAGAAAGAGAAAAGGTAATACTCTACATTTTGTATGTCTTACTCCTAGTCCTACCACAGTTAAGTTGGTGAATGCCACTTTAAAGATGCTTTAAGGTTTTCTGCTTAGTTCATTTTCAATTCGTACCATAAGATATAAGAATTCAAGTTGTCAAATCTTCTTATAGAAGTTGATTAGACGTTCTCTGCACATTCCAAGCGCTGAATGCCATTAACACATAGAGATAAAAATACTCTAAATGTACACATACTGTTAAAAATTCCTCAGTGCCATGTGAAAAACTCATTTTGAAAAAATAAATAAAAGTTAGGTATAACCTTTCAGTTCTCAGGTCACAAGATGTTTTTTACTAATAATGCTGTACTTTACTGTGCCCTGGACGAAAATCCTCTTTTATCCTCCAGCTGTAGAGAGTGTAGAGGTGAACCACAGAACAACATCCCTCAAACCAGAGGAGATTCAGGGATTTGCTGATGGGCACCTCAGCAGGGTGGAGGCTCCACATGTCATCATATTAAAGCTGGAAATTGGGTCATGTAGGGACACTCACTACACCACCCGTGTATTGGTGATGTAGTTGTTGCATGTGCATATGCTCAGCATTGTGCACTATGTCAGTGATGTGATGTCAGCTATGTTTGTGGATGATGTGGTCATTGCTCACGCAGTGCTTATGTATGTGTGTGCGTGCCAGCCAGTGCAGGCCAGATGGCCTCACCATTATATTTCCTTAGGGAAGCATTGTCTCAGTGTAGCAGAAAATAAGTGAGAGAAAAAGAGTCAAACCACTAACTCAGCATTTTATCTGCACTAAGCTTCTTCATCCTATTATTAGATTTTGACTTTTGCTAGTAAGCAAGATGCTGCTCTGTCCCTTTTTTTCTACCTCTCCACTTCTTTTTCCTTTTTCCTCTTTCTTCCTTTCCCTTCATTCATCACCCCAGCATGTTCATTAATCTGCCTGCTCTTTCATTCTGCTCTGACTTGCATTCAGCCAGAGAAACAACACAAGCCAAAGAGCCAGATGTGTGCAAAATGAATGTGTTTGCTTTTGATAAAGCCAAATGGTAGCATGAGCATTGATGTATTTATCTGTGCATGTGTCTGCACTCCATGGATGTTTGTGTAAGCAGGTGGGGATGTGTTTGACCTTTTCTTTCTATGCACTATAAAAGCTGTAAGCTGCTTTTCTCCTGTATCTTGCTCTGCAAAGCAAATTATTTGGGAGCCAATAGATTGCAGTAGTGGGTTTGTGTTCCACCAGGTGGGGAACATGTTCTGTATAGTGAGTGATGTACGTATACACACACATGCTCAATCACATTTTCATAAAAGGATTGCTGCGTTTTCTGCCTTTTTTCAGAACTGAAAAAAAAAGTTTGAGTGCTTGTAGGACCACGGGATGTTATGCAAATCATGTCTGATAAGTGATTCATTGTCCTCGCTGTTAATGGTTGTTAATATAGTGAGTTGCTCTAGCTAGTTGGCGTTTAAGTGCATTTTTGAGTGCAGATTAAATTACATGTATGCATGAGTGTATAATGTGTATTGTTTCTGTGCATATAAACATCTTGTGAAACATGAAAAATTCATTCCAGATATATAAAAGGTTGTTCTCAACCACAGCTCCACTGATAGCTTTGAACTCAGGTGCATCTTCTCAGTGGAGATGAAATCCTTGTTTACAATGCACTGATAAAACAGGGCTGGATACTGTTCAATCAATCAGCCATGTTTTATTTATTTTTCTTATCTGTATCTGCTTCTAAATGTGTGATCGAACAGAATAAAAAGCTGAAGCAGAGTGCTTTTAAGATCCACACCAATGTCTCTGTATGGCACAGCAGCTGATTTTAAGGGTGTATATTTTAGCTGATCAGTAACAGAAATTGCATTATGGAAAATATGGTTAAAATAATTTAGAAAGGGTTGCCATTGCACAACTGTTCCACCAGAGAATTTCCTTTTCTGCTCTAAGATATCCTGCTTAGTATATATTGTTACAATTACTTAGTGACCACATTTCAGGGATTCTTATTAATGCTGTTATTTTTTTGGCCTTGGGAATGGCAGAGACATTTGAGATGTCCGTGTCAATTATTTATTCATAATTTGAATATAAAGTGAGAATTGAAGTGTAGCTTTGTGTGCAGATCAGGTCTCATTATTTTGGTTGTGACCTTACAGCAATGTAATCATCGGAGTAGGAGGATTGACTCTGTATTTAGAATCTAAATCTGTGCTCATTAAGACTGAACCATTAGTAAAGTGTAGGGACACCTGAACTTTACAGCCATATGAGAACGTTGCATCTGCAATTCCAAAATCAACATGTTTTCCTGTTCTGAAGATAGTCTATGGCACTCCCATTCAGTACCCTAATTAATATAGTTAGAGGACAGGACTTTCTGCAGAAGACCACAATGTAACACCACAATTATCTGCCCTCTATTGGAGGCAGGCTAAACTAATAGAAAGTGCATGTAATTCACTCACAAATAATTGGTTGTGTGCCATAAAGGGGCTTTCCCATGACAACCCCAAAATTATCTGCACTACCTGTGGGTGCAGCCTCTGTTCTCAGGCAGCCATCTCCGACATTACAAGTAACCCTGAATTCTCCCAATGTAAACATTGCCACTCACAGATGGGCCCAATTTAATAATCCCTGGGCATCCATCGGGGATCTCAGTGATCTGGGCCAGATGAGGTCTTTGTTATTAGGATGATTTAATTAGTTTTTTTCCCTGAATGCTCTATGTTCTGTGTGTATTTACTTGCATTTTGAATACTACTGTATATGGGCCTGGCTTTTGTGATTGTGTGTTTATCTGTGTGTGTGTGTGTGTGTGTGTGCATGGGGGGAGTAGGTATTGACAGATGGCGTGCTCTGTGTGAACAGAGAGGATCTGCTTAATGGAGAGAAAGAAAGAGAGCACTGGCACTGTCCTGAGTTGTTCTGCCTCCGTTTGATAGAGAGGCGCATTTACATTGTCACTGTTTTCCTACTGGTGCGCTCCATCACACTCCAAACTGATGTCCACTCTGTGCTGGTACTCCTTTGCTTACAAAGATTAGAGTCTGTCTCTCACTTTGTTTCTCTCTCTGCAGTTTGTTGTTTCCATTCTCCCCCCTGATCCTTCAATCTGATAGTGACAGGTGGTGGAGCTGCCTTCCACGCTAGTGGCTCCCTCCCCTCCTCTTTTGTCTTCTCCCTGTCTTTTCCTATGCCCCATCAAACAGACACAGTGCCAAGCCTCTCCCCATGAATATCCTGCTCCAGGCTCTGATTCAATACCACTTGGCTGCTTGAGACAGTGTGAATTTTTCAAACATTTGAAATTCTCTGGAGGGCAGGAATTTACCTTTAGGGCTGATGATGTAGGGCAAGGGCATTCATGCACTAATACACACACACCCATATAATATGTCCAAGGCTAGCAGGCAGATTGGGTTGTCTAGTGGGAATACCATGTTTTTATATTGATTCAGGCACCACTGTTTATGGCTCCAGAGTCGCATTTCCACTTGAAATACAATGTGATTGAATTTGCAGGTCATTATGCAGTCTTGCGCAAATAACACAGTGGAAAGTTATACATTAGAGCTTAAACAAAAGTTCAAATATAACTGCATCAATTCCTGGTTTAAAGTCAAGTAAAGTAAAAAGGATTCTGATATAAAATATAAATGTCATTTTTTTGCAGCAATGACAGTAAACAGAAATATTTTGTTGACATAGTGGTGATTTGCTGGATTTTATTTGAAGACTACAGTCACTATTTGTGCTTCACTACAAGAAACCCATCTGGCTATAAAACTGCTGTTTGTCTGTGTCTTCTAATGACATTTGTGACTTGACATAACTCCATGGGATTGGGCCTCAGGTTTCTGTATGTGGGAGAAAAATAACTGGGTTCGTCACTAGGAATGACTCTTTTCTCATGACATATTTTACCTATTTACAGTAACTCTGTTTTTACAATCATACTGTACCAGTCAAAAGTTTGGACACACTTTCTCTTTCAATTCAGTGGTAAAGTGTGTCCAAACCTTTGACTGGTAGTGTATTTATCATTGCACCCTTAAGGCAAATATGGCACCATGTGGTAAAAGTTCACTATATTTCAGGCCATAAAAAGCTACACTGCAGTGTGACATAAATGTCATAATATGGCAAGAGCAGGCTTCAGACTTAAATCCAAACCTGGACTGCATTTTATATAGGGCATTCACCTTTGACTAACAAAATATATAATGTGGAGACTTTCCTAATAGTTGGTAATAATTGGACAAACAAATGATCAGTTGGGAGGGAGTTGGCCATGAATGTTTCTGTGATATAATGTTAAAATTGGTTTCCATATAAGGTTTGGCTTGTGCCTTGGTCTTTAAACTGAAGAAACAGCCAGGAAACTGTAGACTTCTTAAAGCTCAGGTGCAACTAGAAGAACCTTGCTATGATTCATCTTACATCCATGAAACACCTTCAGACCAGTGTAAATCCGGCTGACAGAATGAGAGCGAGAAAGCGACAGAGGACAGAGATGGTCCTTGGCAGTTCTAAGCTGCTGTTTCAGCTTGAGCCACTTGGGCTAATTGAGTGTCTGTGACAGGAATCCCTGGCGGGATTTTTGTGGGCTTTTTTAAAAGGGTCATGGGGTTCAAAGTGAACCAGGACGTGTGCACTGTCAAGCTGGGCAAAGTCTCCTCTGCATCCTCTCATGGGACAGTGACAACAACTTGAGTGCTTATGCCCTTTCAGTTGCTCCAGCAAAACAAAACAGGGACCTGAGAAAGGATTCTGAGTTTTAAGACATGTGCCATCACCAAACTGCTAATTTGTTAATGGCATGCAAGGGATCTAGTTTAATGTGTCGTAGCTGCCTGGCATTCAACACCTATTGAGCTGTCACTGGATCTCCCCTTTATTTATGCATGTGTCTGTACGTGTTTGTGTGTGTTCCTAGGACCTGTCCACACTGCAGTGTGATGTGTGTATCCTGGTCTTCTCAGTGACTGACAGGAGAAGTTTCCACCGCACTGCCCAGCTTCGCCTTCTCCTCAGGGAGTCCCAGCCACACACACCAATCATCCTGGTGGGCAACAAGAGCGACCTTGTTCGCTCCCGTGAGATCAGCTCAGAGGGTAGGTAGAAGGAGGGACACCGCTCTGTAATGGGACTTTTACTGCCATACAAGGATGTAATTGGTCACTTGTCAAACCCCTCCTCTGTAAAGCAATGTCCAATCTTATCACACCAACCATGTGGCATGTCTGCCAGGTTTTAGATTTCTAAGCATGCTGAATTGGTAAGTTAAACTGGATGCCTTATTACTAGATTGCATTCTATTCATGCTTAGAATCAATGCTCAGTGGCATATGTATATGCTAAATAAATAAATTAATACATAAATAATATTTTCTTACCAGATAGAGCTCTTGTAGAGCTCTTATAGTCGATTACGATAACATATTGTTACAGCCATGCACTGCTCTTTGGTGTGCATGGGAATACAGGCAGAGAGGTATTATGGTGTATTTTAAGCATATAGAAGGTGAGGTGATTTTAGCTTTTCCAAAACCAAAACTCAAAACAATAAAATACAAGCAATTAATTAATTATTATTATTAATTAAACAGTGCGATAGCTGCTATAATGTTAGCTGCAGGGGTTTCTCCCTTGTCTGGCTTCCCATCTACAGTAGTGACCTAACAGTTACATCCATGCCATGGGGGAAGTACATTTTGAGGGGTTACAGGTTAGTAAAAAAAAAAAAAACATCCATTCGCAATAGCAAGTTCACCATATAGTTTTTACGCACTGAAAGATGGTTCTTTGTACTACATTAGGACCTCCACTATAATGTCTTTTCCTCCCACAGTCCAAAAACATGTATGTCAGGTTGATTGGTGACTCTAAATTGCCCATAGGAGTGAGTGTGAGTGTGTGAGGTTGTTTGTCTCTATGTGGCCCTGTGATGGACTGGTGACCTGTCCAGGGTGGACCCCTGCCTTTCACCCAGAGAGAGCTGGGATAGGCTCCAGCTGATCCCTGTGACCCTAAATAGGAATAAGCAGGTATAGAAAATGGATGGATGGATGGATGGATCATGCTTACGTTACTCTGATAAATATAATTGTTGGGCAGCAGGCCTTGGCATGCAACACTAAAGCAAGGTCTTGGCAAAACAAATACACCAAAAAAGAAACACACAGTGCTGCAGTGAATCCATTAGGCTTAAAAATTCAGTGAAGACAGATAAGCCCATTGGCAGACTATCAGTTTACTGGAGTGAATTTTAATGTAGAACTGATCTGACCATGAACTTACATTCACTTACATATATACATTTAACCCATAATGTCACCTCTGCAATTACTGTCTATTTACAGCCCCCATTTATGTGGTGAATATAGCCACTCTCATTTCCTTATAGGCCTAACGTATTTCACTTCAGTTTCAAATATTACCTTATCCTTAACTGTTCTAATTCTCTGGCATGGATCTATCTCACTGTGTCCCCTGGCTCCTTGTTCTTTTGTTTTTGTTCTAGTAAGAACTTAAACGCACTGCAGGCCAACTGACAGCTAAGTCAGGGCAGACCACTGTGATCCAAGTGCCTGTAAAGGGCAAATTTCACAAGAACAGATTAAAAATACATTATAGATGGACAAATGTGCATACCAAGTGTATGAGCTGGAACATCAAGGCACAATGATGAACACTTGAATGCCCTAACTTAGTGTGTTAAACTTAGTGGTAGTGATTTGATTATGTGCAAACATTACCTGCAAACCTACAGACAGGTTCTGCTCTGTAAATGAACAGCATTGCTAACATTATATCTGCATATAACTTTATATCTGAGCCTCAACAAGCTGTTGGTGCGTGTGCACTGGCCTGCAGACAGCACAGCTGTTTCTGAAACATTAATCTTAGTTATTTCACCTACCCCAAAGTCTAATTCGCTTCATGAGCCGGTGTGGCAGCACCCGACACAGTTCTTTGTTTCTGGAGATGGAGGAGTAATGTTAGAGCTCCTTTTCTGCTTGCCAAGAGCTTCTGCAGCCGCTGAGTAGAGCTGCTGCTGCTGACTTCACCATAGCGTTACTCTTATTCTTTGGCCATACCGTTGTCGTTACTCTTTGGCAACACTACAGCAAAGGCTGACAGATTCACTCCTCTTCTGCTTAGCTGGGCCTTGATTGGTCAAGCTTACAGTTTGAATTAGCCAATCATAGGTGTGGGTCATAGAAGATGCCTTGATGAGTGAGTGACACTTTAAATTTCGGATTGAATTTTGATACCAAAAGAGTGTGGTGACAATGTAAATAAAATGCAATTGACTGGGGGCGCTGTTTCACTGCCATGTTTATTAAATAAAGAGACTAAAAACCCATGGCAATATGACATGCACTTGATTCTGCTTCCATTTAAAATTGTGGCCCTGTGATGGACTGGTGACCTGTCCAGGGTGGACCCCTGCCTTTCACCCAAAGAGAGCTGGGATAGGCTCCAGCAGATCCCTGGGACCCTAAATAGAAATAAATGGGTTTCGATAATGAATGGATGAATAATTTCAACGTGAATTGAGAATTGAATTGCCACTTTGTGCACTGAATTGCCAATTGCAAAATGAATTGCAAATTGAATAAAGAGTCCGTAAAACACCTCTCATGTCACTCTCCATCTTCTCGCTTCGTGATGTTTGTGAGTCTTTGTCATAGCGGTGACTGTGATGAGAGGGACGAACAGTGACAGAGGGAGGGGTGGATGTATGAGAATGATGTGTCTACAAATACCAGTTTGTACCATCACTGAGTTAATGTTAACCTCTTTCAGCAGTATCTGTCTCCATATCTTACCTTGCCAGTATAAATGGAGTTATTCTGTAGCTCTCTTATGAAAGACCTTCCTGCTCATTTAGGCGAATTCTGTATTTTTGTTGCTATTCAGAAATTGTTAATTTTCCTTCTTAAATCACTCTCTCTTTTGGCTCCTTTTGTTTTTCTGACTGTGGACAGATATCTGACTATATGTGTGCTTTTAATAAACCCTCTATAAAACTGCACCAAGGGGGTTAGGCAAGCCAAGTGTACACTGCTGTCATCACAAAACATCACAGAGGTCAAGTAAATAGCAAGTCAACTAGAAAGCTAAAGTGCCAGGTAATTTCCACAGGAGCTGGTGGAAGCTGAAGCAGAGCTAAATGGAAATGACAGAAACAAGACTCAGTTGGGATTCTAATGCTCTGTTTGCAGTAGTTTGTTAGCATATTAGTCATACCAGCTTCGTTAGTCAGTGACGAGCAGAGGATACCAAATTACCAAAGCTTCACTCCTGTGAAGCATGCTGTCTTCACTGTTTCAAAGCCAAGCCCATTACTAACAGTATAAACTCCATAGAGCACCTTAATCAGCAGTGGCAGGGTCTTTCAAATATGTATTCATTGTTATGTGAGGTCCACATGAGCATTTTATATTTAATATTCCAACAAAAAGGGAAGGGGTTTGTATATTTGTGTGTTGTTTTCTTCTTCAAACAGTCAAGTTAAGTTTTGCTTTATTAGTTCTCTCACGGTTAAGGTTTCATTTATGGTAGGCCCTGGGGTTAACATCTTATGACGAGAGTTATAACTGAGAGAAAGAAAAGAGATAGTGGAAAATCCATTTGTTGTTCAGAAGTGTAGACATCACAGCTTGGGGTCAAACCTTGTTTGCTTTGATTTGTTGAAGAAGTCAGAAAAGGCAGCAAGTGTAAAATTTGTGCACACTGGTGCTTCCACATCACTGACATCCTCATTTGGTCACCACTTAATGACAGGAGTGGAAGGACAGGGGAGGGAGGTGAAGAATGAATAATGAGAGATTTCTACACTCAGCATGTTTTGTCGTAAAAAAAAAAAAAAAAAATCGATGTGGTCAGCGATATGGAAATGCTCCATCCTTGTTCTCAGGGTGCCGCCTGACAAGGATGCTCTTATGCTCTCTCTGGACAGATCACATGTTTTCTTTTTGAAATGTGAGCCTGACAGAGGAAGCCAACTGGTCTGTCCAGCTATCT
This sequence comes from Mastacembelus armatus, assembly GCF_900324485.2. Lineage (NCBI taxonomy): Eukaryota > Metazoa > Chordata > Actinopteri > Synbranchiformes > Mastacembelidae > Mastacembelus > Mastacembelus armatus. Next base: position 6,210,690 of record NC_046649.1, read on the forward strand.
AACATCCTCTTTAAAGAAGCTGAGGCCTGGCTGAGACACACACACATAAAGTCTATTTATGGCATGTACGGTGACACGTTTACTCTGCTATCTCTCACCTTCTCCCTTGTTGCATCTCTCTATCCATTCTTATAACACACTGTGATACTCACACTGTGACACCGGCAGCATACGGCATTCATCATTTGAAAAGGAAAAAATACACTCTCATCCACGGGTGGAGTGTGGCATAAAAAAATCCAAATCCAGACGCTGTATTTATTGCTGTAAGAATGGCTTTGGTGTGGCCCTGCCCCTGTGGGTTTTGACTCATATGAATCTTGGCTCCATTTGCTTAGTCGACATTCTTTCTCTCTGTCTCTGTCCTCTGTCCATTTGTCTCTTTCTGTCTCCTCTTTCTCATCATGCCTGTCATCTCCGTTCAGGATCTTTTTCTTTATTCTTTGACTCAAGGTTAGTTCCATTCAACTGAATGTTGCTCTCACTTGACCGGTCGTCTTTCTCCAGCCCTTGTTTTTTTTTTTCCCCTCTTCTCAGACCATCACCGTGACCACTTTTGGCCTCTGTTGTCTCCTCTTGTTTTCACCTACCTTTCTTCTACTCATTTCCAATACAGGTGCCTCACCACTCCTTTTCCTTTCCTCTTCTTGTCGTTTCTTCAGGTTTCCTTCCCTATGTTGCCTCTTCTTTCCTCTCCTCTCCTTTCCACCGTCTCATGTTTTCCTCATTTCCAATTGTGCCCTCTTCACTGCTTTCCTTTCCTCATCTTGCCTCCTTCCCTCCCTTATTTTCTCATCTCCTCTTTGAATTTCTTCTCACCTCAAGTTGTTTCCTCTCCTATATTTCTAGTCATTACCTCATCTTCTTTCCTCTCTGATTTCCGTCTTTCCTCACCACTTTGTTGTTTCCTTTTCTCTTCACCTCTTCTCACCTCATTTCCTCAGCCCCTCACCTGTCTTGTTTCTTGTTTCCTCTCTGGCCTGATTGTTGTGTTGTTTTTCTCTCCTCACCTTGCCTTTTTTTCTCTCCTTTCCTGTCCTTTCCTCTCCAAATCAGTTTCCTCCAACACTTTTTTTTTATCAACTTATAAATACTCCGTTCAATCAGCTGTCATAGGTATTAAGATAAGCTGTGTTGATCTGATTTGGGATTTTTCTTTTTCCTCCCACTCCTGCCTCACCCACTATTTGGTGACACTGCTCAGGGACATCAGCAGCACTACAAATGGCTTACTACACCCAGATCAAATCAAGTTCTGTTTTTTTTAATTTTTTTATTTCCTGCATAACACTGTTGTGTGTTGAGTGAATACAGTTTAGAATAATAATGAGGATTTAACTTGACTCAATGACATGAGTGTTTAGTAAGTCATCTTTAGGTACAGTAGTCTCAGCTCAGTAGCTGTTACGATCCAAGAGCACTTTGAGGATTTCCCCTCCTTGTTGTATTGAAAGCTTGGTATGAAAATTCATTACTGCCCTTAGAAACCGTAATAGCACAAAACAATTTAAGGACCAATTATAAGCTTTTGTTTGTAGCTTTCAATTGCATCACATCATCAGCTGTTGAAGTTTGCTCAGTACAATGTCAAATGACCCATCTCCATGACAACTGAGCAGACACCACTACTGATAAATCACATTCATGTGAAAGCTCTAGGAAAACGTGACTAAGAGCACCTTGAGTTCAGACTGTTTTACTGTCAGAAGTTTTGCTATTTTACAACCCTGGTGATAACATCCATCCATCCATCTTCTGTACCCGCTTTTTCCTGAAAGCCAGGGTCACGGGGATCTGCTGGAGCCTATCCCAGCTCTCTCTCGGGTGAAAGGCAGGGGTACACCCTGGACAGGTCAACCCTGGTGATAACATTGTGACTCTTAATTATGGCATGGAGACTTGTCATGTCTTTGTTAGAGCATAGAAACCTCACAACTGATGAGACACGTTTCGTACAATCATAATACCATAAATAAAATAAAAATGAACATACCTGAACAATCCTTTGCTGTCATTAATTGCAGCAAACACGATACCAACCTGCACCTACCAAAGCAGGCTGAAAAATATGTCAGTTTATGTAATCATTTTGATGTTCATTTTTGTTTTGAAGAAAGCAATAATAATTGTTGGTGTCCTGTTTCTATTTTGCCAGTAGAAAGTAAATAATAAGAAACCAAATAATAAGTTAACAGTCTAAAGCCCATGCAACACTCATCCATGGCAGGAATCTCTTCCTGCTACCAACTCTCTGCTGTCATTTGAAGTTCATACAGTGGATGTTTTATATGGGCATGAATATGAGCAGTAAGCTTTAAAAGCATTTTCTGCACACAGCTGAGCTCTCAAACTGGATCTAAGCAGAGCAGGAGTAGAGCAAAATGAAAAAACCCATCTGAGCTGCACAATGAAGCCCATTTGTTGCAGAATGATCTGTATCTATTCATTTTCCTTATCGTCCTCTCTTGTTTGACCAGGGACGCTTTTAGCTGAGATACTGAGCCTTGTCAACAACAGATTTAGTCACCTGTTCTTATCCAGGAGACTCACATTGAGATAGAAAGTGCTTTCCTATTTGAGCTGCAGCCAAGGGATTTGAGCTTATACAACTCAGCTAGTGGCAAAATTAACTCCATCCTGCCATCACTGTCTCTCTCTCTCTGGCTCTTCTTATTCACTTATGACCGTTGAGAAGACAAATTTGCTAAACGAATACAGTGAATGTTAATTTAAGAAACATAAAAATGCAATAATGCCTAAGTAGCTTGTTTACTGTATCTCCCTTTGACTATGTCTCTCTGTTTATCTCTGTTTCAAGATTTCAAGAACTCTAAACAGAGACAAATGTCCCATCCCCACATTGTGAGATGCTGCAGATTGACTCTATTTGTCTCAATTTAGTGCATGAGAAGTGACAAACTAACACTTACATAGTTTAATACAGCAGTGAGTGAGCTGTTGACGCAGAGGTATTATCTTGTGGAGAAAGATGAGGCACAGCTAGGTCATTACCACCCTGTGGATGGTTTTCTGGTTTCATGATCTAATGTCCTTAAATTGCAATCACTAATTGCCATTTGTAGTTGTTAGTTTGTGCAAAAACCTATCATGCTCTCTTTCATCAGAGGCTCAATCCAGTGCCACGATGTTTGACTGCCTCTACTTGGAGCTCTCAGCCTCCCTGGACCACGGCACCAATGAGCTGTTGGAGGCTGCAGTTCGGACTGCAAGGGGTGACTGTGTGGGGCCCAGGTGGTCTGATGGTGACCCAGGGGCAGGGCGCAGGGAGAGCCTGACCAGTCGGGCCAAACGCTTCCTGGCGGGGCTGGTGCCACGCTCGTATGGCCGGGACCGGGATCGGGGACGCTACAGGGAGATGAGTCGCCACCGGGGCAGCAAGATTCTCCGCCAGAAGTCCCGCTCCTGCCATGACCTCAGTGCACTGTGACTCACACACTTGCATACACTCCTGCAAAGAGATACACTCCCACACATGTATACACAGACACGCAAACCAGATTGAAAACTAGGAGGGAGGGAAGGTGTAATGGACAGAGGTGGAGAAAAAGGCAAAATGTCATATAGTAGGGGGGAGCAGGTGACTAAATGGAGTGACAAGAAGCAGCTATAAGTGTGAAACTTAAAGCAATGAAAAGGAAATTTAACAATGGCTGGCTGAGGTCAGGAGAGGAGTAAAGGGAGAGAAAAGGTGAGAAAAAGATGGCTAGATAGCACTGAAATCAGCCTGCATCTCAGCACTGAACCTTTATCTTATCCCTATCAGTGAAACCAATTTGAGAACAGAAGAGGCCATGTTTGAGAGAAACAGATAAGGAGGTGAGTTTGATTTGCTCCTCCTGCCTGGGTGAGTCAGTGAGCACTCATTACCTGCTGAGAGCAGGAGAGACAAAATTAGTGACAGAGAGTAACATCAGGATGCTGATTGGCGATATGGAAGTGAAGGAAAGCACAATCACACACCCAAGTAGCATGTACTGATTACGTAGAGACTGATAGCAATGTAAAATAAACCTATTGTAGACCCTGTTTTATAGCATGCTGAATAGATGATTTAAGACATGACCCTGTAGGTTTTACAGCTACATGATACTGGATTTACTGTACCTCAGTGGTTAATAGCTAATGCACAATCTACCTAGTCAAAGGCAAAACCCTTTATTTATAAAAACGCTCCCTCTCTGCACATTTTCTAGCCATAATCTTCACACTGTTTCCACCTTTTGTGTCCTGTACTTATTTAAAGTGTTTAATGAAATCCCCAATGGCTTTTGTCTATCTGTGACTTTTATACAAAGCACCTAAGCCATAAATTCACAAAATGCATCATGTGCAATCAGCACAAAGGACCCTTTACATATAATATGGAGTGAAAGAAAAAGGTCAGAACTATAAAGGAAAAGATGTTAGTAGGGCTGACCAGACTGACCTTTTTTTAAGCTGAAGCTAAGTCAGAAAACAGTGGGATGTTCTTGAAGCCCAGGAGGACAAACGGGAGAAACCCTAATTTAACTGTGCCTGTGGCTGTTTGATATTTTTCATTTTTGTTTTTTTACCCAGTGGCATTATTCTGTGTGTTTAAACTGTATTCTGTGGGGGCTGGCCACACAGGTGACCCAAAAGAGAACGTTCTGGAAACGTTGTTTGGATAGCTCGTCAAGCATGGCGGCATCACTAACACATGCTCACTCGTTTGTCACAGTCTACTAAGCAATCTCATCTTTCCACTGAGAATAAATACATTTTTGTTTGACATCCTGAATGTGTCTCGTCCTTTTTTTTTTTTATACAGACGTTATGAAATGAATGTCTCATTACAGCGTTACTGGGGTTGAGGGATGGAGTGACAGAACATCAGATGACTCACAGGGCCTCTAGACAGACTGTGAGACGGCCTCTCAGGACAGTTCTTCCATTTAGGACTAAGAAACAAAAAGGTTGTCAACACATGAGTGTAACAAAATATCAGGTCAAAAATAGACTGTATCAGGGGGACATTATAAACTCAGACCAATGAACTACCTTGTCTTTAAGGTACATGTGGAACACACATTTTGGGAAAGCTGTCACATTACTGGTATTAGATGTGTGAAAACAAAAATGTGTCTCCAGTGTTTGCTCTAAGGAAAAAATTCCCAACATTTGTTTTATCTTGTTTACCCCCACGCCCACACAGATGAACGTAAGCAGCCCTTCATAAAGCTTCCTAATTTTTACTAGATCCTTTCATGTTATAACAAGATATTTTTCATGCATGGGCAGTGCCAGGCAGGGGGTTGAAGGGTGCTGTAAACACCCCTATGACAGCCACACCACCACTGTAACAGCCCTGTAGTTTTTCATGTTTAATATGTCAACACTATAATCTATAAGTTTAAAAAAGTAAATACATTAATTGTTAGACAATGCAGGTGACCTGATTCACCCAATGGGTGGAGGGCGCACTGAACCTATTTCAATTGCTAACCTGTTAACAGCACAATTATTTGTAATGTGTAGCATTAGCCATAGCATTATTGATGATGATGATGTGTGCCATTATAGTTTCACAAGCCAAACACTTGGCATGTTGAAAGTTAAGTTATTATTGTAAACCTTGTCTCTGTGTATATGTATGTGCATTCTCTATACAGCCTGTTATATTTGGACACTAGACTATAATATTATTGATGTGGGCTAGATATAAAATAAATAAAATAATCTCCTTTGAAACCATTTTGCTGACTCTTTACATTTTTGTGTTGTAGAGTATAAACTATCCAGTTCTATCTACTAGTTTAAGTACTTCCAGGGATCCAGTTAGTATTTCTAAACTGAAATTAGTTTTCTGCCTCAGATTCATTTTATTTCATTTTAAAGATTGTTGACTTGGAAACAGTGGAGCCAAGCCCATTAATGGGAAAACTAGCATCAAAACCTTCCCTGAAAAGCCAGTCAATCACATTGACTAATGTATCATGAAAAGAAAATCCTGGGGATGCCAACTCGGCATAACACTGGCATGTTGCTGAAAAAAGGTAAGATGCTGAAAAACTGAAGAGAAAGCTAAGTTACAATGCAGAGCAACATTTTTTCTTTCTATTAGCTCTTACTACTGTGAAAGGATGCTGGACATTCAAATTTTGTTGGATGTGTTCTCTATTTCTATAACATACATTCAAATGTGGGTTTCAAGCAGCATTATGGGTTTGCCCAGCCTAACACCTTTCACAGCAGTAAGAAGTGCAAGAGAAAAAGAGAATGCCACTCTGCATCATAGATTAACGTTCCCCTTGACTGCCTGATTTTTTTTTTTACCTGTCCTGTTTGGCAGATTGAGAGCACAGAATGATAGGTCTGAATCCCTTGTAGCGCCTGACAGAGTTGCTCTGTAAGGAGTCTGACATACTCCTCCTATACCATGTTTATTTAATTATTTATGGAGATATTCATCAAAATACACAGACCACTTGGGTTATGATGGAGAGGATAGAGATTAGGGGAGATGACGAGGAAAGGGATGGGGAAGGGGTGGGGCAATATAGAAGAATACAAACACAATATATATTTAACGGAAGCACAATGTATATGTGTGCTTAATAACTCTGTGTGTGTGTGCAGGTGTATGTGTTTGTGCCTGTGAGTGCATGCCTGTGTGCTTCATGTGTGTGTTTGCACACCCATTGAGCAATGCATCTACAGGCAAAGGGTAACAAGCAAGGCACCAAGACTATACCAAGCCCACCTGAAGTGGAACGCCAGACCCATTTGTCACAGCAGGAACCGCCATGTCTCAGTGGGAGTGAGTCCATCTTGCAGTTAGAAAAAAGGAAAGCTGAAGTTAATGTGTTAGAGAGTGTTCATGTCAATATGTGTTGTTCCTGCAAAAATCCAGCCCCTGGTACAACAGCAAGCCCAAGTGAAAAACCAGAGCTACACCCATCTGAAGCAATTGATAGTCAAGGTACCAAAGAGCCAGGACAGCCGCAGCCCCCCTGAGCCACTGGGAACTCCAGGGGGAAACCAGGCACACATCTAGACGGAGACCACTAAGAAATTCCTGGGGAGGTGCTCCAGAGGCAGGGACCAGCCCCCAGGAAGAGAGCTTGCAGAAGACCCCAAGCCTCATTCTGAGGCCACCCTAAAGCCCAAGCTAAGGCTCAGGCAGCACATAGGTATTACATCTGACTCAATATGTGTATTCATCTGTAGTAAGATTTTAAAACATTTAGTTCCACTTGTGCTTTTTCTGTCAAAATGTCTGCACTCTGAGCGCTCCTCTGCTGGCATGATCTTGCTTTCAAGATTTTCAAACTACCACTGTCAAACATATATCTCTTATCTGTAAAAACTAAAACAAAATTCATCTCTATTGGTATCACTTCAGGATGACACCAATTTATCTGTCAGGGAGCATACATTGTGGCCCTTGTGAAGTGGGGCGTAAGAGAAGTGTTTAGGGACCATTAAAAAGTTTTCATATGCACCACAGAATGTCTTCAATAGAAAATAGTTCCAGTGAAAATATTATCTGTGTATTGTCAGTAATGTTGGCAGTGTTTCTGAGAAGAGAGGGATATGAACTCATGTGGCTCATGAACTTTTTACAGTAATGGGGAGCAGAGGAGACCTCCTATAAAAATACCTACACCTTGGTAACCTGAATTAGTTACACAGGTGATTTATGGCTCAGTAATCCCAAAATCCAAAGTAACACTACTGGGTCCAAATAGAGTCAAACATGATACTTTTTAACACACATATGCACTTTTAGTCAACATGTTTAGCCTCAAGTACCAAGTATCAAGTAGTGTGTTTCTAATACTATTACTATGCCATTCATCATTATTTATGTGAAATATTTCACCTCTTAAACCTAAATTTCCTCTCTCTGTTGTCAGACTGCAGGGTGTCTGTCTGTTCCCAGGATTAAAAAGATGGGATTTGGGATATAATAAAATAGTACTGGGCTATAATAAAATTGATTTGGGCCTGGTCTGATGTGTTCTCTAGATGAAAATTAACTTTGCTTGGAACAGCAATGAAAACATCTCTGCCACTCTCCCCTCTTTCTGCTCCACCCTAATTTCTGCAGGTGTACTGAAGTGCCTGAGGCTAAAAAGCAGTAGCACTCTACCCTAGAGCCAATCTGTTGAGAGACACATCAGATAGCTGTGGTTTTTCAGGTTCTGATGCTGGTACAGTAACTATCTTGAGTGGATACATGGGAGTATTCTTGAGAGCAGGGCAAACTGGCAAAGATACAGAGGGGTTGAAGAGAGAGTGAGAGTCAGAGATAGGGTTGGAGAAAAGCTTTGAGGAGTAATGGTTGCTTGGAGACTGTTGTCAAGGAGACGATGAGTCCTTGAGTCCTTTGGCATCTCAAATGTCCTATATTTATGTTGATTTTCAAAAAGAGGAGGATTTTGGTTTGTTTTTAGGTTTTTTAGGTGAATAAGAGACAGATGGTGATATACACAAAGATAAGGTGAAATCAAGGCAGGTTCAATATATGTTCCAGAGTGAAAGCTGAGAAGCTGCAAAAAGGATTTATTATAGTTAACTTAAACAGATCAAATAACTGTCATATAACAGCACACATTTGACAGCTACACAGACTGCAGAAATAGAAAGCAAAACAAGTACAATATGATACATATTCTTTTTGTGACACCCTATCAGTCTGATCATGACAGAAATCCTCCCTCTCTCCGTCTTTCTCTCTGACTCATTCTGTGGGCATTTACTGTGATTTCCGGGCAAAAGAATATTTCTACAGAGCAGGGAAGAAAGAGGGGGCTTAAAAGATGAAAAACCACCTACTGTGTCAGTGAAAGCCTGTCGAACTTACTCCTCACTTTGTACCAAATAGAGACTATTTTCAGAGAGCGTGTGCATAACTAATGAGATGCATATTTTCCTGAGGTGTGGGTGCAGGCATGTTAGCTAAGAGGTAATATTGAAAATGGTCTGTGTAATAGTTCAGAGGATAGACCAGTGCGTGTAGCCATTGCAGTGATGGCCATACACTCACGATCAGACACTGAGTGGGACTGACGTGAGCATTGCTGAATCCCCAGGGAGTTTATGTGATTTGTTTTGAAGAAGTATTGGCTTATTGTAATCAGCAAGGTCGTTGATCCTCTGCTTTGACTCCCGAGTAAACAGAGACGATTGTACATGCACAGAGCTATAATAACCAAACAACAAAAGGAAGCAAGAATGAGCCAGACCATTGCAGCTTGAATACCACGCTCAGAATGAAGCATATGTAATTAAAACTGGTTTGGTCAAGGTAAGAAACCCACACTGAACCATCAGGTCAAGTGACTAATAGTAGGTTGAATAACAAGGCATGAAAATCAACCTTATAGGGGCTGAATGCCTTATGCAGTACCCCCCACATTTCCAGTAATGTGGTTTAATAGCAGGTCAAAAGGTAAGAGTGAAGACCTGAGTTCTGCAAAGCATGGCAAGACAGTAATTAGATGCCTTCGTGAGATTGGTATTGATCTCCACATTGACATACATGGATGCCATGGGCAATGTATTAGATAAAATCCAATACATCACATAGTGTCTTTAAATCAGTACAGTAACAGTATAAACATTACTGCCAGTTATGTATTAAATTGGTGAGCAAGCAGGAAGAAGTGATTTCAGGGAGACTGTGGGATTTCAACTATCTTACTGTGCTGATCAAAATTTAATCCAGTACATAACCCCTCCACAACACATGTCCTTGGTCTGCTTGAGTTTTTGTATCTTTTCAGTGCGAATCAATTCACACTGAAAAGATAGTTTCAAGACAGTTTTCAAGATGTTTTCTTGAAGTCTATTTGGCTTTCTGTTGACATAGCTTTGTTTGGAATATTACCAAGATAAATTTCTTCCATAGCTCACCCCAGACTCAATTAATCAATAAATGGAGTAGCATCCTCATGTAATATGTAGTGATGCATTTTGGTTCACTTGGATTTTTCTCTGTGTGAGAATAAACCAAAAGGGGAAAGCAGGTCAAATTTACAAATTGGTCCAATGATATGGCCATTGAATATTCCTAAGCAAATCGTTTCACATTGGATCACTAGGTCTAGTCATGCTTCAGTGATGGGTGGTTCTCATCACTTTAAATGCTGTACACTGATGGAACGTAAAGATATCTGAATGATGAAATACTGTGCAATCCAAGATATACTTATTCAATGTTTAGAGTCTGTTGTTCATATACTAAAATGAAAATGTTCCCAATATTAGTTTAACACAACCGACAGCCTCAGAATGACTCGAGTCAAGTATTAATAAAATTGATCTTGTTTAGTCCACATCTCTAGACAGCTCTACAACAGTGAACTGTTTCAAAATGAAGTACAGTACTTAGTACAGGACTACTACGTTAGATTAAATTAGTGTTGAGTGTTTTCTATTTGTCTGCCCCATATATCAATCTTCACTGTTGTTGTAAGATCAAGGGTTCTTGTGTCTTTATGTGATAAAATGGCTTACATGTAAAAAAATGCACCAGAATTGCTGATCTGCAGCTGAAATACAGGAAAGTATGGAAAACTGCTTGCTCACCGCGTGCTCAAATCAATCTGTGATCAATTGACAGTGTACTTTATTATACAGGGGTCTGGTGCTAATTGTGTTCACATGGTGATTGCATATGCTGATTTGCAATGTGGCTTCTCCACTAAGAAGCATCTGTCAAGATAAAGACCTTCGTTCTCCAGCTCAATTTATTATGAGTTCTCCTGTGTAACTGAGCTAATGTGTCTCCAAAAAGCATGTAACAAAAGCAGCACACTGTGTGTCCAGTGTTTGGACTCAAAATTTCCCAAAGCTGGAAATTTGAATATGTCAGCCCAGTGACAGACTGGCGACTGGTCCAGGGTCTACACTGTATCTTGCTCCAATGTCTGCTGGGTTTGGCTCCAGTCACCAGTGACCATCTACATACAAAGTAGTATAGCTGATGGGTAGATGGGATGAATATGTTTTTCTGTTAAGGAAAACACATTATAGCGTTTATAGCTTATATACTTTTTATATTATGAACAGACAACATGGATGCACACAAAATGTATAAGTTGAGTAATTCAGCCAGTTCAATGGAGTCGCTCAGTAATTCTTAAGATAAAAAACTAACTAAAACAGAATCAGTAGTGTCAGCTCTGTGCCTTTGGTTGAGAGTTAAAGACAGTTATTTTATGTTCACACATTTGAGCTTGTGTTGCTGTGCTCTTTTCAGGTCCCAGTGCATGGGAAAAAAAAAAAGACTGAGAATAAATGCTATACTACTGCCACCTGGAGGCTGTGTTGTTTGTTGCACACAAACCCAAAGTGGTTGAGTTCTGAGATTGAATCAGCTGTCATTTGAGCCCCACAATTTGAAGAGCTATAACAACCAGACACTAATGAAGACAAACTTCTGCTAGAATTTTTATCAAATTATAACATAACATATATCACATATAAAATATATAGCAAAAAACAAAAATTTTACAAATATATACTTTCATTCGAGAATGTCACTGAAAAGCTTCCGCTTCTTGGACTCGCCAGTCTGTATTTCCTGCCAGTAAGCTCTTCTGTGCACAAAGTGAGAGAGGGCAAACTTGGCCCACACGTGACGAGCAAACTGATCAGACCTCATCTGGCTTTCACTTGGAACTGGGAGGGAAAGAGAGAAGGAAACGAAACCATGAAACATGCACTGTACTAAAGGAAATGGGTCATTCTGTACAAAAGTGAGTGAACGCTCCTGTTTGTATTACCTAGTTCCTGTGCGATGCTTTGCTTCTGACTGACTGAAGCACTGTTCCATATGGCTTCTAGTACCCGACTGCCCAACCGAGAGCAGGCCATTTTAACATACTGACCCTGGTGGGGACAAAAGATGAAGGACAAGCTTGATGTCATGGGACAGCTACATAAAAAAAAAAAGCCCAGTTAACTCAAGGAACAGAAATGCACCATGTCCCTGCAGTTTTCTGAATAAATGAATCAAAAATGAACTAAAACTGAAAGTTAATGCTCAAATTTGGAAACAGGAGAAAGCCCAGTCAGTGACTGTTGTGGAGCTTATTGGTTATATCACACAATGCTGGCAGATTAAGTTGGCCAGTGGACATTTAATCTCAGTCTTTAATAAATACTGACAACTGGGCAACTCCATCTGAAGTGTGACGAGTGAAAGCACTAACAGCTGTGGTGAAACTGTTCTCTCACATAAACAAACGACTCAAGAACAGAAGTCTATGCAGTAACTTAATATTCATGATTGTAGCTACTGCTGCCTGTGGTGATAATACCTACATTTCAACACCACAGGTAAATATGCAGATATTCAACTGTTCTGTTAGCTGTAATTTGATTTTACACCCTCCAGAGATTGTATTCTTAATGAATACTGTAAGTGTGGTTGAAGTCATTAAGAATCAACAGCAGTTAATGTGAAACGCAATCACTCAAAAAGCAGCAGCAGCAAAGCCAGCCAAACACATCTTAAGCTTGAAACGTTCAAATTAACAAACTAAACACATGATACAATAGTAAACTCCCTGGTCAGAAGCTGACTGTACTCTTTGCTCTTTAAAATGTAAGAAGTGAAGAGAAAGTAAAGTTTGACGTCCAAAGTGATTCAAAGTGTCTTCAAGTCTCCGGTTGCTGATATTCAGTTTACTATCCCATGACAAAGAAAAACAGAAAATTTGCATTTTTGCAGAATGAATCAATTCTCAGACTAATAGTTTCAGTTCTAATGTTCCATCAATGCTTATGCCTTGGTACCTCCAGTCTCTTGAGGATCTTTCCCCTGCCTTTATCGCTGGACGTGGTGATGAGGGCCTGGAGGACGTGGCTGCCTGCAGGGTCGGTAGCCAGTATCAGGAGGTCAGCGGGGCTCATAGTGCGCAGACTGCTCAGGAGGAGGGAACGCTCCTTGAACTTGGCCAGTGCCTGGACCAGCCGGGAGCCGTGGTAACAGATGGACGACAGTGGAACCTAGAAATGTTTAGGGGAAAAAAACATCCACAGCTGTACCTCATTGTGTCTGCAGGGATTTTCCAAAATCAATTTACTGTGGGATTCATATATATTACAAGGGCTTTGCAGTTGTAGCTTTGTTCTAATAATCCAATCAGAAATGACCAGAGAGAACTAAAAATCAATGCACAAATAATTTGCTTTTACTTCTGTCAGCCAATTACCTCCATTGATATGTTGTCCTCTGCTGTGTCAGAGTGGTAGTACACCTCGTAGGTGAGCAGGGACAGGAACAGAGGGAGGCAGTTCACATGTCGAGAACCAGGCTCAGCACAGTGGAACGCCTGGGAGGTAACACAGCTATCCATAAATCAAACATGAACTTTTATAATGTTGTCATGCCTTTTCAAACTAAAGGAATAAATGGAAACCAGAGTATTGTTTTATTAAGGACTGCCATTTATGACTTCATAACAAACCCTAATTGAGGCTTACATGTAGGAGGCACTGCATCAACTCGTTCTGTTTCTCTTCGCTTTCTGCACAGCTCTCAGCTAGTTGGACAATGACACCCATGTGACCTGTAGCCAAGATAGCTTCCACACCCTTGATCAGTTCATCAAACAACCTCAGGAACTATGGAGAAAGAAACAGGCCAGAGAAGCTGTGGGTAAGATTCAGTTATCTTTGCAAGATCATTACTCCCACCTGCTCAACCAGATGGTGTGACCTACCAGCTTGTACTTGGCTGAGGCTGCAGTCAGCCTCTGTATGGGGAAGTTGGCGATTGGGTGGAGGGCTAAGTCGACCAGCTGACCCTTGAGATGGTTCTTGTAGAGGTTGCGGAGGAGGGACTTGTGGGCTAATTGTATGATTGTCTCAATGAGGTGACTTGAGGCCTGGTCTTTTAGAAAGACCATAAGTGGACTGCAAAGAAAGTAAAGACAGTACTCCCTGTTACATCCTACAACAATTCAATTTTAGAAACATCATTCAGAAGAATCAAAGTTTGTCTCTAACCTAACTCCTGGAGCAGCACTGCGACTTGTTAGATACTCCATGATGCCTTTGAGGAGCTGTTTGCAGAGTTTGGGCCGTTTTCTGTGGCATACACTCAACATGGTCTGGAACACTGCACTGGCAACAGCATCTGTCACACTCACTAGAAAGAAAAGAAGTGAAAGGAGAGAAAAATAATTACAACTTTTCCCTTCACTGTACCATTAAGCTAAAACTAGAACATAACACAGTCTACTCATTTAACTAATATTTGTTCAATTTGTCGTTGAATTAACACAGAAAGGGCTGCATCTCGTTCTTCAGTTAAGATTAATACACAGCGTTTCCTTCTGTCCTTCTGTGCAGGAGAGCTCTATAAGCCATTTCTCTGCGGTGTCTGCAGTTTGTTGTGGGGTGAATTTAAAAAAGCTGCTCGTAAGCATCCACTTTGACTCTCTTATGAGTCCTGACTTGCATCTGACAGGTATAAGTTCTTATCCCATGAAAAATGTCAGTGCAGTCAGCAGAGTGCAAGAGGAGTGAAGCTGCACTGCTGGCAGTTATTAGTTGAACAGGGGATGTTGCACTGAAATGCAGCCTTTCAAAAGTTGACATTTAGGCATCTGTGAAGCAGCAACAACCCAACATTCAAAATGTTTTAAGGAATATTTTATTTCTTTCTTTTATGGAGCTGATAGTTAACAGAATTAGGAATCAAAAACTCTAGCAGCCAATCTGGAAATATCCGGCATAAACAGCATACAGTGTTGAAAAAGATATTTTAGTCTCTTTAAACAGGACCTATTGCCTGTCTACACCTTGCTTACTTCATGTTAACATCAGAGCAGATGAGCATGGACTTGATAGGTTTTGATTACTCACAATTAACATTTTCCATCAAGGTGTCCGTAAGGCTTTTAAGTTCGTACCAGAATGATGTGGGAATCTCAAAGTCTGTCAGCTGAGGAGCGGCATTGCGTTCTTTGGCACCTGGGAGAAAACCAGTATCAAAAGAGAAAAATGGCTGAATGCAAGCTTAGAACAACCATTCATCTGTGTGTACAGGTCCTGACAAACAGGGCTAGCATTAAAGAACTACCACTACCAAAGCAATCAGCTGAAAGCCTTATTTGTCTTGTCCTGTCTCTGCTTGAAAAAAAAAAGAAAAGCAGAGATAAGAGATGAAAAACCTCATCAAATAAGTGCAATCACTTATTTTCTAGGATGAAAAGGTCTCAGACAGTTTTCTCTCAGTCTGGAAAGTGTGGACTAGTGCCAGTGTTGTCTGAGACTTGGCAATGCTGGGTCACAGACATTCAACAGGAACAGCTTGATACGTTAGGGCAGGGATTTTCAAACAGGGAGGAATGTCTCTCTGGAGGAGAGTTAAAACAGAAGGATGATGATTATTTATCTTTTTGTTATTTTCCCACAAATCCCATGCAGAGACTAAAACCAACCATAAAATTCATGTACTAGTTTTTAGACAACGATGTATACAGCAAAACTGAATAAGATGACCCAGGTTCTGGGTTCACAGACACTACAGTGAGTACAGAAAAATACACTGCTGGTTTTAGCCTCTGTATGTGGAAAATCAAAACTCCTTTAGTGGTGAGTCTTAGAAGGACAAATGTGAAGTGAGGCAAAGATGCTGTGTGAGTTCTAAGGGACGGGTGCATGCCAATGATCTGAAAATAAACACAAGGTAATTAATGTAGTCTGGCGCACTGATTTGGCCCATTTCTCAACACTGTCGTCAGCTGAAGCTCTAGTACCAACACACAGCTCAAGGACGTATTTTCAAACTCTTCCAGCCTGATTGCTTTTTGAAAATTGCAGCAAAAATTATACTCAGTCATGAGGAAGGTACAGATATAAGAAACGTATTTTTAGATTCAGTGAGACTTTCCAGGGATAGCATTATGTCACAAGTTCATCTAAAACACAGAGAAAGCTGCTTAGAAGTCACAGAAAAAAAAATGACGTTTTAAGTTTTCATCAGTGTAAAAGTAATCGTAATGATAGCTGTACAAAAACTGACCTTGAGCTTTAATTGACTATGATATTATACTTAATATTCACATCCTCCACAGCATTACAAGTAAAACAAAAAAATTATTTTTTAATTTTATGTTGTATTTCATTTATTTTTGACACAAATGAAACTGCATTTCTATTCGACAGTGAGGGTGGGGTTTCCATTTTGTTTGAGGAGGGCCCAAAATGTTACACCTTGAAAACTGTTGCTCCAAGCGGTACGTGTACGTGTGTGTGTGCGTGTGTGCGTGTGTGCGTGTGTGTGCGTGCGTGTGTGCGCACACACGTGGGTACCTGGACGAGTCTCAGCGCGTGGTGGTCCAAGACAGCCTGCCAGCACATTTAAAAGTGTTCGGACCACATGTGAGCCATGAACATGTTTGATGAACTCTGCAATGTTGTCTCTGACCACTTGGCTTAAAGACAACACCTGGGCCTCCAGCACTCCACAGCCCTCCTCTTCTTCCTCTGTGGCAGCAGATGGATCCCTCTGTGATGACTCTGAGGATAAAAGACACCAAGCAGAATGTGAGAGCTGAGGGTGCTGCTGGTGGCAAACAGTAATGAACAGTTTTTACTTCCATGTATTAGGAAGCGTCTAATCTTACCCATCCATCTGGACACCTGTCTGACTGCACTCTCCACTACATGACCACCACATCGGTCACAAGAAACTGCTTTAAGCTCTGACCCTGATGTTCCGCCCAGTTCAGCCAGCACTTCTCCCACCTGCTCGGGACTGGACAGTGGGAGCAGCCGCTGCAGAGTGATGCTTCCTGTGCGGTCCGTCGCTACCAGGGCTGCTTTACCTTTAACTTCTGTGAGGACATTCTCTACGAACATTTCTGTGGAAGACATTGAAAGAGATATAACATGCCAGCAGAGATGAGAAATCTGGACAGTGGATAGAACTTGCATAACCTGCTTGTTCCGGTAAAATGGTGGTATATGGTTACAGTTATCAGAATGGTGTCAAAACAGTATGTGGGAAACATGGTAACAAGGTCACAAATCTCTCAATGTCTTCGGCTATATATCCAACTCTGTGAATTACTAAACATCAAGATAATGCAGTTAACTAGAAGATAACTAAACCTTAGTCTAGTTTAAATGACATTTTCAAACGTTGGATTGAGCAAGTAGGGCTGGGTGTCATTTGAAATCGAGCCGAAAAGAGTCGGGTCCTTTCCACAGAAAATAAATCATCATCAATGTTTTCCTTTTCTAAACCAAATGTCTTTGAATTTAGATTTTATCGTTTGATTGATTAAAATGAGCATTATTAGTGTTTTAATATCTATTTGAGCCCTGGGAAATTTTGTCTTGAAAAATACTGAAATTACATATTTTCAGTATTTTTTTATTACTGGATAACAGACACGTTACTGCTGACCTTGTACAACGTGATAAACTCTAAGCACAAAATCTGGAAAAGAAATTTGACATGTCTCAACAGATATGACAACACTGCTTACAAAAGATGGTTAGATTTTATTCTTTCTATAATGAATTCCTAAAGTACTTATTCTGTTCTCATACTGTGGTGTACTAGTGTCATGTAATGTAACCTTTACACTTTTATCCCAACTTCAGTCCTGTGCTTGTTCAGACAACAAGACTCATTCTCACCTTTCTCCTCAGTATCTTCAAAGCCTTGACTCAGTCTTTCCCCAACTCTGCGGAAGTAGCCCACACTCAGAGCATCTAGGCGCTGTTTGCCACCATCTCTGTGATGCTTTTTCTCTCCTCGTTCCTCATCATAACCGACGTGTCTCCTCTTCTTCCCTCCTCCCTCTTTTTGTGGCTTCTTTTCTTCCATTTTTGCCAACATAGCTTAGACCTTACAACAGACAGGTTTTAGCAGAACGTCTTAATGGTCTCAGTGATGGTGTCTGACTATTTTCTCTCTGAAACAGGAAATAGATGACAGGACCCTGACATTATTATAACTGATATGATCTTATAATCTGAAGTTCCCATCCATCTGATTTGCCATATTATTGATAATAGACAGACACACATACAGATAGATAGACAAACATATATATAGATGAGTACTTAATACAGGTAAGAGTAGTTTGATCGAAGACTGGAGAAGCTTTAACGTCACGGATTGGCAGGAAATCCCATGACAACAAAGGATATTTAATTGCTGGATAACAACAACATATGCCGAATTAATCTATGGCTATAATAGTTTCAGATAATGCCATAGGTCGTCTTTTAGAAGGTCAACAGAGTTGCAGATAAGCGGAGACAAATTACATTGACACATTTTGGTAAAGGAGTTAAGCTAAAAGACCGAGAGACGCCTGTGTTAAGTCGCTACACAGGAACTGTAACACAAACAAGCTGGATATTTACGCAAACAAGTAAACATTTTACAGTTTACCAACCAGATGATGCGTTTATCTCACTCATACAGAGTACATGTAAACTAGCTTAATGTAGTTTAACTCACGTGTGTAAACCACCGCCAGTGTCGTCTAATGATGACGTAATGCAAGTAGTGAAGTATTCTTCTTCTTCTTCTTCTTCTTCGGCTCCTTGTCTTCTTCTATTGTTTAATGGCGGCAGGTTTCCCCATCCCTTAGGAATAAACAAATATTGCCTTAATTCCCCAATAATATTTCTAACAATGCAAATACTTATCCCACTTAAAATAAAAATCTCTTATCTGATATTTTATATTTGAGCTCATCGCGTTTTTTACATTCAAATCTTTGTAACCTTCTAAGATTCTCTGTAAACTACACGTTTTTCATGCTGCTAAAACCATGACCACTGTCTTCAGACAAATGAAACCATTCAACCACTACTTCTGTTACAACACCTATAGTCCATCAGTCATTACTGACACAAATCTAATTCGTTATTGATTCATAAATTCAAACAGATAGACAATATTGTCTCCAATAGCTCGATAAGTCAGGCTGTCAAATCCATCCATCCATCTATCCATTTTCTATACCAGCTTATTCCTTAACCAGGGTCACGGGGATCTGCTGGAGCCTACTGTCAAATCATTTTTATACACTATACCCACTGTACTGTCATGTAAAGTTATCAGCCACCAGAGGGCAGCATAGTTACTTTCGGAGTAGTGTGATTTAATGACCACACTCAACCAAAATCTCACCATGAGGGAAGCTCCAGTCATGTCTCACTCACAGTGAAGACCTTCAACTTTAACACCAGTGAGTCCTCACTTTATTAGGACTCTTGTTATAAAAGGCCTTGTAGAAGGGTCTAAGCCAGACCTACTCAACCCATGTTCCTCACAGGCCACTGGCCTATTTGTTTTCCAACTACCCCAGGCCCACCCACTGCTGATTAAGACACCTATCCACTTTGTCTTCCACTCACTCCACTCTCGTCTGAGATGGGTAGGCCAACCAGGGCAGTGGTCCTCAAGGATCCATGGTGTAAGCAGACAAGTGCAAATACATTATTTTTACTTTGTAAGTTTAAGGCTACATTTAATCAAAGTCTGGAGTGACAGAGAAGTATGGTCGAGTGGTGCAGGACATGCATGAGAGCTGTAAGACAGTGGTGAGGTGTGCTGTAGGGGTGACAGAAGAGCTCAAAGTGGAGGTGGGACTGCACCAAGGATCGGCTTTGAGCCCCTTCTTGTTTGCTGTGGTGATGGACAGGCTGACAGATGAGGTTAGACAGGAATCTCCGTGGACCATGATGTTTGCAGATGACATTGTCATCTGTAGTGAGAGCAGAGAGCAGGTGGAGGTTTGCTCTGGAAAGGAGAGGAATGAAGGTTAGCCGCAGTAAAACAGAGTGTGTATATGTGTGTAAATGAGAGGGACTCAAGTAGAACAGTGAGGTTACAGGGAGTAGAGGTGAAGAAGGTGGAGGATTTTAAGTACCTAGGGTCAACAGTCCAGAGCAATGGAGAGTGTGGAAAAGTAGTGAAGAGACATGTGCAACCAGGTTGGAACGGGTGGAGGAAAGTTGGATGTAGTGAAGGAGGACATGAGGATAGTTGGTGTGGGTGTGAAGGATACAAAGGATAGGGTTAAATGGAGGCAGATGATTCGCTGTGGAGACCCCTGAAAGGAGCAGCCGAAAAGAAAAGAAGAAGAAGGCTACATTTAATTAACACATTTAAATAGAGATTCCATTAACACCTTTACTGTATAAAAATGTACTTTATTTAATAGCTGTAACCCTTTTATTTAAGAAAGCATCTTATTTCATGGAGATATGTCCTGTTCTTGTTTGTCTGTCATAGTACATGTTTTTTTGTTTTTTGTTTGTTATTTTATGATATAAAGTACTTTGATAAACTTTATGTTGTTTCAATTGTGTTATATAAAGAGTATTATTATTATTATTATCATCATTATTATTTATTGTTGTTCTAATTGTAATTGTAATTAATGAAGTATTATTTTATACATATGGTATAGTTCAACAATTACAGTAAGAATTAGGAATCTAAAGTTCAGGACTTTAGAAATTTTGACGCTGCCAACTCTGTGCAATAATGACATAATGACTTTGACTACAAATCCCTACAAAGGGGTTAGGGTGTGTGTTATAATGAATCAGAGCTGACAAAAGAATGGAATCACAGGACGTGTCAAAGTTTCCACAGATAAACTGCAAAAGCAGAATATGGTATATCTTATGTGCTGACATTTTTGTTATGAGTTGTATCCATGTTAAAGTGGTATAATAAAGTGCTGATTACAAAGAAGAAGAAGATGATTAAGAGACTGATGTTTTACATTTTTCATTCTTAGCCATGTTAATGGCTTTAAAAACGTCGATGTCACTTTTTGATCCTAACCGAAAAATATCCTAAGACCTATACAGTAGGTCCCCTTGAGTATCAATCGTGGTCACTTGCTCCTTGATGCTGTATTGGCATTTAGCTCCGAGCACCACTGCGTCTGAGCACAGTACACTTTGTATACAGGCTGTACAGCTTACTTTAGATTCTTAGTCACAGTTGAAATGATTACATCACAGTACAGGTAACAAAGAAAGTAAGAAATGGTGTATGTATTTTTCATTCTAAGAGCAAGGGGTTGAGACTGAGAGCTGAGGCAGCGTGACAAAGACATCATTTGTTCAGCAGTTGAGCTCCTGTTGGCTTCGTCTGTTTGTGTTCATCTCCTGAGCAACTGCCCCCGCACAGCATGCTGTGAATGAACACTGCAGCTAATTAAGACTAAGAGTCACACAGACGTACGCAGACACATTTCATCACACAACTGTAAAACACACACAGCTCTTGATGTCACAGGCTGAACAGGCAATCTTATGAATCAGACAAATACGAGGAACAGCAGACACTGAAATGCTCATCTTCCACGCCCACTAACTATGCGAGTGAGCAGTTATCAGGTTGCTATAATTGCTTCATTGCACAAGATTATTGCCTCTATTTTTCTGCGTTTGTTTTGGGTGTTTGTGAAGAGGTGAGAGGTTACATTCCTCCGAACAGGAAATCAAACTAATGCTGATGTTTCAGCTGTTAAAGATTGGGAGCCAATCTGCAGCTCTTGCTAATTAACACACTGTATCTTGTCTGTGTCATCTTTAATAAGGAAAATGTAAACTGTGGGTTTTGGAGATGTGCTGGACTATATCAGACTATTTCAAGGCTGGTTCCCTGTGCTTCCAGTTGTTATGCTAACATAATCAAAACCATTTAATATAAAGTACAACCAGGGGACCGTTTGTTTATAGCATATAAACTGGAAATTAACCAGAGTTAAAAACAGGTAGCACCTTTAGAGGTTATGGAGGGGACCATTTTTGGCTACTTTAAGCAGTTTGCCTTTTCAGCAAGGAAGTATGCCTGTCTGTCCGTTAATAAAGAGCTAATACTACACATAACTAGCAGGTCTTAGCATAATGACTGGGAACTTAGAGAAATGGCTAGAAATTGCCTACAGCCAAACATTAATCAGTTTGAATCCTTTTTTTTTAGTCTGGGTGGTTTTCACTGAGAGGCCACCTGTCTTTTCCTTTTTATCTGGATATTTAACATGTACAGATCACAGTGTTTTGGCTCTGTGGCTGTTTCGGTCCCTGCAGCAGAGAGGGTCACTCAGTCATCTTGGTTATTATTTAACAGGGAAGTGTCAATACATCACATACCAAAAATATTCTCACTGACACCCTGTGACACAGGGCCAGCACACACACTCTGTGTTTGTAAAGGAAAATCAGTGCTCATGCTACTGATTTCAACATACTGTACTTTTCACTTGTTGCGAGGGACATTTTATAAAACACAAGGGTACTTTCCTGCCCATTTCTAAGTCTCCCACAGTCAGGAAGTTTCCTTTGGCCTGCTGCTTGCTGTTTGGTTTCCCACATATAGTGTGAGAGCCAGGACACAGGCCCATCTGTTATATTTAGATACTCAGTGAACCCAAGTCACCTTAACATTTCCTCGCACGCCCACTGCTGCACAAAAGGTGAAAATTTGTGTGTGATTTATCACACTGGTGCCAAAACAGAAGAATCAACAATAAGAAATAAGTGGCCTGTATTTTTAGGATACAAATAGTCATGACAAAAATCTAATGTGTAGCTTATGAGAAACCACTGTTCTGAAAAATATTTCTAAATGAGATTGTATAAAATGATGTTCCTGAAGGTTTCCCTATTACTTCCTGTTTTTTCCACAATAAGAATTTTATTTATAAACATTTTGCAAAGGGCTGACAATAAAAAGTGGATCATTACAGTACAATTTAAAAAGCTGATGATCACTCATTCATCACTGATCAAAAAAGTAATAAAAAAATTAGAGAATTATAATAAATCCTTGACACAGTGATGCTTTAACCCTTTTCAGTGGTCTCCTTGTGGTTGCTGTGAGGTTTTTCTTTTTGTTTTCTTCTGCATTTTGCACAGTGCCACACCACTTTCACAACATTTAAAGGGTTTTCTCTAACAGTGCCCCAGACTTTGACCCCCTGCTCAGTGGCAGGAGATAACGTACTATAAATCCAATACAGCCACAATGAACAGTTTTTCTCTTGGTTGGACAGACTGCAAGTATCTTACAGCCACTCTGTGTGATGCCATTTAAGACCTTGCTGTTTCTGTGAAAAAGTACAGAAATATCAACGTTATATACAGATTATATCTGTTTCTAAGAGTATTTTTGTTCATTCTAGTCCTAATAAAAAATAATATTCTGTTTTATAATAATCCAGGCAATAGGTCTGCAACAGAAACATTACAATATACTACCTCACTAGCTTTTAAAAAACTAATTTAGTACTTAAAAAAATACGGCCAAATTTATTATAAGGATCTAAATTTAAAAATGCTATCTTTTTTATCATTTAGGCTTAACCCCAGGAGAATAGTTGAGGAGTTAAGTGCTAGTGCTCCCACAGGGTGTGAACACAGTCAACTCAAAGGACTGTTATGCCTGAGTGCAGCCTCACAGAGCAGCTAGTGTTACTGTTGCCTCATACTTTGAATGACAAATACCATTGAAGTTGAGTTTGTTATTTTATTGCACTGTTTCTCAGCTGCTATGGCGTAATCATTTAACAGGGTTTGCCAAATGAAGGCAGGTCTAGATATGCATGAAGGCTTCAGGTGGCCCTTATTACCACTGCTCAGCTCTGATTTCATTATGAGCTACTGCCAAATCACAAAATCAGTGTAGTAGTCGCATTATCTATATGTGCATTACTGAATCAGATTAGATTACTGATGGTATTTTTTGGGCTGGGCCTTAGTGTAATATTATCTTCAGATAAAACCTGACTCACCCTCATCTAGCTGTCTGTAGGACATACACATACATGATCTCATTTCCAGATAAATACCTCATTTTATTGGAATTAACATGAAAGAATGTTACTTCTGATTTAAGATACAGGCTGCTGACAAATTATTATGGGCTGCTGATGTAATTATATCAAAATATATATGGAAATATAAAACAAAGTGTACTTTATAGACTAAAGAAACAGAACCAATCTGGCTAGAATTTATCATGACTACAAGACAAATGAAGCCAGAATATGTGGTATGAAACCTGTGAGGCAAACTATCACTTTTCATCACCTTGATGCCTTAGGATGAAATCGACAGAATACTAAATGATAATGCATGTTTGCCATATAGTTTCAATTTAGAATACGACTTTATTTCAGCAGTGATCACAGTGGCTTTGTGCTCTGAGGTTTTGAACTTACAGTTGAAATTGAAATTGAGTGAAAACGGGAAGTCATTGTCTACCCAGCGGCAGTAAGTGACTTCCTACGAACTCTTATCCATTTTCTATTCCCTCCTACTGCCCTCCACTGACTTCCAGCTTCTTCTTCTTAGTAGCACTGATTAACAACAAAAGTGTATATCCTACTCACGATGTAGGACATGCACACACACACACACACACACACACACACACCCACACACACACACACACACACACACACGCACACAGAGACACACAACCTACGTGCGCTCGTGCGCGGAGCGCAGCCAAATCACGCTGATGGGAGCGGGATCTCCTGGTCGGAGTGGGAAACATGCCGTGCCGTACAGAGTAGGGCGGGGTGGGCTGAGCTGCGAGGAAGAGGGGCGTGCGTCAGCTCCAAGTACCGCGGACTACATTCCGGGGCAGGCCAGTGTATAAAAACATTTCCAAAAGTTTTCCTGAGCTGAGGGATTATTAGTCAAGACGAAACAGAAGGTTCACCTCTGATCTCAAGAAGAATCCACAGAGAGAAAGTAAGTTACTACACTTCTACACTACAGGGGTTTTATCGTTACATAGCCTAAGAGATGAAAAGTGAAGGGTAAAGTAAAGCGGTGCGCGCATGACCTCTCTCTCTCCCCCTCTCTCTCAGAGACAACAGATTGACTCTTGAATGAGTAACGCTGTGCATGGGAACTCTCCACTGAGAGGAAAAGAGACATTTATGCATGTTTGCAACTGACAGACCATATCCAAATGTATTACATTGTAAAATCTGGTATAACTGCATTCATTTTTCTTGCCTTTATTCAGTTTAAGAGTCCTTCCTTTACCTCAAGGTCTGTGTAAGCCTTGATCCTGCTGAACTTTTTATTTACCAATTTAAAGAAATAAATCCAGTTTTGGGGGGTGGAATGAAGTGAAGGGGGTCTTCATCTTTGCAAACAACAAGACCTTGGTTTGCTGTTATGCTCACTTTGTGAAGCATTTTCCTATGTTTAAAAAATAGCCAATTAGTTGAGGTATTTTCATGCTGTTAGCCTTGTTGGTTGGTGGCCAGCCAGCTGCAGCTGATGCTTATTTCTTCTCTTAGAGGCGGCCAGAGTTGTACAGTGCAGAGATTGTAACGCAATTTCAGATTTTTTTTCTTCATATGATGGTTTTCCAAGACATTGTCTAAGAATTTATTTAACAGATCTATTCAACATGTGACCAACATCACCAGACAAACCTTTAAGCTGATGTTGTTTGGAAACAGTGACTTGAATTTGTAAGTGCTTATCTCAGGAGCCAGTGGGCATACCAGCTATGTGAGCATGCCAACACAAACTAAATGAAGAGAAGTGCAGAGCTGTAGGGGAGGGGCACATAATAGAAGAATTGATGCAGGGGCTACAGATAGGAAAAGGGAGGAAAAGACAGTAACATGCAATAACACAATTTCAAGCTTGAATGATGAATGTATTGTAAATCCATTTAAATTTGTGCAAAGCCTCCAAAAAATAGGTTTTTGCAATGGCTTTTCATCGTTTGGAGGGTGAGTCTAATTGCCCAAAATTAGGTCACCTAGTGCAATAATTTAGCTATTTCCAAGCCTGCAAAGACACACATTGCTAATAAAACAGCATGAAAAGCTTTTGTTCAGTTCCTCCATTTCTGAAGAATTGCAGTATTTTTTGCTGATTTTATCTGCATCTATCATTTTATGATCCTAAACATTTCACCTACGCTCTATAAGAAAAGGCATAGAAGCTTAATTTTACCTGGCAACGTAAAATGTATTGCTGTGTAAGCAGAGTGTGTTGACCTCTGTCATGTGTTTCACTGAGTTTCAATCTATGTGGAGGCTTCCTTTTTCTAAAATAAGTGATGAAGTAGAAACAGCACAGAATAGATCAGAGACTGCAACTTTTGGGTGGAAATTGTGTTGAAATCCATGCAGCTTAGTCAGTCCATTGTGTCCATGATGATACTTCTGAATGTTTTTCCAAACATTTAAAGGATTTCGAAACCACTAAAAGGAGGGGAATATCATCTGACCAGCAGATGAACTCAGGAGGTCAGAGAGTTGATAACTCAGAAATGAACAAAATGCCACACTCACACGCACATGCACGCACGTACGCACACACACACACACACACACACACACACACACACACGCACACACACACACACACACACACACACCTAACCACAACCAAACCACTACTTGCCAAACCCTAACCTTGGAACAAGTTGTCACCCTAAAAGCTTTATTTTGTGTGTCCCCACACAGATATTACACATGTTCTATCCTTATGTTTGGATTTTGAGGCTCTGATAGTTTGAGGTGTCACCACCAGCTCCTCCTCAGCTGTTGTCTGCCCTTTGAATTACACTACAAAACTTCACTATTGCCTGTCTGCTTTATACACCTTCTCCATACAAACTATGGATTTAATAGAAAAACATCAAAACCTTTAAAACTTAGTGTAAATGTTGGAACCTTTAGCTTTTTTAGCAAGTGTTAAACAAACAGTAATATACATGAAGACATACTATCCATCCATCCATCCATCCATCCATTCATCCATCCATTATCTATACCTGCTCATTCCTAACCAGGGTCACAGGGATCTGCTGGAGCCTATCCCGGCTTTCTTTGGGTGTAAGGCATGGAGACATACCAAAAGGCTAAATAGGTGTGCACTATACATAATGTATGGGGTGCATAAATACTTTTTTACTAATACCAGTGTAGGGCTTAGTAAATAGCATTTGCAAAATAAGTATTATGAGCCTATAAACCACACAAACTCCTATATTGTTTGCTTATAAGTGCTGCATTTCTTATGACTGTATGCATTTACTGCAGCTCATTACTTTTTATGGATGTTTCACAAGAGTTATCAAAACTCAAATGGTGCTTTAATGTTTGGGCGATATAGTTTTACTTTTATAGTCTTGTGTGGAGAAGCTGCAGATGGTGAGCTAAACTGATAAGGAAGGGTATGAGAGGGAAAGGCCTCCTCCCTCTGTCTTTCATTCTATGAAATACTTTTTGTTCTGTTGTACTTTCCCATATTTTGCATTTGACCCTGAGTTTGGGTGCTGAGGATGGGCACGAAGGACAGACTTAACGTTAATGTGACAAATGAACTAATTCCACTGATTTTGTTGTGTGACATTGTGATGAACTATTATATGATCTGCAGAACTGTACACCTAAACCCGCAGTGTATATGCATGCACAGAGACATGCAAAGAAACTATACTGCATGGGGTGTGACCGATGGAATCCAGCTACATGTAGGAGTGTATTCTTCAGGGAATGTAGTCAACAAGGACAAAAGGCTAAATACCCCCGAATGCTTTTGGGAGAGCCTGATGATGAAGGAAAATGTACCACTGGAATGTGGTATTTGTTTTAAAAGAAAATAAAAAGTGTAAAGGGCATTATTTAGATTGTTATGAATACAGCATCTTGGTGGAAAGAAATGCACAGTGGCACACTTCCTCTACACGGGCCTCAGCAATCTGATCGCAAGGTTTAGTGACGACCATTTGCATTTAACTCTGTGTGCTCTGTCTGAAATGCTGACCTTCAATATCTAGTTGTTGCAGATAGGTGTGTCTTGAGTTGTCTGCTTATATTTCAATACATTGAAATTTAAAGGTGCAATGTGTAAAATGTGAAAGATTCAGTAACATCCAGTGGGGAGATTGCAGAATGCATCCTTCTGAGCACCCCTCACACCCCACCAGGTAGGATTTTTACCAGCGCTACATTATGTTATGTCCATCCTGGGCTACTGTAGAAACATGGTGGTGGAACATGGCTGCCTCCATGAAAGGAGACCCACTCCCTATGTTGATAATGTAAAGGCTCATTCTAAAATTAAGAAAAAGTAACGACTGGTATTTGCTGGTGATAACACACTAATAATAACACATTTATAAATAGAATTCCACTTCTGTTGATAGGTCACTGTAAATATTGCACAGTGAACCTTTCACAAATATTTCATATTTTGTTTGGTTTTTACAGTTTTATTTCTGAAACTGATATATTTTTTGATTTGCCTCCTAGAATGCCAGGCGAACGGTTGATATTAAGAGACATGTCAGAGGTTGGGCGTTTCCCTGGAGGAGCCCCACCCACCAGGGTGGAGCTGACCATTCAGCAAGCGGGGGAGAGGAAACAGGAAGAGGGTGGCTGTCGTCGCTGGTTTAGGAAAATGTGTCCATGTTGCTGTAAGCGCCAGAACAGCACCTCCTATGATGTTACAGACAGGGTGGAATTGGTTAAACCTCCAACCCCAATCTTACAGCCCACCAAGCCAAAGCCTGAGAATGGAGAAACAAAGGAAATGGAAGGTAATGTGATTGACGTTTGGGATAAATGTGTAATGCTTAGCAGCAATAGGGGCACATGATAAAGTTGATATTCAACCTTTCTCTTTCAGAACTTAAGTTGTCAGTGTGTTGGATGGATCTCCTGAGCTCCAAGACAGGTCAGAACAGATTGGAGCACCACACCGACCTGTATCATGGGGATGAGCTGATCATCCGCAGAGGACAGACCTTCCAGATAGAGATTGAGCTCAACAGGCCCTTCAGTGCTGACAGTGACAAGCTGCATTTGGACTTGAAAACAGGTATGTGTCTAACAGATGAACAGTCTATATCTGTGGTTTATCATACTGTCCAAAAAAGATGATCATAATTTCTATGATAAATAAATATCAACAGTATGATTACTAGAAACAGTAGAGGAGGACAGGGTACATAAACTGAGATGAAAAGGTGCTGGGCAGACACATAGTTGGAATAGAGAGCTAAAAGTAATGGATGAAGCTTAATTAAAGTAATGGATAAATAGTGTGGAGATAACTAAAACTAATGAATAAATAGAGAAACAGTTCAATTACATCAGTTCATATGAATCGATTTGGATCACTGTGGTGTTGATGAAGGCGAACATGAGCTCACGATTCGTTGCGCACCACTGACCTAAACCAAAGCAAAGGAGATGTGGTGAAACTGCTACACATAGCTTGCATTTTTAAATCAAGCAGCACTTCTACACCACAAGTTTTGGATTCCACCCATCAGCCCAGTGTTAACAGCTTCCAGACCCCAGGACACCAGACACCTCTCTCTGGTATTTACAGGCCCCACACTGTAACAATCCACAGTGCATTTGGGAATAAATGTCCATGAGTGCAGACAAGCGATGTGCTGTTGACTGCAGCTTTGGCAGTTACATGCCAGGAGGGGAGGAGAAGACGAATCGACACACATAACAATTAGACCTATCCACATCTGATGTACTTATTATCTTTGCTTTCACGTTGCAGTGAAAAGGTTTTCAGTGTTGCACTAAAAGCAAGACTTTAATTGCTGTCTAGGCTGTTCTTTTGTTCAACCTGAAGGCTAAATGAAGCTAATGAATCAATTTCCAATAAAGGTGACAATGTTCTAGCAGAAAAGAGAGTGTTTTTCCTGGATTTCCTTTTGAGAAAGCGATTTGAGGTGAGAAAGGAAGGGTGGGGAGTCCTTGCTGAGGCCGGATGGAGAACAGTGGTTTCTTCATAAACTCCATATGTGCTTCAGTCCATGGCAGTGAATTCTTCAGAGAAAAGCATCCAGTAAATCTTAATCCAGCTAATAGAACACACTTTAAAGTAACAACTTCTTGTAGGCAAACGATGTACAAAGTTGTTTATGTGCAGCGTTGGACAATTTCCAGTGAAAGAATTTTATTTACTCAGAGAAATCATGAACAGCTGGGTGAGACTGTGATGCATTTGTGATTTAGACTTTGCTATGATTGTGTCATCCACTGTAGGAAGAGATGAACAAGTGCTGTGACTCAAATAATCATGTCTATACTGTGCCCAGATACAAGTTGCGCACTGCTTGTGTACAGTATCACCTTAAAGTAGAAGTGCCCAACCCATGTTCCTCGAAGGCCTTGCATGTTTTCCAAGTATCTCTGCCCTACCCATTGAGATTACCTGGATCAAGTGTGTTCAGCAAATCAAAAGCTGGGTGGTACCATCTCAGATAGGGTGGAGTAGGTGAAGATAGAGTGAAATGGTATCTTCCAGCTCTTGATTGGTTGAACACACTTGATCCAAGTACTCCACAATGAGTAGAGCAGTAGACAGTGGCTCTTGAACAACATGGGTTGTGCACTCCTGCCTAAAAGCATAACATGATGTAGCATTGCATTACGTAAGTTTTTTTTGTGATAGTACTCCATTTTTATTTATTTATTTTATTAATATTCCATTCTTGTACAACATTTAAGTATAACCTGTCTTGTGTAGGTCCCCTACCCATGGTGTCCAAAGGCACTCATGTCATCATTCCACTGGTGGATCACCTGGAGGATGAACGTTGGGAGGCCAAAATTGTACAGCAAAATGGCAACAAGATCAAGCTGTCTGTCAACTCTCCAGCCAATGCTGTGATTGGCCTGTATGGCGTCACTGTGGCAACCACCTCTCAGAAGGACGAGGTAGCAGCTACTTACAAATCCAGCAAGAACATTGTCATGCTCTTCAATCCATGGTGTGAAGGTAAGTTTGGCAGTGGGTGTGAACTGGGCAACACAAGCTGAAATGTGGACGGGGGGGAGAGGATGAGAGGAGAAAAAACTGATGTGTTGTTAATGTGTTACACAACATTTCTGGAATGACTATATACTGCATATAATAGGGGTAGGCACTGAGGGCCACAACCCTGTTTGTTTTCCGACTATCCCTGCCCTACCCACTGCTGATTGGCAGTGGGTAGGGATTAGGACCTGGATTAAAGCCTTGGATTAGTTTAGTGTTAGTGTTCATCCAATCAGAAGTGGGAAGGTACCAATTCAGTTTGTCTTCTCCGACTCCATCCCCATCTAAGATGGTATCTTCCAAGTTCAGATTGGCCAAACACACCTTATCCAGGTGGGTAGGGCAGGGATAGTTGGAAAATAAGTAGGACAGTGACCCTGTAAGGAACTTGGGTTGTGCACCCCTGCTATGTAAAGAAGCAAAGCCACCGTAAATTGATCACTCTCTGATGGCTGCAGTATATGTCTTAAATACCACCCCTCTCCATGTTAGCAGTTGGAAATTCAAATACATTTTTCCTAAAATTCCATAAGTAGTCATTTTTCTGAAAGGTTTATGTTTAAAAGGTTAGAAACATGGGTGTAATTTGGATTGATTAATTATACTGCAACTCTACTTCTGTTCACTACTGTTCCTAATGGTTGCAAGATGCATTACAAAAGCAAGATTGTAGTTGCCATATTTAGGTTTTGGTTTCCTGTTTGCAAAGTGGTAGGAAGCAGTGATGTGTTGTGCACATTTATATATAGTCTAGGGGAATGACATACACATCTGGCTAAAGATTAGGTTTGAGGCAGAATATTTTCACAAAGTTAGCAAAACTGTCTAATACAGTCAAATGCTATGAATAGCCTTAGTTTGATAGCAAATACAGGCACAAAATATATTAGATGTCCTTTTAGCCTTTTAATCTTTGAGAGGAGTCCTGATATTATGTTACACATGGGTGAGAAAGGGCAGCTCGATCTGTGATCATGTTGCTCTCCATCAAATAGCTGTAACATGACCCTGTGTATACCGAGGGTAGTTGTGAAACCCCACTGGCTACATTTCAAGACTGGTTGCACACTAGGTTATGCTTATGCATGACACTGTTCAACATTATTGAGTGCTTGTCCATAAAAGGTAACCTCTGATTCAGGCATAAATCATAATGTTTCTTAAGTTTTTCACCCTTTGTTTTAAAAATATGCAAATAAAGGAGCTCAGTTTTTAAATCAAGCATATTTTACTGTAGTTTAACACACTAATGTTTGTAAACCACATATTTCCAACTTTTTTGTCACTTGGTGACCACTGATGAGCTGCTGTCATTGACTGTTGGCGTGGAAACATGGTTCTTCGTTCCGAGTTACCCTCGGGAAAGCTTGGCTAACTTTTTAGGCAGTAACAGAGTCTCATTGTTTTCTTTATCTAAAGAGCAGAATGATTACTAGTCTAGTGGTTCAGCCCAAAAATGAACAAATTACAGTAAAATGCTTTCTGCTGTTTATCAACTTTTTTTCTCCAGAGTGCTTAAAATGTAAACACTTGTTTATTGAAGAGGGATTTAGGAAATGCAATGCATTTTTTATTATGGTGAGTTTCTTTTAATTTGCTGAGAATTGCAATTTGCCTGCACAGATGTGCATTTGCAACACAGCAGACCTGGCTTTCATAATAAGACACTCAATCTTCCAGTATGGGTTGGCTGCTTTTGGCAGCATGTCCAATCTCCTCTTCCCTCTTTCAGTCTCTTCTTTCCAAGACCAATCACTCCCTCACGCTCATAAAACTTCAGAAATCTACAGTTACCGTAAAAAATACCTTGAGTCAAGCTCAGAGTAATCCTGGAGCTTGTGACGTGTCTCCCTCACTTTTACTGTGTGCATGTGTATTTCCTGTTATTACATGCCTCACCCAGTCTCGCTCCCTTCTTGCTATCTGCTGACCCAACGTCACCTCATTGCTCTATCGCTCAGCTCCTTGGTCCCCTCCTTCATATCCTCCTGTGTGTGTCTGTTTCTCCCAACATTCCAGCAACATTCAGTGAATGAAAACCATAGTTATCACAGCTGCCAGCTCCTGTCAGCTGCACCTCTCTCTGCTTTCTCCTGTAAAATCTTAAAACTATGTGCTCTCTCTGACCTCCTTTCTCTCCAAGGCATAACTTCTCCTCTTTCTCTGTCATCCCTCATGGTTTTGTTAAGCCTCTTCCTTCACGTTTTCTCGCATTATTCTGGATACTATTTTTTTTGCTTTAGCACGTTTTTTTTTTTCACCCCTCTGCCCTATCGTAATCACAGAGGAAATGGCAAAACATAGAGATAGAAAAAAAGACACATGTTTGTAAAGCTTATGTTAGGGGTGTACGCCCAAGTCTGTAGCACTGATGTCACTAAAGTGATGGTTTCCCACACATGATTTTGGGCCTCACTGCAAATTCCATGGAGCCCTGCCTTGGAGACATAATTTAAGGTAATTCAGTTACAGAAGAGATGAATAAAACATGGATTATGAGTCACTCACAGACAAAAATGAAAGCAGCTAAAATCTTGACTAGAGTCAGACTAGAGATCAAAACATATCTCATAGATTTTAGTTCTGCAGATAAAAGCATCAATTTCTTGTCAAGCTTGGTTTCATAGGATTTTTCTGTATGTAATAATAAGGAATATGTACAATGTAAGATGGCAAACCTTTTTATAAGCACTGTGATGATAAATTACAGTACATAGATAAAATAGTGTAATATCTTTCCAGAGGACACGGTGTTCCTGGATGATGAGGAGGAGAGGAAGGAGTATGTGCTGAATGACATCGGGAGGATTTACTATGGCACAGAGAACCAAATTGGTGCCCGCACCTGGAATTTCGGACAGGTATGAAATTGTTTTAGATCATGATGACATTTATTTATGCACCACTCAGTATTTCCACCAGGAAGATGGGCTATGCACTATATTGATTAATTGCCAGTACTGTGCAACAATGGAGTGCTACCTCATGGCTCAGAGAAATAAAATATCTTAGACAAGAATATATCAATACTTGTTAATAGGATCAAGTCAATGTTGGTTTTAATTTTCATGGGATTTGTTGATATTAAGGAAAATATGAAACATTGCCAAAACTATGCTTATTTATGAAGCTTTTTGCCTGACTGCTAAAAACAACAATGAATGACTAAAACCCCCTTTTTCCCCCCCTTTGCTTATGACTTCTGTTTTTAAACTGTAGTTTCATGAGGGAATTCTGGACGCGTGTCTGTTCATCCTGGAGAAAAGCGACATGCCCCCCTCAGGCCAAGCGGATCCTGTCAATGTAGTCAGGGTCATATCTGCCCTGGTGAGCTACTTTTCTATATTCTAATTCAAATGTAAATCACCACCCTACTCTATTCAACACACATTTCATATGTTCAATAGAATTTTCTTTAAAATTCATGAAATTCTGTTTTTGAAGCATTTTCAATTCATGAATAAAATTCCTGTGGGAGTGTATATTAAATAGTAAAAATCCAAAAATACTAGAAACAGCCTAGAAAATAATCATCAGATAGATCCCTCAAGTTAGCAAAACTAAAAATGTACAATTTGATCTCACTATATTAAATGGTAGCTACAACCCTAATAAGCTGTCATGTCCTGCTTTGAAAGTTGTTAGTTTATAAATTTGTACATGATTGATGTAGTAATTAACAGTGTTAACTTCCTCTTTGCAGATAAATGCCCAGGATGACTTTGGGGTTCTGGTTGGGAACTGGTCTGGGAATTACTCTGATGGAGTCTCTCCCACAGCATGGAGCAGCAGTGTGGAGATCCTGAAGAAATACCACTCCTCCAATGGGACACCTGTGTCATATGGGCAGTGCTGGGTCTTCTCTGGGGTCACTACCACAGGTGAGTATGTGAAAATGTAGCATGTGATGGGGTACGTGTGTGTTTATGGAGATAGGTTGGAGCTTAGTGGGTGGTGGAAAACCAGTGTTCAGCGTGTACTCTCTGCAAATAATCATGATCACCTATTTCTGTCTATCAGGTGTTTTTCATTAGCACTCACTGCTCCGTAACAGAACAGTTTATGCATGAATGCAGGGTCCATCATGCGATAGCTAGCCATCCTTCTATAGTGTATTATCTGATAGGGAACTGTAGCTCACATAGCTTGAATTGGCATTCCTGTCATACGTCTGTGCTACTTTTATCACAGATAGAGCACCATGTGTTGCTTTCATTCAAACAGGATAATACATTTTTATGCAATCATCAAACGCCATCATAGTAGAAGCATAACATCTTTGGATCTGAGAACTAATCAGTTATTAAATGACCTTTCTCAGTTTTAATCACTTTTCAATATCTTTTTGTTTCCAGTACTTCGTTGTCTTGGCATACCCGCCCGCAGTGTGACCAACTTTCAGTCTGCTCATGATACAGACGTATCGCTCACCACAGATGTGTATTTGGATGAGAATTTGGAGCCGATCGACTACCTCAACAGGGACTCTGTCTGGTGAGATGTGTAGCCTTGCATGGCCTTGACTCTATCCTAGAATTGCCTGCTGCTAAATCCATACCTTAAGAATGCACCATATTTTTAGAACTGCTCCAAAGGAAGTCCTCTCTAACTTGAAACCCCAGAGGTGTCATGTTCTTTTAATTATCTGTTACTCCTGTTAGACGACTACTACTACTACTACTACTACTACTAATAATAATAATAATAATATTAATAATAATAATAATAATAGAACAATAATAATAAAATGCCCCAAATCTATCTTCTCTTAGGAATTTTCATGTCTGGAATGAATGCTGGATGGCCAGAGCAGACCTGCCTGCTGGTCATGGAGGCTGGCAGGCTGTTGATTCCACTCCCCAGGAGACAAGCCAGGGCACTTTCCGCTGTGGACCTGCCTCTGTGAATGCAATCCGCTCCGGCCAGGTGTACCTCAAACATGACACACCTTTCGTCTTTGCCGAGGTGAGGGTTATTGGAAAGTGCACTTGTTGATATCACAGATCTCATCTTTGCTTATGAGTGGAGATTTTTGTTATTTAGTTCTTTGTAGTTTCATTTTGATGCATTATCAAAGACAGAGAAAGGTACACTAAATTGAAAGCATTTAAAAAAGTTGATCTGGAATAACTTTATAAATGAACTCTTTTTTATTTAATAGCTATTAGTTCTTCTCAGCTGAAACTATTTGTAGTAGTAAGAAAAGAGTTAATAAATAAATGATGCATTCCTTCATGATCATCACCATCAGTATAGAAGACGACATTCTTACAAGCTGTGAGGTTTGAACTCACCATGGTTTTTATGTACTAACTTATCAGGTTAACAGTGATAAGATCTACTGGCAGAGGAACCTGGATGGTACTTTCAGCCAGATCTACAGTGAGAAGAAAGCTGTCGGCCATTGCATCAGCACTAAGGCAGTGGGCTCTGATGAACGGGCAGACATCACACACCTGTACAAACATCCAGAAGGTACTGGCAATAGATACAACATTTATTGCAGCATTTCTAGGAATTATGTTCAAATCTAATGTTTTAATAATTTCTTGCAGCATATGAACCTT
Source organism: Mastacembelus armatus (assembly GCF_900324485.2). Lineage (NCBI taxonomy): Eukaryota > Metazoa > Chordata > Actinopteri > Synbranchiformes > Mastacembelidae > Mastacembelus > Mastacembelus armatus. The sequence goes on from NC_046649.1 coordinate 6,247,088, forward strand.
TAACTCTTCACCTGTATCATGGAAAAAAATAATATGTTTGCTTTGTTTGGAAGGACTGTCGCTGTGTCTCATATATTTCTCAGTAAGTCCTAAAACATGAAACAGAATGGGGTGCACTCACGTTTTCCTCCTTGTACTCTAACAGGTTCTGAAGAGGAGCGTATCGCAGTGGAGCTTGCTAGTCGCTATGGCAGCAAGCCAGATGTGTACTCGGCACCCAATGCAGAGGATGTGACTGTGGAGGTGAAGGTGGAGGGTGAGGGTCCCAGGATGGGTGCTGATGCCAAGCTGAGCATCTTGGTGAAGAACCTGAGCTCACAGCCACGTCGAGCTACTCTGCACAGCCAGGTGGCGGTCATGTATTACACAGGTGTGCTGAAGGGCACCATAAAGAAAGATGAACTGCCCGTGGAGCTTTTGCCCAATGAAGGTTGGTTTCCATGAAGATTTACAGCTCCTCTAATGTAAATGTTTACACAAACAGTTGATCAAATAATTCTGTTTATTGGGAAATGATTCTCTCTTAGTGACAAACCACAGACAATTATTGCCAGACTTCAAATTCTGCAGTCATTTTTGGCATCTTGTCATGTTTTTCACTTTTATAGACACTGATTCAGTTACACCAAGCTCTAAACAGTACACAGCTGAAATTAGTGACAAGCTGCGTTTAGCAGTTGAAGAGCAAAGCTGCCAAAAACAAAAATTAAGGATAAATATTACACCCATATGTGTGACCAGAAACACAAACAAATGAGTGCTGATGTTATTCCATATCAGTTGAATGTGTAAATAAGTGAGTGCTTGCTAAACGTTTGCCATATCAACTGTACAGCTTGTTTGCCTGTTTCCCCTGTATAGGTCAGCTAGCAGCAGGTTAGATTAGGTCAGAAAACCAGAAACACTTCAGTTCTCTGCTCTGAACATGAAATATATCATGAGTGAGCTTTAGAGTTGATGCTGCAAAAGCTGGATTTGGTTAGTTTTACACAGGGCTGGGCCAGTTCTAATGTGAAGTTAATAAGATAATGCACAACACATGGATGCTTGCAGAGCAAATATGCTAATTTCCCAGCATGCCCTTACATTTATCTGTGCCCCTCCACACAGAAAAGACCATTGAGTGGGTGCTGCCCTATCAGCAGTACCGGAACCAGCTGGTGGATCAGGCAGCACTATTGCTAACCCTGTCTGGAAAAGTCAGTGAAACCCAGCAAGTGTTAGCCAACCAGACCAGTTTTAGGCTCCGTACACCTGACCTCGTGATCATGGTGGGTATTTAATTACTATTTAATTTCTATTTGTCCACTGAATACAGTTAGCATTGATGGCTTTGTCTTAAGAATGTGTTTTCTTTTTTTAAACTACTTATTGTTGCCTTTTGTAATAACTGTTGACTTTTTTTATATTTTATATTCTTACTTATGTTTTTGCACTGTGAAGATTGCACTTCAATTTTGACATGTAAACAACAATGACAAGTATCTATGTATGTCTATCTATCTATCTATCTATCTATCTATCTATCTATCTATCTATCTAATAGCATACTTTTGCAGTAATCCCTCTTGACTAATTTTGAATTTCTTTGTGGGCAGCCTTTGGGTGAAGCTGTGGTTGGTAAGGAGATGGCAGCCAAGATCAGCTTCACCAACCCCCTGCCACGTACACTAAAGGGCGTAGTGTTCAGAGTGGAGGGGCTGGGTCTGCAGAGGGGTCATGAAGTGGTTGTAGGGTAAGAACATGAGATATCGCTCTCTCTATTTGCCTCTCTATCGCTTGCCACGCACACTTCCCCTCTGTTTCCTTCTGCAAACTAATATTTGACTCCTCCTTGTCCCTCTCAGTGACGTTGGTGCTCACGCCACAGTGACACTGACAGAGCACTTCATTCCCACCCAACCTGGACCCAGGAAGCTGGTGGCATCTCTTGACTGTAAAGAACTCACGCAAGTACATGGAGTGGCTGATGTTGTTGTTCTTGAACAGTGAGCGGTGACCCAGCAACATCACTTCTTTTGCTCCCATCACTTTTGCCTTATTTTATCCTATATTCAAATGTGCAAAGTGCCCCAGTATATCTGGTTTATTTTGTATTACAGAAAGTTTTTAATTTGTGATATTTTAAACTATGAAAAAATAGTTAACAACTGTAGCATTATCAGTATTATATATTACTTGAAACAATATCAAGTCACACTTTTTTTACTGAAATGTCTAAACTGTAGAAGTTGTGAAGTAGTCTGCAGCAGGGTTTAAATGTATGCATGCAAATGAACTGTTTTAATTGAACAAGTATAACACTGTATATTGAAGTTATTAAACTGTCAGGTTACACAAGTTGTACTAAGACTAGTGGCTTTCAAGACACTGAACAAAGCATGTGAAGGTGCCGTCAGGTCATCAGTATTTAGTGATAAAGTCAATACTGTATGTGTAGATATCATATATACCTTGCCATAAGGTGATAAAGTATCTGAAATGTTTATTCAGATAAAATTAACCTGACATGAAATAAATGAAGAAAGGATACTGTGAAATATTTAGAAAGGAATGATGTTAAAATTTAAATATTTCCAAGGGCACACTGCGATTTCACATCACTTCATGCTGAAAGATAAAGGTTAACCAGTTTACCTACTAACATTGCTGATTTCCGAAAATCTGAATCTACAATGATTTTAGCTAAAGGATTGTTTTAACTATCAGATGAAATGCTAATTCATGAGCCCTTTCCAAAAACGTTAGCTGTCATTAAACTTAAAAGTCTACATTTGAAAATGCAGACATAAATGTTCACATTGGAGGAGCTTTGCCAGATGTAATCTGTATGTAATATGTGTCTTTTCAATTGTGCGTGTGTGTGTATAATTGCACTTAAATTGGCTTTATAGTATTTTCCAGTTTACCTGTAAAATTGTACATGCATTGATGTGAATTACAGCCAACAACAGAGATTCAACAGATCATCTTAGATTTATCTGGTTCTAGTGTGTTTAACTTCATCATTCAAAATACAATGTGAAAGAATCTTTTTTTAATTTAATGTATTTTACACTATTTATCTACTTATATTGTTTTCATTGTATTGTCTCTCTTGTATTCGTAATAAAACTTGCACTGGAATGATGGTCTGACAAGTCTTTACTAGTTAGAGGTAGGGTGAGAGAGAGTGTGAAATTATGATGTAATCTGGAGCTTACAGAGGAAACAAGTCCCAGCCTGTAACTTTCCATGTCAATATCACTATTATTTCATTTAGACAAAAATGTGTTTCACAGGGGATGGTTAACTAATGAATTATTTCAACGGTGAAGCATGAGGCAGGTAACACACCCTTTCTGCATTTCATCATTTAAGACATTAATGACCTCTCTAAACTGATGACTACTAAAAGCAATTGTTTTTGCTTTCTCCGAGTTGCTGTGGTCAACAGTGCTGGATAAATTTAAGCTTTATATGTTAGATAGAAAATATGGGGGAGACAAGCCTAACTAAATCTTCTTTTTTAATATTGCTTCCCTTTGTATTTGGTGTATATTGTAGAGCTCTTATCTGTCCATTACGTGGGTGTATATAAACTGCTGTCTAAGAGATACATAACATAAAGGCCAATGAATTAATAGCTGTTACTAGGTTTAAGTTGTTAAGTTTACCCTCACTGACCGATCTGAGGCACAGTGTAAACCGAAGAGAAGTTACGCTTGTTACTGACCTCTACTGGTTGGGCTACAAAGTGCATCACTCATTTGCTACAATAGCAGACCTGAAGAAAATCATTTATTTAGGTATAAAGTACATTTATTTGATACAGTGAGAAAGGTATAAGTGGGAAAACAGGGTTTAAAGAAAATATAACGCACATTACTTTAGGGTTGATGTCAGGCACAAGTAAATAGTACGAATCCATAGGCATTGCACCTCTGTAATACACTTAATATTAAAATATACATATGCCTATATATAAACAATAAGCAAAATAATTTAGCAGTGGATTAAGCAGTTTAATTTAATGTTAACACATTAACAACTAAATTAAATCATAATAACAGTAAATACACCTATATAATTAATATCTTGTTACAAAATGAAAATAATTAATAATAAAACTACATTCAGGGTGATGTATGTAGTATGTACATGATGCATCGATATGCCCCAACACACACCATCTGCTATGCTTCACCTGCAGAGGTTTTACATTATTTGTCTATTTACTTTCATTCCTTTTACACGCACAAACACACACACAGTCAGTTAACAGAATTACAAATATGTTCGACCACTCTGTTGAATTCTTCCGGTTGATCGGCATACACATGGTGAGAGGCTTTGTTTATCAGCTGCAGTCAATAAGATAAACAAAGATAAGGAGGACAATCAGTGGCTACAGTGTACAATATTACAAGTACAAAATGTTTCTCTACTGAAGAGAAAAAACCCCACATAATTAAATTAAATTATGCTCTTCAAAGCAGATTAGACTGGTAACATGACAACATCATTGTGACTTTGTTAGGGCTAGGTGATGTGTTAAATTAATTTGGTTAATTTAATTCTTTTTCTTCCTGAATGATGTGAAAGCGGTTTTCTGGAGTTACAGCAGTAACATAATTTTTCATGGTTTCCATGGAGACACCTGCACAAGTGAGTTTTAACGGTCAGCAAGCTTTATTAATAGTTGCTGCTGCAGCTAAAGATGCCAAAATACTAAAGAAGTGTAATTAGTTTGTGACAGTCAAATGTTTCAGTTTTTCTAAGTCTGATCTCGAACAGAGAGAAGTGTGTATGAAGTCTGTTGAAACTCCATTCGGACTGAACATAACAGCACGGCAAACCTGTTGCAGCTTAACATTAGCTACCTTCTAAACCTGTTCCACATATGTGTCAGTCGTGGCACACCTGTGAGGTTCTATTTTATTTTAAATAATTTTGGTTTTTAATAAATAGCACATAATGCACAATAATGCAGACTCCACTCATAGCTGTGTGTGACAATCTTGCAAGCGCTGCCTTTGTGTTATTGTTGCACTGCTGCTCTTAGTGTTACTGTTCACTGTGTGGAGAACAGGGGACTAGAGGGTTATTTCAGAAAGCAGGTTTAAGAAACTCCAAACTTAACCCTGAATTCGGAGCTGAATAACTCTGAGTTAACCACGTGCACGAGGACTATAAAAAGCCAGATGCTTACGATTTGCCATTGCAACAGAGAAAAAGCTCTACCTTCTTCACGCAAGTAGAAGCAGAAATTCTTTTGGGAAATGAAAAATACTTCAATTTTCAACTTTCTGTTTTCATGGATAGAAATTTGAAAAATCTAGTTAAAAACTTAATTTTACACTAATGTAACATCTGAAAAATAGTAATGTAGAAAACTGAATCCAATTTTCCAATTAACTATTTGTCTGATCTCAAATGGAAAATTGAACTGATAAGTGTTACATGGACCTTATGTAAGGAAAAGCAACATAGCTGTAGCAGCAAAAGAGACAGTAGGCCACAGATGAAAGTTATGAGATATGACTACATTTTATATTTATTTAAATGCAATTTAAGGGGCCTAGAGTGCCTGGCACCAGCTCAAAATTAAATATGGAAACATTGTATAGGCTACTGTAATGGCTTATTATAACCTAATCTGGTTTAAGCAAATTTGACATATTAAAGAAATTAACACTAGAACTGCCAAGGGGTTATTTTTAACCACCACAAACTGCGATAGTGCGACTGCATGCCCACCAGAGAAGGAGGAACGGTGGGGTAAGTGTGCAAAAAAAAAAAACCAAAAAAAAAAAACAACAATAAAAAACAAAACAATAAAAATATGCATGAAATGCCTGGATGCAGTATGTGGAGAGTGCAGTCTGATGGTGTACAGTGTGCATACTGATTGTGTGTAGAGTGACTGTGGGGATTTGCTGCAGAGCGCACAGGAACGATGCTCTGCCACTTTTTTTTCTACTAACCTGTGTGTTGCTAGCACTCACTAGAATTAACTAAATAAACTAAATTTCTTTTGTAAGTTTATAAGTTTTGGTGTGTTTATTAATTATTCATAAAGGCAGAAGCCACAACTGCATCAAAACTGCACCTACTTTTCCGTTTTCCCATTCCCATCATCTTTTGACAGTGTCTACATAATATTAAATGTTGTGATGTTCATGTTTACTGTCTGATGTTATTAGAATAACAAGTCAAATGAAAACTGAACCATATCCAATTAAGTGCTACCAAAACGCGGCATGCAAGAGATAGCTAGAAAGCTATGAAAGTGAGTACACTCCCTTCATTATTTATTTCTTTATTCATTAATTTGTATTAACACTTCTAATCCAAAATTAATTTAAACATATTATTTAAATGTGCACCATAAAGTAATGTGAAAGTGCATTAGACCTTTTCAATCTGTAAATGCTATGCATTTGAAAAATAATAAACTAACTGAATTTTACAAATTTATTTTGTCAGGCTTTATTTATTAAAAATAAAATTATTATTTTAAAAAAATAGACAAAAATATGCAACTTTGTCACAAAATTAAATTTTTGTAATTGCCCATAATGTTGCAGCAGGGGGTGAAAATGACCCTGAGGCGGTTCTAGTGTTAAACATTATTCAGTGGTTTTCCTTCAACATGCAGTGGCTTTAATTTCAATACAGTTGAAATACAGTTTCAACATGTTTCAATGCAAATCACTACAGTCCTTTAACATTATATCTTGTTTTTATTCTCGACATACCAAATTATATGTGTGCAGCCTACAGATTTTATTTAGAACTAAGGATAAATCTATGCTGTACACACAAAGAGAGGTCAGTGTCCTTACTCTGACTGATTAATTAAAAAAAACAATCATATCAGTAAAGATAAATGATTAGCTACTGTCTGATCAGGATTTCTATCTGCTTCTCCTGATCCAAACTCTTGAAAATGAATGTGCTCTGATAAGCACTTCAATACAAACTGTATAATTGAAGAAATGAAACAAACACAAATGAGATTTAAATTTTTGGTCAGACATGTACGCACTGAAACTGACACATTTCTACTCACCATCACTTTAGTGTGGGCCTGGCTCCTAATCTGAACAACTCTGTCCCCAGATGAGCTGTCCACCCAGGACCATTGCCCATATAGCATGGTGAGGGGCAGGGAGGGCTGCAGCTGGTGAACCCGCTGCAGCATTGGCCTTTTAGCCCAGCCCAGAGATTCTGACATGGCCCGGAAACCCACTTCTCCACTGGGAGGAGGAGAGGAAATGGACAAAGGTCAAATGGACAAAGTGGTAAGAGACTGCAGACATTGTGCTTTACTGTTAAAAATATGATCATAGGAAGCATATATTGACTTGCCTTGGGCTTTGTGCATTACAGTGGTATATGTACTGTGTCATTGTGTCATCATCAAAGAGATCTTCAAATTTACTTTTGAAATCAGGGCGGAATCTGTTCACCAGGCCTGGACCTGAGTCAGTGACATACTGTAAGATGAATGGACTTTGTATTATGTGGCACAGCACATTACTGGACAAAACAATAACCTATCTTACCCCATGGGCCTGCAGCTCTAATGACAGCCAGAGGGTTGAAGAGGGAAACCACTGCTGCAATAGCTTTCACCCAGCGTGGAAGGGGCGGCCTCTTCACCACCTCTGTCGACTGACTTTGACCCTCCTTGGCCTGTGTCTCAGGTCGCTCAGGGAAACCCCACGGGTCTACTAGGATAAGATGTGACACTCTGTATGAAGAAAGCAGAGAACATTGTAATATACCTTGCAACTGGGATTTTTTGGAGTTTTTGGCTACAACCTAGGAGGTAACACTTTCCCACCCACAGTGGCTGAATTGATCATTTTGAATATTTTTACTAGACAGGTTAACTAGCTTAATGAGACAACAGTCAAGAACATGAAAATACAGTATATCAGTATTTGAGATTTTAATCCATAGATTCTTTTACTATGTTTTAGTAGAAAAACAGATTGAAAGTAATATTAATTTTTTTGATCACTTTTGGTGCAAGTAGCTAACATGTATATCCATGGTGCTGAGTAGATACCAAGCTGAAAAGGCAGTGAGACTAACTACAATTAAGAATCAATTATTTTGAAACCAAAATATGTTTTATAGCTGAAAGAGATGAAAGGGTTAAAAATTCTCTCATAACAAGTGACCCTTTTACACTTAATCATTTGAACCACTATTTGAGTTTATTTAAATTAATAGTTTGAGATTTTGGGAAATATGCTTCTTTGTTTTATTGTTGAGAGTGATATGGGACGATTGATACTACTCTTACTAACAGACTCTATTATTTGATATGTTTAATGTGTACAAAAACTAAAGTATAAAGATAAACTGTGGGTTTACAGGGGTCTTTGTGCTAGGATACCTCATTAACTGCTGCTGGTAGCTCCACTTTTACCACATAAACATAAGGGTGGTATCTAAATCTCAGCAGGAAAGTAGACGAGTGTATTTCACAAAATGTCAAAGGGTGACCATTAATTGGTGCTAGCACTTGAATAAACTAAAGAAGCTCAGTGAGATAAGATAATGAAAATGTTTAAGTATTCTACCATTGGCCGACTGCAATGTCGTTTTTTGGAATTCGTGTATGAGCCATTACACATGTGTAGTGTATGACACTGAAATGCAATCTTTACCTTACTAATAGTTTCCACTGAACATGATCTACTAAAGTTCTTAATGCTCAACACTAAATCAGATTTAGGTGCAGGTTTGGTTCTCTACCTGCCTATGATATTTTGATGATTTACACAATCTCCAATCAGCATTATTACCTGGAAGGGTACTGGATAGCGTAAGAGGTAGCCAGGTACCCCCCAAGACTGTGTCCCAGCAGTATCATGTTCTCCAGGCCTACAGACTGTCTCCACTGTTCAATAGAGCTGACAAACTGCTCCTCTGCCTTGGCAGCATCTGAGGGGAAGGGGGGCCTGGAACTCCTCCCAAAGCCCAGGAGGTCAAAGGCGTAGACAGGCCGTGACCGGCTCAGTGCATCCAGGTTCCTGATCCACAAGCCTACCCCTCCTCCAAAGCCATGGACCATCACTAGAGGAGTCTTATGGGCTGGTGAATAGAAGGTAACAGAAAAGACATAGTGTAGAGGAAGTATATTATAATGCATAAAGCATTAAATGACAGTTGTTGCCTTTCTGACAAATGATGACAGACAGGGTTGTACCTTGTTCTGCAGGTTTGTGAACAACCTTGCTGGTGAGGCTTAGAGTCCATATTCGATCCTGGTTTGGTAGAGTCACAAACCTGGCCCATAGGTCATTCTGAATACCTGTTGTGACCAGTGGAAGAAGTGTACTGATTAGTAGAGCGTTAAGGAGGCTCTGTGTTTATGCTGCAGACAGTGACACAACGTTTCATAAAATGGCCAAGTATTACCAACTTAAATACTGTATAGTGATTAGTTCCTATTGGTGGGAGAATCTCAGATGCTTTACCTAAATAAAACTATCAATGCCATATTGTAAAGCACTCTGTTACTAAAAGACGTTCTGCAATCATAGTTTTTTTGTATGTAAAAAGACAAATATATTAACATCAAAAAAATAATATATATATAATGATAATATAATCCTATATGTACTAATACCAGAATTATTGTTGTGGTATCAGCCAATACAGATTAATGCATATTATATTATTTGATTAGATTTTTTAAGCATTATTGGACATGTAGTGTAATTTTAATGTTGGAGCTAGTGGATCTACTTTATATGCAATTTATAATTTATATGTTTTCAATCTTTAAATGTTTTCTGAATTATCACTGCACATGTTGTGAATTCCCACTTGGGATTCCATAAAGTCTTATCTTATGCTTATATTTTTTTTTTTATATTAAAATGATCAAATAAGTGTACAATATTTACCTCTGGAACGTAGTAAAAGTATGCAATACCAGCAAATGGCTATACTCAATTAAAGTACAAATATCTCAAAATAAAAACTTTGGCACTGAAAAATAAACTTGACAACAATACCAGAAGTGAAAAATAAAACACTTGCATTAAAGCATTTGTGCTGAAAAGAAAAACTTTGGCACTGAAAAAAGTATTAACACTGGGAGAAATGTCATAATGGATAATTACAGACAGTCGTGCAGTACATTTTAATGATAAAATGGCTCGTCATGGACGACTCTCGCTGCCAAGCATGAATTCACCTGCAGTTCCCAAACAGCAAGTCTGTCTCTATCCTGTTTTTTCCACACAGAATTGGGCTGATATGAAGTTAATGTCAGATTTTAACCTTAATAAACTTACATTGCTTTTGGCAGAGGTCAGCTGGAGCAAGTCCACAGCAGCAGACACATGAGCAGCAGGATCGACAGGTACAAGCCCTGAGCATTAACTCTGGTGTTGAGGCTGCTGCATATTTTGTGTCAGCACGTTTATGAGTCCTTGTGCAGCAGCAGCAGCCACACTGGCCTCTGGACTAAAGCAAAAACAGTCACCACATAACTGGAGACTTAGCTAACATTACCAATAACCATAGGTTTGCTAATTAGCTACCTAGCTAAGGGCTAGAGTCAAATTTAGCACTTGCTCCACCAGCCAGAGTTCTGCCCAACCAGTATAATGTTATTAAGCTTAGCACAGTTAGTTAAAAACTAACTTCAAACCAGCTCAGTTCTGTGTGAAAAAAAACCCAATAGGAGAGAGACAGACAGTGTACTCTCCGTTCTTCAGATGTTGCATTTTAAAATGAAAACAAAAAACCACGAAATTAGTCGTGTTTCGGTTTCGCCATTGACATGAAATTGGAATAACAAAAACAAAGAATGTACTTTTGTTGTTTTGTTTTCCGGTTTTGGCTATGGCTGGAGGTTGCGTACCAGGAAATTTAAAAAAAAGCGGCAGTAATTTGACGGAGTGAACAGAGTTTGGTGTTTCTTCGCTCTTGCTGACTAACCTCAATGCCATATTTGCACTTTACAGTCTTGTTTTAAATTTACCCCAATAGTGCATCGAGGTTGTGTTTTAAAAATGTGCAGATAAGCACAATACCTGGAATATCAGTCCAAGCCTGTCAGTTGTCATGTCATCTTCCCTGATAGACAATCATCGACTCCCCCTGAATAAAACAAAACTCACCATTTTCTCACCTCAGCTCCATCAAATTACCACCACTTTTTTTCCTTCTTGGAACGTAACGTCTCTGACCAAGAAGGGAAAACAATGAAATCAGATTTGTTTTCCAGTTTTGTTGTTATTCCAATTTTGTTTTAACAACGTCAAAACCAAAAAACGACTAATTTCTTGTTTTTTCATTTTAAAACAGAATATTGAAAGAAAGGAGAGTACACTGATTTGGGAGCTCCAGCTGAGCTCATGGAAGCCACTTGCTGGAGGTCTACGGTCATATTAGAGGTGTTGGTCTGTACAGCAGAATGCAGCCAGACGTCCCTCCTTGCTGTGCAGATGCTGCTGAATTTTGTCCCTTTTGTGGCTCCATATTAGCGCTTATATAAGCCAGCAGAAGTGAAAACACTCTTACAAGCAAGAATCTTTGACTCTGCAGTCTTCAAAAGTGACATGGAAGTTGGACGCCAGGAAGGCCACCAGCTCCAGACTGAACTTGGCCTAACAAGAGAGAAATGAAAAGACATGAGAAGAAAGAAGTGATGGCAGACAGTACAGGAAATGCTGTGCAGCATACAAACACTCCTGACAGGAATCTATGTCAGAGCCAGTGTTGTATTATCACTATTTACACTGAGCATGAAGGCTACACACCCAGTGAGCCACATTTCATAAGCATCATTCAGTCAAACTTAGTGCCCAGAACCCAGTGAGGCAGTGTTTAATGAAGTTTTTTAATATTTACTAATATTTGTTCTGATGACCTCTAGCCTCTTATGATACATATACCACCATACACTCAACAGGCAACTCAGATTTGCTGAGTCATTGCCTGAAACCACGTGTCCGGAATTAGCAAACGTCCATCTTCATTTGTCTTCTCCGTCTACAAATTAAGTCAAGTCCACAAGTTCTTTTGTGTTTTTGGCAGTATAGATGCTGGTGGCGGTATATGGTGTCCCGTTGAATAATAATAATAAAAAAAAACCTGGTTCAGTCACTTTTCATATTATTTCTAGAAGTGTCTCGTGCAGAAAATGAATAACTATTTTGGCCAAAGAAAGTTTTAAACACAGAACAACAATATTTCTAGCTCTGACAATCTGTTACATAAAGTTTTTTTTTTTTTTTTTATAAAACGTTGCTTCTCTGCTCCTCTTTTCGATCAATTCCGGTTCAAAATGACCTGTCAGGTGTGCCGGCTCAGTCCTGTCCGATCAGTATTATACACAATGTAGCACTCTCCTGCCCTTTCACCTGTCATAGCCCCAATGTTCTTACAACAGGGATACACGGCATTTAAATAGTTCACTTCAGGTAAACTCTGGCGGCTACATTTCTAAAATGTCCGAAAATACTTGGGACTTTTCAAAGACTACTGTCAGTGTCATATGAAAATAAGAGAGTATCTGTTGTTTACATGCAAATATTTCAGGAAGGCTACAATGACACAGCACTACAATACTGTGCATACTACTGACATACTACTACAATGCGTGTCTTCGACATGGAAAGCGTTTTGATACATCTTAATTTCCGTAGGTTTAGTTAGCATGTACTGCAGTGTTTCAGGGGAAATATTGTCCCATATGCGGATAGTTACTGTATTCAGCTAACTGTCTGTCCAACATACTTACTCTGTCTCACAGTCGTTCTCCATTGGAGCTGTGGTCGTCGTAGGGTCCATTGGTTGACATAACGTTATTCCGGTTTATATTGTACCTCCAGTGTAAACAACACGACCCTCTGTATCGGCTCTTAAACCTAAAGCTCGTTTCCACTGTTTTGTAACGCGAGCATTCCTGGGCTCAGTTTAACGCAAAGATCGTCAACTGAGAAGATGCATCGACATTACGCAAAAAAAAAAAAAGTAACCCGCAGTCAACGATAGGCGGATATTACGTGCTTTTCAGTGTAACTTAATGGCAGCATTTTATTGTCAACAATAAACTTTGTGATTCACAAATTGGGCGCTTTCGGGCGCAAAGAATCAACGATTACAGCTACATCTCGAAATATGGGCGAGTCTTGCATCTCACTGAATGTTACACCTCTGTGTTCAACAGTGGGCAGAGCCAAAGAGTCTTCATCGTTATTTAGTTTATTTATTTATTTCTGTATTTATTTCTTAGACGATATGTAAAGAACATTTACAAACAAATGACATAGAACAGTCATGTAGCTATTCCAATGAAGAGACAAAGACAAGTATGTGTAAAGTCCAAAAAGTATGAGGGGACTGGGGGATTAAAACAAAAATAGTAAAAGCAATAAAAATAATAATAGTAGGAAAATGTAAGGTAAATTAAAGAGACTGAAACTGAGTAAATGAAGGAAATAACCAATAATGCAGCAACTTATTTTTTTTTCATAGAGTGAATGCTTTGTTGTTTCAATATTTACATAACGTAAATAATTACTATTTTTATTATTTTTTATCACCTTTTAAAAAATATGCAAAATTGAGTTTTTATTGGATAAATATGGATATAAACAATATAGAAACAATACGTTTCTGGATTATTACATTGGCTAATTTTGGACTTGTGAGGAGATGACCATTCACCAAAAGCTCGGGGAGATGAGGGCTTACAGTAGACTAAAATTAACTATGAGACATCAAAAAGACAGCCTTTGGTATTAATTTTATAGCGGTAGTATAATAATAGTAATAACAGTAACATAATAGTGTAACATACTACCTTCTGTCGTACAGTTTAAACCTTGAGAAGAACATTTCAAAATGTATATGAGGTATAATGGTTTTATAATTGTCTAATAACTGCATTACAGATCATTTAAAATGTGGCTTTTACTGGTCATAGTCACTCGGTAGCCTGAATCCAACAACTGGCTATTTTGGTTCCCCTTTCTGAGCCAGTCGGAATACATTCATTGTGACACCAAGTCCGCTTCCGGTTGATGAGGACACGTCACTCACTCGACTGAGAAACGAGCTGTGCAGTCCTCGTTATTGACCCACTGTGAAAACATTGGAGGCCCAAACCATGTCGAACTCAGTCATATCGGTTATTTCCCGATTCCTAGAGGAGTACGCCACCACGACGCCCAACAAGCTGAAGGTGGTGGATGCATATTTGCTGTACATCCTATTGACAGGAGCGCTGCAGTTCCTGTATTGCCTGCTCGTTGGCACCTTCCCCTTCAACAGCTTTTTGTCGGGCTTCATCTCATGTGTGGGCTCTTTCATTCTCGCAGGTAAGTACTTGTTCAGCTGCTTTGTATGCTGGTATGATTTACCGCTGTCTTACATGATGTTTCGGTGTCATGTCTTGAGATGAAGCTCGTGAGGATAAAGCAAATAATAACGTATGGAAACCTCCACCTACTTACTCTACTGAGTTAGAGTCACTGGCTATTTCATGCACTCCTTGCTCACACTAATGCAGTCGTGTACAAAGAGCCCTTATACTTATGAAGGTTATAATGTTCAATTTTGTGTAAACTATTGTATCCCCTTAATATTTTGTGTCATACAATTTATAACACAAAATATCAGCAACCAGCGCCACAAACAATTGCTTCTAAATTACTGCTAAGTCAATTCCTCATGAAGATGGGTTGTTTCCTTAGAGAAGGTCAGTTTGAGGTGGGAGAACCTTAGAATCTGGCAACATCGTGTTGCTTCGTACTTTATTTCAGAATAGTTTAATCCAGAGCTCTTATTGTTGTGACTGAATCACCTGTCAATTGGTGCTGAACATGGTGGGATTGATTGCTGGGTTAATATGATAATAGTGATGATTGCTGCATTCAATTGCACCTGTTGATGTTAGAAAATGGTAGAAAACAGTGGATCAATAACACATTGTAGTTCCCCAGGAACTACAATGCACCTGAACTACTTTAACTGAGTTTTTAAAGGAAATGTGTGTCACTTTATTTTTAGACTCAATCAAGTTTTCACTGAGTGAGAGGATTTAATATTGACCTTCAGCATAGCTCTAGGGGAAATGAATCACACACCATCACAAATGTTACTCTTCTTATTCCCAGGTTTCATGAAGTTAAAACAAACTGCAATTTTTAAATTCAGATCCACCCTTCTTTAAAATATAACCACAGTAGCAGAGATTCAGTCTCAGATCAAAAACCTCTTCCTTACGTTGAAGTAGAACTTGATAAAATTATATGCTTAAATCTTTGTAACCCATTGCATTTGTGATATTTTGGTGCCAAACTGAAAATTAAAAATGTCGAAAAGATCATGAAAATAATCTGGTTGTAGTCCTGATGCTTTTATGTGTTATTTATGGGTCTAATGTGGAAAAAAAAAAGAAAGAATCATCTTCTTTTGTTTTTCTCAGTGTGTCTTCGTATCCAGATCAACCCACAGAACAAAGGAGAGTTCCTGTCTATTTCTCCTGAGAGAGCCTTTGCTGACTTTCTATTCGCTCACACTGTCCTCCATCTGGTTGTGATGAACTTCATTGGTTGAAACAGACATGCCTCCAGCTCCCAGTGTCTTTTCTCAGATGGTTGGTATTTCACACATGCAGTTCTCATTTGGGGAATTTTTTAAAATTGGGTTCTTAAATTTCCGTTTTCTTCAGTACCATCGCCACAGTCAAGTTGACACATTCATGATAAGCTTTTTATTAACTGTTATTTTTAACAATTTAAACTGTTCCTTGTTTGAGCTTATCTCCTATTTTAATTAACAGTGTAATTGGTACCTGTGACTATGACAGTCAGAAAAGAAATGATCCAAGACATTAATATGGATAAGTGTATATACATCAGTATAGAGTCTCTCTATTGGAAATACATGGGTTTATATAAAGATAAGTACGTATGCTTATAAAACAAGATGTGTACCCTTGTTATGTGGATGCTCAAATTAACCATCCTTGCCACTTGTTTCTTGGCTTCAAATTGAACATGTGGCAAGAGAGATGTCCACCTTATACTATAAATTGCTTCTGCTTTGTTATAAACAGTTTTGTATTTTCTTGTTTTTCAGTTGCTTCTTAATTATGTCTATAACATAGATGTCACCAACCTTTCTACGTCCTATGTTTTCTTTTCTTCCAGGGAAGTTATCAAAACATCCTTTCAAGATATGATTCTACATCATCTTTTGTATCATCGCACCATCAACATTGAAGTAGCTGCATTTTGTGACATGATGCAGTATAGTTTTCTTGCCGATAATGGTTGATTTTGGTCTTTTTTTAAATGTAAAATTTGTAAAGCATTCCCTTTTTTGCACTGAGGCAAAGAAATAAAAACTGAAATGGTGACCTTGTGAATGGGTGTAATGAAATGTTAACTGACAGTTTCAGGGAGATGCTAGTGGGTAGAGTACACATTATTGTGTCCATAACGGCAAAATAGTAAACATATGGTTCTTTACACAAACCTGTACATCAACAGGCATATATACATATATAAGAGCTGTCAGTCTATTTAAAAAATTTAAAATACTAGGATTTACCTGTAAATTTGTTGAAATAAAGAAATGCATGAGAAACTAGTGTAAGGAAACAGATCTAAACTTCCATCTGGAAGCTTTTTACAATGAAACTTGCCGTTCAGCAGACCAGGTGTCGTGTCTTCTGCCATCATATTAAGTAGCGTAGCATTTGCTAGCAGCTGCTCATACGTTTTCCATTACAGCTGGAGTTCAATCGTTAAATCAGAGTTCACTGTCCAAGGCAAACCAAAGGGCAAGTCAAAATCTTAAGGTATGTATTCAGGTCCATGCAAAATAAGTCTCTGTAGCCTAAAATATATAATCACTCTGTAAACATTTTTTATTTGCTAGTGCCAAATAAAATGTGACAGCTATATTAATTATGAAACATTTAATTAAAAATTTAAAAAATCATTTGAAACTTGAAATCAGCATTTAAACCACACAGATCACAACACTGAAGCTAAATGGAAGTGAAAAGAGGGAGCAATGACATAGCAAAATTTTGCAAAGGTACATGTGGTTGTCACATAATCACATGGCACAGCTGTACTTGTTTCATAGCACACCATTTGGGAACCAAGGAGCTTAGCAGGTCACTGAAGTATCTATGATTTCACTCATTTTATGTGGTTTCTCCTTGTTTTTCATCTCTGTCTCTTCCTTTGTTCTTCCACATCCAGAAGACCAAGTGCTGATAACATCAGTGCCATTTGCAGCTTCTTGTCAGACGTGTTCTTGACTAGAAGCAGCTTTAAGCCTGTGGTGCTTTGCAGTTTGTATGCAGAGCAGGTCTACTGCTTTCCTTTTTGAAATCATGAATCAAGGCTATCACCATGTGCTATTGGTCAGAAGTTTAGATAACCACAATGTGTTTAAGATAATAAACAATTATAGTCTTTTGTATCTTTGCTGGACACACCCATTGAACAGTTCCAGTGCTGGTCATAAGGAGTGAACTGGTTCTTTGTTACAAACTTGGATGTTTGGTGTGAACCTTCTTCTTCCACAGCATCTCTATTGGGTGAAAGTCTGGGCCACCTCAAAAGGTTGGTTTTATTTGTCTGAAGTTGTTAAGTAGTAGATTTAGAGTCATTGTCCAACTGCATCGCCCACATTCTGCTGAACTTCAGTTGGCAGATAGTCACCCTGGTGTTACCCTGTAAGATATAGTACCTTGAAAAACTTTTGGAATTTAATTCCTCTTTGATCGCGGCAGCTTTCCAGGCCCAGAGTCAGTAACATCTATGATGCTCCCTATGGCCCATTTTTGCCATGAATGTTCATTTTTGTATGCAGTGCCCTTTTCACACCATATGTACTGCTGCATATTTTCTCTCCAAAAGTATACCTTTGTTTCATCAGTCCGCAGCATATTTTCTCAGTAATGTTGTTCTTTGTCAAGGTGTGCTATGGCAGATGTCAGGTGCAGAGTTGTTTTGTTTGTTTGTTTGATTTTGAGAGCAGCAGTTCCATGTAGCCATGCATCATGTGAGCACAGATATTAACCAGTGAAAGTGATTCATTTAAGTCTGTAGGTGTCTGCTCTGGGCTTTTTTTCAACCTCATTAAGCATTCTGCATTGTGCCTTTGGAGACAGCTGGATGCCCAGTTCTAAGCACAGTAGACACAGCACTAAATCATCTCCATTTACAGATGGTTTGTCTAACTGTGGAATGATGAATATCTGAACTCTGAGATTACTCTACTCTTTTCCAGCTTATGCAAATCAACAGTTTTCGATCGTAAGTCTTCTGACATCTTTTTTTTTTTTTTTTTTTTTTGCACCAGTAAATACTTCTTGTAATAGCAACATTTTAAGTTGAAGTAGCTGTAACTCACACTGCCACACTCCCAATTTAATTTTGTTGGTTGGACTTCAGGTTTCCTAACTCCTTACTCCAGTTTCATCTGTTCATGTCAGGGGTTTGCATGCTTTTTCTGGACAAGAAAAAAACAAGTTGTTTTTCATAAGATTAAAATAAATTGTGTTTTGTTTCTTATTGTAACATAGAAGACCACCTGACCATTTTGGACCAATTTATTCATAAGTCCAGGTAATTACAAAAAGAGTTCCCTTACTTTTTTTTGCCACTGTATGCAATCGGACTCTGTGTCAGAGTTGGTGGAGTATTTAAATTAACAACTGGATATTGTAATGAGAAATTATTTCTATTTTGAGTAATAAGAAAAATGCTACATCCAGATTATAATGGAAAATAGCAGAAGAAAAAAGAAGGCTTAGTATCCAGTGATGGAAAGTTACACACATTTTGAGAAGTATTTCTGTTTTTATGCAGATGTGTATTTCCACTACTCTTCATTTAGAGCGAGATATATACACAATATTTTTGTTTTAGTTAGTAATTAAACTAGCCAGCAGAAAACAGAGTAATTATAATGATTACTACCCTGAGCAGTTGCATCATTAAAACCGGCGTACACGTTAATGTATCATAAAAAATAATAATCTCATAATGTAAGAAATTATATAAAATATAATCTTTGAAAGGAGTGCTTCTGCATGAGTGCATTTGTTTTGATTGTTATTTTTCTCACAATACTAACACTAACTAAAGTTTTGAATGCATTTAAATTGTGACAAATTATTTTTTTGTAACGCTTTTACTCGTTTAGTAAAATACCTGAAAATTTCTTCCACAACTGTACATAGTTTGTAGCACCCCACAGAATGCGCTATTTCTTCAGTTGATGCTACAGTAAGCTGAAATTAAGTGTGTGGGGGGCAGAGGCCATATACTTGTGCAGCGGGCCTGCTGCCATATTGCTGCCAAGAGAGGCAAAAGCAAGAACATTGCACCCCAGAGCAATAAACACATTTGCTTCTATTACTTGCTCTGGAATAACTGATAGAGTCAGACACATTGCAGCTGAACAGCTTTAAACTGGGGCATTACCAATGCACACTTACATTTGTCACAGAATGCATTGACCTGAGGGCGTATTTTAGCTGGTTTGGTCTGAAGGTTCTGACTGTAAAAGGCCAATTTGAACTGTATATGAAAGTACCTTTCACACAGAGATGAAAAATAGACCAAATTAAATTGGCACCCCAGATTTCTCCTGTAAAGGTCAGCTTTAAATCTCTTCCTGTTTTGATTTAATAGACAGAGACAGGTAGCCTATCTACCTAGCTCTCCATATTAAATGGATGACATTAGCACCTGTCCTTTTGGAAAGGGTAAAAGTAATAAATAGTAGAGTAGTAAGAATGGTGATGCTGTAAACTGAAAATGGAATATATTTGGCCAGAAAAATCTAAACAAAGAGTTGAAAAAGGTTGGATGAGGTCTATAACATTCACCTTATTACACTAAGTATTGAGTGTCTTGTCCTGGATGCAGGGCATGAGAAGCTGTTTAGTCAGTTGTGTAATAAGTATTCAGATCATATACTTGAGCAGTGCTACCACTCTAAAAATGTTACCAGTAAAAGCCATTCAAAAGAATATTTAATTAAATATCATCAACATTTCTCAACCTATTATTTACATAATGGCCCATGTTACAGGTTTACTATTGTATATTATACTGTTGTATGTAATTTTGACTTACTGATTTTATTTATATTTAAGCCGCACTTTAATGTTGTGGCTAGTCCACGTAGAGGTGACTAAAGCACACTGAACAGGGCTTTTTCAAATGTTAATATACACAGTTATTAAAGCTGTTAAATTAATGAAGTGTATTAAAATGTGTAATATTTTACTCTGAAATAAAATGGCTTGACATCACTGAGTACGATAAAAATAACATTCTCTAAAAGAAATGTTGGGACACTGACACATCAGTGGGTGGAACTTCTTTAGTAAAAGTTAAGTTTCGTTTCTGAGATCTGCCAGCATTTTTCCAGGAAATGGATGACCATAAAAGGCTTTGTAGCCAAAGCAAAAAAGAGGACTTAGGGACATCCTAAAGTCCACAGAGCAAATTAGGAGGATTGGAAAAATTGTTAATTCAGCGACTGAATCCAGAAGCTTAATCCAACAAATGAAGACTGGACCACATCCAAAGTTCTCAGGCATCAAAATCAAATAATTTTATTGTAGCTTGCCAAATTAATTCTCTGCATAATGTACACAGCATTTTGCCTGGGAGAATGGGTTATTACAAAGGTGGCAAATACTGGAGTAATAAAAATAGGAGATATGACAGTGATATGATGAAAAATTATCCTAATGTTTTGCTTTATTGAGTATAATGTAATTTTGGAGTGTTACTCCATACAGGGAGGACCTAAGAATAAACATAATCTACAATTAAAATATAACTGGCATCTACATAGTTAACATCTGGAACATCTGGAGCCAACATATGGTCACATGATCAAGAGGAAGTTGGAACTTAGCGGAACCTGAAGTCTGTGTTTACACAAGGGAAACAATTTACTTGGTAAACCTCAAACTGACTCTGAAACATGCCACAACTCTTCATATTCACCCTCAGCCTATTATCTTGGATTCCAGGTAATAACTATTTTAACTGAGGTTATATACTGATCAGTGTTGTACAGTTTACTTTTGCAACTGTTTTTTTTTTCTGCAGATAACGAATAACAAAAAGGAGTTCTATATCTATATCTGCAACCCATACACTTTCTTCTTGTACTTTTTCAAAATACTTGTGCTATTGTACACTGTACGAGGTTTCTTATGCATCACTTCACTTCACCTGATTACTTTTCAGTATTAATCATTATTGAAGCTAGTTGTTAAAGTTGCATTTTTTTCAAGGTACTCTAAAAGGCTTTTTTTCCCCTCAAAAAATCCTAGTTTATGTACTGTTTTCCCTTTTGGCAAGTGTATTTTTGATGTTTATTTTGTCAAGTCTTCAAAAGCCTGTTATATTTGTCCTCCCAAATCTGTATTATAGTGGGATAATCCAATTTTGGAATGAGAAGTATGGAGAGGGAAGTGAAAGCAGAAGAAATAATTTTGTTACAGAGGAAACTGAAACTATAAATGTGGTCCAAGTATTGCTGGAGGCCACTTTCCCATGAAGTTCAGTCATAGATAAGAAATGTCCAAATGTGAATAGCTTCTGTTGTGGCTGCAGCATGACTGAAAGTTTGAGTTCAGCATTCAATCATTTCCACTTTCCATCAGGTTTCCTTTGTGGAGTAACTACGGTGGATGAGTTTGCGGTCCTAGAGGGCCGATCCCTCACAGTCCCCTGTCATTACGAGCCTCAGTATGCCACCTATGTGAAATACTGGTGTCGGGGAAAAATGAGGGAGTTCTGCTCCAGCTTAGCCCGCACAGATGACCCCAATTCAGCTAATCTGGCCAAAGACAAAGTGAGCATTTTGGATGACCCGGTCCACCTGGTGTTCACAGTAACCTTAAATGACCTGAAGGAGGATGAATCTGGGTGGTACATGTGTGGTGTGGAGGTCGGTGGTTTATGGAGTGCTGATGTTGTTGCTTACACTAACATCAAGGTCATCCATGGTGAGTAATGGGTTGAGTTTGAACTGATAAAACTGTATTGCACTATAATGAAAAAAAAAACAAAACAAACATTCATGTATTTCAAATTAGTCACATTTTAAATGTGAGCTGTCAGTATACTCTATACCCTGTATGTTTTATTTATTTTTTCTTGCAGGTATGTCTGTGGTGAACAGCCACCTAACTGGGGAAGAAGGGAGTAGTGTCACAGCCGAATGCCTCTACAGTGAGAGATACAGGTATTTGATTTTCCAATCCATACTTGGTCAGCGTTATCAAAACAAAATTACAATCACACCAGTAAACCTGAGCCTGAGGAAAATAGTTTGAAATCGTTGAAAATCTTGAAGGACACTCAGCCTTCACTAACTAACCTGTGACTGTTTGCCTACAGAGGAAGTGAGAAGAAGTGGTGTCGGAGTGGAGACTGGAGTTCCTGTCTGCACACGGGTTCTGAAGGGAGCTACGAAGACACTTCAGTGGCCATCAAAGATGACAGAACTGGGGCTTTCACTGTAACTTTAAAGAAGCTGCAGATGAGAGATACTGGTTGGTACTGGTGTTCTGCGGGACAGCGGCAGATAGCCGTGCAGGTGCTGGTCACACCACAACCCTTGACTAGTAGGTTGATAAAAAGCTTTTAAATAAAAAAAATGTTATGCATATAAGAGAGAGATATGTGTGTGTTTGTGTGCGTGTATGTGTGTGTGTGTGTGTGTGTGTGTGTGTGTGTGTGTGTGTTTTGATTAATTCTTTCCTGTCTAATTTTTGCAATACATTGTATTTTATTGTTTTTCAGAGAGCAGTACAACAAGTGAACACAACACAGATGTATTGTTTCCTTATTAAGCTGAAATGCCAAATGCTTTAGCAAACAACTGTACACATGCAATGAGCAGCCACTGAAATTGTGTTTCTGACCCTTGGTAAATGTCAATATATACTTTTCTTTTAGCTCTGTTTTGGTGTCTACCAAAAAAAGAAAAGAAAAGAAAGAATATATATATATATTCAGCTGATAAACTGCTAAATGTTCTGCTTTGTTCAACAGTTAACTAACTTTGCCAGCTGTTTGGTGCTGCCTAATAGTATTGAGTAACTTTTATTATTATTAGAGCCTTCTCTCTGCCAAAAGCTGACTGATGTGGCAGGGGCATAAGGTTCATGAGGCCAGTTAAACTGGATCAAAACACAGTTCTGTAATAAATAATTTGAGTTTGTCACTGTCAGTGATCACTTTCACATCACACCGTCATTTGAATAGTCACTGTTAATATAAAAATATAAATTAAAACATTTTGAGCCTGGAGACCTGACAAATCAGTTTACTGTCTGCCATTTAGATGATTTCTGACTTGCTGCTGAATGTCACTGGAAACTACTTAAAGCAGGTATTGTAGATATGAAAAGAAGCACAGTTTTCTGACTACATGACCTTTCACCATGACAGTTTGTAGCTGCTGAAATGAAAAGTAGCCAAGTGCAGCTTTAAAGATCAATATGTGCTTGTGACAGATGGCAGGTGCTCTCAGGTCTCCAGCTGCACAAAGTATTGATTATTACAAGTCACTTACTGTATTACAAATATTGATGTTATGAACTCTGTGGTTACAGCTACAAGCAGTATTTCACTTATCATAGGACATGTTGTTTTCTGTCTTGTGTATATTCTCATTTTCTTCAGCAATGGCATCTGTGACATCTCCACCTATGCCAAATCAGTCTGTTGCACACCTGCCTCCACCCAAACCCATCACTAAAGAGTCCTGGAACAGTCACAGGTGAGAATGAAGAACTTCATCATTGTCGTTTCCAGCGGCGTTTGTATTTATGTTTTAACTTGAATATACATTTTTTAAAAAGTGGCTTCCATGTTTGATGTGACGAATGCTTACCTATACCATCGTGTTGGAGTTCACGGTCGTATCGTTCATCATCACCTTGGCTGTCATGTTGCTGTTCATGAATAGATGCAGCATATACATGAGCTGCACTTGAAGCTAGACTATCTCTCCACACCAGTGTGTATTTTTGTGTTTTAGTCACATCTTGGAGTCTTTGCTGGTATGCACATCTTTAATGCTGCTTGTGGGCTTGGCTATAGTGGCACGAAAAATGTGGAAACTACACAGTAAGTATCACATCTGGACCGAATCATGCCACTAACCTATTCAAAACATCAATGAAATATTGGTAAATGCATTAAATATATCTGATCCTCACATTGTGTTTCTAGAGCGAGATCCTGTGACAAGACAAGTTAAGGAAATGAAAGCAAGGCTCAATGTAAGCCCCCATTAGAATATCTGTCACTATTCTATTATTCACCGTCCTATTCAAAAATACCATTATTAAGGATATGCTTTAGTGATTATGCTCATTTTTCTTTCTGTCTGCTGCAGGAGTATGCAGGGGATGTAGGTGACCTCCATAACCCTGCTGTCGTTTTCCTTAACACACATTCCCAGGATGTGCATATTGTCTGATTTTAGTCTGTGCGTTACGCCGCAGTGTTAATTGTTACTCTTTGTAACTGAATGTAATTGTTGTGTTCCCTGCACAGAAAACATGCCGTCTGCTTACTGTCTTTGAATATTACATGCCATACCACATTTGAAGACATTTCTGATTTTCTGCTTGATACTTTCAATCAACTTTCAATCACGTCTTCTGTATTATTGTTTTGATTTGTTTTTTGAATTTATGTTGTACAAGCCTGAGTGGTTACAGTTAAACAGTTACACATGCTGTGCTTTAGTCTGATGCCCAGTATTTTTTGATTTCATATTTTTATAAGAGAAACGAGACAGTAGGGTCTGATAAGTAGTTGTCTTCCACAGTAATTTCCATGAAGTAATTGGTCTTTTTTTAAGTGGCTGAAAATATAATTCAGCCATTAGCCAAAAACTAAAATCTAAAAATACAAACACAAATAGAACATTTAAGGAATGTTCTCCTCAGTATATCTAAAACTACACCTCTGCTCAGAAATCCACTGCTGTTTATAATGAACTGTTTAAATTGTATCAATCATTAAAACACCAATAAAAGAGTTTGGTCCTTATGTCTACTGATGCTCATGTTCACTCTCTACCTGTGGCATAAAGATAAAACTGCTTTGAACTGCTGCAGAGAATAAGACCAGACTGAATAATAAGTGCAACACAGTAAATCTTGTCTGCATGAAAAGCCCAGGAGACTGAAACGAGCACACTTTCAGTTTAGAGCTACTTTCCAAACAAGATAATGAAGTGGCTAATTACCACATTTAGCTCAAGTCCTTTTGACAGAAAACTTGTGCAACCAAACTCAGATGACACAGACAGAGATGAACAGTTTAATGAGATATAGTTTTTTTAAGAAGAAAGTGAACAAATGAAAACATATATTAGGAGTTAACCTTAAATTAACCTTGAAAAAAAACCAGCTCCACATTTGAATCTTGTCTGGTCACAAAAGCTGCGTTAGAAGTGTAAATTAAGACATATAAACAGCATTGTAAGCAACTGCTCAGCACTCTTAGTATAACTCTCTCACCTTCGTATAAGGATAGGTCATTTTCTTGTTTGCGACTAAAAAACTGACATTTAGAAAGTTCAAATTTTAATTGCTGCTGTGTTTCATTGAATTGAATAGAATTCCTACACACATTCACCTCTTATTGATGCATGCTGTAAAGCTTTTCTCATGCCTGTGAATTATGGTCTTTGGTGGACATGTTACTGATAATTAATGATTTTACTTTACATGATAATCAAAAAAACAATATTAAGTTATTGTAGACAAAGGTCGGTCATATCCCCACTGAGCTTAGGACAAGAGCCAGCCACAGCACATAGCTGCAGTGCTGTCAGTAATGCAGACCTCGGGCTTAGTGATAGAGGCAACACACTAAAGGTTGTTGCTTTCATCACGTTTGGCCAGTGTTGCTGCAAATGGCAGAGGCTGCTCAGGAAACATAGAGTTCACTGGTTTTTATTTGATGCTGGGTTTGAAACATAGGAAACTGAATTCTTTTGACCCTCCATCGTGACCATGTTTAATTACTACTCTGCATTCAGTTATTGTTGATGATGTTATCGAAATTATCTGTATAGTTTTGTTTATCTCTCCATTCTTGGGAAACCTCCACTGTATTTCTACCTATTTTGCAGAGCTTATCTTGCAGTCACTATCTTGGATCATAAGCTACACTCAGCTGGTAATTAGATACACCAAGCTTGTGTAGTTTTTACTTATTGTATTTATTCTTTTTTGCCACTTTTTATGCAGCATTCTAGGCCAGTTTTCAGTGCAACATTGGAAGATACACTGCAGGACACCACTGCTCCTTCTAGCTAAAGAGTATTATTTCTTTGGTTTAATTCTTTTCAAATGAAAATTATATGACTATAATTACTATTTATATTTCATTTAAAAGTAATTTAACGTAAAATGTCATAGCAGCTGTGAGGCGTTTACTGTGCCATCCTCTTTAATAATCAAATACTTTGCCATTTATATTAGGATTAGCAGATTTATCGCTAAATAAAAGTGAAACGACAAACAGTTACTAGGAAAAATAAATATGTGGTAATACGTGGTTAGAGTGCACCATGGTGTGGTGATGTTATTGTATATTTGCAGCACCACCATGTTTTTACATTTACATTTTCTAAACTGAGTGTTTCATAAATTCTGTTCTAGCCTCTGTAGCCTCCTCTGGTCTAGTTGAGTTTCATCACTGATTTGATGTTCCAGGCATTCAGTCATGAATCCTAATGCATTTCAAGCATAATCAGTTTGGCCACTAGATGGAGGTCAACCCTGTATGAAATAATGTTCTTTATGTTATGTATTGCTTGTGTATGTGCTTGTGTTTGTGTGTCTGGTCATGCAGAAATATGTTCCTTTTATCCTGGCCAGACACCACAGACATTCTTTATTAAAATAATAGCAGCAGAACAAAGTAAAGAGAATAAAAAGAGACTAAAATGCAGGATTTTTTTTTTGGTCTATTTTTTCAAACATTCCAATTCTTGCTGAAGCCTAGAGCTTACATTTCTGTAACTGTTCCCCTGAGTATTTACAATCAATACTTTTGTAGTCTCCTTGTGCACAGCTGCAAATAATAAGGCATCAGTAGGAAACATTGAAGGCCTGGCTGAAGAATTAGGGACTCTTCTATGCTGTGTGACAATTGCTATGAAGGCCAAACATTGCACAAGCATGAATGGATCCTATTAAACACTGCACTACTCTTGTTTGCCCAAGTAGACAGGATGGTTAGGATGTTGCGTAATGAGGGTAAAAATAATATAATAATGGCTGCAAGTAACCTGAAAGTGTATCTTGCTTTTCTGTGGCTCATGGATGGTGGAGTTGTGGATGATGTCCATTTACCTATACCAAGCCTTTATAGCTGCACTAATTCACACCAGAAAAATGCCTAAACCTAGTTAATACATTTTTTTCACATTATAAAGCATCTTTTTAATAATAATATGCTGTTTGTTGGTTCACTGGCTCCCTCACTTTTCCACTATAAGATGGATAGCAAAAGAGGCATAATTTCCCTCAGTGTTTCTATAGTAACAGTAGATTTAAAACCAAACAAAAACAAAATGAACCTAGTCCCTATGGTAGCTGCCAGATCCTGTTCAACCATAAGATCCAGCGTGACTTTCCAGAGTGCCTCTCACCCACTGAAAGAGCATGACAAGGTTGGAAATTATGGGCATGAGCAGGCCCTGCTCTGCATCCCTAGGCTGCAGACACATCATACCTATTGTAGAAATAATTCCTGCACCCTAAAGTGTTATGGTTTAATTTTCATTTTTATGACTATAAGAAAAGTTACCATAAAAGGAACTTAAAAGAATAAATGGATGTTGTAGAAAATTTCTATTTCAACCAATTGTTTATATGAATGCTCCCAGTGAAGACAAAGATGCATTTGAGTTTAATTTGATTTTAGTGTCATCAGGCACTTACTGAAAATAGGAACAACAAGACCATAGACAGTGTCAACATAGAGGGTATTCACTATAAGGTATATATATTAACTGTCTTAGTGAATCCAGCTATTTCCTAATTTATAACTTTGCTCACATCATAATTTTAGAAGTCTAGTAGAGCTTTGTCACTTGAATGTGAACATTTGTCATTCAGCACTTTATTAAGTGCTGTCTCCTTTTGTCCTGCTGTGCACCAGTTGCCTCACACTGTTTTTTTAAAAGTATAAGGCAGTGTGATTGTGCATAGTTTGATAATGATTTAAATGACAAAATAACACATTAAGGTTGCCCCTTTTCCTAAGAAAAGGACATGCATTAGTGTAACAATTTTGGCTCACCATATGTAGAGTCTGGCAGTCACAGGGGATGTGAGATTGATCCTCGAGGATCAGCACAATACACCTTGAGAAAATCAGTGGTAATGTACATTCTTTTTCCGGGTGACATTAAGATTTACTTAACAGTTCATGGGTTGCTAGGAGGACAGAATATTATTTTTATTTTAAACACTACATCCAAACAAGCACAAGGACAATGCCAGCTTAACTGGGCATTTTTCAGTGTTCTTTTGCTGGCAAGTAAATAGTTATATACAGTACTGTATTTTAGCAGATGATAATCCTGTACACATTTGTATGCTTACATATCTACCAGGTTACCAAACCAGAGCAGAAGAATTCAGTAAGCAATAAGAAATTCCAGTCCACATGAGGGATGTGCAGATCGTCATTTATGAATAATTGTACAAATCTGTGATTGAGTTGTTTAGTATTGTAGCTTCCTCATCATTACATCATCTGCTTGTGTGTTTTTAATAAATCTGGCAGCAACAAGCCAACCTGTTTATGTTCATGTGTTTGATATGGTGTATGGCACTTTGTGTCAGTTGTTGCTGTTTTTAAAGTGCCTTATAAATAAAAGTATTATTATTAATATTATAGTATCAGTTATAAGTCACATGACATATTTACTATTCTAAATCTTTAATGTACTTATCAAGACACTGTGAAATTCAAATCATTGCTAAGGATAAAACAATATCACCATTATGAGAAAAAAAATATATACAAATTTTATAAAGTATAAAATAAACATTGTCTTTAAATAGACACAGTGAAAAAAATGTAGACTTAGTCTGACGGATGAAACCATAGCCTAAGCTCTAAGTTCTACCTGATGCTGACAGTAGTGAGGATAATACCTCAGCTCACTCAATACAAGGATGAGATACCTGTATAAAGAACAGAGCAAATGTCATTTCACCATAGAAATGAGTCCCACTGCATGAAGGCCCACATGGATATTTAAACATATAGATGACATTTGTAGTCACTTAACATACATTTGGTCTCTTGTAGGTAAAAAGGTCAAATAAATTCCATTATCACATCTAGAATTACCATAAATGTTCTAAGACATCCAATTGGTTCTATCAAGAGTTTTATCATCATAGCATTGTTTTGTCCCTTTATCCCTAGCGTTAAGGAGATTTAAGGAGATTTTCTTCTGAGCCACATAAAAATGTCCTCTATGAATCTTTTATCAAACAAAAGGTTATGGCCAAAGGGGTTGTTTCTATCTTCTCATATGCCTTAAATAACTTTGTAAAATGAGCTGTTCTTTGACACTGCAGCTAATATTTATCGCCAACAGGACCTTGTTAGCATTCAAAATAACTTGAACAGCAGTTCAGCAGGTGCTTTTATGTAATGTCTATGAAGATTCACAGTCATCCAGGTGAAGTTATCGAGAAGCTGAGTCACGGCAACTGCACTTCTAGTTTTTTAGGTGGAAATGTTTCACTATGTAGAAATGTTTTTAGGTGGAAATGTTTCACTACTCACCCAAGTGGCTTCTTCAGTCTAAAGAGGAAGTTGGGGAAGTTCAGTATTTATCCTCACAAGTTAGTTCCCTATTGGCACCCCTATTCTGAAGAGGCCTAATGAATGTGAACTATGTAAACGGGGTGAGAGTCATTAGACCCACACTTCTGAGTTGGTTTCATTTCACTATGACAACTATGAAAGATGATCATCATCGTTAGGTGAACAAAGAAGTGAGCTCAGGTGAGGGCCGACTTGGTGGTGGATTCACGTGACTGCTCTGATCCACAAACTGGCTGTGTGAGTGTGTTCTTCCTGGAAAACATTTGATGTGTTCTTTAATTTCCTGGGAACAGATGAAAGGGCAGCCTGGTAGATTGAAGACAGGTTATGTCTGAGCCCTCCACCCCTGTTAAGGGAGGGTTATTCCACTTGGACATATTGTATATGGTTTTTCTGACCCCTCTCTCAAACCACCTGTCTTCTCTGTCTGAAATATGTACATCACTGTCTTCAAATGAGTGTCCTGTTTCCTTTAAATTGAGGTGCACTCTGAGGAGTCCTGAGGAGCTGCACCTCCTGTGCTGGGCCATCCTCCTGTTAAGTGGTTGTTTGGTTTCTCCAGTGTAGAGTTCTGAGTATTCTCCTTACACTAGACGGCATACACAACAATTCTTATCTTTTGTTATGGTGTCCAGTCCTTTGGGTTAATTAGCCTCTGTCTCAGGTGGGTTTGAAGTGAACCGCTATGTGGTGCTTCCCATCCGTTTAAGCCTCTCTGAAACACCTGCTACAAGAAATGACCAGGTTTTCCCTCTGTGGATCCCGAGTCTCAGCTTGTTCACTTGTTTTTCTGCCTGATGTGGATTCTGCCTTACTGAAAGCCCACTTAGGGTAGCCACAGGTTTTTAGGGCTGTCTTCACACGTATGTCCTCCTTTCTCTTGGCCTCCATAGAGGTGAGGGTGCTCTATGGTGCAAAGTCCTGATGACACCTAGTTTGTGTTGCAGTGGGTGGTGGGAGTCAAATAGAAGGTATTGGTCCATGTGTGGGTTTCCTGTAGACTTCTATTTCCAGGTTACCCTCAGATAATAATAACAAATCTTGATCGTCAGTGGATGGAGTTATGAGGTGACATAAGTCCATCCACTGATGAAGACTGTTAGATGCAGCTGAATGTTGTGGTAAAAGCCTTTAGATAAACAGACTTGACTCCCAGACCTGCTGTATCTGGACACTACAATATATAAGACTGTCTGGTTTTTCATGGCAAACAAAATCATTATTTGTATTGCAGACATTTATTATTTAGCACGTAACTGCTGTGCTATGAAAATTATTAGAATCCAGTATTGACATGCATACTAAATAATTGAGGTTAATAGTAGAGGAATAGCTGCTTCCACGTGAAATAATCATGGGAAGTGCCAGACAAAAAAAAGTCTGTTTTGACCATACGTTAGGATCCAACTCCTTCAGCAATGAGGATTGTGATTTTAAATGTCGTTGTCAGTGTGGAGCTGCATTCATGCGGTGTAGCCCAACTGGGTCAAGAAGTTGTCCCATCGTCTGCAGTAAAGGCATTGCATTAACAATGGGCACTGAGCATGGACAGAAGCCATTTGACTTACATTTCCTGCTCTTCTCTAGAAAAAAAAAACAAAAAAACAACTGAAGTGATGCTCCCTTACACATTTGTCAATATGATATATCAAACAACTATATATTTTCATATTTATTCATTCATTAGCTATACCTGCAACCACAAGGGGGCACAATCCAGAGTCTTCATGTGCCAGTTCCAAGTCCAGGTAAATGTACAGGGTTGTGTCAGGAAGGGCATCCGACGTAAAATTTAAGCCAAATCAAACATGCGAATCACAAATTTGACTTCCATACCGGATCGGTCATGGCCCAGGTTAACAAGGCAGCTGAGGTTCCATTACTGTTCCTCCTGTAGCAGCATGACTAGCAGAGCTAGCTGACCTGACATTGCTGCTAGTGCTGGACACAGGCTGCATTCCAGCATTCTGTCCATCTTCTCTTTTTAGAGAGGAGAAGTGACGGTCCTGTGGCTCTCCCATCAGCCACAGTGGGCTCAGCAAACATGGCATTTTACTGATGGCACTGCGAGCACTGTTTCCTGGGTCAGAAGGGCGTGGGGGTTGAAAGCTGTATGCTGCCATAAATTGTGACATTCCTGTGGCGGAGCTTGGTGGAGTTATGAGCATGTTCAATCCAGGGAAGAACTTTGAACCAGGAAGCAGGGTGGTGGGCAGTGACGCACCGTAAGGCAGGCTCAAGATCCTGGTTGGCTCTCTCTGGTCATTAGACCTTGGGTGATGTCCTGAGGTCAAACGTACTGAGGCTCCCACTGCCTTACAAAAAGCCTTCTAGACTTGTGACGAAAACTGAGGTCCTGTCAGATACAATAACCTGTGGAATACCATGTAATCTGAAAACATTCATTATAAACATTCATCATTATATGTGCCATCTCTAGCACATTTCATACCCCTTCCCAAATTACACTCTAGGATTTGGGAAGGGGTATGAACTGTATTGACGTGGAGAAACTGTATGGTAAATATTACAGCATTACCTTTTGAAGGCGGTAGTCTGGTGATGAAATCCGCTGCAATATGGGACCATGGATGGAAGGTTATGGGAAAAGGTTGGAGAAGACCAGAGGGAACCTGGTGAGTTGCACATACTGAGCAAGCTGAAATATACTCACTAATATCTGCTGCCAAGGTTGGCCACCAAAACTGTTGCAGCAGGAACAGCAACATCTGGTTGACATGCTACTCTGGAATCATGTCCCCACTGAAGGACCTCTCAACGAAAAGGAAGTAGGCACAAGGAATTTCTGAGGTGGACAATCTCTGGGTACCTCTAGAGATTTTACAACTTATTCCTCATTCCTCTCAATTTCCCATTTGGCAGCCATGCAGGACATTCTCCTCATCTGCCTCATCTTCTTGGGATCCAAACAGGCGTGATAAGGCATTTGGTTTAATATTTTGCTCCCATGGCTGATAAGAGATGGTGAAACTGAAGTTGCCCAGGAACATGTTGCCCACATCATAATTTCTTTCTGCTGGGGTTAGCCAGTGAGAGAAGAATGCACTAGGATGGATCTTTAGGTTGTCTTGGAATGTTGGGACAAAGCTGCTCTGATCTTTGAGTCTGTAGCATCCACCTCCACCTGGAACTGGAGAGAAGGCTGTGGATGACATAAAAGAGGTGCTGAGGTGAACAGTCTTTTTGAGTTTCAGAAAGACTGACTCAGCCTCAGGTGTCCATTTGTATGACACTTTGGCAGAAGTCAGTCTGGTCTAGCAGCTTTATTATAGTTACGTATGAACCTACGGTAGAAATTAGCAAACAATAGGACATGTTGAAGTTGCTTTCTTGGTGTGGGAGTTGGCCACTCTAACATTGCCTGGATCTTGGCAGGATTAACTTTCTAATGCCCCTTCTCCACCACATGCCCCAAAACACTCACAGAGGTGGCATGAAATTCACAGCTCTCTGGCTTCACATACAGTCTGTTTTCAGACAGTCTCTTTAATACTAAATGTACAAGTTGTACAGAGAAAACCCATATATTGTCTAAGTAAATGAAAACAAACCTTTTAACATGTCTCTCAAAACATCATTTAAAAGTGAGTGAAAAATGGTGGTAAGCATTACGTAAGTCCAGTTCACTAAAGATGGCGGCATCATGGAGGAAATCAAACACAGTCTTTAAGTGGAAGTGGATACTTGTTCTTCACAGTTTTTTCATTTAAGTCAATGCATGGGCATAAAGTCCTGTCTTTTTTCCCCACAAAGAAGAAACCTGCACTCACCAGAGAAGAGGATGGTCTGATGAACCCAGTGGCAAGGAAATCCAAAATATATTTTTCCATTGCTGTACAGTCTGCTAGTAGGAAGAGGTATGCCGTTGTGTAGTTTAATGCCACAATCATATGGCCGGTGGAGAGGCAGGGACTGAACTTTTATCATTACTGAAAGCTTACTGTATATCATGATATTCTTTAAGATCAGCAGAATCTCTTCAGGAGGGGAGAAACTCCTGGGGGTTTAGCTGATCTAAGACAATAAGTGTGGCAGAAAACACTCCAATTATCTATTGTGAAAGTTGACCAGTAGCAAAACTAGAGGAAATGAGGGAGCCTCTAAAAAATGGAAATGGAGAGATCATGTCCTGGTGAATACCTGAAACTAATAAAGATATGGGCACCATGCAATGGACTACTTGCCTTGACAATTTGCCATCTAAAGCAGTTACTTTTCTCTTTGAAGGTAAAGGTTCTAAGGGAAGGTTATGTTCCTTAACAAAAGCCCAGTCCGCTGCTTAATTGACTAAAACCACTATGTTGACAGAAGACTGAGATAAAATCACAGTACCTTCCATCTCTATCTGAGAGGTCTGATGCAGCATTACTCAGTAATTTCTCCCCAGCAATTAGTGAGCTTGTTCTTTAAACATGTGAGGAAAGCAGCAGGCATTTCACTTTGTAGTGTTCCTGATCTCCACAGTATAGACACCTTCATTCCTGTCTTTGTCACTGCCATTCCTACCCTTTGAGGCTTGTGCTCCTCATTGGCTCATCCTTCTGAGTAGAAGGAAGATCAAGTCTAGAAAAATTGTCTTAATTTCAACTTTAGTGTGGTATTATATCCCTCAATCTTCAAGTCTGACTCTGACAAGTTTAATCTAAAGTCCTAACACTGCACTCACTGATAGTGATTGATTTCAGAAAAATGTCCAGTTTACACAATTTTTTCTTAATATTATAACATTTTTCTGCTTCAGTGCTATCAAATTCCTAAAATACTATACTAAATATATATATATAGAAAATATATAGACTATTACAACATATTAAAAAAATATGATTATTAAGAACAGAAATGATTCAATCTGTCTTTAAAATGGTTATATTTTTTCAGGTAATGTGAAAGTTTGCTTTTACTTTTACAATAAATTGTAATCGTCATAAAAGCAAAGAAAATATACAGTAAGTGGAGTCTCGTGCTATAAACCCCTGGGACTAAATTATATGTCTAACATCTATA
The DNA here is from genome assembly GCF_900324485.2 of Mastacembelus armatus. Taxonomy (NCBI): domain Eukaryota; kingdom Metazoa; phylum Chordata; class Actinopteri; order Synbranchiformes; family Mastacembelidae; genus Mastacembelus; species Mastacembelus armatus. Next base: position 6,282,025 of record NC_046649.1, read on the forward strand.
ACCCTCCCTAGAGAGAGGTTGAAGAAAATAAAAGAGCACACTGGGAATCAATATCTATTTCATGCTTCTATAGTACCATTGGCACTGTACAATTTATCGGTGCAACAATTCAATTTTGACCTGCTCTGAGTGCATACCCAGCTATTAACATGAGTTTGGTAATTTAAAGTCTGATGAGGGTGTTAAGGTTACAGTCAAGCAAATAACACAGAGTAATATTTATTGCTGACATGTTATGAGTACAGCTACACCCTAACACTTAATGGGATAGTACACTTTCTATAGTGCTTGTTTCACTCTCATTGCAGAGCTATAGGTAGAAACATTTTATATCATTATATAATGCTGGGTTTTATTATGTTGTGTGTTTATGGTGTTTGAATACTTTACCCCCTTTATATCATTGCTCTGCCTTAAGGAGGTTAGCGATACTTTGACAGTCTAGTGCTAACAAGCTGAGGAACGGCTGGAGATTTTGGGTCCTCAGAAAGAATTCTGGGGCCTCCTGTAATGTATTTATGTTGTATGTGTTATATATGTTTTAGCCCTGGGCCCTTGTTTTAACTTTACTCCCATTTACAGCACCAAAGCTGACAAAACAAAAAGACTACAGCCATGCAAAGGGCTCAGTGAGACTGTACTTAGGCAGCTTTAGGATAAATGCTAATGTCAGTGTGCTAAAGTTTTCACAAGGACAACACTAACATAATGAGTTTTTATCAGGAACAAAGTGCAGCTGAGACTCAGTTTCAAACAAACCAAATTTTGAGTGGGGTATACAGCTAAGACTTTAAAGCCACCTTTTTTACCAAATTGAAAGCGGCTGACATTTTATCACCTGATAAAGTTGTGGTTTCTTTACACCATCAGGAGATGTAAACATTTGAATTAATTTTCTGTCTGTGCCCCTGAAATCTACTCTTTATTCCGTTTAAGCTCTGTTTTGGCCTCCAACTCTTCAGAATAATGGCTCATTAACTTGCTGAATGTGCCATTCACCTGTCTGTCATTTGATTACTCATAGACCTGTACCGTTGGAATGATATTGCATTAAAATAATAAACTTACAGGTCATAAAGGGAAATTAAACAACATGCAGAGCTAAATCCCCATGGGTTAGTCACAAGTGACAACTTCCACATAATAGTTATTAATTCATTGTTTAAAGAAAAATGTTAATTATTGCAGCTTTAAAAATATGGTATTTTTGGAACTGTACCTCCAAACTTAGTGCACAGATCGAATAATCAAAATATGTCAGTTTGTTTTAATTTAGGTGGGCCATCCCAAAATGTGCACTGGGTGTAGAAGGGCTAAAGACACTGAGACATTGGGACATAGGTACAGTACATGATTTGCTGTTGTCTAGTCAAAGGTTCTGTTGTAATGAAATATTTCATGGCACTTTTCTCCTCTTGGTCCTATGAAACCTTTTCAGAATCCATTAGGTGACCTAAAAGTGGGTGTAATCCATCAAAAATGTTGTTTTTCTTTCTAGAAGTTAATATTTGTACCACACATTCTTGTTAACCTCTCTTAACATACAGCCTATGCTGATGTCTTTGGCCTGTTTGTGCCAGTGGTCGGCATTAGACTGGGTAAAACAGAAGAAAGCAATGTCACTGTTCTGTGGATCGATAATTAGCACTTATCAGAAGTACTGCCAAGGTCTGCAGTCCCAACCAGCAGTTCACATTTCACCATTTGACATTCACCAGCTGTGGGGTGATGGTAGGGAAACAGCTACTCTGACGGTGAGGGATGAAGGACACATTCTGATGCTGGAGTATCATTTATGTCTGTGTCATAAAGACAACTTGTTTTATATACAGTCTGCAGAAAAAAATATCAGGGGAAGGAAGCCGTTTAATCTTGGCCAGTTTTACCATTTACTACAAAGGGCAATACTTATGCACATACAGTACTTATATATACTGCACAGTGGTTTCTAACTTTTTCCAGCACCACATCTGTCATGTTCTGTATGTGTTTTAACTATTACCTATTTCAAATATTTACCTGAATTTACCTGTTTCCTTTAGTTAGCTATTTTAATATTTTTCCATTAATATGACATTTATTGTATCCATTAGTTTTAGCTATTAGGTATTCACATTAGGCAAATGTTTCAGCTTTTCTGCTCACTTGCTAACTCCGCAAACTCAAATGCAGTGTAGTGTTAGTGATGATTCAACATGTGAATATATTTTCTAATCAAAAAATAGTGAGTATTTTACTCTAATCAGTTACAGTATTGAAAGCAATGGTTTATCATTTATCAGTTTATCATTTTGGGTAATATGAGTATTCACTTTCCCTGACTGTGACAAGAAGACTCAGGGAAGTCAGAGCCTGGTTGATGCTCGCCAGCAAACAGTTATGCCCACTGGCAGCTGCTGAGGTATCCCCAGAGGTACAAGTATCCCTGGTTGGGAATAACTGATAGGTCAACATGGTGAAAATTTCTCTTACTGAAATGCAGAATACCTATGTTGCAACTGTTAAAGACTGAATTGTAAAAGAAGTGTTTTGTAGAGTTACAGTACATGTTTTTGCACCTACTGCCAGACACTCTTGTCCACAGGTGACCAATTATTGTGATGTTCGAGTTGTGCAGTTCTCAAGTCCATTAGAGGAGCTGAAGAAGGTAAAATTCCTCTGCAGATCTCAAATAAGACTGGCATTTTTTTCTCACCACAGGACTCTGCCAACCCTGAACGTTTTCTGTGAAGGAAAAAAGAGAGAGGCATGTCTTAGATTTTTTTATCTGTTATGTCTTTGTCAGACAATTGGTGATTTAAAAAAAGAAAAATCTTGCTTTGACCAGAATTTATCTTCAGGCTTTCAATCATGTCACACTGGGTCCAAAATAATATGAAGCTAATCCAAGCCCTAAATAAAAATGACCATGCATAAAATTCTTCAAACAAACCTTTACTACTGGGAATGATAATTAAATTTTTACATTTTTAAAAACATTTTATTACTGTAGAACTTAATTCAACACAAATTGATTGCTGTTTCTATTCACTTTTCTCTGAGGGTGCACACAGACATTGCATCCTGACAACACCTACTTTGATATAAAGCTTATGTCAATATTATTAAATATGATTGGATTGTCCTGACCTCACAGTGCCTAACAGCAATTTCAACACCATTCAACAGAGCATCAAAGCCGGATCCTAGCAAGACAATAATGTTAGGATGACCCCTGTGTTCAGTTAGTGACACCAAACATTACAAAGAATTTTGTGCAAACCTTTCTTCTGGGATCAGTAGCAATGCAACAGATACTTGAAGCATGGGAGATGTGTAAAAAAAAAAAGCCATCAGTATGTGAAACATAAGCTTCACTCCTCTGTGGTGAATCATCACACCACATGTTGATTGATGAGATCAGGCAAACTTGGGAAATAAAAAGACAAAATGAAATCTGATCGACAAAATATTCCAGCATTAACGATGGTACAGTGCTGCTGACTTTGTGTTTGATTTCCTTGCTTCTTCTTTTTTAATGGACATAATTGAAACTTTAATGTTGACAAGTGTCCTTGACTGTCCTTAAATGGATTTAATACTTCAAAAAAAAAAAAAAAGAAAAAAAGAATAAAAACCCCAAAGCAGATAAAATATATTTTAAAAATAGAATTTAAAAAACAGCTCTAAAATATGCATCCCAGAATCACGCATATTTAGACAGACACATCCTTCTGCTTCAAAAATGGTTGAATAGTCCACTTATACCTCATATATAAATGACCTGTGGCATTATAAAATGCTAATGCATTTTGAAAAAGGTAAAAATATGCTGTGCTTCTTACTGAGGTACTCTTAGCAGCAGCAGTGCATTAAAACCTTAATTTCCACATTACTGCTATCATTAGTATTATTTTTGCATAATTTTCTGTTAAATCAGTTATGAAGGTCTCTGATCAACAGCACACACCTGCAGGTACACTGGTGGGTATCTCGGAAAATGAATGCGTAAAAATGAAAGAACAGCTCAGTATACACGACATGATGTAGTCTGAAGGTTTGACAAAAAACAGAAACATGTCCAGCAATTACAAGAAACCAGTTGGTCTGAAGGAAAACTGAGTATTTTGAGCTGTACTTTATTTGGATTAACTGCAGGATTATTGCAGTGTCTTGTACCTGCTTTTTTTTGTCCAACTGGCATGAGAGAAAGCAAGACTCAGCCACTGATAACAGCATTAATCTGCTTACATAAAGTAACTTCAGAAAGTGTTCAGACCACTTCATGCTTTACAGAATCTGTGGAGTTGTAGGTTGAATTTTAAGTGGGTAAACCGACAACTTTGGTCTACCACCACGTACTAACCCATAATGGAAATGTGATAACCTGGAATTTTTTTTAATAAATGTATTAAAATTCAAAAACTGAAATGTCTCATTTACAAAAGTAATGAGTCTTTAAAGGTTTAAGGGTTACAGAGCTTGTGCACCAAAAAGACAGTTATATCGATTTAAGAATAAATATAGGACACAAAGTGTCTGAAAAGCAAAGGTGTGGTAATACTTTCTGAAAACACTGTACATGGACCAAATCCACGGTGTCCATGACAACCATTGTAAGTAGGGCCCTGCTGGACATGTAATGACACAGCCAGCGAATTTTGTCACAGTAGGCACAAAGGAAATCCATTTACCTCATAGGACAACTGGAATAAGATTATTTCACATTTCATTGTGTGGAATAGACTGCATAATATATCTTCAGCTGCGATAAGGAGGTGTTGTGATGAGCTTTGGTCAGCTCTGGTTTGTGTGTGTTTGTGTGTGTGTTTGCAAAATGTTCTACTTTTGTCCCTGATATTAGCTCAGCTGTGTGTGCTGAGGTTGCTGTTGTTGGATCTGTACTGTACATACTGTGACTTCTGAAATTCAAGTTTTTATAGAACTGTCTATAAATATCTCTCTGATTAGTCTGACAAACTAGTAGGAGTCCACAATATTACAGGCAACTAGCTTGTTCCCTTCTTATTATTGGGTGTATTTTCAATTTTGTTGTTATGGATTATATGCGTATGTATGTTTTCATTTATGTAAAACAAAGTTTTATTATATTTCTGATTTGCCATTATGATCATAATGATATCATAGTAATATTTACTTAGTTTTATCTTTTATGTCATCTACTGTAACTCTCCAATTGTGTCTCCAAGAGCTTTTGTATATTCTACCACAAATATGTTTAGACTGTCAAATAGTATGTCATGCCTATGACAGTTGCTATTATACATAAAATGCCAGTATGCCCCTCAGTTGTCTTACTTATTGAATTCCCATAAATTAACCGTACATTTAGTATTCTTGTTGGGATCCAACCATAAAAACAGAATTTTCTTCTTCATTTTCAAAGAATATTGATATCTTTTAGAATAAGAATCAATTTATCCCTGTCTTGTGTGAATCGCAGATTATTTGACTTTTCAAGACCTAGTTCCAAGGGTGCTCTGAATTCACACTTTCTACTAAGCTTAGCAGAAGATGTGTAGAATAAAGGGTTAATGAACCACTGTTTTCACAGACCGACCTCTAGACAGGGACTCAAACAGTCACTCTATAGATTCTCTATTAAAGCTCACAGCCTGAAGAGGAAAAATAAGATAGACAACATTAAACCTGTAAAGGACAGTTTCACTATAGAGCTGTTTTGAAAACAGCCAACCATGGCCAACCATGTAAGGAAAACAACACTGGTTCCTTTCAAATACATTTTATTACGCAGAAACTGAAGACGAACTGAACAATTTTTACAGACTTTTACAGAAATTACAATAAAAATCAGCTATTGTGCCACAATGGAAATGTTATTTCTCTCTTCTAATGTTTTAACAAACACAGGAAAAACATGGTATTTTAACATTAAGGAATACAATGTTATGGTAAAAATGATTAAAAAAGACTTGCTGCTGCATTCAAAATGAACCTCTTTCAACAAATCCACCCACCCACTCCCACTCTCACATATGGGGAGTGAAATGCAATTTCAGTAAGAGGAATGGTTTAGGTCTAATTTAATGGAATCTGCAACAGGGTCCACAAAACAATTATACTTCACATTGAAAATTAGCTTTATTATATTTACACAAACCACAGACTGAATACATAAAGTCTAAGGAAAAACATAAGTGCAAAATATGATTCCTTTAATCTGTTTTTAATCTGTATTGTTAGTTGCCACTGTGTGCTGTACAGTTTCAAACACGTTTGAAAGGATGTATATCAACTGTCATACTAATCATTTCTGTTAAGTTCAAGCCACTTGTAATCAAATTAAAGGTTTGACAATTACCAGTAATCAGGTGAGGATTTCTGCAATGCTGGTTGTGATCCAGGTATCCACCAGCAATCACATGATAATGGTCTTCCCTCTATTGAAGAGAACATAATCTGATGCTTCACATCACTGTACTGAGGTGATTTCCTTTAATGTCTGCAATTAAGTTCATCAAGATGTTGTTTCATGCCAGAATACAACTAGAACCCCTTAACAGTGGATCTCATAGGCGACTTGTGAGCCAAAGAGAAGGCTCTGACTGAGGAAGAGCTCCTCTGGGTCTGTTGTTAGGGGGCCTTCTCCTCCATCTGCTGGGTTTCTGCAGAGCCCCATTCCTCCAGACCTGGTCAGGGTCTGCATCAATTCATGATCCAGAAGAGCCTCCTTCATACCATTTTGCTGGACAAACCCACTCATCATGGGACACCTGGATGAAGTGGAGCCCAGGACAGGCTTGGCTCGGTTGAGGACATACATCTCATGGCCGTGGTCATCGCGGTACTCCTCCAGCTGTGCAAATATGGTGGGTCCATCCGAGTAGTCATTTACATAGAGGATGCTTTCTTCCTTGTTGCTACAGTAGGAGCCACCTTCCTCTTTCCGGTACTGCTGGTGACGAGTGTAGATCATAATCAAGAGGAGAACAGCAGTCAGTGCCAACAAGGAAATGCCAATCGCAATGGCGGTCTGTGTGGCTGGGCCCAGAGAGTTGAAGTCCATGCTGTCCTGCTCATACAGAGGTTCCTGACTCACATCCAGAACCTCTGGTCGATAGAAGGAGCTGGATGAAGAGGAAATAAAGGAGTCTGTGTTCAAACGAGGCCAGAATTGGGATGAATATGAAGAAGAGGACATGTTGACAGCCAGGTGGAAGGTAACTCTGGCCACACCACCAGGGTTCCAGGCCTCACACTCATAGCGCCCAGCATGTGCTACAGTCACATTGCTGAGGAACAACATGCCACTGCCCATGTCTGGGTCAAAGCTGTCCCTCTCACCACCCTCCTCTGTCCCACGCACAAGCCCATGGATTCCACCTACACCTCCCACCTTGAGCCCTCCACTGCTGGGCAGGGCTGTAACTACTCCTCCAGCCCCGGGCCTGAACATTTCACCATTGGGTCCCACCTCTTGAACCAGGCCTCGAGGTGATAACTGGGCCTTGCCATGGGAGGCTTTCTTCCAGGTCACTTGAGGCTGAGGGTATCCTGAGGCCTGGCAGGATACTCGGAGACTTTCCCCTAGTCGTACAGTCAGGTGGCTTGGCTCGAGCTGCACTACAGGGGGGATGCAGACAAGACTGTTGGGAGCCACCTCTACCAGGCTGAGATGGGAGAGGCGAGGTGGTTCAGAACACATCAGCCGGCGCTGCTCGGCAGAGCTCAACAAACGCTGTCCATCTTTGGTGATCCAAGTTCTCAACCAGCCCAGAGCACAATCACAGCGCCATGGGTTCTCTGTAGGTGGGGAGGGGAAGCAGACAAGAGAAATAATGGGTAACCCAAACGTGTTTTGGTTTTGTTGTATTAGCTGGCACACAAACTTCCTGTTGGCTTTTCAGTTTATACTTTTAAGGATTTTTTGAAGGATTTTTTTTTCATTTAAAGTCTAAAGTTAGATGAAACTGTGCTTGAGCTAGTGTATGAATTACAGTGCTCTAACACTGCATTTTCAGGCTGAATTTGTGTCACAGAATTGGTATGGAATCTTTATATTCAATCTTAGAGGATTATGTCATATTACAGAAAGACATAATGTGTTCTGGGAATTCTGTCCTCACTGTGCCTACCTGTGACACGGAGCACCTGCAGACTGACAAGAGGTTTGAGGGACAAGGCTCCCAAGGTGCGGAGGCGATTTTTGCTGAGGTCTAGCAGGGCCAGAGATGACAAACCAGACAGGGCCTGTTCTGCCAGGAGCTCTATGCTGTTTTCCTGCAGGTGGAGTTCCTGCAGACGCTGCAGACAGCAAGAAATAAAGCAGAGGAATAAAACGTGAAAAGAGATGTCAAATGTAAAGAGAAGATGGCTCAGTTCCACCTGACTCAGACTCATCTGTATTACTGTATGGAGCACATTACTCGGACATGTTGTCATAAATTGGAAATACAGTTGCACATGTGATTCTGTATAATCATTAAAAAGTCTTTCCACAATGGAATATGTTTTATTCACTTGATCAAACGTAAAGGCTTTTTGAGCCCTTAAGTCAAAAGGGGCATTAACCACTGCCAACCATTTCTTTATCTGCACTCAAATGCACTAACCTGCAGTCCCCTGAAAGTGTGGTCCTGGACTCGGGTGATCTGGTTGCTGGCAAGGTAGAGGATTCGAAGGTGCTCCAGACCCCGAAACATGTCAGGGGTGACCAGGTGGATGAGGTTACCATTGAGGGCCAGCTCCAGCAACTGGCCCTGGTTGAGAAAAGCCCCGGGTTCCAAGGCTGAGATGCTGTTGTTCTGGAGGTACAGATAATGGAGGCTGCCCAGGCGAGTCAGGTCGTGAAGACGGATCTGCACTATAGCATTGTCCTGGAGGAAAAAGGTCTTTGGGAGAGACAGAGTAAATGAAATTAGTGGGGTAATCACAAATTGATTGCATTAGGGAAACAAAGTAGGGGATGTGATGTTTTGGATTGGTGCTTGGTGTGCCATGATAACTTGTTAGGAAAATGTACTAAGGGAGGAGAGATTATCTGCACTCACAGGGATGTGCAGAGCTCTGGATGTATGTTAATGTTGGCAATACAAACAATCTGAAATGAGCTGGTCAGGATTATGATAATAATGATAATGTGGATTGTGCAGCATTTTTCCTGTTTACTGGTTCCATTCTCTTGCCAGACACTTAAGAATTCACAGCCCTTGTGGGCAAACATCTTTAAACAAAAACTGCTTGAGTGATTGCAGCTACATGTGAAGTACTTTACGCTTTAACCACAGTGCATTGCTGTCTGCTTGATTGGTAATCTGCATTCACTGGTGATGTTTTCAAAGGGGAAAACACGGGCCATGAGGTAAAGTATGATTGACGAGATAGACCTGCTGATTGAGGTTAATGTAACAATTTATACGGGACATGCTTGCCATTAATATTCATGAGCTGCAGTAATGTTGGGGGGTCTGAACCCAAGAGGAAAAGATGTTGTAATGTTAAACATCTTCTCAACAGATGATCAGACGATGTGCAAGAGTCACTTTCTGAGCAAGAATGAATAATTACACAGCCAACAGCAGGCCCCCTCCCCCAGGCTTACATCAAAGAGGGTCATGGTGAATTGATTAACCACAATTATTTCAGGGTAATAAGAACATCGCGGAGAGGAAGTCCCTGATACAAAACCAATGATGCGGGGGGGAGGTCAGCTGCAATGTACTGACAGCTAGTGCCCAAGGTTATGGTCGACTGGCCAACTGACCTCTGTTACAGTGGGGACACCCTGTGGGATTTCTTTGATCCTAAGAGATCCGCATTCCACTGTTAGGCTGTAGCAGCGACAGCCAGAGGGGCATCCCAGAGACAGATGAGGAATGAGGGCCAAGATGATCAGAATGCATCTGGGAAACCACAGGAAGATCATTGTGGTTTTACAGAAGACCATCAGAGACAAAACCTGAAGAGATAAAATAGAGAAAAAAAATAAGCCTCAATCATTCACTTCAGTTAAAATAACAACAACAAAATGAGATAAACATTATTGGCCCAATGGGCAAATTTGTTTTGGGCACAAGTGCTGCACAAACCTGCATACAATAACACCAAACAGCAATGTTTAATTTAATTTACTGTATATAAGATAAAAACCGGGTGTATAGCATTGCTTTATCAATCAGCCTGTATGGTCAAAATGGACAGCTATATGGCAGTGCGTATTTACAACAAATAAAACACTAAAATGAAAATAAACAGTAATAGAAACTAGAAACTAACTGTAAAATGGGGATATATGTTTCAAATAATAGATAAAAGAACAAAACAAAAACAATAAACAAACGCCAGGTGAGGAAGAATGAATTGTTCCCAAAGTAGATAAATGAAAAAAATAATAATTTCCCTTACACAGTCATGTATTTTTTCCATAAAGGTTGGCGGCTGCTGATATGATGTATTTACATATGACTGAAATAGCAAGGGAAGATTGATGAAAAAGCAAGGTGACATAAGAGAATCTCCTCATCCCTGCCTGTTTTCCATTCAACTGTGTGTTCAGTGAAAAGCAGCAGCTTCTATTATGGGCTTCAATTAATTAAAGATGTGATAAAAGATGTGCAGGTTTGCCTCAAGGACCTCTTTCTTGTCTTTTTAATGCATGTGCAAACACGCTCACTCACTCCCTTTATTTGTCTCTCTCTTTGTCTTGCAAAGACATTCACATGTGTAAATGTGCTCCAAAGAAGCAGGAGGTTCCATTTTGGTCCATATAATCTCAGAAATCACATTTATGTCCTTGAAGCAAATTTCAAGTGGTAATAAGCTCTAATCGTCTGATCAAAAATATCAGCATTGACAGCTGGCTACACCTTCCAGCAAGATCTTCTTTTGATATAATCTGAGCAACTCAGCCATGCACTGTTTTTTGATTTTCTTACAGCCATCTTACAGATTAACCGGTCTCGGATTTGCTGTTCAGTACCATATAGTGCAGTAGTGTTCACCTACAGCAGATCACATGAAGATGCAGCAGGGTTGGAGCTAGAGTATAATCCATGTTGATATGTCACACTGAGCCCTTCATTCTATTCCTCTGACAGGAGGCAGATTTATTGTGCTTTGCTGAGGCTCCTGCTCAGTTCTGGAGAATCCAGTAGCCAAGCAGGCATCTCATTGATCCAATCTAAATTCTCACATTGACATAAAACATTCATGTGCACCCTGGCCATGTCTGTGTATCCCATTAAGCTTGTCTGGCTAATGCAACTTCTAGTTTGCTTAAGATTACAGAATCACCCAGACAGGTAATTGATAGCATTTACATCATTCTCTGAATGATTTGGAGATCATTGCGTTTCTTAATTATTAGAGGGCACACAGACCTCATTACAGCATAGTGCTGAAGGGAGCTGTGCCTGAAATAACCTGTGGCTCATAAATATTTAGTTTACATGGTGTTTGAGCTATAGGCTCCAGTAGATCCCCGTGACCCTAATTAGGAATAAGCGGGTGTAGATAATGGATGGATGGATGGATGGAAGGTGTTTGAGCTATTCACTGATATCAAGCACATCTTATTTGTAGTGTTATATTTCAGTCCAGTAATTTATTCCCTAAGTGCAAAAAGCACTAAGATCACTATTTCAATAGCTGAAAAATCAGTCTCAGTGCAGCCACACTGCATTATTAGTCAAATGAGCAATAAAATGGATTTTAGTGTTGCATGTTTCATTTAGAGCACATTTATGGGGATAGCCAGCTAGATTAATACAATGTGACCTATATAAGATGTTCAATCCTCTTCCCTCTGCAAAAACAGAGACATTAACAATAGCATGCCGGTTCCTCTCTCATGCTCTCCAAACAAGCATGGAGAGAAATTATGTATTTCTATTGTTGGCGGGAGAAAGCACAAAAATTGAATTTTGAATAAGGCCTTCGTTTGTCATTGAGCTTTTGTTACTTTTCACAGTGAGATGACTTTTAAATAGCTTTGACTTGCTTGAAAAGTGTCAGAGGGGAACCAAAGAGGAAAACACTCACTTGTCCTCGGCTAAGAATAGCCACAGAACAGGGTGCACAGACAGATATTTGCTGTTGCAATATGAGCTGAAAATCAATGTGGATGACACCCTACCAGGTAGAAAAAAATAACTAATGTATTTCTTTGCTTATATCTGTGTGATTTATTTTTTCTTTAAAAAGTCTGAGCAGCAATCATACCCAGCATTCAGTGGTGAGACAATGCTGATGAGATGTAAAGACAAGGATAACCTATGGAGTTATCAGTGTCTACAAACAGAAAGAAGACAAGTGATAAAAATAAATCAGCAGGCAGGGAAAGGTTTCTTTAGATAAAGCTGCTGACTGCAACTTGTCTTACAGTATGTGCTACTGTTTCACATTTAGCCTGCCCTCACTGTGCTTTAATCTTTGGTCATGCGTACAGTATGTGGGATTTCAGTGGTAAGAGGTCAATTTGTTCATTTCAGCCTCAGTAATCCTCTGTGGAACATACATAATCTGCACAATCAGATGCTTGTTAAACTAAGCTGCTCTCTGTACTGTCAGTAGAGGGGGATGCTTTGTTAAAAAAATGAGGTCAGCAATATATGTCAAGTGAAAATATGTATATTTGATGATTAGAGCTTAACGTTGTGTATATAAATCCTTTAACATACATGTTAAAGGAGAAGAGCTGCAGAGTGTCAGGGTAGATGTCAGTCAACAAATGAGATCTAATAAAACTGCATATCAGACTAAGCCTGTTCAGCATTCAGTATCAGCATCTACCTCCTAACATCCATCCACCAACATCTCTGCAAACATTAGTTTGCTATAAATTCCAGAGCAGCTTAGAAATTGTTTTATTTGGACATTTGAGAAATGACAATTTAGTTTTGTTTTTGCACCTCAAACAAATTTTCAGTAGCACTTTAAATTAAAAAAGGAAACTTTGCGTAAATGAAGTTCAGGCATAGCAATAAATGTATAAGCCAAATATGAATTAACATTCCTTAACTGATGACTATTAAGGTAGGGTAGGTTATTTTTTGTTACATTTCTCTTTTCATCTCTATGCATACCGTACTTTCAGGACTACAAGTTGCACCAGAATATGAAGTCGCTTTTTGCAAAAACGATCTTGTTGAACAGAAAAAAACATATATTAGTCGCATGGTGTATAAGTCAGATTTCTAATAACAAACAGAAGTGCATTATGGAATTCATTCACTGGTGTTAAGTAAAGTTAAACGACTGCTCCAGCATTGGGGTGGGGGAGATGAAACAGCATCTCCTCCTCCTCTCTCAGGTAGTCTGAACGCCAACACTCACTCCAAACTTTGTTTCAGCTGCAGACTCTATCACCTGCACTTTGATGTCTGCAGTATAGCTCTTTTGGGTGGCGTTTTCACTTGTGTTACACTAGGAGTTGTAGTTTAGCATGAACATAAATGTTTTTACTTTTTCTGCAGTGCAGTATTATCTTCACCTAAGTTAATATTAGTCGCTTTGCTGCAAAGTCACAGGATAAGCCAGAGGGGTAAAAAAAAGTGTGACTTATAGTTTGGAAAATACAGTAAATCAAAAGCACTGACATAAAGAAAAACAGCAGCAGCGCTGAATAAAAACCTGACCAATCATTTTATTCAACCTGAAAAAAACCATTGGATGGCTGACCTGCCTTTCAACCTACTTCCTATTTGCTTGGACTCCGTTCTTGTGCTCAGTGCGTGAGCCAAGAGGCCGGCGTGTGACCACTGTGTTTATAGCTACAGGTAGCGGGCTATGGCAGAGAAGTTCCTGAGGACATTTGTTGCAAACTGATGACTGTATTTGAAAAAGCTGCACCTAAATACAAGTTGGATGCTGCAAGAACTAAAACCTGAATTAATATCGGTGATGACGACAACTGAGAGAGCTAAAGGGACTGAAAAGTGATGCCATGGTGGCCATGTTTATTTTTGTTATTTCCGTGTGATGTCTAACATTAGCCAATATGACTGTTATGCTTTTATTAGCCCACTGCTAACGTTAGCTAAATTACATGTGAATGAGCTATGAGAGTTGCTGCCATCTTTTTCTTAACACTCCTCAGAAGTCAGGCATGTGTTCACGTGTTCTGGGGGAGTGGCCTTTGGAGTGAGAACCAAAGGGTAGGATTTCTCCTGTTGCCTACTTTTAAAATGATTTAATTTACAAAACAGGACTTTATGTTAGAGCTGGCCAAACGCTCACTGCACATATTCAGTGCTGTTATGACCTTCTCTTATTTTTCCAAGGGTGGTGGGAGTTGATGTGTTGTAGGTGGAGCAGAGAGGCAGAGTGCTGGAGGCAGAAGCAAAGTTCACATCACATCCCAGCCACTGGTGCAGGTTGGCCTCTTCCGTTGTTATGGCAACTCTTGTGATGAGGGAAGGTCTGCTCGTGGGGCCCGAAGGCCAGACACAGTTCCTGTGAGCTGGTGTTAAGCAAACAACTCCACAGAAATAGAAGCTGTCATTTCCTGGGGAAAATTGCTCACAGGAAACCGAGCCATGTGATGACCCAGAGCTAAATTGTAAATTCTCTTTGAGTTCAACTCTCTTTGTCTTTCTTCAGCTTCAACTTTTTTTTATCTCCTCTTCCTTACACTCCTGCACCCTTTGCAGTTTCTCTGAAAGCCTCCATCATTTCCCTTTCCCTGACTCTGACCTCTTTCTTTCTCATCTCCCGTCCTTCTCCTCTGACTGACAGGTGCTAAATCATTTGTCTCAGAGCATCCTTTGTCCACAAATAGACTGAGGCCAAGTCACTGGCAGAACACTGTGGCACTAACCCAAGAGTGACACACTGACTATGAGCGATGGTCTCAACCATGTACAAAAACAAACACACACATACTCATAAACATGCAAAGCACGCTGACAAAGGAGCACTTGTACACAAGCACTAGCCACCATTTAGACACAGACGCACACACACACACACACACACACACACAGGAAGACATGCACGTGTATGCACTTACATATCCTGCCTACAACCAGCAGCAGGCATCATCATTCACACATTCACAGACACAGACCAAGTCAGATACAAATAGGCAACCACACACACACACACACACACACACACCCACACCCACACACACACACACCTATTTTTGTATTTTTGTATCAGCATCAAAGGAAGCTCTGCTCAGTTAATAAGCCTGCATTGATTTCTTTATTTTTCCACTACTACTCTGTCCAGCTGGGCTCTGCAGCCATTGACTGGGGGTCTGGGTATGCATCTACTGTAGGATACAAACACTGCCTGTGTTTAAAAAAAAAAGAGAGTAAGTCAGTGCATGTAGATTATTGCTGGAGTATTTGTGTTTGTCTCTACATGCAAGGGTATGTGTGTGTGAAGCTCGCTGTCAGGCTGCCTCAAGCAGAATTACCCTCTGAGCAGCAGCAGCACTCTGCTACTTGTCCCAGAGGAGCATTTAGTGTGAATCCCTCACTCTGTCTTCCTGTACTTAGACAAACTCAATAAATCTTTGCTTTTTAAGAGTTCACATGATAAACTGCCGTGACAGGTCTGTCAGCCATGTAGAGACCTGATCTTGATAGTGTAAGCTGGCCAGCAGAAAAGCTCAAAGGTTATTCATATAAACTGGATAAAGGTGATATAATGTTTCACAAGCTGCAGTGCCAGTCAGAGTTTTACTCACTGTGACAGCAGAAATATTTGTTTCCAACCATAAGTGGAATGATATTATCTATTTGGATTCAACGCCTTGTTTCATTGGTGGAAGTCTTGCAATTAAATTTGATTTGTGACTGAAAATTGAAAATGAAAAGAAAAATGGCAACGTATGATTGCCTTATGAATATCTATTTTTTCACAGAAGATTTATTCTTAGGCGCTCACTGTCCAGAAAGGGTGATATATTTTTGCTCAAATGCTTAAAAGGAGATTCGAAACCTCTTTTAGCTTTGTAACTTTTTCTTTTTCGTAATTCTGTGCTGTCCTTCCTCTAAACGTGCGTGGCTAAGTAGAGACAACAGTGCCAAAGCTGTTTAAAAAAATGTTTGACTTCAAACAAGTAAATTATTATGCAGCAGAATATTGATTTTGCAGAAAAATACATAACACAGATGAAATATATCTAATACAAAACAGAGTTCCACTTTGTAACATTGTAACCTTTATAAAGAGGGGCATTATTTTTGACAGCACTGCCATTTACTGGAGGTTTATACATCAGGTAAAAGCCATTAGTCAAAACAGCCCTTGGGCTGTCTGTTGTGACAGATTCTGTTTGAATGATTGGATCATATAACCTGACTACAACAGATTCTGGATTTTGAATTAACAACATACCAACATTTACCAATCAGATTTTTAGCAAAAGTAAAGGATAAACATAAGTATAAGGGGCGCTCGGCGAGAGATTGGGTCTTACATGGTTGAGTCACCAATCAGCCTAACCTATATATATATTTGTAACGTGTGAATGAAGCAAGTTATGTGTAGAAAACCCAAGCAGACATGAGAACATAAAAACTGCATATAGAAGGTTCCTGAGTGGGATTTGAACCTAGAACCTTGTCGCTGTGAACAGTGAACGCCACTGTTCCACAGTACCACCCCTGTTACTGATATATCATCCAAAAATAATGTTTCAAACAAACAAAGTTAATATCTTAGATTTGTGATTTTATTGTCTTTGATGGTTGTTGACTTTATTTTGGTCTTTTTTTGGTTAGTTCTAGTCAAAATAAACAATGTTTGTCTAGTTTTAATGATTGACATTTGAGTTTGGTTTTTAATATTTACGTCTTCTAAGCATTTTGATGCCACAGCTGTCTCCTGCCATCTTTGGTGTATACAGTTGCCATAGCTACAGTTGTTGTTCTTGTTTATCGCAACTGCTGTTTATTTGTTCACTACTCAGTGACCATGCTATGCAGAGCAGTTAGTGATTCAGAAGCTGGATTCAGTCAGGTTTTCACTAGTATACTGAGTGCTGGGTTTAGCATGTGAGGAGAAATGAAATTGCAGCATAACATTAATTTTGTGATCCTCCTTTAACAAACATCTTAAAGAAGCTTTAGACTGTAGATGGAACATATTTATTCCCCTGGACAGCCACACAAAAGCTATCCAACGAAGAGCAGCATTAGGATTACATCCAGAGCCACAGTACTCTCTGGAGTTCATTGTATTTCTGCCCGTATTTTTTATGATTATTTAAAAAAAGCCTCACCAGAAAGAGGCCACTGTGCATTTCAAAGCCTCAGCAAAAGAAAATGCAGTAACAATAGTTTTATAATAATAAAAATATAATATAATATAATCATTTTATAAATATCCTTCAGGCATGGGATGCTAACTGCTGTTAAACACCTATGAAGAAGAAGAAAACCTCAATAAACCTTGTGATTTTGTCACTTTGGTTGGATACCACTGACAACATGAGGAAACTATAAATCAGCTACTTACAGTATATCACTGCTATTCCTGTGGTTTTGATTCTTAAGCTGGATTAATTGGTGGATGTTTATTCTTCATAACAAGCCCCCAGTCACCTTCCCCCAGTAGTTGTTTGTTTTTGAAACATAACTTACGTTTTCATGAACAGACAAGATAAACTGGCAGGTAAGATTCTAAACGCTACATGACGTGTCCGTGCTGTGAACAGTATCAAAAATATGACCAGTACTGTCTTAAAGAGGACACTCTCAGCTTTCAAGAGTATGTTTCACAGATATATTTATGCAAACAAAAATATTAAAAACATGAATTTATAAATTGTGACATATGAATCAAAGGGAGCTAGTGTGTTTAGAACCCCCAAAGGTTTTAATTATCTGACTTTTTCAGAAATGTCTGCAAGTTGCCTGCAGTTTGTTTCTGCTGCCTTTTTGCATCTTTTTGTTTAATTCTAACTCACTGGATTGTAGATCGGTTTGGTTAAACTAAACTATTGAAGTGCTTGCTGTAGTGTGGTTTCATTAGAAAGAAATCAAAAAAGCATATTTCCCAAAATCTCAAAAATATTCCTGTAATTACTATTATTCTTTAAAAGAACTGCATGAGACATCAAGTATGTCTGTGTTTCTGTACCTCTTTGGCTTTGTCACTCAGATATTTGGTAAACATGCTGGCAGCATTTCCAGAAATTGTGCCAACCTTTTGAAATATAACTGCCCTTCTTTCCTGCCATGTCACCATCACAGGTCTGACATGTAGTCCTCTGTTTTCTCTTGATTTCTTGTGACATTTCACATACCGATTTTCTCCAGCCTCTGACTCTTGCACAAGCACACATGCACACTGTCTATTCTAATTGTCAAGTCTGGTTGCTGCAATCGATCACAACGATTTCATTCACAATATCTTCATCTGATGGGCTGCAAAATTTATGAGTCCGTGAATTATGCCAGAGCAGAATGAATAGCTTGACTTTTGTATTTCTTTTGCTCCATTTTCATTAATCTGGTTGCAACCCACTTCTATTCACCCATTCTTATGTCAGTGACAGGGTGAGTGGGAATGTGTAGTAATTAGGGAAGCAAAAGTGGAGAAACACACACACACACACACACACACACCAGTCATATTTGACGGTTGCTCAGTACAGTTTTGTTTCACTTTGTAATGGATGGATAGGCGTAGACAGGTTGGAAGATGGATGAATGGGTGCCAGTCTCCACTGTTAAAAAGCAGAGCAGTCTTTTCCATTTTAATATTTTTTCCAATTTTAATAAAAGCAGTGACATGAATGAATTTGTATTTGATTCTGTTTACTCTTAGGTTGTTGTATTATTGTGTTTTCTTCTTTGTTCCAAATGGGTGAATTGTCAATATTACTCCTTTTTATGGGAGTTCAGTCAAAAGTGCAAATATCACTCAAACAGCGATACAAGTGTGTAGGGAAGTGTGGGTATGTGTGTGTGTGTGTGTGTGTGTATGTGTGTGTCCAAAAATGAAATGAAAATGATGCTTTGATAGCACCTGCTTATGATCCTACTATATTGCATTTCAGAAATATTGGGTGTGCAGTGGTGTTTGCAGTAGAAAACATTGAATCCACATAATTTATGTTTTTTTTTTGTCACCATGGAAGTGTTAGCATCTGCTGACTGCAAGTGATGGATGTCAGATGTATGTCAAATTACAGTCTGACATGCAGCCTATATTGTGGTTGTCTGTGCAGCCTGGCATATAGAAGGGAAATAATAAAATTGTAAAGGTAATCTTTTTTTTTTCCACCTGCATTTCTTGCTTCAGTTGATCTTTGCCATCTGCCCATATCCTTCTCAAGCCAGGCTAGAATTAGAGGTGCTAGACAGCCAAGAAAGATTTCAGTCATCATTGTCTAGCAGACAGTAGTCAATGAAAAATTAAAGATCTCTTCAGGCATCAGAAATCAACTTGTCCGTACAGATCTGTCTACACAACGCAGATACCCCACCCTCAAGTTAAACAAACGAGGTCCTTTCTTGGGGCCCCTGCTCGGCTCCACACTGCTTCATGTGCAGAATAGCAAATAACCACGGAGTCTTGAATTAAAACTGTGACATTAGGGATGAAACTGTGACAACTGTGAAGTCAGAATGAGAAAACATGGCAATTTTTCTGTAGAGATAGGACGTATGTAATCGCACTATTTTCTACTTGGCATCTCTCTTTGTGTCAATGTAAGATTGTTGCCAGATTCTCGCAGGGTATATGCTCTGCTCAGCACTAATCTCATTATATTTAGTTTTTTCACAAACACACAACAAAACCACTTCAGTATTTCTATAGGATCTGAATTTACAGTGGCTCTGCTGAGAATTTTTCCCCCAGAATGTATTCTAAGCTCAAGGTAGCTGTTTTAGTGCTGCAGTACTGCAGCTTGATGGGACAAGCTATAGGCAATCTGAAGTCCTGGATAACTGCTGTGTCCTCTTTCTTATTAAATATTATTTTGATTCACCATTGCCTGAATTCTGCTTGTATAACAGACACAGCAAGACCATTAAACATCACCACATCATAATGATTTGTTAGTTTAGATTATGGGCTATAGAGGAGCTGTAAACTCATTTATTAGGTAAAATGTTCTGTTGAAACTGTTTGAGAAGGTTGTTGATTTAACTTTATGTGAATTTCAGAGGATGTAGTTTGTGTTGCTGCTTAACGCCATATTTTATATATATGTATTTTATAAATTAGATACACCTAATGCAGCCCTGTCATAATATCTATCTTCACATAGTTCATAATGTTTTGATTTGCCATTGCCAGATAAAGTCACCTATGTGTTTGTTATAGAGACCATACTGCTCGTACATAGATACTGGTGGTGTAGTATACTCCATTACACTGAGAGGAAGGCAGAATATCACAGACACTTCTCAATATAATGCAGTTCAACATTTACACAAACGCAATTTACATCAGTCATCATAAAAGTGGACTTTATGGCAGAACCTAATTTCACGTGTATTGGATTAACTATAATATAATAACTTATTAACCTGAGACAGTAACAATAAAGGTTGTGCTGCTGTGTATAGTCCACAACAGTGTTACACCTACAGGTATTTTTAAAATCTTATCCACTCCTTCCATAGCAGGCAGTAATGCAATACAACAGTTTGGGTAGTGCAGTGTTATACTCAACTTTGAAGTACTACAGCTAGTACAACATATAATACAGTGACATAGAGTCCAGGGAAACATGATGGATGCAACAGTGACTCTCAGGTTCAGTGACCTATAAGGGAACTATAACCTATAAGTATCTCAGAGATGACGTTTCTATTCACTCTTAAGTTTATTCCTGAGATGATCCCACTTCCAAAAAGAATTCACATCTTTTGTTTCACTCTCACTCTGCGGTGTGAAGAAGTACGCTGTGTGCCGCGTAACACTTCGATATACGGCAACACAAAACAACCCGCGATTCTTTTTGCGGGATTAAATTGTATCAGTTATGAAACACAGTCGCTAACAAACAACATTTGTGAAGCCATGTGTTACTATCCACACTGCCTCCTTCATCCCTCAACACAACACAACTGCGACCTACCCTTTCGCTGCGTGCACGGACTTGGTCTTGGCAGCGGTCTCCTCACTTGCTCGGGGACTTGTGAGACAAAAACAATATATATATATGTATATATATATATATTTATATTTATATTTAAAAAGATGACCCCCACTTCAAATCAGCGCAGATAGGTTAGATGAGCCGGAGCATTGTTTCCTCCCTCCGCTCCGGTCCTGACTGGGCAGGCTGAGCTCTTCCGTTGCAACTGAGAGCCGGAGAAAACTGCTCGTATCTGCCACCGCTGGACGTCAGCGCTGATGGTGGTGGATTTCGACTCTTACCTCCCTCTTCTGATATTGTTATGTGGCTTTGATTCGCTTTTCCCTTTTCTTGGGTTTCCTCTGAACGATGTTATCTTCCAATACTGACCCACTCTTCTAATTATCGCTGCTTGAACTGACTCCCTCCCCCCCTCCCTCTCCCTCTCTCTCTCTCTCTCTCTCTCTCTCTCTCTGTCTTACAAAGGAAGAGTGTCTTTATTCTTGTTCATTCACTTTCAATGCATAAATTAAGTGGTTTCATCGCAGCCTGTCACAGATTATTACAGTGCACTTAAGTGTTATTTCCTCAGCTAATGACCCACTGTATATTGGGAAACAACATTTCCAGGAGGGCATTCAGATTTCAGCACCACGGACAGCAGCCTTGTCTTTTATTATGAAAGGTTACGGCCGTGTAAGATGTGATCCTCCACGCTCTGCCACTGACAGAGTGATGCCCGTCCTTCTATTTCCTGCAGGGACAGCGATATGAGTAAGCGTGGAAAACTGCAGAAGGACTGAGCTGAGAAAGTGCCATTTCTCTCAGGCCAAGGGCAGTTTAATTCAAGCTGAACCGCGGCCCTACAATATCCTGCAAAACCATATTGGTCAGTCATAGTCACGGCTACAGTCCATTACTGATTGTGGGGTAGAAGATGAATTTGAGCCGAGGTTACTTTTATTGTCCTGCCCTTCTAGGCCCCCTGCTGCGGATTGTTCAGCAGCATCAAAAGGCTTTGTTGATTTCGGCCAGGGCTGAATATTCCTCATATTCCACAGTGGTCCCCCGTTTTTCTCCATTTCTTCTCTTAATAATCAAAATACTACCCATCATGTTTCAAGTGTTTATACAACAATAATATTCAGACAGTGTTTGCATTCTTGTCTCTCACTTCTCCCAAGTCATTAATGTTTAATCAGTTCCTCATACTTCAACTATACTTTTCCTTATTCTCAGCTATTTCAACTTTATCAAGCTTGGATATTTCAGCTGTTTATAGATAATCTGTTAACATCAACAAGTTAGCTATTGTAATCTTTGTGTTACTTTATGTCCTTTAGATAACTTTTTTAACTCTTAATCATTACAGCAAGATAATTGCTTGTATTTTTAATTATTTTATCTAAACAATGTCAAACATTTAGTCAGTCATTTCAGTCCCCTCACATTCAAGTCGTCATGTCTTTTTGTGCTTTTGTGTCTTTTTAGCCATTTCTTGCCCATTTTGGCTCATTTTGCATCTCTTTGTAATCATTTTGCACCTGTATTTAATTGAATTGACATTTTGTATAGTTGGGTTTGTTTTTAGACTTTTCAGCCACTGTCTGTTTTAGGGGTTTTGTACCTTTTCTTACTGTTGTTGATTTGCATCCATTTTCCCTGTATTTTTGTGTTGTTTATAGTCTTTCCAGCGGAGAGTTAAATGGTCCCTTCACAGTTCTGTTCTAGGGCCCCCTGACTCTCTGAGCCCCTGGGCCAGTGTCTGGTAGGCCTGTTCAGTAATCCATCCACGAGGATTGTTTAGTCCATTTTCAGGCTGATGAAACAGGATATTTGTTGATATCAAAAGATAATGTCTATTTTACTTCACTTGCAGTCTTATCATGTATTCCCTGGTACCTGCCCCCAGAGTTGCAGTAGCAAAACCTGTTTGAGAATGAGAGTAAGTAACCACTCTGATGATTGGTCTCTCACTAATCACACACCATGGTGGTTAAAATCGGGCTGACCCATATTTAGCATTGCTTGATTAACGACCTTATGTGCATGTATGTGTGTGTTCCCGTGCACAGGTGCGTGCCCGCTGATGCGTAGCCGCATGTGAAAAGGTTCCCATGCCTGAGCAGGTACATTAGTTTGTGTCTAATTGCACATCTTTGTGATGCTGAGAGCACCACAGTGTGTGTGTGTGTTTGAGCTTGGATTTTAATGATCTCCTCCTACCCCCTCTGGGCCAGCATGAGTGTATTTCGACCCACATCAGGATAATTAACATCACACTCAAATGTTCTGTAGGAGCAATGGGCTCCTTTCACCATCTTTCCTCTCATCTTGCTCCTTTTAATGCATCATTTTTGGCTCACAGGAGATGTAACAAACGTTAAATTACAACACACAGGCTATTTGTATGCATGCAAAGTCCCATACACATTTTATTTGTTCATAAATTGGTCCATAAAATTTGCTAACAAGTTGTGTTTTCCAGCTATAAAGAACAAAATCACCTTATTAACCAGCCATAGAGTGAGATAGTTGGGCTTATAATGTCATGGTTGCCAGTTTGAATACACAGATTTGCACAGAAGTTAGTCCTCTACACCCATTCACTACACTGCCAAACAAAGTACACAAGGAGTGGTTGTAGTTTCATCCATGCTTCTCTGTACCGAGGTCTCTGGGCTGTTTCTAGGTGTCATCCCCTTGCAGCTACTCAGATAGGGAAGGGCTAATCAGGAATGTTTTTTTTCTCAACTTGACTTGTAAAGGAAAACACATAATGGAGGCTTTTCCACCTCTAATCTCAAAATAATGCGCCTTTGTTATTATTTGGGTTCTTCATTGCCCAGAAACTTATAGTGGTAGAAAAATATGATTCTATTTTTGCATGAATCAGAGCATGTGAAAAAAAATCTCAATTAAGAGACACTGACTGACAGTAGTGGAATGGAAACACAAGCTCCTTGTCATTGTGAAAAATGTGAGAATGTAATTGTGACTGAATCATCCATCTCTTTGATACCACATTTTAACCATTTTCAAAATGGCAGCAAAAGATGAACTTTCATGACTTGATTCACAGTCAAGACAGACAGATGGAAATGCACTAAACCAAATTACTAACGCAATAGCATCGTTCCATTTACATATTTTATGGAGCAATATAAATGAGTGCAATTTTCATACAGATGCAAGAAAGAAAAAAAACAGATGAGGAAGTAACATTTGTGGTCGTGATGTACTCTATATAGGTTAGATGCAGCACCATGCGCAGACAGATCCTGGGGAGATAACAATGATTTAAAGTAAATCTACACACACACACACACACACACACACCCTCACACACACACGCACACACACACACACACACACACACACACAGTGCAATGTGATGATCTCCCAAAGAAAAGCTTGCAGAACCTGAAAGCTTTGCAAATGGCCAGCAAAACAACTTCTGTAATGTGACAGGCAGACATTTGTTCCACTAATCACTAAGGGGATTGTCAAATACAGCTGAATGGAGGCTAAGAGAGCTGGGATAGGCTCCAGCAGATCCCCATGACCCTGAATAGGAATAAGCGGGTATAGATAATGGATGGATTGATGGATGGGTGGAGGCTAAGAGAGTCTTATGGTATTAGGGTCTGCTTCCACAACACACAAAAACATGCTGTGGATGAGACAGCTGTCCATCATCCCTTGCTTTGGCCCTCATACCTTGACAGCTGTCACTGATTTTGACATGTGTGATCACAGAATAAAGGGATTACACTGATCTGTGAAGAAAAGGCATGTTTGCAGAAGATATTTTCAGGAGTGTATACATCAAACATTTTCTTATTTGTCGGTGTGGTATCTAACTATGCAGATGGTTTTGTTTTTGTGTGGCAATTATATTTGTTTTATTTGTGGTGCTCACAGGAATGGGAAAAATATGTTTAAATAATTTAGCAACAACATGTCTTCCCAGAAACGATTCCCTGGTTCACTTGGATAATGTGTTTACATTATTGCCAACAGTTTTAAGTGGAACATTTTACAAAAAAGTCTGGAAAGTGCTGACTGCATGATCTTAGGACACTCCAGGCAACACAAAAAACATGTTGCAGATGAAGTTTTTTAAAAACTCAATACTTTTTAAAATTATTTTTAAAATTACCATGGATGGTATGGTAATATGAAGGTGTAGTGATTGATCATACATTGTATATACAGTGTATATGACCAATAACACAGATAATTAGGATACTGGACAATTATATAAATCCTCAGATTAAGTTCAATGCCTCTGTATTTTTTTAATGTCATATGTCCCTTTTTAATTCTCACTGTTTATAATATCTGTCCTTGGCATTGAATGAACAACTGACAAACCTGTGCAAACAAATTTTTTGACTAAATAATTTGGGGGGTAATTCTCTATAGATTTATTACATTTATTTATTACAACCATTATCTATACCCTCTTATTCCTAACCAGGCTCACAGGGATCAGCTGGAGTCTATCCCAGCTCTCTCTGGGTGAAAGGCAGGGGTCCACCCTGGACAGGTCACCAGTCCATCACAGGGCCACATAGAGACAAACAACCTCACACACTCACACTCACTCCTATGGGAAATTTAGAGTCACCAATCAACCTGACATACATGTTTTTGGACTGTGGGAGGAAACCAGAGTACCTGGAGAAAACCCACACAAGCACAGGGAGAACATGCAGACTCCACACAGAAAGTCCCCTGCTGGGTTTCAAACCAGGAACCTTCTTGATGTGACGCAACAGTGCTAACCACTAAGCCACCATGCACGTGCAGTGTTGTTACTATAAAAATATAAATATTAACCATTTATAGGTTACTGAAAGGTTGTGATTATATCAAATGAATTTGGGGTTCAAAGTGTACAAGCGCTTTGAGATTTGCATATGTTCTCCCCTATTAAACCTGTCAGGATTGGGCACCTAAAGCACCTGTTTAAGGCTATGATACACTGTACTTAGGACTAGGCAACTGAAAAGTTTAGTTAATTGCAGATCTGTAATGGGACACAAACTCTAACTACATGCCTTAGCTGCATGCTCATCCATTATCACAGACAATATGGGATTAAAGATGTTTTTTATATTATCATCTTGATACAGTATTTTGGTTTTGGGGGTAATTACATTTTTAATGGATAGTCTAGCTGGCTTGTTTTGTTGTAGTCATAGTCTAGTTGCAAACTTTCTAAAGTTACTTAAAGGGCACAGTACCTTCTGCAATGCCAGTCAACATTGACGTAAAGCATAAGGTGTGGAAGCATCATAAGGACCCAGCTCCTAGGATAGCGGGCTGTTGAATAGTCAAGCTGCAGCTGCGTTTGCCTGCCTAATGCGCTGTTCTCATCAACCACAATTCTTACCATGATTCTATTCTTTGTATGTGATTCTATATCCACTTTGTGCTTTACCTTGGTTCTTTGTGTTGTTTTATTTTTAATGCTGTTAGCACCAAACAAAATCCTGTTTACCTCATTTCTACTGTTTTTATAGCAGTAACTACAGATATGGGAATTTCTAAAATAGTCTGCATTGCAAGATATCACTGGAAGTTGTGATGTGATGCACTGAGCCTTTAATTGTGTGTTTATTTTTTATCTGGACAGGTTAATAGACAAAAACAGTGGTGGTACACACACTTCCAAAGAGAGAACAAGTTCATAACATTCGGGGCATAGGTGTCTCCCACCTTCCTGGATATCCCGATGCCTTCGCTTCTGTGATTTCTCAGGAAATCCATTACTATTGCAGACCGGTATCATGCTCCTGCACCACAATCAATACTCTTCCATTAAGGTGATGAACGGGCTGTTTCCCAAACCTTCTGCAGTCAAGACAAATTCTCAGGACCCACTGATCCAAATCAGTCAGTGTGGGCATGATACCGTTGAACCCAGGTAAAGTGAAGGGTAAATAGAGTGACTGACTGGGGAAGTCTGACCAAGTCCTTCATTCCCACATGGTGACATATCCTCTGCAGCACATGCTGCCCTTTACCTTAACACAAACACTGACATTCATTTCCAGAGGCAAACTGAAACAACAATTCAGGCCAGGAGTTAGACCGTCCCAGGCCACCCTGTTGATGCAGGCAAGCCCTATTTGTTGCTGTAATGGGTACCAGACTAGTTATAAATTTAGCCAATATGTTCATCTGAGAGCTAAATTATCCAGACTACAAAATACAAAATCTGAGACTGACCAATAAACCAATGAACCTATGGCTATAGGGCAAACATTTAAAAACTATTTCTTAGAGAGCTTCGTCATAAAAATATGTTACTGTGTAGCACTCAGTAACATATTTAATATGATAATAATAATGATATAATTCCACCACAAAGACAAAAGGTGCAGATAAGATAAGATAAGATAAACATGTAAAATGTGTAAATGCCTACTGGACATTGTATAACACTGTTATTAGCTTAGCTAGACATTATTTTTGAGGTAATTTCAAACTTCATTTTAAAAAGGTAAGTGTGGCAAATTAAGTTATTAAGTCTAACATAACCCTTTAGATCAAGATTAGCCAACCTCTACCCATTGCTGATTACCTGGATCAGGTGTGTTCAGCCGGTCAGAAGCTCGAAGGACAGGGGTACTTGAACAGCAAACAGGACAGCAAGCTGGCTACAACAGCTCTAGAGAGGATTTTCTTAAAATAAGTTGGAAAAAAACAGTAAAATGAAGTGAGATGTATTTAAAATGTGTCTGGTGCAGGTAAACATACTTTGGATGTTCTTTTACAACGCAAAAATATTTGAATTAAATGTGATTTCTATGAGAAAACGGTGAATCATTTTGTCATCGTTTTGGTTCAAAGGTTAGTCATTTTGACCCTGTTCAGGCATTAACGGAGTGATATCGTAACTGACTGGGCACATGTGGTAATTAAAAGCCACGACAGTGCCAAGACAACATATTTCCCTCAAGCCTCATTGCTGACAACAGCTGCTGTTCTTTGATTTTAGAAAAAATGCAAAGTCATCCTTTAGGAAACAGGAATCAGTGTACTCATTTTCACACATAGACATGTTGTGAAACCCCTGGCAAACACAGCGCCATGTTAATTTAATAAAGTCTGTGTTAGCTCACACTGGAAACTATTTTCCCTTCAGTTTAACAGCTGACATGTGCTACTATCTTTTGGTAATCTAAAGAGAGCTGCAGAGTGGGAAAGCAATTACTGCGTGACTGACAGGCTTACAGCTGAACGTTTAGCTAAGCCAACACAGCAAATTCTACATAATGTTCAAACAATGTCAAATATTTCTGTGAAATGCACAGAATGCTGTGGACGTCGATGATGAATGCTAATGGCTGTTACATTAAGTACAAATGCACGTTTGAGCTGGCAACATGACAGGGTACACAAAATGATCCCATAAAATAGGGCAAGAATTTATCTCGTCTCATTAACTTTGCCCTTCACCAATTTTGTGCCTCAAAGTTAATTTACTAGTTATTGGTAGTGGTACTGATAAGCTGCAGGAGCTTTGCCAAGTCTGAGAAAATAAAGTGATGAGCAAGTAAACTCAGTTTTTGCTTTGACACTACCAATTTGAAAGAAAAAGTGCACTTCACAAACTGGGGGCACAGAGTTTGAAAGACACAAGTGTTTACTATGTGGACAATGTTGTGAAGGCTGATTTTTCATTACAGCCTAATCACTTAGTCTCCACCTGTCTCTGTACTATACCTAGACATAAACAGTGGTATAAGCTAGAAGCTTACATCAGCATCATATGGTAAGCACCCCACATTAGCAACAATAACATGCTGATGTTAAGCAGGTATCCTGTAAATGTTATTATGTTACCCATCAGTTTAGTCTGTTAGCATGCTAATATTTGCTTATTCAAAGACACAAAGTACAGTTAAGACCGGTCTGAGTCCCCAAGGGGTATAATGTTAGTGGCAAACTGCCAGAGAATCATGATGAAGATTCATCCTCAGGGCACCTTGGATATCTGGACACAATTTTAATGGAAATCCAAGTGTTTTTTGATATTTCAGACTGGACTAAAGTAGTGAACCGACCAACCAACAGGCTGATCCACTCTGCTGCTGTCACGGTACTAAATGCCTACCAAATTCTAATGTGTCTAATGTGACAACTTTAAATTGCTTTTTTTTGTCAGACCAATGGTCCAAAATGATATAAAACAGAGAAAAGCAGCAAATCCAGACATTGCAGTAGTTGGAAGTGGAGACCATGTGACGGTTTCGCTTGATAAATGATTCAAGGTTTAATCAGTTATGAGAAGAGTTGCTTTTAATGTTTTGTCAGTTTAATGTTTCAGCACTAGGCCATATTTTTAAAAAAACAAAAAACGTTTTAGTAATCTCATTGTTTTTGAATCACTTTATGTCCTCCTGGTCTGACACCTGAGCTTGAGCCTGTGCTGATAAACCTTTCACTCCTCAAAACTGCGTTAGAATCTTCCCCTGCCCTGCTTTGGATTGTGCATGTCCACGTGGAACAAACAGATTGATCGAGCAGATATCAGGATGAAGGATTGTTCCGTGGATTCATTCATCTCTGGCTAGTGTCAGATGATCTGAATAACAATAACAGCCACTCTCAGTCCCTCCACAGCCTTATTAATGAGTGCATAAAGTTAGTGTCACACTGCTGGTATGTCGTATATTATGGCTGACAAATCTGTAGGACCATGAGCTTGCTTGCTGTGACTGTGAATGGTAGCTGGATTTTAGTTCTGGTAAGGAGAAAAGTTGGGTACACGGAACTGGAGTCACCTTTCAAACAAAATGCAACAGTGCCCGCACAAGCAAGAAAATTGCTTTCTGTCAAAAAAGGTGGCTCCAGTCTGGGACATGTCCTTCAGCCACCCCTGACACGCACGCTGCACCACTCGACTGCAGTGTTGTTGTTCATGTACAGAGATCATAATCAACACTTATGAAAAAGTAAGCCCTAATCCATTTGTAGGGGCAATTAGCTGTTATGTTCCTCCTATCTTCACCAAAACTGATGAGATTATGCAGCTGATAAGCTGAACTGAGAGCAGACTGAAGTCATTTGAAAAACAGCAGGCCAACTAAAAGAATACGAAGCATGGGGTGCTAACGCTTAACAAGCCATTGACATATAACTGTTCATTATATAGCTTAATCTTGCAACCTGGTGGCACTCATGATGGATGTTATGGAACAGCAATAAAATAGCTTGGCTGGACTAGCTGTGCTGGTAAAGAGGATGGTGGTCCATATATACACCCTCACTCTGTACTCTTCTGACTCCAGCCCAAAGTGCATAAATGCAGAGGATTTAGGCATGAATATATATCCACCTTTATTAATGACTCTTTAAGATTTTGTCGATCCTTATCTGTTACTGCTGTTACAGACAGAAGATTTTTCATTCATTCGCCAATTCAGTGTCAAGCTAATTGCAACAGACAAGTCAGATATTCGTGAAATCAGCTGGGGAAATTTTGTACTGTATTGATGATACCCACCCCCTTCATGTAACACCAAATAGGCTTAAGAGGCTTTTACTCAAACTGCTACATCAGGAGCTGGTGTTCAGTTTTCAGGTTTTTTGTAAAAAAAAAAAAAAAAAAAGCCCAGTTCATCAAATTACATATAGTTTTATTTAAATATAGTATAGGTCACAGACTCTACCTTTAGATTGTGATGACTATTGTGTCTAATGAATAAACCACTCAGCGGAGACAATAGGTTTTAATAATTTCAAACTCATCAGTATGTCTCTTCCGTCCCTTTTGTATTGTGGGTTGTGATAAACACTGCGCTTTATGCTGGCAACATACGGGGTACTGTGTGCTGTCTGTGGTGTATTTACAGGTCTCCAGCTCTTAAAGGCAATTAGAAAACAAAAACTACCCCACATCTGTAAGCTGTGAACACAGAATGGGATGCTAAAAATGAAAAATGATGAAAAACATTCATTAGGTCCAGCGACTGAACAGTTTTCATTACACAACATTTGGTTGCTTTTGTTTGCCATGTTTGAAGCTTGTTATTCTCTTCATGCCAGCGTTGCATTGAGACCATGCCATATGTACAGATGTGCCTTCATGCAGAGGGGTGTATACAGCCATGCTGCCCTCTACTGACTCCACATGGAAGTATGGTCATTGCATGAGTGTAGGTTTAATTTAGCATCCAGGATAGTTCATGGGAGGAATAGCAATAAAGAAGTGGACCACATCCGTAGATGTATTTGATGGTGTTTCTGCATTTGTAAAGTATGGAGATTAAATTGGTTTTGGATCAGATTAAATTGGATATGTGTGATGTGACGGGGTATGAGAGGGATTTCCCCAGACACAATTAATGTACAGCAGGGATCTCCAGCTCCAGTCCTCGAGGTTCACTGTCCTGCTTGTTTTCCAACTATCCCTGCCCTACCCACTGCTGATTACCTGGATCAGGTGTGTTCAGCCAATCAGAAACTGGAAGGGCAGGGATAGTTGGTAAAGAAGTAGGACATGGGACCTCGAGGACTGGAGTTGGAGACCCCTGATGTACAGTATTATGTTAAATTTCAAGATGTTTATTATGTTTCTTGATTGGCATATAAAGTCATGCAGGCATCAGGGGGTACTAGGGTTTAAGAATTTCAAGATACAAAATACTGTTTCAGGAACATTTCCAGTCTGATGAATACAACGAATACTTGTTATGTTAGGCATGGAAAAGGTTAATTACACTGATGCTGATTACTGGAACAACATATGAGCTCCCATTAGCCCATTTGTATCAGTCCTCATTAAAACTATGTCAGTCTAACCCGATAAAAGTACTGCTGTGATCCCAGAGGAGGTTTAACAATAATTGCTTCTCTAACCCCACCTGCTGGGGCTAAACAATTTCAGTATTACAGCACTGAATCACAGTGCAGAAAGGTCCCTCTGTGTGGGTGGATGGACTAAAGTTACACTTGTACAATGTAGTGTGTGTTCCATGGTGTATACCACAAACTGTATAAGATGTGTTATATTCATTATCTAGGTCATACACCATATCTTCAGGTTTATTGTCAAGACCCTCCTAGTGGGTCCCACGTTTCCTTTCTGAACAGGAGTGTGATTAAGGAACAGGATAGACAAAAAACGTAATCATAGTTGTTTACTTTTTCTGGTTGAGTGGAACTGCTCACAACTCTTATACATGCTCTGGTCACCTCCCGTATTGATTACTGCAATTCTCTTCTAACTGGCCCACCACAAAAACTCCTACATAAACTCTTATTAACTTATTCAGAACTTTATTCATAACCCAACTTCCCTTAATGCATCACATTACCCCCACCCTCCAACAACTTCACTGGCTCTCTATTAAATACCGTATAGAGTTTAAAATTCTCCTCCTCACATTTAAAGCACTTCATAATCTCGCTCCCCCTTACTTATCAGAGCTCCTTCAGTTCTACACCCCCTCATGCACTCTACGCTCTTCTTCATCAAGGCTTCTAGTTACACCCCTTCCCGCTTGACCGCCATGGGTTCTAGAGCCTTCAGCCGTACTTGCGTATTCACATCTCACCTTAAGACTCATTTATTTAGAACCTACATCTACCTATATCCTTTTTTTTTAAAAAGTTGTTATGTTGAAAGTTCTGTTTTTTTGGTAAAAGCAGCCGTTCTGTGGGGTGGGTTTTCTAATACCCTACCATCAGTCGTCTGTGTGATTTTTGAAACCCCCTGCCTGTACTGTGCACTTGTAACTCGTTTGTGTCTAGAGTTGTCCTTACAATGCAGAACTGTGTGTTTTGATAAAATGCTCTGTCCCATACTGAATAAATACTAGATGTGATTTTTTTTCCCTGGATTTTTAAATAACTGTGGTGAAACCACTGAAGTCATGGCATACATTAAAACTCCCAAACTACTTGTTTGCACCAAGTCAGTATCACAATTAAAATAACAATAAACAAATAACAATTAGACAAAACTAAGTTATATAAAAATAATTAATGTGGGAGCTGTTAGTTAACACTGTTGCCTCACAGCAAGAAGGTTCCTGGTTTGAAACCCATCAGGGGCCTTTCTGTGTGGAGTCTGCATGTTCTCCCTGTGCTTGTGTGGGTTTTCTCCAGGTACTCTGGTTTCCTCCCACAGTCCAAAAACATGTATGTCAGGTTGATTGGTGACTCTAAATTGCCCATAGGAGTGAGTGTGAGTGTGTGAGGTTGTTTGTCTCTATGTGGCCCTGTGATGGACTGGTGACCTGTCCAGGGTGTACCCCTGCCTTTCACCCAGAGAGAGCTGGGATAGGCTCCAGCTGATCCCTGTGACCCTGGTTAGGAATAAGTGGGTACATATAATGGATGGATGGATAAATAATGTGTGTTTCTATGTCATTTACTGTTATAGTTTTGGGTTCAGTGGTTGGCAGAGTTTGTAGGTAGTATTTATTTTTATATTTTTTTCACACTTCAGGCGGCAACCCAATTTGTCTTATGTCTTATGACCCATGGGGATTTTACATACTCACAAATGTTCTAAGGCAGAGAAGTATATGGACAACTGTTGCTGCGTTTTTGGCTCCAGTCATTGGTTGGTTCCAGTCAGTAATATGGCTGGAGTAAGTTATTGCTGCAGCAGAATATAAAATGTTTGTAAAAAAAAGTTTCAGTGTGGAATTACAATTATGGGAAAAAAGGTGCCTTGCACGCTGTGTAGAATTTGTTGGGCATACCACAACAGCATTAATGCTATCCATGCACACCTGACAAGAAAACACGCAGGTGCTATGAATGATTTCCAAAAAAGGCAACACCACCCTAGGTGTTGTCCAATAATGTTTGTTGAATTTCGATAAGTAAAGAGAGCTCTATTAATATCTGTTGATCTTGGAGATACTAAATCATTAAAATCCAGTTGTTTGCCCAGCTGCCAAGATATTTGGAAGAGTGTTTTTTTGTTTGTTTTTTTTTTTGTTTTTTTTTTTTGGAGGAAACTTAATTGTTCATATGAATTGACTAGTAGATAAAAAAGGTCACAGAAAATGAGAGAAAATAATTATTATTGGCAGCTACTGCAGACAAAATTCAAGTAGCTTCAATCTGGTAGTCGTACTTGCACTGTTGCCCTCAAAAAAGATACTGTTTTTTATGCAATGTTCATGTAACCTCAGCCTACAAGTTTTCAGGTGAAGTCAACGTTTGTTTATATAGCCAATAGAGTAGCTCTATAGTTGGGAACTTTACACCGTGCCTGAGGGAAACAAGCAGCAGAACCTGTTAGCATTGCAATATCGACTATCCTGTATCTAACTAAATTCAATAGATTAAGTCAGAGTGAAATTAGCAGGAGAATGGTAGACAGCAGGGCAAGAAGTTATCAAGACTATGCCACTAGCTGAAAGCTCAAGCATACAGATGAGCATAAAAGTCTGAGGCTCAAGTGAGTCAGGCTGTCTGATGTCAGGAAGAGGGATTACGGAGGAAGGGGGGGGCACAGTACAGTACAAACAGGAACCCTTCAATAGGAGAGCAGGTAGTGGTGGTGTGTGTGTGTGTGTGTGTGTATGGTGGTGGTGGTGGTGGTGGTGGGTGAGGGGGTAATAAGACACATGTGAAATGACCACAGATCTATGAAGAAGCATACCTGTTTAAGATTTTGTGTGTCACTAGAATCACAGTTGTGCATGCATTGCTACCCTCTGAGAATATTTTGTACTTACTTTGCACAATGTTTGTGAAGATATAAAGATATTATAAGCTACTGAAAACAATGTGCATTTGGCTTCAGATTACTAGAGTTGTGCATACTGTACTGCTTTAGAAGCAGAGATTGTATTACATGTATACATAATACAATTTGGTATTGACAGATAGATATATTCATATTTATTTCATCCCTGTGTTCCAGACACTACAGCAGCAATAATTAACAACTTAGCACAATCTTCCCAGCTGATTTTTTAGGATGTTTTGTCCATACATTGGAATACCTCAAATATAAAACCCATTTATGTCATAGGTCATTTCCAACAATATTTGAAAGAAGACATTATAGAGGCAAGTGGGTTTATCCAGCTCCCAATCTCATTATACTGTGCCTGCTGCTCACCATCTAGAGATCAGTTTCTCTCACACAATGTAGAAATTTATATGTTATTACATAAAAAAAAAGTATAGTATGTAATTAACAAGTACCTTAGTATGTTCTGTAAAATCCAACTTACGCTATGCCATGAATAATGTGCCTTAGCATATCAGGGACAATATGTCTATGTGAATAAAAATGTTTTACTATAGTATGTCATAAAAGATGCATCTATCTTAGTATACTGTCATGAGAAATGTGCTATATTGTTTCATTGAAATTGTGCTTTAGTATAGTGTGTCATGGAAATGTGTTTTACTATATGTGATGAAACATACTTTTATTATGGAAAAATGTGCTTAGTATAGAGTGTGTTATCTAAAACTTACTTAGTATATATTATATCATAAAAAATGTCTTTTAGTATAGTATGTCATGAAAAACATGCATTTATTGTTCATGTCTTATTTTGTTGTTATACTTTACTTTGTTATAGTATACTTTTTTTCACCTTATGTGTTTCCCCATTTTACCCGTCCTGCCCAGGCTTCCCTTTGTCTTTGTTCTTAGGTATAATTTTCACTATTAAGGTATAATCCATCTATCATCTATACTCATTTATTCCCAACAAGGGTCACAGAGATCTGCTGGAGCCTATCCCAGCTCTCTCTGGGTGAAAGGCAAATCATAAGGCATAATCATCCTTATTTTTTATCAAAAGACATAATTTTCATGACATACTGTAAGGCATTGTTTTTCCCATATACAGTAAAGAGGAATCATTCTACCGCATGCTGTAGTCTGCTATTGCATAATTTTACCACTTAATATAGTAAGGCATTTAGCCAAAAGTTAGCCTGAACACCAATTATTCCTAAAAGGAAATACAATTTTCACTACAAGCCATACTGTTACTACATAATATATTAAGGCAGAAATTTACCAGGCAGAAATTTACTATTACACCAGGATGTAGATATCAATGCATAGTATGTTATGATATAAACTTCACCACATACTCTGTTAATTTTCATGACATATACTAAACCATAATTTCCACCCCATACTATACTAAGGCATAATTCTCATACCATTATAATACTAAGCTGTTATTTTCACCACATTATATAGCTAGGCATCATTTTGAAAGTACTGCACTAAAACATAAAATGTATAAACTTTTATACTAAGCCATAATTTTTATGTCATGCTATGCTGTGACATAATTTTCAGCACTAAGGTATTTTCCCCATATATTATTATAAGCGTTATTTTTAAGTCATGCTATTCCAAGGCACACTTTTCATGAAATATTACACTAAAGCATATTTTGATTTATAGCACGGAATATATTCATTTTCTTGACATATTATAGTCAATCATAACTTCATGTTACACTATACTGAAGCATAATTTCCCTCATATGCTATTTAAAGCTCTAATTTTCAACTTGTCATATACTAAGACATAATATTCATGTCAGATTAATTTTCCCCACATAACACAGTAAGGTGTAATTTATACCACAAACTACACCGAACTCGACTACTGACAGGTATAGTGAATAACATTGATTCCGTTACAATGACAATTGTCAGTGTGTGGGCTAAATTAGATAACAAGTGAACATTAAGTGCCCAAAGTTAATTTGTTGGAAGCTGCAAAAACGGCCAAGTGTGAGACTGACAAGGGCCAAACAGTGATGGTTAGATGACTGGGCCTAAACTGCAAGTCGTGATGGACGTTCCCGGTCTGCAGTGGTCAGTACTGACCAAAAGCTGTTTAAGGAAGGACAACCAGTAAACTGAGTCATTGTGGCCTAAGGCTCACTGATAATGTGTTGTTTTAAAAGATTTTTTTTTTTTTTTTTTTGTATTTAAATTGTTGAAAATAAGAAATACTGCATATTTGTCTCTACTAAGAGCGGCTAATAACAGTTGCAACTAAAAATATTTTTGTTTTAGGTACATGATATTAAGATGATGGAATCAAGGCACAAGACTGTTCATTAACAATTGACAACAGTGCAACACACTGATCTTTAAAATAGATTTTATTTACCATTTTGTAATTCAACAGTTTGCGATATACAGCTGACAGGACTAAGACATTTCAATGTATTTTGGCCCTAGAGGTTGAAGAACAAGAAGAGCTGATGCGGTTAGATAGACGGACAGATAGATATGAAGGTACCAGAAGAACTTAATTCTCTTTTCTCACTTGTGCTTTTCTTCTCTACGTCTCCTGTGAAATAATTTACATCAGCATAGACAAAAACATGGCATTTTGTCTGCCTTTCTTATAGCCAGATCACTGAAAAAGACATTAACTTTACATGCTTTTCATTTTCAAAATGGAAGGGTAAATTATTATTGAAATTACACATTTTTTTTGTTACTTATACATCAAACTAATAATTCCTTTAAAGTGCTGAAACTTGAGACTGTGAGCAATAGTAAGAAATTCAAGAGGTAATGTTCTGTAATTTACAGAGAACCACAGAAACAAGATAAAATCACAGTTTTGTTTTTAGTACAGTGGAGCAGTTGTGCTGTGAATATGTGTAAAAACATGGGCAGAACCTTCACATGGTTTATACTGTCTAACAATAGTGACTTTCTCTACAGACATCTCAGTAAGGTATTAGTATTTAAAGATGTGCATCATTTATTCACACCTATTTTTGCCTTGATGGAGGGCTAAATGGGTCAGATCTTATTGTTTTGGTAGCTAGACAATCAGAAATTTACAAATATATCAATTTAAAATAGTAACTGGATCCTTGTCTGATGCAGATCCTGTATTTTATATCACCACTGGCAATGCAACACAATTATCTGTACTGATATTCCTCTATGCATCAGAGCTTCACAAGAATGAAAATGTGACTTAGTGGTTCCTGTTGCAAATACAGTCATTCTGAATCATTGTGGTGTTTTGTTGTGCTCATCTGTAATATTTTATATAACAACTAGAGAGAAAATACCAAACTGCTTGGGTTAAGGGCCACAGAATATTAACGAGCAACAGCAATGTAAGACTGCTGACACTGCACTGTGTAAAATATAGCATTAAGTACATGTAATACTGGTTTTATTAAAAAGCATCTTCATGTAGCTGCAGCCACAGTCTACACCAGAATTCACAGTAAAAACTAACCATTCCTTTGTAGTTCAAGTTTTGATCCAAAGCTTTTTGTTTGGCAATGCTTTTAATATCAGCTGGTTTTATCTTAAGTTTCTAAGAATAAAACTTAAAAATAATAAAAAAAAAAAGTAGTGTAGTTGGACATGGATAAACAGAGGTTAAAATCTGATGATAAAATATGTAGCTATCTTCCTCTTCTTTTAGTACAAAAGGTTTTTTTGTTGAAAGATACTGTATATTATTAGCAGAATAGGACTTGGCTAGTTCTGATAGATTAGAGGTACACTGACATCAATACCGACACTATGCCTACTCTACAAGCAGGCTCAGCAGCACGAGCTAATCCACTACATACAGAGTTCACAACATATTATCTACATTACACTACAAGAGAAATGACAAATCAAAAAGCAAAATGAAATAACACCCACCCTCCCCACACCCACAAAAACACACTTACCCAGCCCAAAAATGAAAGCAATTATGAACACGCATAACACACAGTCCGATTATATAATTTTTACATTACTTTACAAAGAAAGGAAGAGACAGGGGCCAGAACAAGCAGAGAGGGTTGGGATATAGCAAGATAGCATGATGGCTAATCTTCACATACTACAGCATGAATGCACGAGACAGGCAATCACGAACAGGAAGCAGTCAATGCCACAAGCTGTTCCGGTATACACTATGAACAATAATTTAGATTCATCTTTTTCAGCAATTAAAAGCTCATTTAGAAAGGGAAACAATCCTTAGATTAAAATGTCTACTCAGAAGAAGCAGTACAATATATTTAAATTAGCAGATGGTAGTAATGTATGGTTTCATAGAGCACCTGGTTTTGGAGTAATTTAATAAAACCAACAGTATTACAAAATATACCATATGTTGTGTGAATACTTTAGGAATGAATCAGAGCTACAAGGTCAAAACCAACTGCTATATAGTAACCGTCAAAACCAACTGCTATATAGTAACCAACCTTCATCTGTGGGTGCAGCCTGTATAGTTTTCTATGATCTGAGAAGCTTCCAGTAGAAAAGCCTGAAGAATACCTGGGTAAGAATGTGTGCTTGTTTCAGAATTACCACTGTGATTATAAATAACTTCACTATATTTGTGGTTTTGTGTTTAACATCAATGACTCTAAATCTTTGTAGCTTCCTTCTTTAGTCCTCTCAGCCAGAGGAAGTGTTGTGTCTTTTTGTATGTAGTTCCCATTTAGACCTATGTGCCTTTACTACCCTGAGTGTCAGCATTACCCCATCTTGTGGATCCTTGGAGCAACTGCACTGTCACGTTAAAAACTACTATCCACTTTTAAAGACAGGGATAGTGGTAGGAAATGGTGCTGAATGAATGTGCAGATTTAGCTTAAAGTTCAATACTGCAAGAAACTAGACACGGCGTATTTAAATGAGTAAAACCAACAGTTTACCATTTTGGGATGTATGTTACTTGTCATTTCAATGAAAACATTGGTAGAAGTCATGGTTTAGCTTTTCTTACCATGAAACCACAAAGAGGGGAAAGAGCTATCTGTTCCGAGCACATTCCATAATTACAGCTCACCAAGTCACATGTAATACTGTGTGCGGCTTGTTTGGAACACGTTGCCAAGCAACAACCAAATTCATGAACCAAGAAGCAAAACATTAATTGGTGAGCTGTAGGTTTTGGACAGTGCTAGGCTAGCTGCTACTTCCAGTATTTATGCTAAGCTAAGCTAATCAGTTGCTAGCTCCAGGTGAATATTTAGCATCTTCTCAACTAAATCTCAGCACAAAATAAAATATGCATATTTTGCAAAATGTATACTCATTCAAATGCCCTGTATGCATCATAACGTTGTGTATATTTTGCGAATATGTTCCATGTTCATACTTGTACCTTCACCTTCTGGTTTGACAGCTCACAAACCATGAAAACACAAGAACAACGAAACAGAGCCCGACCTGATGCAATCCTAAAATCCTCCTCGCCTCTGAAGATAAAAGCGTCTCACTTCCTAAGCAGCTGTCCAACAGAGCATGTTAGAATATAAATACAAGGAACAAGTGGCACAGATATTCAGACAGCTGTCATGCATTTGTTCTGTTGTTATACCACCATAAACTTCTGCAATCACTCTACTATAATACTGTCCTGGATGCTTTCTAATCAGTAACTTTTGGGATACCCAACTCCGCATGTTAAAAAGACACCTCTCTCTCCTGTCAGCCCTGTCCAACAACACAACAAAGTCTCAGATGAGGAATGGTAAACATGGTTAATTATGATTCTGTAGTTTTTCTGTACAAAAAAAAACAAAAAAAAAACATATGCTGTCTTTATAATTATTTACTAAGTTACTTTACAATAATGAGAGGTAAAAAGGAGAATTCTATTGAGAGAACAATACTATACAGCTACATTTAAAACTACATAATCCATTTTATATATTTATTCTGTATTCTTCTGGAAACAAGCTGCGTTCAGTCTCTCGCTCAGTCACAGCACAGCTTGATGCAGAACGCTAAAACAAGTGTCTAAATATTTTAAAGGTTCCACTGACCGTAAGAAACTGACACCAGATCAGTCTCTGAGATATATATGTTACCAAAAACATGTGCAGGTAGATGTTTTTGTAACAGAATGTTTTTGGTAACATGCCTGAATGTGGCAGATTGCTATAACCCACGGGAGACAGAGACTACAACACACCTCCGATCCTTTCACTACCTCCTCCATCTCCTCAAGCCTTCACTGACCACATCCTACGATGCATTTCCCTCAAAAAAGAATGCCTGGAAGACTTACGAAGAGATGGCATATTATATTGAGAGTTGCATCCACCTGTTTTGTGTGTTTGCGTAGATGTTTCTTGACAGTGAGGTGGTTTCAGTCCCTACAGTGTTAACAGGCGACCTAAGTCGAGACAAGGTTTCCACAGGTGAGGAACAACAACAAACCAAAAGGTTTAACTTTGTTTGGACCCTGAGAAATGGGCACTGGGATCTCTTCTGTCAAAAAATGGAAACAGATATGCTTTGTGTGTGTGCACGTGTGTGTGTGAGTGTGTGTGTGAATGCAGAGGCAGAGAGTTACAGTACGGTTAAAGGTCACTCATATTTCTCTGCTGAATTTTCAAGCAGCTTTAGTGGAAAAATGTTAGAAATGGAGGAAATTTCCACAGAAATTCAGGCCTAAGTGATTGTGTTCTATGGATTTTTTTAAGAAGCAGCAGCATAACAACAACAGGCTTAGTCTTGAGCTGAGATCAACTATGGTTGAGGTCACTGTGTGCTGTAAAATGCACAGTAGTGTGAGTGTGAATGAGTGTGGATGCCTCTTTCTCTGGCCACAGATTGAGCCTATTTCCATTTTTCAGCATCATCAAACAGTAAATGGCTAGTACAGGCACAGTTCACCCTCCTCCTCTATATCACAGCACCAGCTGTCAAATCACTGCTGCTAGAAAGTCACCAATCCTCAAACAGACCCAGCCAACAGAAAAAAGAACAGTGTGTGTCTCAAAACAAACACATGCAGCTTCACAATCTACTGTACCTCTAACTGCATATGAAGATGACATAAACAAGTTTTGCAAAAAAAAAAAAAAAAAATGAAAGGAAAAAATAAACTGCATTATTAAATTATATGGAACAAATTACCAAACACACACACACCCTAGCATACACACAAATCTTTTGGATGATGATCCAATTTTTTTCTTCCTTTCGTTTCTTTTTTTTTCCATTTATCAAGAGACAACACACAGATAGACAGAAGAGGTTAGGATAGATATAATAAGCCCTTACAATATGTAAAGGTCTCCAGTGAATGGGATCTCCCCCACAGATGACTGTGGGAAAGTGGGGTGAGGATGGAGGAGAAGGGAGGAAAAAGGAGAAAGACACTGAGGAGATCGTGGGGTGCGGGGGCCATTTCCAGTAGTGCTGACAGAGCAGGGTATCCTCTATGCACTGGGGTTTGGGTTGTTGTGTGTGTTGGTGGAGCCGTTGCTTCCCTGGATGGTCAGGCTGATCTCATCCTTCCTCTCTTTCTCCTTCTCCTCTTCCTTCAACTCCTCCTTCAATTCCTCTTTTTCCTTGAGGGGACGAGCCTCCACGGTGTCTTCAGAGGCCATAGGTGCATAGCGGCCTGTCCGGTGCTCTTGCAGGGCGGGGCCCCATTTTGGATGTGATCGGCATGCGTTCTTCAACCGCTGAGATACACAGAGACAGAGAGTCCAGAAGGATGTATCAGAGGACCACAGTCATCAAATCAACTGAGGCGCTACATCAGAAGCATAATGTAAAATATACCAGCTTTATACCAGCTATTAATGTAAGGTAACCTGTCTAAAATGCTAGTTAAAGAAAATTAAAAATAAAATGTCACAAAATGTCAATGTTACATTTCATCTGAAATCTGTTTCCAGAGCTACACCAGCTAACACCTAACACACACTCATCACGCATTATGGCAACTGTCCCTTAACTGACCTTTTAATGGGTTTCATTTTCTCTTTAAATTACAGCTTAAAGTTTTCACCTTCTCCATTAACAGTTAAAACATGGTTACCCTGACTGCTTATTCACCAGTGCACACACTTTGGTCTGGTGCTTCACCTTCAACTGACATCACAACTGCCTTCAGTGCTTACTCTTAAACTGATTACAGCTCTTAGTCTTCACACTTTAGTTCAAACACTGGCAATTCACTCTATGTTCAAATTAGGTTTGAAATTATACGGCATGCTTTAGAAATTTTCAGACTTTAGACAAAGCAATGTTGGGCTGTGATGAACATTATTCATGTCTATGTTGTATTTAAGAACAGATAATTGCAAAACTTTCTCTTCATGTGTTAAATGATACAAAAATTCATAATTGGTCAGTAATTGTTTACATACTTTGAATGAGACCTTAAATACACAGATGTGTTCCTTTCTGTATTCAGTCAGTTTAGTGTTTCACAGGTGGAGTCCAGTCAGTTTCTGGACACATTTCTAGACTAATTAAAGCAAACAGGACATAATTGAACACAGTTTGCAAGAACTGTGGAGGAGAAAGAGCTGCAGAGGAGGAGGCTGTACCTCTCTGAAGGTGGCACCCGGGGACCTTGATATCTTGTAAAGGGCATAGATGGGTATGCAGATCACTGAAGACAAAGCCATGGCGAAGCCAATTGCCAGAGACCAGCCAGGATACACATAGTCATTGTAGGTGATGGGCTTGTATTGGATCACTGTAAAGATCAGGATGAACTACACAGATGGAGGAGAAACAGGGAATGAGTAGAGGCTGATATTTGGAATAGGTCTAAGGATAAACTACAGAGACTATTCTAAAATTGTCCTTCAAAACATGTAACTCATGTAGTGTATTTTAAAGTTAGAGTTTAATGGGAGGTGCTTAAGTAAAAATATCATAAAAACTATTTTAAACAATTAGAAAACATAATGTGATCATCTGCAGTTAAGACTGTGAACATAAATGAATAAATAAAGAAAAAAGATTAGGAATCGATTAAGAATTAAGAATCAATAAATTGATGGTCATAATTAATGCAAACAAATGGCAGCTGTTACGAAAAGTAAAAACTTCC
The DNA here is from genome assembly GCF_900324485.2 of Mastacembelus armatus. NCBI lineage: Eukaryota > Metazoa > Chordata > Actinopteri > Synbranchiformes > Mastacembelidae > Mastacembelus > Mastacembelus armatus. The sequence goes on from NC_046649.1 coordinate 6,325,860, forward strand.
CATACAATTTCACAGGAAAGCTTATACAGGTGAAATAGCTGCAGACAGCAGCATATACCATTTCTTTTTATTTAAAGTTGCAAATAATCCTGACTGTACCCAACAGCCGTGAGTTTAGTCACAGTTTTAGCAGACACCCTGAAGAGCATGGCATTAGTCTGTGTAATGAAATGAAAGACAGAACAATAGTGCCTGAAATCTGACCAGTAATCCACAACAATGAATTTCTTGGTTGGCACAGCAGCTTAGTGGACTAATACGCTGGCTTGGGAAATACCATTGACAGCAGTTGCATGTGTCCATTTCCTAGTCAGAAAGATTTGTTTTTAGAGGTTTATACTGGCCACGGTGCCAATAGCAGCCAAACAGATTAGAGTTGATGGCAGCCCTGAAATAGGCCAGGTCCCTAACAATGTGTCAGCAACTCAGGAAAGTTGAGAAACTTGCACTCAGTGCCCCTTAAATCACTCATTGTAGGTGTGTATCCTGCACCAACAAGAAATCTTAAAAGACTGTGACAACAGTACGATTTGCCACTGTGTTTGTATGTCTACGTGTGTGTTCACCTACAGAGATAATGACAGGGGAGATGAATCTCCAGCAGACTTTGAAGAAGAGAGGAGGAGGAAAGCCCAGCATCATCTCAACATCTTTGAAGTAGTTCCTGTGACCTACCAGAAGAAGAGCAAGTTATACATAATATCTGAGGTGATCATTAAAGTTGGATTACCTGAGATTGCTTTATCTGAAAGCAGATTGAAACACAAACTCTGCACTGATGGCTGTCTGAGTGAAATCCACAGGGAGATATCTGGCTACCACTTTAATAACATCCTCAGGCATTTTCTTCTTATATTTTTCTGATCTTGGTCATATCAGTGCAGATATCACGCTGAGTTTGTGGCAAATGTGCTGAAATGAATTTGCTCGTCACTGTAATCTGGACTGAAACAGATCCGTTTAACAAAAATCTCTCATTGTCTGCTCTCTTACACTCGCAAGCTTGACCATGTGATGCCTATTGTCTTCAATCTTCATTGACTTCATATTCTTTTAGGATTGATTTTAAGATTTTTAAATACCTTAATGAGCTTTTGAAATGGCATAGACCTTCTAGAACCATACAACCTTCTTGGTTGTTTGTCTGTCATTTTTTCATATTGTCATATGTCTTTATATCAATGTCTTATCTATGTGCAGCATTTTGATTAACATGGTGTTGTTAAAAAAAGTGCTATATAAATTAACTTTGTTTTAATTTTTGATTTAGGTGTACTGATGTAATAGGTGGGAAAGGGAAAGTTCAGCACATCTTGAAAAGATCCAAAGGCAGCACTGTGTGCTTGCCTACCCTTCCACTGGTGGAGAAAAATCAGCATCTCCGCCTCTGGTATAATGAAATTTGGTATAATGAATAATGAAACACTCCATTTCACACAACAACACACTGTGCTATGTACAGACTGTAAAAATACATCTACACTTGAGACAATATAATCTCAATATAATCAAAATAATCTGTCCATCCATCCATCCAATTATCCAGCCACCCATCTATTTATTTTTGTGACTGTTTAATTTTGGTGTAGAATAGTGAAGGAAACTCCAATTAAAAAGTGTAGGAACCATGTATTCTCAAAGTGTTAAAGAATGTCTTGCTGGTTCAGACAGACTGACATTTACTGTTGATGTTCTGGTGACAGACTGTTTCTGCTTTCAGACCCTATTAGAGCTCTGCTGAAACTATCTCTCTTTGCAATCTGTCTGGCTTGGCTACTTATCTATAAAGATAAGAAAAGTAAATCACCAATCCAGAAAAAAAGCCCAAATTGTATACGACATTGTCTGCATTTTTTTGTAACAATATTGCGTCGACTATATTGTTGTTTATATTTAAGACACTGCAAAATGTCATATATGAGAAAAATTCACAGGATAAAAACATTTGAGCCACAGCTATACTAAATCTTTTCCCCCCTTACCATAAATATACATGATGCAGATACACATGATGCAGGAAATGATGACCAGAGAGAAACTAGCAGCATAGTTGTCCATCAGTAACAGCCAATAGATTCCTGCCTGAAAACACAGAAAACCAAAAGGAGTCAAAGCCATGGAAGAAAACAAACTGTTTGCAAAGAAGGTAATTGTGTTCTTGCATGTGTTTGGGACTTACCTGTGTTGTTAGAGGCACTCCCAATAGGAAACCAGCAATGGCCACTGTTAGTGTTACTATAGTCTTGTGCCTGATGATCCAGTCTGTTCCAATCTCATCAACAACGGCTGTCACCAGAGTCTCCAGCAGACAGAACTACAACGGAACAAAATGGATTATGGTAAACTAAATGAGAGATGAAAGCAGATAGCTGTTGCTCACATTTTTTTCTTATGTGATGAGAACAGGGAACCCACAGTCCTACATTAATCCTGACAGATGATTTGAGCCTTTTTCCATGCTATCATTTAACTATTCATTGCTGAGTGATGAAGTGGCAAGACTAATAATAACATCATTCTAAGTTAGAAAGTTTGAAAACTGAGATGGAAAAAAATTCCTGTTGTACATTAAATGTCCAGTGTAATACATTTTAAATGATAGTTTCAAAATAATATTGACACTGTCTACAACATTAGTCCTTCTGCACAACAAAACATTTCTGTTTGTTTCCTACAAATGCCAACTGTTTATTACATTTCAGCAAATGTTCTCAGTTGCACAGTCTTATGTTTCAGGACATTTAAGCATTATTTCTCTGTTCACTTCATCACATGCATGAAGTTTTTGCAGTTGTTAAATTGTGTCAAGCTCTTAACGGTTATGAATTCCACAGCTGCATAGATAGAGACATGTCAGAAACTATTCAGAAACATCCCACTGTTCTGCATACAACACACCAGAAGATTCTTCTCCCATTGGGGGACATCTACTGTGAGGTTCCACTGTCCATAGATTTGTTGAAACATTACTGTACATTTACTGTAACATAAAGTCCTGTATACATATTACAGAAAATATATGATTGTAAATTTAAGTGCACCATTTTCCTACTGAAAAAACAGCTACATTTTGAGAACCATGACTTTTGCAATGGTACTGGAACCTTTCATTTTCAGTGTCAGGGTTGACACTGTCATACAGGATTTACTTTTGCTAACAGGTTTGGGAGAGGTATATACTTTTACTGATGAACTATAGGTCTATGATAAATGGCTAACTATTTTTAAAAAATTATCTTTGAAAGTGATATTTTAAGAAAAAGCTAGTGGGAAAAACTGAAATATGTTCATCTTCTTTTAACATGTTACCATGATAATGTGGGCTAATTCACATTAAACTTAGAATCTTGACAATATCATTAGTTCTGGAGGAATTCGGACAAAAACCTTGGATGAAAATTTGACCTTAAGACAAAAAGTCAGTTGTTAACCAAAGTGATTACAATTAAAACTGAAGGGGATGTACCAAATTTCATGGCAATACATCCAACAGTCTTTGAGATATTTCACTCCTTTACATCATCCTTGAACAATGAACAATGAAAGTCTGTACAAAATGTTGTGGCAATCCATCATTGTCGTCCCTGGAGTCACACTTGAAATACACCAATGTACTTGACTTTCTCTGTGTGTCTTTTAACTTGACACTGAAGGACAACGAATGGATAAAAGGAATTTATGGATTTTTTGTTGGTGATGTGAACAGGTAAGGACTAGATTAAAAGAGCAAGCCAATTTTGCTACCATACGGCTTATAATGTGGAACATCATGCCTGTGCATTATACCTGAGCCTTACCTTAATCAGTGGTAAATGATACTTGGCCTAATAGTTAACTTGAGTGAGCTGTATGTAGTTAGATCAGAGCTGCAGATCTAAATCAGAACTAATCTTAAGTTCCTGATGCAGCATATTCTCTTCGTGTTCTCATTTTAAAAAGTTCATTAAGAAAAGAAAAGACAATGTCTTTGGTTTTGTGGTTACAAGTTACTCGTGTTTCTGTACAGCTTTTTCATCTCATCATGGAACATGCCACTAAATAAGAGGTCATAATGCTCCAAGGTCAGATTTTAAAAAAACATCACAAATGCAGAAAGAAAACACTTAATGCTGCATATACTTGTAGTGTACTCACCTGAGTCCCCAGTCCTAGAAGGATAAGCATGAAGAAGAAGAGCAGAGACCACAGTGGAGAAATGGGTAGCAGAGTGAGGGCTTCTGGGTAGGCCACAAATGCCAGCCCAGGGCCATGGTCAGCCACTTCTGACACAGGGACATTCAGGTGGTGTGCCATGAAGCCCAGGATGGAGAAAATGACAAAGCCGGCATAAACGCTGGTGGCACAGTTGGTTATACTGATGATGATGCTGTCTCTGTCGAAAAGACAAGGAAAACACATTGTGCAAAGAACTGATACAACATTACTTGATACAGTGGTAGAACCATAGATAAACAGTATAGCCTGTTTGTGTTCTCGGAAAGTAGCCTATGCTAAATTATACAATTTCAGAAAACAGAAGAAACATACATTTGGTAAAAGGGTTTGTTAATCCTGGATCCCTTTTCATGATGCATAACGTTAACATTTCTCAGAAAAGATTAAGTTGGAGCAGATTCGACCTGAAATGAGTCACTCTCTCTGAGTCAGGATGATTAGTGTCAAAATGTTTAGTCTGTTTGCACTGTTACAGACTAAATCAGTCTACTTCCCTTTTCTCTTGAAAGTTTGCTGTTTCAACTGCATGCTGCAGCACGATGCATGGAGAACACCGTTTCATTTTTATTCTCTTTGACTCAGACTTGGACTTTGACTTTGCTCAAATTTAACAAGGGAATTAGATGTTTGCACAGTGCTTAGTGTCCGCCCATTTCCTGATAGTTATCACAGAGGATGTCTTTGATGACTTTGATGCTGGTCCCTTTCCCACCTACTTCCAACCCACCAAATAGCCTCCTACTCTGTCCTACGCTGTCTGCATAGTTGCAGTACAGAGACCGACTCCACAGGGATCGAGCTGCAAAAGCTGATTAGGCCACTGTGCAGCTGCAGGTGCAGATAGCATACCTCAGGCTCCTGGTAGAGGAACATATTATATCTTCAGCCTTTCTCCTCACCCCCACCCCAACACCCTCCCTCTGTTAGAAAGTGTGGACAAGCTCAGGAGAATAAATGACATATTTTCGTCTCTTTATCCCCCTTCACCTTAACCCTCTCGGCTTATTGCTCGTTTGGTGTTCAGGCACAGTGTGACCAGCCTCTTGACACAAGTCCAAAAAACCATTACTGCTGTCCCTCCTCCTACCCTACCATACCTCACCTTCTCCTCCTTCTCTTTTAAGACCTGCAGCCTCAAAGTTAGCTCCTGACTATTTTACCCTCCTCCGTTCACTTTCTGCATCCCTCTTTAGCCCTGACTCATTAGGGGTTACCACGGACAGCACAACCTGAAATAACTCGCCTCTCCCTCTCACCAGTTGTCTTTTCCCTCTAGTGCACATTTTATTCTCTCCATATCGGCTCTTTTCCACCTTTTCTGTCCTTCTACTTCACTTCTCCCCCTCTCCTGCACTTCCACATCACATCACATCACATCACATCACATCACGCCCTCTGTCTATTTTCTCTGATTAGTGGAAATAATAAGATGCTGGTCTGTTGCTGAGACATTGCAGCAACCCAGTCTGATGCAGAATGAGCATGATCATATTCATACAGGCACAGGGAGTCAGACACTCCCACAGTAGCTGCTGCAACACAGCATTGCTTTTGCCTAAAATTAGATCAGAATTCATATAATTTTAATGTTGAAACTTCAGCTTAAAGTTTAGTGTGTAACTCACATTCATAACAAACAGTATTGGTGTCAGTAAACATGTTATGAATATATTTCTTCCTGACAACAGTATTAGTATTAGTATTAGTGCATACTAATACTATACTATACTAATGAAAAACTTTCATTATGTAGTAGCTGCAAGTAGGACAACTTGCCTGGCTTTTCTCAGATCACAAACATAAAAAAATAGATTTTTTTAACATATTAGCTGATCTTTTAAACTACTAGTTTTACATTTTCAGAACTATGATTAAGCACATTCTAGCTCAACATGAGATATCTATTACATACTGTAAGCATCTAATGGTGGGCCTCGCCACACTCAAAAATATCCTGAATAGTTCTGTCTTGTAAAGAAATGTAAATGTCTCGGACCACTAGCTACTGCAGAGAACTGTGACTCTAAAAGGGAAAATCATTGGCTCCTGTCTCTCAGGGGACACATTTTGGTCACAGTGTTACGACAAAGCCTTCAGAAGCGCGGGTGAACCTCCTACCGCTCATAGAGTTTTTTTACACTCCTGCCATATGGAAATAAGATATAGACGCGTCCGTGCCAGGTCCACCAGACTCCTCAACAGCTTTTTCCCCCAGGCTCTGCTTCTAAATGCTCTGCCCACTAATGCTACCACCAACTCCCACACAGACCCAAAGAATTGCCACAAAGGAAACTGTCACTTTAATAACTGTGAGATTATATGCAACTTGCCATAATTAAAAAGTTGTTCTTATACTGAACATAGACATAGCTATGCTAGATATGTAATTTTTATACCTTCAGATATATATTTGTTGATGTGTGGTTTTATTTGACACTGGGTTGTAGAGGAACAAAATTTCAGTCCACCATGTGTTTTGTGCAGATTTTAGAATGAAAATAAAGTTTCATGACTGACTATAGCCAGCAGCAGATTAGTTTAGCTTAGTATGGAAGCAGAAGGAAATGGCAGTGTCATGACCCATGACCTCGTGTGTCCCTCCACACCTAACTACAGCAACTCCATCATCCATTGGTATTTTTATCACCTTTAAACAGAGAGGCAGCAGCAGGATATTGTTGCTGACTTGCTTTACATATACCAAAAAGTTAAAGAAATGTGGAACCTAGCAAGAAGAAGCTTTAATCCAGAAAAATCCAAATGCTGCATGCAGTAGCATGCAGTAACTGTGCAAACAACATAAAGAAGACAAAAACTGGATTCAGACCACAGGTGTCAGGGAGTCCTGTATAAACACCAGTTATATTTTCCAGCATAAGATGTAGGCAGAAGACAGCAGGAAGCTAGTCTAAGTTTACTTAGAATAATGTTGTATAGTTCTGTTTTCTACTCTTGTACCTTCAAATATTCTAATGTTCGCTGAAATACTCACAGTCTATAGACTATTTGAAAAGGATTAAATAAAAGAAAAAGAAAAGAAGACGACACAATCTCCAAAAATGTGAATACCTCCCCGGATTTTTAAGTTTTACAATGTAGCTTTGGTTTTATTTAAGTTTACTGATGTACAATACTATTTGGAATGCTACAACGTTTTTTCTTATCATAACCACACAAAACAACATGAGTGTTAATGTTATAGTCATTAGATCTTTGATTCCTGAAAATATCCACCTTTATCTTTGATCAGAGCTTTGCATACTCTGACCATTCTCTGTGTTTTTCCAGGTATTTTGATCTCTCCCCAGGCTGTCTGCAGACATTGCCAGAGCTATTGTCCATTTGTTGGCTGCATGTTTCAAACCCTACAATCCAATTTGTTCCAGAGAAGGTCTATGGGATTGAGGTCGACTGACTGAAGAGGCCATATGATGATTGATAGCACACCGTATGTGCACAGCCTGTATTTCGGTGTGTTCTCGTGTGTTGTCTTGCTGCAGACAAAATTAGTGTCAATGGACTTGTACAGCATGATGCTGGAATGACAGCCATGCTGGTTGTGTACTGGATTTGTGGAGACCAGTACTGAATATTGCCCAGTTTTTGTTGATACTAATTACTGTGTCCACTTAGTATATGTAGCACTAGTCACACAGACTAGTGCTATGTATTTTGCTGTTCTTGTGGATTTTAATGTAAGAATTGTTTTTTTTTCAACACAAACTATAGAAATAAAACATAATGAAATATGTATTTGCAAATAACAATTGGAATGTAGGATTAAGATTATGTGAGGCTGATGTGTTGTCCTGTCATCTAATTTTGGACTTCCTTTAAGTCCGTTTTCTTTGGCTATTGCTTGAAGTACCAACCTGAAACAGTTGTTGTGGAACTTGTTATAGGAAGCCATGGTAATGAGACCACCCCAAGCACAGCCCAGGGAGTAGAAGATCTGTGATGCAGCATCTCCCCACACCTACAAAACAAACCCACATACAGTCAGTAGAACAAAAAAACAAAGTAAAAAATTATTCCTCTTTCTGATTTACCTATCCATCTGTCTGTTCAGGTAAGTGATTACCTTTGCATCAAGGACCTTCTGCCACTGTGGAGTCAGGTAATACTTGATGCCATTGATGGCTCCATCCAGGGTGATGCCACGGATGAAAAGGATGGTCAAAACCACATATGGGAATGTGGCTGTGAAGTACACAACCTAGGTACATACAGTGGTAGTCGTAAATGGTATTATACTTATACAGTGCTTTTCTACACTCAAGTGCACTCAAAGCACTTTTATACTATTTGTCCATTCATACACCAGTAGAACAGCCACCGGGGACAACCTGGGGTTCAGTGCAAGGACACTTTGACTTGTGGACCAGGGAAGACAAGGATCAAACCACCAACTCTCTGATTCATGGTTAACCTGATCTGCCTCCTGAGGCCACTGCCACCCCCCAGTGGTGAAGCTGAAAATTGGGTTTTTTTCATAACAAAGCATACTAAAATCACAAGCTTTTAAGTGCTCATATAAGTGTATTACTGTAAATAATGTGTATAGTGTATAGAGTGTATAGGTCTAATTTTAATATTTCTTCTGTTTGTCAGCACTCAAGCCTTAGTGTATGTAAATGTGTTCGTGTGTTCGTGTGTGTGTCTGTGTGTGTGAAGCTGACCTTTCCAGAGGATTTAACACCCTTGATAAGACAGAGAAAGACGACACACCAGGATACAGCCAGGCAGCCCAGGATAGGGAGACGGACCTCGCCAAAGTTCCCAATATCATCAGAAATGTTCAACACGTAATGTCTGAGAGAAAGAGAAATATTAACATATTTTGTTTTTCCAGGCTATAAAAGTTGTTGCTTTTTTTTTTCAAAGTAAAAACTAAAAGATCTCTCCAGGTTTACACTTTTACTACACATCTATGATACAATTTGGGCTCTAGGCTTTTATTTTGTCACTACTGGCAAAAGGTCTGGCTTTTCAAAAAGATTTGTCTTTGCAGTGTAAGTTTTACTTACAGTAGATACCAACAAATTCACAAGGCAATGATGTTTTACTGCAATGTAATCACTTTGTTGCATTGTTAGTAGCTTTTCAGTGTCCTTTATTGCTCCATTACAAACAAGCAATTAAGATGTGCCCCAACAATGTGGCTAATTGTCATAGCTCTCGTAATGTGGTAGGGAATAATTAGAATTAGTTCTTATTGCACGAGCAACTGAGCTGTGAGGGTCTCAGTGCTATAACTGCCCAAAATACTTATCAAAGTTATGTCAAACACAGACCCCTGAAACCAGAAAATAAGCTGCTGGAGGACAGATTTGCTTAATATCCTTCTTGTTTGTTCCATGTTGGATCTGAACAATATTCAAGTGGTGTTATACTAGAGTATATGAAAGCTTCAACCTGCAGCCAATTAAATTCTTAAAGCCAGCTGTACGCAGCAGAATCTGAAATGCAGGGCAATTGCACACGATGATCCACTGTGGGCACCTTGATTCAGTCATGTGCAAACAATACCAGATTGCTCTGAAATGACCACAGCAACTCCTGTGCTCCTGGCACATTAAACACAGAAGCTCTGTGTTCTCCTGGTGGAGCTGTGACAGCCAGAGAAGGTTCAAAGGAAAAAAAATCTTTAGACAATTACAGATGTCTCATTTATATCCTCTTTCTTGCTCACTTCTCCCATAGAGCTAATCATCCATTCAATCCCCATCAACCAGATGTGTAATGTGATGGAGAGGATAATTGATCACAGCACCTCACTGATTTACGTTTCATATCATCAAACTCTTTTCACATAGTGCAGCTGCACCTTTATTAAGGTAAAAAGCAGGTGGACTTGGACCTGGGCTCAATAACCTTAGATCTTAACTAGAACTTAATGCTGATAGTTCAGGCTCCACTGATGAAAGGAGCTCACTGAATTGTTCCAAACACTGAATAATAACAGGGGATAACTTCCTGACTGTTACCGCTTATGACCCTATCCCACACTGCTCACAGGCTGCCACACTTCCAGCCAAGTCTAGTCTAAATATCTAAATGCTTTCCACAATCATAGGGTATTCCTGAGCAAGCTCATTTTACAAGTGCGAGTCAATTTGGACCTCTTCGTCAAAACAAACTGTAAAATAGCAATCCTTCCATGATTTTCTTCATGAGGATGATTTCTAAACTGGGCAACATTGGTAACAGGCATGTTATGAATTACTACATCCATTGAAAAACAACTTCAACTTAAGATTATCATACTTTTAATAATTTCCTGAAGTGTTGGTTTGAGTTTAGATACTAAAAAGTTGGGAATTTTGCAGTTGATATTCTGCACATATCAAACCAAAAAATATTCAAAAAATAAAATAGTTCAATGTTATTTGTAAAGTTGAAAATATAATATTTTCACTTAGTTTTACTTAATGGTATTGCATTTCCTAAATTAATATTATTACTCTTTTATTTTACTTACTTTTAACTGTAATGTCAAATTGGAAATGGAGCTAAAGTCATCAATCCACATTGCACTAAAGTATGTCCTCAGCCACTGATGAACAAAACGCCTCTGATCCACTTCTTAGGTTGCATTGTGAATTGTTTGTCACCAGGATTCACTTCCTGTACTTACTTCCAGTACTCCTCACTTGGGCTGGTCCTCTTGGTGCGGTTCACTACCTCGGACACCCCTGCTACCAGGCTGGTCGTAGCATTAGCCAGGCTGGCGTTGAGTTGGTGGCCACTGCCTACCACTCCGCTGCAGTCGGCCGTGTTCCAAGGGTTATTGCAGTAGGTCCATGGAAGCAGGTTTGTCATGGACATGAAAAAGTAGTAGAATGCAATGCAGATAACCACGTTGTAATAGATCCCAATGTAGGTGGACACCACCATCATGCCATAGCCCACGCCTGGAGGAGGAGAGAGACAGGATGGAGGAAAGGATTATAATTTTGATGTGAAGCAAATAACAGGTTTCCCACTACTAACCTACAGTCTGTTTTATGTCTTCTGTTTTATTGTATAGCTATATGTATAGGTCACGATAATCAAAAAGGTTTGCAGACAAACAAGCATTAGGTGGTTGGATAATCCCTCACTGTCCTGTCACTAACACATCTAATTTGGTCATACAGTGGCTGAATGTAGTCAGCCTTGTTTTTTTTTGTGGGAAAGCAAGTGATGACTGATAATCATATCCATGAAAGACTTCCTAATGAGCTCACCTCACACTTCAATTTGTTATAATGCAGTTAATCTTTACATAGTCAGAGCTCTATTGCTCAAAACCACTGTGCCACGTATACAAACACACTCACCTTAATCTCGTAGGGTATGACTTTTTGTCACAATATTAAAGTTGAGTTCTCATAACACATCATTTTACAGACAGCAAGAAGAGCAGAGACACAAATATGCACATGCATAGACACACAACTAACCTTTGAACATTGGGCTGATCTTCCAAACTCCCAGACACCCCAGGCTGGCAAATTGACCAAATGATAGCTCAAGAAAGAAGAGAGGAATGCCACAGAACACCAACATGATAAAATATGGTAGCATGAAGGCACCTGCAGGGAAGAAGAACAGGACAGAAACTCAGTCATTGTCATGATTTGCAATTAATGAGAAGTAGAAATTGTACATGAATTTGTGTGCAAGTGTGGAAGTGCTATTTGCTGTTATATCCTTTTCAACCTTTGTGTTAGTCCAGACAAAAAAATTTAAGCCTAGCAGGCACATACAATATCAGTTCCCTCCTATACTGCTGTCTGAAGGAGATAATAACTACTTTACAGCTAAATGAGCACAATGAAGTCAGGAAATGTGGAGGTGCCGGATCCATTAGCACCAACAGAATAAGAGCTGTCAGACCTGACAGGGTGGGAATGTTAAAAGTCCTATAAATATATGTTTTCCAAGCACACAATACAGCAGTACCACATGTAAGCAAGACAAATACACTACATGTTATACACATGTAATAATGATGTATAATCGTTAGGATGTATATATAACGATGTATATATATATATATATATATATATATATATTGTTACTATGCTGTATAGTGGGTGATCATACCACTTACATAGAAAATATCAAGCATATAGCAATCCAAAAAAAAAAAAAAACTGCAAAGAAAAACAAGTTAAATCCATAAACCTCATCTGTTTTAATAACCTCCCCTCAGTGAGCAGAGAGGTCACTGAATGTGCAGCTGAGTCTGTTCAGTGGTGCAGCAACTCTGTGTTGGGGCACAGTGGACAAGAATCCAGACAGTGAACTTAAGGGAACGTCTGGTGTGTATGTGCATGCGTCAGTGTGTGTTTTTATATGACTGTCAACATGTAAACTAGGCTGCCACAACCAGCTGAGACTGAACAATACCAAAACCTCATCACTGTGTGTGACATGCTGGTAAAGCTCAGCTCTCCTGTTTGCTCTATACTATCTTCAGCTGTGTGGGAGCGAACATATGGCCTACATATACTTATTCCATGTATGGTAATGCAGGTCTTTTACATGTATTACCACTCCAAATATTTGCAGTGTAAACTAAAGTTGCAGTTGTGAGTGAAGCCAAGGAAAGGTCTGAATCACCTTGACTGAAGCGACTTACTTTCACTATGCGTTGGAACTTTTCTAGGACTTTTTCTACGCAGGATAAAATGGTATTTAGGAAACATTTTAGTCCATTGAATCTAGAGAATTTAAGACACATTGGAGTAGAGGGCAGAAAGACTCCAAAATAAGCTGACAAAGCTTGAATATATTTTATTCTCATGATATTAATGGTTGAAAACAGTGGCTGCGTAGTGAACAAAGCACAACAACAGCAGCTGAATTCTATGTTTACATTTTGACAGCATTCACAGCTCAATAAACAATAACACACTTAACCAAATCTAGGCTTCATACTTATTATACACTTTGTATTGCAAGAATAAAGAGTGAACTGTTTTATGGAAGAAGTAGACTGCTCCATTGATTAGGATTGAAGGACACCTGTTTCATCCTACAGCCAATAATAATCAGCTTTGAGTTAAAAACATATGAATATGGATTATGGTCAACACATTGGACCCATGGAAAGATGTCAGTTAGGACAATTTTAAATTATATACACAAAAGACATCAGATTACTAAATATTATGTTAATAAGCTGCACTAAATGAACAAAAGTCAGGCTTTCCAGCACCAGAATGCTGGTTCACTTTTAATCAGGAATCATCACTGGGTAACCTAGGGCACTATTTTTAAAGCTCAATTAAACTGTTTCGCTCTTCCTGGCTTAGCATGAGTCACTCTGGTTAAAAACAGAGCTACTAATAAACCGAGTCTATCATACTGAATAACTACATAATGACTATTACAGATTCACTTTAATTGCTTGGGTTATTAATTCCCAGCAGGATTCCTGACTGTGTCGGGGATTTTACACCGACACCTCATCACTGCTACAGACTCTGTGATGATAACTGTGTGTTTTATAGTGCCATTGCAAACACTGTTTAATATTTACCAATAATATAAATAGACAGATATCAGGCATTAACTACTTTTCTCTTCCTCTCTCCTCTGTTTTAGCATCAGAAACAGTTGGACATTACTGTAACTTTTATACACAATATACACAATACATCATCAGACTTCCTACTTGTTTTGCTTTACCTTAATATTTAGAAATTATTTCTATGTTCCTACCAGTTCAGCAGCCAGTTTTGCTCTAAACAAATTTGTAATTTATGGTTCTCACACTGTCAAATCTGCTTCTGTCACATTTAAGCATTCATAGCTGAATAGGAAATACCCAGTCTACACAGAGCCAGGTAATAACCAGCTTCTGATGCTGTTTTATCCTGGATGGCCAGTATTACCTCTGGTCTCTCCTCTCTGTGGTCAGCTGTACTGTGTTTTAATGAAGCCCAGTTAACAATATTTTGACTGTTAAAATAAAAGTCAACATATTTTTGTGCCAGCAGCTGTGCGATATATCAGATTTGAAACAAGTGTTAACAAAAGGTCTTAATTCTAGCAAACTGTATGTAGTGTTTGCTATGTTAGTAACTTTGTGCTCATAGATCTTTGATTAGATGTGAAACCCAGTGTAACAAAATATAAATATTTATCTAGTGCAGGAGCAGTTATTTATCTAGTGCATTGTTCACTTCCTGAATATTGTTTTATGCACTGTCCCGTTCTTCAAATGTATTTTAAAGCAGCTTCATGTACCTGGTGTGTCTTTGGACAACAATAACAAATGACATATAAACCAAAACAAATGAGCTCGACTCTATATTGTAATGCATACCTCCTCCATTCCTGTAGCAGAGATAGGGAAACCTCCAGACATTGCCCAGGCCCACAGCATAGCCCACGCTGGTGAGGACAAACTCAATCTGGTTGCCCCAGTTCCCTCTTCGAGAGTTTTCATCCTTCTTCACTGGCTCGCCTGGAACTGCTCCGTTCTACAACAAAGACAGAGTGAGAGACAGAGGTGACTTCAGGTGACAAGCTGGCGAGTGTGCCACTGAGATAGTGCCGCTGCAGCAAGTCCTACGCCTGCACTGGGCACATGGTTTTACCAGCCTAAATCTGAAATGGACAGAGAGACAGAGAGGATTTTGTTGCTCTGAGGTCACTAAGTGTTATTCTCATCATTATCATGCAAAGCTGTTAAATAGTCTTGTAGAGTTGAATTACTCATGTGCCAAGATTCCACTCAAAGTTATTGAGTATTTTCTTTAAAATACTGGCTCCTGTAAGTCTAACATAAGGTGGGTGCACTGGAGCAGACGGGATGTAAAGTGAAATCAGCGCCTCAAGAACAGCCCATAAGCATTTGGCCGTGTTGTCCTGATTTCCAGCTTATCCTCTCCTCCCTTCCTCCCTCCATCACTCCATCTGCTGGCATCAGATGGTCCCTTTCTCTTGACCTCCTCAGTAACCTCAGCTCTGTCTGTCTGGCTGGCTGTGTGTGGCTGCACATGAAGACAGTCGTGCTCTTGCAGAAAACTAAATACAACTATTTTAGACCATTTTTACACAGGTACTTATAAAACACAACATAGTGAAGTTTTTCCTGAAGCTTGTCACCTTAAAATGCAGAATTTTGAGATTATTTTTTCCTTTTTACAGTGTACAGTGTTTTAAGGGAGTTAATCATTATATTTATATAAATAGGCTTGACCAATCCCTTAAATATTAAACTGAGCTTTAATTTTGATGTGTTTAATTACCAGTCTCAAAAGTGTGGAAAAGAAGGCAAAATATGCTATTAAATATATATTTTGATTTTTCCAGTATAATATAGTTTATGTTTTTGATATTTGAATTTTCTTGCAGATAATCACAGACTGTAAGGGTTGTGGTTTTCTTTAATGTTTTAAAATGTACATCCAGCAGGTCTGGTGCACGTTTCTGTAAATGTATGTTTTCTAATCCCAGGCAGTCTGGACATAGTTGGATGTATGCAATAATAATAAAACTTCACTCATTTATTCATTTATGCTGCCTGTGTTATCTTTGGTTAGCAGAGCTGGTGTTTCATAGGCTCAGTGAATGAATGGCCTCATATTTTCAATAGGAAAGGCTTTGAATTTGACAAAATGTGAATACCGGTCATAAAAGCAGTTTTCGTCTTTCCAGCAAACTGTTAATTCTCAAACAACTTTCTGTGTACTGACAACTTCGCCAAAAGACAAAACGGCTTTAAGAACATGCCTTAAAATATTAGAGTTCAGCTGACGGTAATAGGATTTGTTTACAGAGCTGTTTGTGAACAAGCTATTGCAACACAGTTTATAAAAGCAGCAATATTTCTGTTTTATAAAACACAGGACACCAACTCCTGGGGATAGGATTCTGCACAGACACAAACCAGGCACTAGAGAAGAACACACACTGCTTCCAACACAGAGTGAGACATCTTGTTCATCAGCAAAAAAAAAAAAAAAAAAAAAAAAAAAAAAGTCAACAGCATCAACCACAACAGCTACAAACAACATCAACATTTTGTCCCCATGGTGCCATAGTTTAACTTTGAGGCAGTGCCAAGCATGACTAATGAGAGAAAGAGAAAATCTGCAAAACAGCAACAACCACACAAAACAAGCAGCTGCCATAGTTTCCCCAAAACTCAGTAGTTTGTCTTTGAGTCTGGCTGTGCTTGCATGTTAGGAGGTTCAAATAAAGAGCATTTCTCCAGCATCCTTGACCTTTCATTGTGCACAACTGAAGGCTGCAGGTGGGACAAACAGGAAGATCAACAAACACAAGTGTTGTTGGAGTTCAGTGTGGGGAGATGCTCATAGCAAACCCACGGTCACAGTGGTGTGTGAGGAGAAACCCCATGTGGTGAGCCCACCATCGCAGCGGGACGGACATTACAACATCTCCGTCTTTAGTTGACTTTGGAAGTAGACACTGAGACAGTGTGCAGCTGTGTGTGCTCTTGCTGCACGTGTTGTATATCTGACTTCCCTATCATCAACCAGGTGTGACCCCTCAGAAGATGCACAACACACATGCGCATTCATAAACACACATGTTGACAGTTTGGCTCAGGTCTGCTACTTGACAAACAGAGCAGGAAAGAAAACACTGAGAATAGCAATGACCTCTGGATCTTTGGTGTCCACTCTCTAAAAAAAATCAACCTGACATTATGAAACAGACACACTGTCGGATGTATGGAGTTCATATTCAATATGAAATTGAGTGAATGCAAAAAAGTGGTAAGTCAAAAAGCAGCTGAAGTTATAAAGGCCTTTATGTTCTCATTCCCTGAAGTATTTCCAATAGAGATGCAGGTACACTAAAAACAGTTTCATTAATGTCAGTACATTGGGTAACTTTCAAAGTTACCCTATTTCATTTAAAAATAAAGGCCAGATATTTGATTTGTATTCAATATTAGCAGATGTGAGTTAGAAAACAAGATCAATAGATTATGCTAAATATCAATAGACAAAGAGCAAACAGTAAAATCTCCTTAGCACAAAGACTGGAAACATGGCAAACAGCTAGGCTCTGTCTGAATGTAACAAAATCCAATTACAATACACTAGCATCTCTAAAATTTCCTAATTAGGAAGTATGTCTCATTTGTTTAATTAGCACAAAAATGTGTAAAAAAAAAAAAAAAAAAGTGTAAAGACAACACACTGTGGTGTCGGGCAGGGTTATGTGCCAGGCTATTTCTTGGCAAAGTTTCTTGGAAACTCCACCATTTGCTTGGCAACCTCACAGTGTTAACAGGACTCCAGGAAGTTACTTGGCCTGACCAAGACATAGTCCAGCACGTAATGCCGTGAAAACACTTTAACGTGTTGTTTTTATACTCTGGGTTTTGTATGGATTAAACAAACAAGAAGTGTGTGGAGTTAGACTTTTTTCCCTTTGGACAGAGCTGGGATAGCTGTTTCTAGTCTTCGTGCTACACTAAGCTGGCTGTAGAGTTTCATATTTACCATTTAGACGCTGCAGTTGGCCAGTTGGAGTATATATTAAAGATCAAGGGCATTTCTCTAGGCTTACCTAAATTATGTCTTAAAAAAGGTACTATAGGCACATGTAATCCTCCATGAACAACACCCTCAGTCAACCAGAGAGGAGCACATCCATTTCTTCTGACATGAAAAGCTCTTGTGTTATTATGGTTGATCCTCCAGCTACAGGTAGGCTCACAAGATCTCACATTCTCTGTAGTCTGTAGACAGGTTTTACAGTAACTGAATCTACTGGACAGAAGAAGTGGACAAATAGCCACAGTAGAAATCAGAGGAGTATCAGCCTCATAAACACCATCTATTGACTGAACCCTCCGGGCAAAAGTTGAATCTTCTGTTTTTCATGACATCCCTCTGTCCCTTGATTGACCCTGACGTCTGCCTCCCTCCACCCAGGTGTTGTAGCCTGTGGTGTTGGCTCCCAGATGCCCTCTGGTCAGCCAGACATACAGACAGATACTCCTCTTTCCACATCCCTCCATTTCTCTGTCACATGGTTTTTTTGGAACCATCTGGGCTTTATATAAGACCACACATGCCCCCCACCCATCTATCTATCTATTAAGTTTGCAGCTTTCCTCTCTTTCCAAGATCTCTTTGAGTCAAAGCACTGACTTGGTTGAAACTTGTCTCTGTCTTTGCTGCTACTACGACTTCAGAAAGTGTTGACAAATTTAGAGCAAGATACATTGACTTTGATGACAGATTTATGAGGTAGGACTTGGGCTAATGTTTCATCAATATTACACATTTCTAACAAGATTCATTTTTTTAAATTATAGAAAATGGTCTGGTGTGGTGCCCACTGGCGGCTCCATCCTCACTTGGAAAAAGCTGCGAAAGACAGCAACCAAAAAATCCTACAAAACAGCAAGAGCATGACATTAACACGACTAAGTTGTTAACTGATCCTTGCAGCTGTGGCTGTGTTGACTGGAAGTGACATTAATGGGGCATATATGTCAACTACTGGTGTCAAATGACTATTTACGAACAAGCTACAACGTACTGGGGTGGAAAACGACTTGTGCAAGCAAGTAATGCAAGGTTTTTATTGACCCTTTTTGGAAACAACAAAAACACTTTTTAAACAACCTAATGCCACAGACTGTGTGCTATATCTCTCCCTAAAAGTCTCATTTCATAGAGATACATGCAACAAGGCACACAGCCTGTAGAATTCATCATCCAAACTACTAAAAATGCCATTTTGAATATATCAGAACATCTATCATCGACAAAATACATATGTGATGCTGTCATTTAAATGTCAGATGATGAAGTTTGAGAGAAACATTGGTGTTCAAATTGGTCATTTAATTTGTTTTGCTGTTTTCAAAGAAATAACTGATTACTGCTCTGCTTCATCACAAAATAAATAAATACGGATGGTAGGCAAATATTTTATTTTATTTTTCATGCCCCAACTTTTCCTTAGGCTGAAGTATTGTCTAAATCAAGCTTTGTTCCTGGTTGGTTTCTGATTAGCAGCGATCCCATTTTCATCTTCTGCGCCTACTGCTACATTCACCACTACAAAATATTCTTGCTGGCAGCAGTACAGCAGACTTCTGAAACTATAATCATAACAGGTTGCAGTCCAACAGTCTGTCAAACAGCCGCTGAGAAAATAAGAGTCCCTAACTCTTCTCTCTGCTAAGCTCTTCTTGAAAAGCCTGCCTGTCGGTGCCAAAATCTGAACGCAAAGGGAAATGCTGATCTGCGTTGTGCCGTCTCAGGCTGGAAGTGACATAAGGTTGGATCAGTGCTATTGAGTCAAAGAATGCATCATTCTACAAAGGCCTGCAGGTGTGAAGAGAACTGATGTTCTCTTGTGCAGCACTTAAAAACTACTGCGTACTTTCCTTTGAGCTAAGTTCTCAGATCCTAATGACTCTGATGAAGCTGCTCACTGACAACAAACACTGTTGTACTACCCTGTCAAAATGTTAAAATAAGTCAGCCACTGCTAAAGAACGCAAGCATACGTTATTCCTGAAAAAAAAATTCCATTCCCACTCTGTCCACGTTCAATATTGTTTAGTATAATGACCATACATCAGCTGTCCCTACTGCAGATGAAAGTTACACTGTTATATCACATTGCATCTAAACACTTTGACCATGTAGCAGTGTCACATTTATAAACACATAAACTAAATATTAGGGGAAAAAATGAAATCTAAAAATCTATGTTGCTGTTGCTGTTTCTCATCGTCCCTCCCCTCACAAAGAGCACCTCAGCTTTGTAGACACACACACACACACACACACACACACACACACACACACACACACGCACACACGCACACACACACACTCACACACTCACACACCACTGCAGCCAATACACACAATTTCACATATGAATTTCTATACACACACAAGACCATTCTGACAGACATCAGCACAAACCTTACAAACCAACTCGCCTGACAGCTTCGAGAGACACTGTTCACTGGAGTGTAACAAAAATTATTCACTATTTTATGGGAGCACACACACACACACACACACTTTAGCTTTGTGTCCCTTCCTTTGATGATCTCTGAGCTTAAGTATGTACACTATAAAAAAGGTGAGTGAGCTTTTTGCCTTGTATGCTCAGGTTACTACTTATTAATAGTGTTTTGCTTTGAATGTTCCATGCAGTTCCATTGCTCTCATGCACTTCATTAAGTTATCTCCTTAGCAAAAAAAGCAGGTCACAGCTCTTCATACAATTACAATAAGAAGGCAGGCAGCACAGTGCAGAACTCTGCAAAGGGCAGATAATCTCAGCTACAGAAGGTAATTTGTTAAGATCGTGCAACTGCTGACTGTGCGTGCCATTTTCTATCCGAATAATTTTATTTGGTGACACCTCCTGGTGTGCAGTGGCCTTTTACTGACATCTCACCACTTTCTCCCCCTCTCCTGACAAGCTGTCTCTATCTGCATATGCGCAACTCTCCCTCGGTGACAGTTCCAGTTGCTTTTTTTAAGCAGGAAAAAAAAATTATATCATTATATGAACATTTCGGGTAGCTATCCACTTGTACATGAAATATGCTTGAGTCGTAACATATATAGAAAAACTGGAAGAATTTAGCAAAAAATAAATAAATAAAAAAGCTATGTAATAAAGACTTGATTTCATACATACCTTAGACATTCCCACATACTGTATACACTGCCACACCTGATTTCCACAATTAATTACCCTGTTCTACATTTATCCTGTTCACAGCTTTCAGTCTCTCCTACTGAGCTGCTGTTACACTAGCTAATGTTATAGTTTTCACCACCAAGCTTGTTCTCAGCTCTGATTGTTCAGACATCCTGATAAACTTGTAAGGAACCTAAAGAATAATTGAATATTAGTGAATGTGTATTTTCACTAGTCAGAAAGGTAAGTGAAGATATCCCCAATAACATTTATACTAGTAGAAACTGTATTTGATGATGTTTTCAGCATAGTAGTTAAACTGAACCGCAAGACATGAGCTGTGCTGTTTCGACTTCAATTTGTAGACTGGCAGTGAAAAAATAACTTACATCAACAAAAGCTGAGAAGATTGTAATTATTTTCAGTATTAACACTTTTTTCTAAGCCAATGTTTTAGTTTTCAATTACGATTTTCAATGCCAAGTGCCATTTTTCACTGCCAAAGTTCAACTGTCACTGTCGTGGCTCCAAAAGACTAACTTTTTAACAAACAAATGTCACAGTGTGACATTGTAGTATTTCTCTCCCTAAAAAGTCGGTAAAGATTACAGGTAATGGGTTTGCAGGCAGTAATTGTCTGCTTTGGCTAATTCACCAAAAATAGGTGGATTAGAACATTTAAGAGAGGGAGAGAGAGAAGAATGAAAAGCCCAGTAAAAGCTTTTATTCTGCACTTGATTATATGGGGGACAATGGGTCGATGTAGTCAAGGGACATTTCATGATTTCCTGTCATGGTGCTCTGGCTAAATCAGCTACCAATATAAAGAAAGGTTAGTTATATTTAAAGACAGGAGCATTTAAGCTTTAACCAACAACCACTCTTGACATCTTTAATATCTTTGAATTTCTGCAAAACACCAGCAGAAAGTTTTGTTTTTTTTTTTCATTTTTGACATAGTTCCATGTTTTCACTTAAACACTTTCTCTCTCCTTATCCCTATTTCCAACCAGGTAATAAATAAACAAGTGTTTGTTTTGTCAGTGTGTACATGTGTTTCCTCCTCCTGTCTAGATGCAATGCTCATGGTTTCTGCAGCAGTGAGGTTTTTACAGAGAAGGACTGCTAGCCTGACACCCAAACTTTACTTGCAGCACCTGGTATTTTGAGGCAGTCTTCAGTTCAAGTACTAACTAGACCTGACCCTTATTGGCATGTGTGTGAAGGGTGGCATAAAAGGGAGAAGAAGAAACAGCTCACACCTGATCCACAACATGCAAACTTTTTGCACAAGCATGTGTACCCTCAAACAAACTGTGTTATATAAAGTGATAACCTGTGATATGAATGTGCTATGGTTAAAAGAGACCTTAATGAGCTGTGGTCACACGAACAAATTATTCTGGGTCAAAAATGTGACACTAGAATATGATGTTCACTTGGGATGGACCTGGATACAATGGGAATGAAGAAAGGGTTGAAAAATGGCAGGAAATGTCTTGTTAGGACAGGTTGGAGACATCTGTCCTAACACTAGAAATGGGAAGAGTCAAATCAGGGTGTATATATGGGTCTGGATGCAGTTCACATTACTGATCTCATCTTTATGAACATGGATCTTCTGCTTTAAGAAAACTGCTGATGGTGATGTAAGTAGAGATAAGAGAAGTGGTGAAATTATTTTATGTCTCAGCTGAAATAAAGATGTCAACTGTGTTTATTCTCTTTGCCAACTACAAGGTTGACCTTTAATGCAGTCAAAGACTCATTTGCATTTACACTGCTCACTATATACAGCAGTCCAATATTAATTCACCTCCACTGAATTTTAGTTGGTACAATACTGCCAAAGGTGAACAGGACCATGTTTTCTATGCCTGTAGAGAGTCATGAGAGCCTTATGACAACAAACAACAAATAAGGATGGAAACATGATATTCAACTTTCTCCTTCACATGATTGCTGCCTATTTACCACACCCCCAAGGTGCATCCACTGATTCATATCATGGCCTTGTCTTTTGTTTCCTGTTGCTCAATCTTCTTTTATATTTAAATCACAATCATGCATATACATGCAACCAGGAAGTGTGAAACCCTTTAAATGATCTTTACACAAGTCACACCTGATACTGTTACTGTATGTCCAGTAAACCAATTAGCTTAAAAAGGAACCCAAACCAAAGTGGTCTCTCCTCTGGGACAGGCACAAAAACCTGTTGTCATTTTGCAGACTTTCCCCAGCCAATTATCAGGGCTCAGTTATTCAGTGTGACACACGTAATCTCCCTTGCTCCACCTACACAGAGTTTAGCAAACATGTCTGACTGTGGAGACTGAATCCACTCGGCAGCTATGGGACAAAGAGCTCACCGGATCCCACCAAAAGCAGGCAGCTCAAAGCTTTCTTTATGAGTGGGCTCTGAGGTGAGAGTAATAGGCCTAAAGACAGTGTAGAGTGTAGCTTCTCAACCTGCTACCACTGGGGCCACATACCAACTGGTCCCACACTGGGCAGCGACTGAATGAATCCCCCTCCACGGTTGATTAAATGAGACTAATGTATAGAGTGTTAGGAGGAAAAGAGAAGAGGAAGAGGAGGAGAAGGATTTGAGCCCTGTCAGACCCCTAGCTTCTGGAGGGCACCCAGACGGTAGGGGTCATTGACAGGTTACATCACAGCACACACTAAGAAAGTTGATCACCATGTCAGGCATCTTCTGTTCACTCTAAAAGGTATTAGAGCGCTAATGCACTTGTTTTCTACTATGCATTCAAGTGCATCTGTTGGTGATGGTCACATCCATCCTCTGAAAATACGCATCCACAAGAACCAATTATGCATGTGAATGGACAAAGTGTATATTATGCTGTAATTATATTGTATTTATAATGTCTCTGTTTGATGCCATTTAGCAGCAGAAAATAAGAGTTGCAGAGTTTACATTTTGCAAAATATGAAATTTTGTGGGTCATTGAAAATCATCAGAAATCTGTTCTTCCAAAACTTTAAAATGTCACAGTCAGTTGGGCAGTTGGCATTTGTTTTACTGGGGATTTCAAATTCTATTTCCAATCTTAACACAACTTCTTCCATGAATTACAGGAGAGATTGTTTAAAAGTTTGTGTCATTGTCTCTGTGGCAAACCCCTAACCCATCATGGGGCCATTTGAAATAGGTGTTGTGTTTGAACATGTTCACCTGTGTATAAACTAGTTTATTTGCAGCATACTGAACCATTTAACACCTGAGACAAAGTTTTGAAGTTTGCACTCAAGGCAAAATACCAGATACATATTGCAGCTCTTTTCCACAGCTGAGGCCCTGTGCATACCTGGCATTAAAACAAACCCAAGCCCTTCCACAGCACTGATAACACATTGAGGTTTAATTGCCAAAATACTGTTCTTCAGTAAAAAAAAAAAAAAAGGAGTAGTCTGTACAATATGCAACAGAACTTAAAATCCTGTTCCTCCCTCGATTTTGCAGTATCATAACTCTCAACTCAGATTTGAACTTTTTTTATATTAAAAGTTTTACTTCTGGTGCCACCCAGTATGCAAATAACCAAACCAAAATTATTTTGTCTAGCTGTATGATTATGGACCAATTCAGTGTCCCTCTATTCACCAGTATCTCCCCACAGCTGTTCTGAGATATGTGAAATCTGATCTTGAAGCGGCACTTGGGATCTATTCTGACATCTGACTTGAACTGCAATTCCTTTCACCTGGATCTCGGCATAGCATCTACTGCAAGAATAAGACAGTGTTTGATGAGGTTGTCATCCAGTAAAGGAGGAAAAACAGTTCACATATTAGTCTGCCAGCATGTCACTTGTTAAATGGTCTTTGAGTTAAAACCAGCAACAAAACAATCATTAGTTATTGGTTATTGGATTGGTAAGAGAAATATCAGTAAAATGTGTACAAAACAGACCTGCAAGTCATTCAGATGGATCATTGCAAGGCCAGTTATTAATTGAAAAGCACAAATGCAAAGTAAACTTTTATAAGAGAAAAATCAACACTAACAAAAGCTCATACTGATGATAGGTCTACCACCACTTGATATAAATAAGAATTAATATGACATACTTCCATTAAATAATAGAACATTCGGCTCGACCATCACTTCATTGCCTCCACCAAACTAAAACCCTTAACTGCATCAACCACAACATACCTTGACATAATTTTCCATGGTAGAACTCTTGACACAAAAGCAGCATCAGCCTTTCAAATTGTTCCAATAGCCTGGTAACTAACCAACTTCTCTATTTCTGTGACACTTATAGCACTAAACCTACCAGACTGGAATCCCCAAATACCTTCCCCAGAGAGAGGAGGAGGGGGCTAGTTGTGTAGACGTCTTTGTAAAAATGAAAGATGGGGGGTAGGGCTAAGTAGGACCAAGAAGGGCTGAGTGGTGGGTGTGGTAGGGCAAAGGACAGAGGGTGGACATTTGACATAGTTGTGTGAGTTTCTACATGTGTATATGGCTGTGGACAGGTTTTTATGTTCATTTATGTGTTCTACATTTTCACATTTGTATGTAACTGTGCACCTCACAATCCAGCAGAGTGATAGGGCCAGAAAAATTTTTTTTTAATGGTTACAGAAAATCTATAATATTAAACAATTTTCTTTCTGTTTACATGACCTAAAGATAAAACCTGATGGAAAAACAGATTTCTTTATCAAATCGATGTGTAACTACACAGTAACTAGATCCATTTGTGCAACATCGAAAAAAGAAAACTATCACCAGGAAGTTTGTTCTGTTACCTATTGCAAACACCATAAACACTAGTAGCAACTATGCAACAATAACAAAAAGTAGCACTGTCAAGGGTGTCACTGTGGGTTATTTGTTAAAAAAAGATCATCCTAAATAAAATACCACCTCACTGCTGGGTATTGACTTAGAGCCACCTAAACTACAACTGCTTTCTTTAGTATTATTTTGTCATCTTTAGCAGTTCCAGCAGTCATTATTCAGGAGTCGTTCAGACATCTCCAAAAAAACAGCAACAGTGTATGTTACTGTCGCAAGTCCAGAGAAAGAGCTGGTGCTGGCGTGACAACAGAAGAATCTGAAGTTTGCGATTTAGGCGTTTTTCATTTATTTTCATTCATACATTGTTGACAAACAAGCTTTGAAATTGAATTCATTAAATACATTTGATATAAGATAATTATCATGGCAATTCCACAACTGTCACTAGTTTTGTGTCTGTGTATCATATGCAAGGTCCATGCAAATACCATGAATCTAACATTACCTATGTGGTATCCACAGAGGACTAATGTGATCTGACAGTCCCTTTAGCATCAGTTGATTATTTAGTGTTGGACACCAGCACCCTATTAAAGCCTTGTGAAGATTATCTCCCAGTTCAGAAATAAGCTGTTCTCTAATGAAACAATGGGATTACATGAATGTGAGTGGGCCAGAGAGATGGTAAGAGGCAAAGTGAAATCAAGACATATACTCAAAGGTCTTTAAGAGAAAGACAAAGTGACAGAAAGAAGAGTTAGAGACGGGCATGAGGAGCAGCGATGACTGATGTGTGCAGACAGGCAGGCGAAGCCGCTGCAGCCGCATGCACCCACTCCCACTCCTCCACCCCTTTACCCTCCCTCGCTTGTTCACTCATTTGCTTAATAAGTTCATTTATGCATAGGCCTTCATTGGGTATGGCTGTCAAGTGATGCGCGAGACTGGCCTGCGGAACCTCGCAAGCTGTTCACCTGCATGCATCTAACCCCCCACTCACCCACGCACACACAGTCGAGACACACCAACACACACACATATTCCAGCTTGCACAAGAGCATCGGCATCCAATATGGCCAGCAGTGTGAGCAAATGGTGTGTGAATACTGAGCTCAAATTGCAACAGTTCCACAGTATCAGCTGTGCAGCTGAAACTGTTTTTTTTTTTAATGTTTTGTTGACTGTACAGAGAGGTTGGTCATTAATGCACTAATGATAAGCTGAGAATTTAATCAGCAACTATCAAAAATACGCAACATTTTCCAAAATGTGAGGACTTGCTGAAATTCTTACTAACCCAAATGTAGTTGAGTTTTGGACTGATGGTCAGACAAATATGAAGACATCACTGTGCTATAAACTGGATGATGCACAATCATCATTTTTACAGCAAAACAGTCTGTGATCCTGAAGAACAAATTCAACCTTCCACAGCAAGTGTGATGTTCTGGCTATGCTGTGGCTGCTGGAGTCGATCTGCTACCCACTTATGTGCTGAGCCTATTTTTGTCAGACAGTGTCTTTGAAGTGTGAACTTCACTTGTAAATTTAGATAAATGCCTGTTAATGACACTTACTTGAATTTTAATACACAATTTCATTTACTTACTTTTTTTTTCTTAATAATTATTGAGGGTGACAAATAAATAGAAGGAAAAAAACAAGAGAGATATGATGCTGCTAGAGCCCATCCAAATTACCTACATGCAACAATGTAATTTTTCTCATTTACATATTTTGCTGTTACTGTTGTTAGATGTCAAAACTGGTGTGAAATGTGATCATAGCTCATAAATAGACTGCTGTCTTAGTCCAGGAAAAACAGAACAATTAAATTCAAGCCATTTACACAAGACAAGGCCACTGACGCTCAGAAGACAAGTTATGCTTAAATTGAAATCACAAATTATTACTCCAGTACATGAATTATTAAATTCTGCACACAAATACTTTTGCTTCCACAACATTTTCAGGACTCTCTGTTTATATGATGCAGTATTCAGGTCACAATTTGTTTAATTTTGCATGGTAATAATAAAGTCAAAATGTCAGGAATAAATTTGAAATGTCAAGAATGAAGTCGACTTCTTTGGTCCATCAAATCAAGTTTGGAGAGCGACTGACAGCCATGTAGCTTCCCTGCCAAAGTGTTGCCTATATCCCTAGATTGTAAAGCAGGACCCACCAGTTTGTCAGATACCACCTAAGCTGAGTGAATTATTAAATGCTGCAAACAAATGTACCAGTTTAATTGGACATCTACAAAACCACTTTATATTGGGCATTTTCCCAATATAATAGGAAAATGCCCAGTATGCCAGATTACCAGTCCAATTCTAGCAAAGGTGAAGTATAGGCTGGTAACTTCAAGGTTAACTTTAATGGAATAGGACTTGTGTTAAAGTTTCAGCTAAATTTAAGTGAAGAATACAGATGCACCACTTCCGAAACTCACCTTAACACTATAAGGATGTAGGACTTTCTCTTTGGGCAGATTATTTGCAGCATGTAAAAGGTGACACCCACTTTGGTGAGTTATTCAAATTTTACTGTATGTGCTTTATTGTTCTTTGTTTCATTATCTCCAACACAAACATATATCATCGGTTTTGCTCCATCTTTTGTTTGTCCTTGTTTGCCCACATTGTTTAAGCCCTCTTCACTTGAGGCAGCATCTAACAATTATCATCTCTGCGGAGTTGCCCTCAATCCTCAAACTGCAAGTGTGCTGCTTCAACAAGAGTGTGCAAACACTGGCACACGCACACACACGCACACACACGCAGCCCTGACAAGCATTATCAGCCCCCCCCCCCCCCCCCTTCTCATTTTTCCTTGCTAACACAGTGAGCATGCTGCCTCAACGAGCCTCATCATCAGCTCTTTTCTCCCCTGGTTTTTGCTTCCTACAAATCCATGACAAAGCTGATGAATAAGCCTCATCAGCCTTTTCTCCTCGCTTAAACTTCTTCATCTTTTGAAAATTTGTACCAGTGCACTGCACGTTTAGTACACAGGTTAGAAATGATTTAGGTTATTTTCTGCACATCACACATAATATATTTAGATTTTCTTTTAAAGCAATAGTTCTTTCTGATATACAGATTGTTACGAACACAGATATACTAATGTGTGTTCTCATTCTGAAGCAATGCTAGTTGCGTAGGCTTTAAGTGTTTGAAAAGCAAAAACTGACTTCAATGATTAATTCTATCTGATGGTTATTTCCAAGTTTCTATGCCAATTTCTAAGCTGTGGTCTGTAAGCTAAGTAGATATGGAAAATTGTAATTATTATAATCAAATGAAAAAAGAACTAGTACATGAGCACATAGTGCCTGCAATATCATCAGTATTGCAGTTTTACCAAGTGTTATGTATTTGTAAATATATACTGGTTTCAGAAATGTGGATATTCTCAAATCCCAGTTTTCAGAAACCTGAAGAAACTCGTCCAGAGTGACATGTCAACACCTAATCAAAGTTTATGATCACTGTCTGTTCTAACTACACAAGTCCTCAATTCACTCCACATTTCAGACTATAAATTTAGGAGAATACACACATTATTGCTGATAATGCAACCACAGGGGGGCACAATCCAGTGTCTTCATGTGCCGGTCCCAAGTCGGGGTAAATGCAGAGGGTTGTGTCAGGGAGGGCATCCGACGTAAAATTTAAGCCAAATCAAACTTCCATACCAGATTGGTTGCGGCCCGGGTTAACAACGACCACCACTGGTGCTGTTGACTTACAGGGTGCCAGTGGAAATTGGACTACTGTTGGTCAAAGAAGGAGAGGAGGAAGACGTGTTCATGGGCAAAGAGAGAAGAGGAAGGGCAGGAGTGTAGGACTTAGTAGGGACTTTGAATGTAGGACTTTGTCAGGGAAAACTAGAGAGTTGGCTGATATGATGGAGAGAAGAAAAGTGGATATTTTGTGCATTCAGGAGACCTGGTAACAAGGCCTATAGATTAGGAGCAGGGTTCAAGGTGTTTTATCATGGTGTGGATGGAAAGAGGAATGGAGTAGGAGTTATCCTGAAGGAGGATTTTGCTAGGAATGTTCTGGAGGTGAAGAGAGTGTCAGATAGGGTGATGAGTCTGAAGCTGAAAGTTGAAGGTGTGATGTTGAATGTTGTCAGTGGTTATGCCCCACAGGTAGGATGTGAGTTAGAAGAGAAGGAGAAATTCTGGAGGGAGCTGGATGAGGTGATTCAGGGTATCCCTGGTGGTGAGAGAGTGGTGATTGGGGCAGACTTCAATGGACATGTTGGTGATGGAAGCAGGCTACGAGAAAGTGATGGGTAAGTTTGGTATGCAGGACAGTTATGTAGAAGGACAGAGGGTGGTAGACTTCGCCACCCCGGTAGACAGCATAGGAGTTGTTGGTGGTTGGTGGTGTTTAGGATGACTCTGGTGGTGAGGAAGATGAAGAGGACAAAGGCAGAGCAGAGGGTGGTGGAAGTTGAAAAAGGAAGAGTGTTGTGTGGCTTTCAGGGAGGACCTGAACCAGGCTCTGAGCAGTCAGGAGGTACTTCCAGATGACTGGACAGCTACAGCTAAAGTGATCAGGGAGACAGGTAGGAAGGTACTTGATGTGTCATCTGGAAAGAGGAAAACAGATAAGTAGACTTGGTGGTGGAATGAGGAAGATCAGGAGTGTGTTAAGAGGAAAATATTAGCTAAGAAGAAGTGGGACACTGAAAGGACACAAGAGGTTAGACAGGAGTACAGGGAGATGCAGCATAAGGTGAAGGTAGAGGTGGCAAAGGCCAAACAAAGGGCATATGAGGATTTGTATGATAGGTTGGACTCTAAGGAGGGAGAGGTGGATTTGTACAGGTTGGCAAGGCAGAGAGACAGAGATGGGAAGGATGTGCAGCAGGTTAAGGTGATCAAGGACAGGGATGGAAATGTGTTGACAGGTGCCACAAGTGTGATGGAAAGATGGAAGGAATACTTTGAAGAGTTGATGAATGAGGAAAATGTCAGAGAGCACAGAGTAGAAGAGGTGACTGTGGAGCAGGAAGTAGCAAAGATCAGTAAGGATGAAGTGAGGAAGGCGTTGAAGAGGATGAAGAATGGAAAGGCAGTTGGTCCGGAAACATACCTGTGGAGGTATGGAAGTGTTTAGGAGAGGTGGCAGTAGAGTTTTTGACTGGGCTACTTAACAAGATCTTGGAGAGTGAGAGGATGCCTGAGGAATGGAGGAGAAGTGTACTGGTGCCCATTTTTAAGAACAAGGGAGGCGTGTAGAGTTGTGGAAACTACAGAGAAATAAAGCTGATGAGTCACACAATGAAGTTATGGGAAAGAGTAGTGGAGGCTAGCCTGAGGTCAGAAGTGAGCATTTGTGAGCAGCAGTATGGTTTCATGCCAAGAAAGAGAACCACAGATGCAATATTTGCTTTGAGAATGCTGATGGAGAAGAAAAAAGCGTATGACAGGGTGCCGAGAGAGGAGCTGTGGTTTTGTATGAGGAAGTCTGGAGTGGCAGAGAAGTATGGTCGAGTGGTGCAGGACATGCATGAGAGCTGTAAGACAGTGGTGAGGTGTGCTGTAGGGGTGACAGAGGAGTTCAAGGTGGAGGTGGGAATGCACCAAGGATCGGCTTTCTCCGTGGACTATGATGTTTGCAGATGGCATTGTCATCTGTAGTGAGAGCAGGGAGCAGGTGGAGGAAAATCTAGTGAGGTGGACATTTGCTCTGGAAAGGAGAGGAATGAAGGTTAGCCGAAGTAAAACAGAGTACATGTGTGTAAATGAGAGGGACTCAAGTGGAACGGTGAGGTAACAGGGAGCAGAGGTGAGGAAGGTGATTTAAGTACCTAGGGTCAACAGTCCAGAGCAACGGAGAGTGTGGAAAAGAAGTGAAGAGACGTGTGCAAGCAGGTTGGAACAGGTGGAGGAAAGTGTCAGGTGTGATGTGTGACAAAAGAGTGTCAGCAAGAATGAAAGGAAAGGTGGACAAGACAGTGGTGAGACCAGCCATGTTGTCTGATTTAGAGACAGTGGCACTGAGAAAAAGACAGGAGGCAGAGCTGGAGGTAGCAGAGCTGAAGATGTTGAGGTTCTCTCTGGGAGTGACGAGGATGGATAGGATCAGGAATGAGGACATCAGAGGGACAGCTCATGTTAGATGTTTTGGAGAAAAAGCCAGGGAAGCCAGATTGAGATGGTTTGGACATGTTCAGAGGAGGGACAGTGAATACATTGGTAAAAGGAGGTTAGAGCTGCCAGGAAGGAGGCCTAGAGGAAGACCAAAGAGGAGGTTCTTGGATGTAGTGAAGGAGGACATGAGGATAGTTGGTGTGGGTGAGGAGGATACAGAGGATAGGGTTAAATGGAGGCAGATGATTCACTGTGGCGACCCCTGAAGGGAGCAGCCGAAAGGAAAAGAAGAAGACACACATTATTGCTGATCCCTCTCATCTTGCATTTAAAATAAAGAAGACCTTTCAAGGTGAGTTGTTGATAGAGCTAAGAACAAGCAACAGAAACCAGTGGTTTAACCCTTAGATACTAAGCTAACCTTACTGGTGCAGCTTCATGGACTCAAATAAAAATTTGTATAATTTGAGAATTATGCAAGATGAAGTACTAGGTTACAGTGCAAAACAAAAATATCATATCTCATTTTAATTAAAGAATATCTTGACTATATGGGTATGGTACACGGTGGTGCAGTTAAAGGTCAAGGGGTGTCAATACAACTTAGCACTACAGTATATTTGTGGAAATACCTCACACGGACACAAAAAGTCCTGAAGTCTTTTATCCTGAAGTCAGGACCATAAAAGCCTTCTCTGGAACCCCTGCACCTCATAACGGTATATAGCTTCTATTCACATCAATCCTAATACCAGTGGCCCAAAGCATCAGGTTGGAAAATGCAATACTATGCCACTGAAAACATTCAGGCAGTTCACCTTTGCCATGACCTCAAGATTCTTCAGTGAGGTGTTTTTGCCTGTGGACAGTAACACTATAGCTTGGCTACTACCCACTGTGCCGCCCCTTTAAATAGTCTAAAACTGATAATAGCAGCTCCATGCTCACTGGGTTTAAATCATTTATGACTAACCACTTTGTCACGTGTTGTTATTTTTGTTTTGACAGCTATGAATCCTGGCATTCCCACTACTTTATGCTCACAAAAAAGATAGGAATGACAAGAAATGATCACAAAACCTGAAAAATGACAGTTCTTAGATGGATGTGACTAGATAACATCCATTCATTGCAATAAGATCTGAAGGTTAGACCTCTTTAACCCCAGCCAGACTGCCTCTTTTCTCCTTGTCTCCAGCAGCTGTCATTTTTAGTGATCCCATGGTGCGAAACACATTCTGAAGAAGTGATCCCAGTTTCTTATTTTCCTTTAACTACTTTGCTGCTCTGAGCTACATATAGAGTTCATCACAGATACAATTTGCAATATACATGTTCAGTTAAAACAAAATGATCTGTTTTATAAAGTCCAAAAATGATAAAAAACTGAATCGTTCCATAAAAAGCCATGTAAATGTGCTTATATTAACTAATATACAGAAAAATGGTGTTATTCTCATTTCATCTGATTGTGTTGACATACGCATTGAAAATGGACTTGTGAGATCCAGTGGTGAAGGACCGCATAGCTTTCTCTGGGCATCACCGAATCACTTCTCATCGAACTCTGTAAGAAAGTAAGTAACTGCTATGACTGCAAATGAACTGCAATGGGGAAATGTTTTGAATTTACTGTAGCTCTGATTTGTGCCACCACTGGCTTGTTCTACACAGAAGCAGTGATAAACATGAAATGATACAAACTAATAGTCAAAACATTAATCTAATGAACTGTCAAATTGTCCAAGATATTCCTGTATTAAGAAACTGTTCACATAGGACTTTCATTGACGAGAAGCAATTCTTCACAACCCTCACCCCAATCCTAACCTCATTAATGTTGGCAAAAGCTACAGTTAGGTTCTTCAGTTATCACCATTCATTTGCATATTTGCGTCTACTTATGCACAGTCAGAAACATTTCCCTCCAGTCTTTTATCGCTCTCCTCAGCCGACAAGCTCTGGTCAGCTTGTCAACCACCTGGTCAGCCATTAATTAATACCTACCCTCCTTTTGCACACCCAAATTAAACTAGCTGTTGTACTTACATTTTAAGTGTTATATTGATGAGCTTGGTATCATTGGAAAGGAAACACTTTCTAGTTTATTGTGACTCTTCAAATTTGGCTGAGGATTTTTGGTAATACATCTGGAAACACAGTTTCTACAGCTTCACGCCCACAGGTTGGCCTGGGGTAGGTAAACAAATCAGTCAAGCTTGCTACTACCCATCCACCCGTCCATGGATATAGTATACCCAGTTTACTGTCTATTGTGTGAGGCAGATGAGATCCCAGAAGCTTAGGGTTAGGAAAGTCATAGGGAGACTAGGAGATGGACAAGGAGCGTGCACACAGACATGCACGTACGCATGCAAGCACACACACACACACACACACACACATATATTTATTTTCTTATATATCTACTGCTGCCTTTCTTTCCTCTTTTTTTATTGCCTTGCTTGCTTGGTGCCACTTTGCACTTCTGCTCCATAAACTGCAACACCTGCTCCCACTTTGTGTGCAAGTGTGTGGTGTGAGCCCCTGATGGCATCCTACACTAGATGGAATGTACTGCACTGTATATTAGCAGCTACAATAACATAAATAAAACCGTGACAGCCTGCAGGGCAGACAGGCTAAATATGTCTATGTAAAATCATGTTGGAGGCATTAACAAAAAAGGTAGGTGTTGGAGTGACAGCACTCAGGCAGAATGCATCTACAGTGGAACAAATTGTACTTTTCTACAAAACAGGCCTCATTACCTCCTTGGCAAGGCAATATGTGATCCAGAAATCTGCTTACATACAAAGCAATATTTTGGGTCCATCTGTTAAAGCTATTTGTTATCTTTGAATATTTCAGACTAAGTAGTGATCTGCTGAGATTCACAAACAAGAAAACATAGTTCACTGTTGCACTGTTATAATACATACAACTTACATCAAATATCTGGACTGTAAAATGAATGAATCACTGAAGAATTTGCTGAAACTAGATGATGTTAAAGGAGTGACAGTGCAATCATAGCTATTGCCTGGATATAGAAATGGTATCCAATCTCATCCTTCTTTGCAGTAAAATGATGTCAAAGCCAATCCCCTTCATTCCCTTAGCAATTACCCGATCCTTCGGAACTCCTTATTACTGCAATTATTAGTCAAGCATGGTTTGAAGTTAACCATGGCTTTAGACTATTGTTGCAACACAGTGAGGCTGGTCTACTGCTGAGAGGACGGATGTGATCCAGCAGAAATCAAGGAACAGGTCTTTGATCAGAGCTGCACTTTTCAGAAAAACTACCTCTGAAATTTTGGCTGATTTTCACCACAGGACAAGTATTTGTGGATGGTGATAGAGATCATGGAAATGCTTCAATGGAGGTAATGCTGGGGTGCTGAAGATAGCAAGGGTCTACGAGGCGCCCACTTGTGGAACTCATTTTAGATTAATAAAATAATCAAAGTATTTGTGTGTAATTTTAATCTTTCAAATTATATAATTTATATACATTTATAGTTATTATTATTATTTCTAGATTTGTCGAACTACACTTGCAAAATGTGACATTCTTACTTTAAACTATTCTTGGCTAAGGGATGCTAAACAGCTGCTACAGTACATCACAAGGTTTCCATGAGCTTGTCACTATTCAAGTATGTCTGTCATGACTACTCAGAGATACTTAGTGATAAACAGTAGAAAAAATATGAATGTGAAATGTAACGTACAACAATTAGCATTTTGGTAGTACTTGGTAACACTTGTGTCACTCACTCATATAAGAATGTTACTCTTAGCACTAAATCTGTGTGTTGTCAGACTGGGCGCACAGTCCTGAAGAGGAAAAAAGTTGAATCCAGCTCAACTCTTTATGCAATGCAGTATTCTGGATATGTGGTCCGTTGGCAAATCACATACATGCAAGACGGCACACCTAGTGGATTATTTTGTTACACACATTACACACACACACCTCAAGGTTGTAATAACAAAAGACACAACATTTGCCACTGTGAGTGTTTCAAGTGCTCTGTTTTAATGTTTAAAAAGGTTAAATAGTGTTTCCTTGACTCAATGATAAAATGAAACAGCATACCCCAAAGAATACAGCACCTTCAAAAACGTCTGAGTGAAAACAACCTTAGTACTAAGACAAGACAGGGTTGTACCATTTAGGGATTTTATTCCCCTTTCGTGGTCTTGGTTTGACTTTTAACAGAGAGGAAGATGTATGCATAAGAAGATAGAGCTTGCAAGTGC
The DNA here is from genome assembly GCF_900324485.2 of Mastacembelus armatus. Taxonomy (NCBI): domain Eukaryota; kingdom Metazoa; phylum Chordata; class Actinopteri; order Synbranchiformes; family Mastacembelidae; genus Mastacembelus; species Mastacembelus armatus. The sequence continues at coordinate 6,361,904 of NC_046649.1, forward strand.
TCAGCTTCGTTAGTCTTCATCAAGTCTGCATGAGTCACAACTGCGGGATTTCACCTGAACATCCTAATTACCACTTCAACACCTCTATGGAAATGCTGCAAGAAACAAACAGTTAAAACTGCTGAACTGTAATTTAAACACAATCACGACAAGGCAGTTAAAGACAATATAGCAATCTATCATAAGACCTGAGAAGCCCTGGCAAAACAGCTTATATTATGTTTATGACATTAAATTATAGCATATTGAGATCTGTAACAACAACATTATGTAACCATATGTAAACATATTTTTACACCTTATAGGAACTCATTATCCATTTTGTCACAACCTGGAGGAATGAATATACACATTTAATGGTTTGAAATGATTCTATAGCTCAATTAAGATTTACAAAGTAATCATACGCTTTCCACTGGTACTGAGATCGGTATCAACTGATGACAGTGCTGAATGCATTGTGCTTTTCCCATGGCAGAGCTTTGATGATGCATTTCTATTCAAACAAAACAACTTCATGCACAATACCAATATGCTCTTTTCCTCTTAGTGGACACAGCTACATATATAACCCCTCTTCCTTCCTTTAGCAGTAAAGCAAGATGCAAACTGTACCTTAAAGTTCAAAATATTCCAGCTGGCATGCATAGATAACATATACTATGTCTGTAAATTCCTCCTCCATAGGTGACTGAAGGGACCATTTAAGGGTGCAACCTGTTTGTGTTTGATAAGGTTTAACTGCTGAATTTTTAGATAAACAAAACACACCCACAAACTACAATTCCAACAACACTAATAAGTAAATGTGTGGAGCACAACAACTTCTGCCATGTTCATGGCAGAAAACTGCAGTCAGTTTTTGTACTGAAGTGAAGATTTCATTCGACATTTACAACAGATTTCATTGATTAGTTAAAGATAATGTACCAAAACTTGTATCCATACGCACAGGGAGCCACTGCTTGTAATTATGTAGTCTACACAATTAAAACTATAAATACGGCCACTCCTGTCAGCCAAACTACTGGGAGAAATATGTGTGGGCATGTTACCAAATCTAAGTGACCCAAAATAAGAGGATTAACTGCTGTAGAGTTGTATATTATGAATGGGTTTGTATAATTGTTCTGATTCTACACAGACACACACATTATTTTTCTAATAATAATAATTACTTGCAAAGATATTTACATTGACTTACTCATTTCCTGGAGACCTATCCTAACCTCGTTCATAACTATTAACCCTAACCCTAACATCACGTCAACTCGTCAACCAAAACAAATGACCTTCTAGTCCTCACAAAAAAGACAAGTCCCCATATGGTGAGTGGGCTCTCAGTTGTGGTACTGTGTAAGCGGTACTGCTGCATGCATGTACACATTTTCACAATAAGAAGCTCTAAAATATCTTCAACCTTCCACCCACAACAACCTTCCATTCCTGAATACTGTGTGAGCAGTTTGAGCATCTGACGTCTCGGTGTGTGTGTGTGTGTAAAACTCTGGATTTGCCTACAGAGCTGTAGCAAGCTGACTCAGCCTCGACAGTACCAGTCGGAAACAGGAGACAAAAACTTGACTAACAATTTAAGCCGACAGCAAGGTTGTATATGCATCTGCACACACATGCACGCACACACGTGCACTTTTTTGTCTATACCGTGATAGAAATAACTCTACATCTTAAACAGTTCAGCAGATTTACAGTAATTATTTCAAAGTGACTCAAAGTTAAAAAAAGAAAGCTGAGCGAAGAATGTATGTGACGAACGTGCGATTAAAGGAGCTTGTGGGGGTGGGATGGGGATGGTGGGCATAAATATCGGTCTTTTCTGGACACTTCTGTTTTTCTACTCTGTCACTCTCTTTCACACACACGGCAGACCAGCCCACTTCCTTACCAACCACATCTCTCACAGTGCTGCCCGGACTTCCCACTGCAATTACTTATAAAAACTTTTCAGGGCCACCACACGTGGTTGGGTTTTTAAAGAGCTGCGTCCCCCTCCTCACGTGGTGCGGGGGGTATTGAGTCGTCACAGACCCCCTGAATGATCACCGAAAAATAAGGCGGCACAGACAATAGCTCGTCTTGATGAATTCAATTCTTTCAGGACCCTGTACCGTTGTCCAGGCAGCTCCGGGCAAAACAATCGTTGCTTTGATAGTCCAAGAAACACACACTCAATCAGTTGCTCTTAGAAACTCCTTCTAACTACTTCCGAATTAGGATCTAAAGATGATATACATCTGCCCGGAACTTGGGAAATGTTCGGTTGTCTTATTCCTTGAAGTCTCCTTTGATAGTCTTCTAACAAGATATGCCCTGCAGCATAAGCTGGTGTGTGGCACAACTAGTAAAGAAGAAACAACAGCATGTTTCCTCTACAACTAAAAAATAAATAAATAAATACATAAATAAATAAACAACAACAGGAAAACAATATGACAGAGTGAACTGACCTGATCTGCAGAGGAAGCAGCAATGGTGTTCGAATCGGACATGATTTAATGCTGTGACCCAGTGGTGCTTCTCTGCTGGCCACTGTTGGCTCCTTCATTCACACCTTGCCTTTCAGTTCCGCAGCGAAAGAAGGGGGAGAAAACACAGTATACCCTCCCTTTTGCCCTGGCTTGATTAATGCCTGAATTACTTTCACCTCATTTCATCTGATGGAGCTCTGCTTCCTCTCCGCCTCTCTTGCTCATTCGGCATGGTAGCCCACTCTCTCTCCCCTCTCTCTCTCCCCCTCCCTTCCTTCTGTGCCTCCCCTCCATCCCTCCCTCTTTTGCACTCTTACTTTTTACTCTCCCCTCCCGCTCTTTCTCCTCTCACTCTTTTACTTTCTCTTTCTGCGTCTTTCTGTCGTATTTCACCATTTTGGGAATATGCACCCACCCTCCTTCTCCTCAGTAGTCAACCTTCCCCTTTTTCCCCAACTCCCACCACCTCCACAAAAAAAGACACAGACCTCTACCTCCACAATGAATGGTTCGTTGTCATTCCAGCACCTAGGCTGAATACAGAGCAAGTAAGCAGGACAGAGGAAGAACGATGCCGGTGGAGGGGACAGGGGGGTGTTGAACTTCTAGTTTAGCTGGCCGGAGTAAAGTGGGGGGAGGTCTGGAGCACCCATGGGGTGCAGCCAAACTCTCTCTCTCTCTCTCTCCCTCAGATTGTCTCCCAAGAGATTAAAGTGAGGAGACAAAAAAAGTGAGGAGCCCACAAGTGAGGAGTCTGCACGCCTTCCACCGGACTCCCTTGCCCCCCACACCCCTGCCCCTTCTGTCTGTCTCTCTTATTTCTTCCGTTTGTTTTCAGAGGCAGCTGCTGCAACTCTGCAGACCACCAACAACTTCCCTTTCAGCGGCACTTGACTCTTCCAAATCCTCGTCCGTCTCTACACCCTGACATTGCCAATGCCTCCCACCCCTCCTCTGCTGTGTCACACCAAGAGGCTCGCTAAGCCAAAACCCTCCTCTTTCGCCTCGTCCACGACATATACACAGAGTTACATCCTTAGAAATTCAAGCGCTTCCCTCCTGAGCCTGTGTTTTGTTGCACACATTGTTGTGCCTGTTTGCCACCATATGGCTAATGGCTATGCAAAACAAAAAGAATGAGAAGAAAGCAAGGAAGTGAGCCTAAAAAAAGGTAAAAGTGTATCCACAATAGGGGTGTGATTGAGAGATCAACAAAAACATCACTCATGCAGCAGAAAGAGAACTCTGTCGCTCAGTGTGTCATGCAGTGTTGATTCTCACTGGATGTGTTACGAGTAATGTCAAAAGCTGACAAGCTATTGGCTCTGAGCCTAATGGGTGTTTGATAGCCGGGGACAATGGCCACTGCCGCTTGAGTGGAACCCCTCGAGTTATGTTTAACACGGGACGAGCAACGTAGACAGAATGCTATTCATTTGTCTATCAATTCAGAGGATTAGAATCTCAGAGTGGATTCAATAATGAAATCATTACCATATACCCGTCGTATTCAGTGTGCTGAGAGGAAGTACTAAGTACAATGAAAACAAATTATCCCAACAGTCATACATGCTGACACATTTAGAACAGATAAGTTGTTGTTAAGAGGTATTACTGCACTTGCGAAGCCACATTTGTATTTTTACTTTAAAGTAACAGATATTTAAAAAACATTTTTAATGCTCTAATTTCTTTAATAATGATGAACACTATTACTGCAATTTCCACAGGAAAACATGATGGCGACCTCTCGACAGCAAGAATATGAGCTTTGATATTTCTTGTATTTGGCTGAGCAAGATAAAAAAAAACTATTTGTACAACCACGTAAATGACTAATGGCAATTAAAGTATACAGACGATTCACAAACGTGTGACCAGCTTATATGTCTGGTGCATGTGGACTCCCATTGCAGTACATCATGCAGACCCTTGCGGACATAAAGAATGAACTGGTCTTTAGAGTGCAGTGGTGCTGTAGCTTAATTCTATGGAAAAGTGGTTTATAGTCATTTCTATATAAATAAATTTCTAAGTAGCTCTGCCAACACTAAATGCTTTGTCATTTTGCTAAGACAGATTTATACTTTTGCATAAAATATAACAACCAATCCCACACATGTATCATTCAATCTAGGTTCTCTCATAGTTTCTTCCTGAAGTCACATCCATCCATAGAATAATGCAGACAGGTTTCCCTAAACTATGGCAGATCATTAGCTCCTCCACAGGGATCCAGCCACTTACTAGCTCTGCGTCAGAGGGGGCTGTTGGTCTCAGATAAGGTCAAACCTAATGAAAGGATTAACAAGTGCACCCACACACACACACTCACACCCACCCATGCACACACACTAAACAATGGTTTAAACATGCAGGCATTAAGTTAGGGGACAATCTGTGAAGACTGTATGAATTTGGTGTGGACAAACATCCTAAAATAAATGCTTGTTGTGGCTGCAGCTGTGCTGTTTGTGGATTAGGAAAGGACTTGTTTCGTTAACTAACTGCCCTATTATGTTAGGTCATTTAACTCTAATTAGAGAAGCACAGATGCTGCTGCTGCTGATAACACTAACTTGTTAAAGTTCTCACCGGTCTCTTTGTATGTGTGCTTGCTAAAAAATGGCCTGTGAGGGAGAATAACAAAGTGCACACTGTTTTACGCTGCAAATTCAAGGTTAGAAAGCCTGTTGATGGTCTTGACACCAAGCACCTCACCTGTTCTCACACCCTGCACCTGAGTGCAACTCCACATCCACCCACTGCATACATGTTAAGTCTCTATTGCACTGATGGCTGAGGATTTGTTCAGTTTGGGTCTACAGCTAATTCCAGTTAATTACAACAACTGTTCTGCATTACTGAAGATCACATCTATTTTATCATAGCTGTTTTGGCTTCCCTTCACACTAAGCCAGTGTATCGAATGGCAAAATGTTACTTTTGCAATAAACAATGGTCTTGTGTTGTGAAGACACACGGCACAGGTACTGCAAAGCACCAACGTTAAGAAGCCAACTCTGTCTTGCCTAATGCTTCTGCAAAATAATGATTTGGCTGAAGCTGAAATTATTATGCAGCTTGTTGAAGAGTCAGCAGTTAGCTATTATAAAACTTCAATTTAATGTTTGGATATTGTTTGGATATCACTTCAGTTTAAACATAAGAAAGAATCAAACTTTCAAAATATCAAATTCAAATATTACAGTCTACAAGTGCAACAAAGCAACTGCAGTACTTTGGAAAACTGGAAGAAGCATTTAAGTGGCACTGCAGTTTTGTTTCAACATCAACAATAAATTGTAATACTAAACTAAAAAGTTATAAAGTGCACAGAAATTTCAACATCCCCATTTCCTTGAACAGTGCAAACTCCATTTCTTAATCAATCTCTAGACCATGTAATACATTTCAAATGTGCAAAAATAATCAAGGCATCTGTAATTTTTTCCATTGTTTTCCTACTATGATTTTTTTTTTAATGATCCAAACAAATTTAGTGTAACTGCCATTTTCTGTTACTTGTGAACGACAAGAAGCCACCAGCAATGTTCAGGAGCAGAAAGACAAACAACCAGGAGAGCAGTGTGCAGATCACTGATAAGGTCAGAATGAATCTCCTCCTTCCTCAAGGCATTTCTATTAACTTCCAAACACATCAATCAATCAATTACAAGTAAGCCTGAGGCCAAAATCCTGATCCTAAACTCCATCATTGAACATACAAAACAAACAACAGATGATGACTTTTACCAGTGTTTAAAGGGAGAGCAAAGAAAGAACTGCAATCAGATAACAATGTAGGGCAGGGGTGGTCAACTCCGGCCCCTGAGGACCATTGTCCCACTTATTTCCCAACTATCCCTGCGCTTTCAACTTCTCATTGACTGAACACACCTGATCCAGGTAATCAGCAGTGGGTAGGGCTGGGCAGTGGCCCTTGAAGACCGGAGTCAGCACCCCCCCAGCCTGATATAGGGTTTACTACTGGGGCAGCTCTAAGCAAACTCTATGTTAATTATGTTAAGCAGTTAAACTATACTTTGCCTGGAGGATGGTTAAAAACTAACTATTTAAAGTATCTAAACTAACTATTGCACTTTTTTCAGTCATTTTCTGATAGTGGTGTTGATACAGTTGATGGTTGCAGCACTCTTCATAATTTGTCTTATATAATGTATTTTAAGTAAATAAATAAGTGTGATTATGTGATTGTAGTACTTGTCATAATTACAGTTCCTCTAGAAAAATCTCAATGCGTACCTATGACTCTATAGTAATCTACAACTACTTAGGTAGTATTCAGGTGTGTTTTGAACCGTGAAGGAGTTTGACGGTGCATGAAATATAATAGAACACACTGCAGGTTGGGTGGGGAGGTGGCAGAGGAAAACAGGAAAAAGGTTAACAAAAAGACACACCACTCAATCATGAAGACACAAGTCAGAAGAAGAAACTAATCCTTTCTTTGAGTTCTGTTGATTTCATGTGGTCCCATTTCTTTCTTTTTTTCAAAGCCCTCTTATCTGTATTGACAAATAAATTCAAATATCACTGCATACTGATAAAAGACATACCTCTCCGATGCCTTTCTTTTCTGGGCTGAGACAGCTTTGTGATCCAGAAGGTTAGTAAAAATAATAAATAAATAAACCTGGTAATCTACTAAACTTTAGAATTATACAGAATATTGTTTCAATCGGTCCTTCCACAGTCTCATGTGATGGCCATAAGTACAAGTTGTACAAGACTGTCTGTGTTAGGCCTGTAAGGGATGTTTTTTTCCTTGTTTCCTTGTAGAAACAGTAGCAGATGGCTCTTTGAATAAATCTGAAAAAGCTTTCAGGATTGTTTGCTGTGTATGTAAAAAAAAAAAAAAATTAAATATGTAAGTTTCCTGATACTTGTCCAAACCACTTTGCACTACTCTCTTATACCTAAACAAGTACGATAGTTTGTGCAATCCACTTTAAAGTGAGCATGCTGATTTTAAACAAGACAGTCATACATCAGAAAGCCCAAAGTCCAAAGCAGAGGTCAAACAAACTGAACTTCAACATGGAGAACGGCATCAAAACTGACCTTAATACTGAATCTGAAAAGGCAATGGTCTTTTCTGCTGGACCTCATTTTTCCCAAGACAAAGGGATAATTTTAAGACGTACTTGTCTTCTGCCTGTAGCAGCCTATTCTGTATTTTTTAATGAATTTAGTCTTTCACCTTGATGAGGAGATGATGTGAACTATTTGGGGGGAAACATGATTTAATTTTGAGGCTGAGGGCAGGTTTAATTTTAATGGCTAAAATTAAAACATTATATTCTCTCTCTTAAATATCTAATTAAAAAAGAAACTGCTGTGTATAATATTGTCATCCTTTACAAGATAAGATCTAGTCTAGATTTTTACTCAGGCTATTGATATGACAATGACATTAAGATAATATAAGGGGCTTTAAAAAAATCACTTTTTTGTGTTCTTGGTGATATTAAGGAGTAAATATATGTGCTTTTTAAATAAATTCTAAAGTCTCATGGCATGACTTCTTGTCCTTTCATAAATGGATCAATCTGCTTTTACACTCAAAGGCATCTGACAGTGTGCTTAAAAATTAGGTCTGGTCTTGTTACATCCCTCTCGATCTATATATCTGTCCCTTGCAGCCATTAGGTTAATATCTCTTCACCTCTCGTTAGCTCGGCATGCCTGTGATGTGACATCTCACGAAAGAGACCTCAAATGGAAGAAAGCATCGATAAGCTTGACTTTTCTCTTCCCTCCTGAGGGGATCATGTAAAAAAAAAAGCTGAGAGGTCAGGGCAGAGCAGTTGAGAGAAGACATGATAAGAGAAGTGAAGTGAGGACAGGATGAAAAAAGTGAAGGGAAGAGCAGTGAAGAGAGAACTTCACAGGCTTGAGATTCACAATAGGAACACGCACCACAGGAGGCACAGAGCTGAAGAAAAGGAAAGAAATACAAAAAGCTCAGTTTTGCAACAGCAGGTTGGCTTTGTCCAGCGCAACAAAAGAACAAAATGTGTTGAGGCACAGCTGGAGGGGAAAAAAAAACCTTTCTTGTTCAGTCCAAAACAGCGAGCTCTTTAATTGGGATCAAGGGAAAGTAAGTGTGTTTCATAGAGGAAAAACAGGGAAAAAATGAGCTGCAGGGAGAAAAAAAACCTGAAATGAACAGAAAGATCAAGAAGAGACCAAAGGGAGATGGAAAAGAAGATTCAAATGATCGAGTGTAAGCGTCCGGCAGCCCAGCTGACCTGATGCGAGCATGTCCTGACCCGGCTATTGTGGACACTCAGGGGAGAAAATAAATGATGATAGAGAGAAAGGTAGGAGGCTAAAAAAAGAGGCAACAGAGAGACATTTCTTACGCTTGGTTTAACCTGAAGTTTCCATAATTTCTCTACCCACAGCCCCCAACCTCCTCATCCCTCACTGCTTTGGCTGGGAGGGCCCCAGCTGTTCGGTCTGTATAAATAGCGTGAAGCTTCGGCTCAGACCCCGGGGGACAACAGGACTCATTGGAGAGAAGGCATGGGAACAAATCGGGCCGGAAAAAGCACACAACATACACATTTTGACAAACATATGGGACCATTGCTGGGGATGAAAGTGAGGAACATGTGACTAAAGTTGGCCTCACGTGGCAGAAGTCACTGTTGCGCTTGAAATGTGACAAAAGAGGAAGAGCAAAAACAGAGACAGAAACAGATATAAAATATATCTTCATCATTCATGTAGTAACTTATCAGCAATGCATTTTTTTTTTGTTTTTTTTGTAAAGTGCCTTGAGATGACTGTATTGTGATTTGGCACTATACAGATACATTGAATATTTGTCTCTGAGTGCCAATTTAAACAAGAGTGAAAGAAAGTTTATTCTGTCCTCTCAAAATGTGTTAGATTTCTCCACAAATCCATGGCAGAGAATTAAAAATAAAAGGGTTTATCACTTAGGGTTATGTCTATATCACTACCTTATACAACTTTCTCAAATTGAGTGTCAAAGTGTCCTTTTCAAAAAGAAAAAAATAAATAAATCTCAACATTCATGCATTCAGGGAGTGCATATTAAGATGCTAAGAGAAGTTGGAAATCTGAAGTCTACATTTACATGACACCTGGGGAAAAAAAATCCCAATGCCTGAACTAAAAGTACTCTAAGGAATGTATAGATTCAATTCAATTCAATTCATTTGTATACCGCTATAATGAAATCACAATAAAAGCAAAAACCCAACAAATGAGCAACACTTGGCGACTGTGGAGAGGAAATACTCTTTTTAATGGAAGAAACCTCCAACAGAACCAGAATCAGTTTGGGCAGCCACCTGTCGTGACCAGATGGGGTGAGTGAATAGAATTGGATTGAGCAACAATTTTAATATTATTTTTATTTTTAATTAAACTCATTTTAATTGCATAATTTCACTTTCTGTTTCTAAACTATATCATTGCTACATTTCTTAGACTTCTACATTAATATGTGGGTTTTGGGCTGTTGGTTGGACAAAACATGCAATTTAGGTAATTGTTATTTGCTAGTCTAAATATCTTTCGATACTGGAGTAGTTTCCAAGTTAGGCACTTTTCTCATCTAATGTATAAGTAAAATAAGTATTTCAATTAAATAAAAAAGATTCAAAGTACTGTGAATAAGCTAATTTGACGTTAAAGAACAGTTCATCTCATACTTTTTATTATGTGGGGTGTAATTTTAATGTTACAATAGAGTTTTGAGGTTTGACCCAAAAGCTAGACACAGACAAAGTGATTGAGTCAATGCTGACAAGGTTTTATTGAGGAAGAAAATAAAGGAGCAGTACCAGGCTGAGGCTGAGAGCATGGTACAGGATACAGGAAGCACACACACACATGGAAAATACATCTCTTCAAACACTCACTCAATTAAAATGCCACCTGGGCTCAGTGAGGAAAAGTGACAAAAATGATCAAAAGCACAAAACACTGGGAATCACAGACAAGCAACCAAAATAGTTTCGAAGTCCAAAAATCAAGATCCATGTTCAGGCCTGAGTGGCTTACCAATAACCAGAGCAGGAAAACTAGTCAACTGACAGAGCAGGAACAGGAAGATGATGATGTAGGTACCAGATCTGATGATCAGAAGTTAAAAAGAGGTCAGAGCAGGCTAATCAAGGGATTCAGAGTAATTTAGGAACAGCAGAAGGGGAAAAGCAGATCAGGCAGGCTGGGTCGAAACAGTGTCTGGTGGCAGGTTATTAGAAGGAGTCAGGTGGGTTGGCCGATCAGGGTGAGTTACCGAGGAGAAGACTGGAGAAGGTGAGGGGGAAACAAGAGATTATGTCTGAGACAGGTCCAGGTTCAGGTGGGCCAGTCAAGTGAGGAATAAACAGGAAACAGTGAAGGGAAAACAGGAGACCAAGCAGGTCCAGGTTGTGGCAAGAATGCGAGCTTCAGGCAGGTGGCTGGTGAACTCCAGCTAAGATGAGAATAAATTCAGTGAGACTTATTATGGCAAGAATGACTGTGGCAGGAGTCCGTCTAGCCAGAGACGGCCTGGTGTACGAATGACTTGGCAATGAGGGGAAAGTGACAGGGGTGTTGGAAGAGAAAATAAGATGCAAGTAAAACCAATTAAGGGGGAAAAAATTACAAAAATAAAGGATAATAAGGGAGCAGCCAGGAAACAAGTATTACAAAATAAAAGTAGTTGACAGGAAGTAGGCTGAGGACATGACAGTTAAAATAGCACTAACCACGATTTTAAACAGCAGATCAAAAGACTGTGTGTAAGAGTGTAATGGTTCGAGCCTGTGTCTTCAGTTCAGGTAGCCATGGTTGAGTGTAGAACATAGGGGTTAGGGTTTCATGAACCTTCCACACACCAACCTTATAAAGCCTGGTTGTACATTTGCTACATATATTCATCCATGAAAATATTACTGATAAAACACACCACAAACGAGGAAATCCAATTACTAGTCACTACCGGACTATAAGTTGCACCAGAATATTAGGCGCTTTTAGCAAAAATGACCTTGTTGAACAGAAAAAAACATATATAAATCGCTTCGGAGTACAACTCACTTTTCTAATTATACTAATTTTAGTCTAAATTAGCCTATGATGCAACCCGTGTGATCACTTTTCTTTTTTGATGTCATTATTTTCCAAATAACGGCTGTTCTCCAGCAGAGCTGCACCTGGATCTCTATTGGCCATCATGTTCGACCAGAGTCAACATGGAACTTTTCCATGTTTTAAAAGCCAAAAAGTCATTAGTTTACCAGTCAGATTAACCCGACAATGTCAACGATTTCATGTCTGAAAGAAGCTAAAGAGATGAGAGAATGGCAAGAAAAGTGGTAAATAACACAGGGGAGGTGTGTAACCAAGCAATACAGGGCTGTCCAGCCCTGAGAAATGCAGACCCCCCCATGTCCCAGGCTTATAGCTGCCATTCAACACTCCCAAACACACAGAGCCAGGGAGCAGGTTGGGTTCAAGCGCAACAAATGACCTAAATATGGTTCAGAAAAGGCCTTTGAAAAGAGTTCAATTGGAAACCGTTAAAAATTATAATAATACTAAAAGAAACCCAGGGAGATTTAAGAGTCCCGTTGTGTGTACACAATGGGACTGTCCATAATTTCAGTGACTTCAGAAGAGGAGAGAGAAAAAAATGTTTTATGGAGTTGCAGGGAGGAGATCCATTAAATCAGAAAAAGAAGTGTTAAGGAAGAAAATCAGAAAAACGAAATTTTCAGCCTGAGCGGTTTTTCCAAATGAAATCTAAAGGTCCGAAACACAATGAACTCCTTTTTTTTTGTGTGTGTTTGTGTGTGTGTGTGTGAGCGGGGAGTTGGTTGGTGGTGGCTTACCTTTTAGAGAGTGCCCAGCAGTGGACGTGTTTGGCATTTGTGGCCCTTTGTGGTCCCTCAATTGTGTGTTCGCCACAGTGGCTGTCGTTGGGTGCTGTGCCCTGTATGGCTGCTTGTAGTTTTTTTTTTTCCCCCTTTATTTTAGTTGGTCATTTGGAGGTTGAAATCGAAAAGAGAAATTATGTCTGACTTTTCTCCCACCACCTGCCCTTATGGCTGTTTCATGCTCTCTTGGTTCACATCTGCTTGTTGGCCCTTCACCGCAGAGGCAGTCAACAAGGTAGCTGAGCACTGCCGTTAACTAAACTGGCCGACATGCATGTCAAAGCACATCTTACATATGGAGAGACAGAGACAGGGGCAGAGAAACAGTCTAGCTTCATCTGTAATAAATGTATTCATATTAAGTAGAAGTAACAGTGTACTGACAATCCAAAGCTCCAAAGGGAACAGACAATTAAAAAAAAAAAAAAAGTTACACTGATAGATGTACACAGGAAATGACTACAAACAAACCAGGTACCAGAATCAAACAAGTTTTTAAAAAAGCTAAACATATCCCTACTGCGACCATAATTATCCCCTGGACCTAAACACATATTTTTTTAAATAACATTTTTAAATAAAGTGGAGCAAATAAAGCAAGTAAATACTTTTTTCTGCTTTAATCCATCTAAGTGTCTGTCCTGCAGTATCTTCATGTTTTGTCTGTCATGTTTTGTTTTGTCAAATATGTAGAGTATGTGTTTATGTGTCGGTTTACATATCTGTAGGTAAACATGTTTAGGCACTGATGTAATATTAGAATGTATAGGTGTCTCGTCCCCTATGTCCCCCTATGTCACTGTGTGTCTGACCTCGGGGAGGTTGTGGCTCTGGGTTTCCTTCAATTGAGTTTCCCCTTCACAGCCTACAGCAAACATGAGTTACACAACCGCTGGGAAATGGCATCCACACATACAAAGATACTGAGTGACACGCTGTTTTTCTCACACATGCACCCGCACACAAACACACAAAGGCTCCCCACTAGGAGTACACAGACCTGTGGGGTAATGGTTTTACAAAACCACATTCGTTTTTAACAACAAAGTGTGTGCTGATGTGTTGGTGCACCTTTTCCAACATGACTTTCATTACATACCTGCCACATGCAAAACTTACAACCTGCATATATGAGGAAGAACATTTTTGCAGCTCAGCCAGAAGCAATTATTTTGTCAAACAAAATCAAATTTTAAAAAATAAAATATCAAAGAAAGATATAATAAATGCAGATCCATCCTTTACTGTGCTTTGTCAATCTAGAGTTGCAAAGCTGCTCTTCTTTACCACAACCTTGTGGCTTGAACATTTTGCTGCATGACTTTAGTGTTTTCATGTGAAAGCAGTCATATCAACTGTTGCTAATTAACATCTCTACTGTGAGCACACTGACATCAGGCCAAAATTCAACTTGTTTGTTGTTGGGCCAGAAATGTCCTCAAACTGCTGTACTAGGCAATGATTCTCTGTGAGGGGACAACCTCCATTCTGTACAATGTGAGCAGACTGAGCCATGGTGTGTGCAGCTAGACATATGAATACACTGCTCAGAAGACAAATAAGCAATACCTCAGTCCAGCTCCTACTCCTACTCTTACATCTCCATACATACATCCAAACAGCAGACAATGAGTGGAAAAGAAATAACTAAAGAGTAAGTAAAAACAAAGAGACAACTATCCGTGCAGTAAAACCTTGTGCCAGGGCACCATCTGCTCATCCGCTCAGTGGAAGTGGTGGCTTCCAGGGCAGTCAAAGACAGCGCAGAAAGATTGAAGAGCTGGGGCTTCTTTTGACTGCTGTGAACGAGCACAGGAATTAAAGTTTGGACAGAAACAGTGACGGCAGAAGGCTACCAGCCGAGCCAAGCGGTAGCAGGAAGCAAGTGCCTTGTGTATCGTGAGATTTACGTTGACGGGTCCATCCACTGACCATCTGGGCCAACATAAATAAATTTAACCAGACTGTAAAGAAAGGGCAAGGGCTTAAAAAAGTAACACTATGTTGAGAAAGCAAAACAGGAAAAGGAAATTTTTCACTCTCAAAAAGAGGTAAAGTGGGTAAAGACCAAAGCGAGAGGCAGAAGGAGAGGATGGAATGAAAAAAAAAAAAAAAAAAAAAATACGTGACACTTGACGATGGGAGAGCAAGGGTCTAAGATTCTGCAATCAACTTTCTCTCTCTCTCTCTCTCACTCACTCACTCACAAACTTTCTTTTATTCTTTGTTGATGTCTCTAAGCCACAGCTTACATCGCTGCCTGCCACCACAAGACAATGATCCCAGCCATGAGAGCTGACCAATCACGAGAGGTGAAATGTGTGTAATTGTGCATGAGCGGTTGTCCATTGTCATTGCTGGAGTTGTTGTACAATATACCTGCAGTTCTTTGGCATGTTTACTGTTATAGATAAGATGTGTGTGTCTGTGTCTGCCCAAGTTTTTTAGGGAACAAAGCACCCACACATAAACTGCATAAAATTAAACATAATTCAAAATTAGGGCGAAGATAAAAAGAGTGAAGAGTTGTCAAAACCCTAATAATACAGTTAAACTACTGCCTAATGCCAACTGCACAGTTTGCTGTCACACAGTAAGATACATATTTTTTATATAGCATCACTCAATCAGACTCAATTAAAACTTTTAACAAAACTGAACTTTATTAAAAATACTTTTGACTATGCTGAATTATGAACCACTTTTTTTCTTCAAAATGCATATGTTGTTTCAGATGGTGCTTTCAAATACAAATTGCTTCATAAACTGAAAGTAAAAAACTAAAACCTTATGATGGTGAAATATGAAAAGAATCCCCAATTTCACTGCACACCACAATTTTCTTCACCAGATGAAGTGAAACCTTCAGGCAACTGGAAAGGTCACAGGGTCAGCAAAATTGTTTCCATGGAGAAACAATTGAATTTCACCTCCTCTGACTTTCATTAAATTACTCTGAATCTCATCGAAAACAATATCTAAACTCCTTCTAGCTGTGCCTACCTAAAGGAAAGCTTGAGTGGCAGTCTGTCACTGAGCTCAAACCTCATTCTGAGAAGAAAAATCAAATCTCCATTCTCCAACCACCTTTAAATGTTCTGAGGGAGATGGGGAGAGCAGAAAAGGCAGATAACGCCGCCCCTCCTTCTTACCTTCAGACGGCACAGATGCACATTAACGTGGATATGCATCTCAAAAGGGACACAGCAGGGAAAAAAATGTCACTGCGGTGGAAGGCAAGGCTTCAAACACACCAAAATGTCACAGGAGAGTTCTGAGTTTGTGTTTAGCCCCGTCTCAAGATGGACTGAAGAACTTAGATAGACTTAAGGCAGAGAGGGAGGGAGAAGTGACCTGACTGCCAATGATACCAAACCTCTATTTAAAGCTTCACCAACAGCAGAGGCCCGGCATTTACCTCTTGGGCTCATCTCTTATACACAGTGGTGAAAAAAACAAACACTGAAAACATATTGATTTTGTGTTGCAGCTGTAAAGGTCAGATTAAACAGTTATGTGTGATGAATACGAGCACGGGGAAACATTGGGGACTTTTGGGACAGTGCTCAGATGATGATTTGTGCACCATAATGAACAACATGCAATGACCACTGAACTCAAATACCAACACAATGATCGCTCAGAAAGACACTGCAGGCTTATTATTCAATTTGAACTTGTATGATTCTTTGTTGTTTTAAAGAATAACATGATAAAAGCAATTTGGGGCAAGCTGTAAGCCACATGGAAAAAAAATAAAAGGGTCTCAAAAACCACAGTAATTTAGAAAATAGTGAGTAAAATCTTACATGTTTGAGAGTTTTTTGTTTTTTAAAGCAAATGAAAGCAAATAAGCCTGATGGAGTCCTGTGAGCGATCACCTGGCCTCTTCTGCTCAGACTGGGGAAAAGGCAGAGTGACTTGTTCTACAGCTGCATCCCAACAGTGAACTCAGAGATGTGGCTGCATCACTGTATGACACCTCTGTGTGTTTATTCAATTATATACTTGTGTTAGTGTTTCAAAAACTGCCCGGTGTGTGAACGTGTTCACCGAACAAAAGTGAAACTCACCAGGATCCCGGCAAACTGCTTCTCTTCCATCCTTCAGGACCTCGTCAGCAAAGATCCCCTGCCACTCTGCTGCCGTCTCTCTGCCTCTGCTGCCTCTCACTCTCTCTTTGGGATGGACTGGTCCGCCTCTTGCTATCAGTGTTTGAAGTTTGTCTGAGGTGGCTGAGGTTCGCTTGAGTCTTCACCCCGCTGTGTTGCTCTCTCTATCTCGGTTCCCCCTCCTGCCTCGTCAGTGTTGTTTTGCGAGTGTAGCGTGAGTGGCGTCGCTGCTTTGTGTTAATTCTGCCCTAATCCAGAAACTTTTCTATGCTCTGAAAAGAACATGTGACAGGCAGAGAGGAGGGAGGGAAGTGAGGGGTGGGGGGAGGAGGAGGAGGCAAGGCAACACTTTTTAGTTACTTGTTCCCTTGGTCACGTTCAAAACAATTCCTCAGGCTTTGTACCTGCTTTGAGGTAAATGCTAAACAAGTGTTTGTGCTCTGAGAATTCAACAAGCTATCAGGTGAAAATAAAACTTATAAGGAATCTGTAAGAAAAGATGTAGAGAAAGAACTCAGAAAACATTTAGTAAGAGATATGCATTTTGTAGCAAAGCAGCTGCCATAACAAAGTGCCCTTTTGTGTAAGGAGATTAACTGTTAGGGCGACGTTTGGACTACCCATTGACTACTGCTGTGTGAAAGCCAAACTGGAAAAAAAAAAAGCCAAGATTTAGAAGAAGCTGGCAGAAATGCTTCTGATAGAGTGAAATGTATCTAAAACGCTCAAGTTACTTCACTTTCTTATATCTAGTGAGTAGTTTTTGTTCGGTCCCTATGAGAGTCCAAGCTCTAGGTAAAATCTAAGGCTATTGATTATTTCATTGCAGAATAAAGTGCAGGTTTTTTTGCAGCAATCACCTGAGTCTAAAAACCATCAGCAAAAAGGAAGAAATACCTGACACAGTTTCCCACAGCTCAAGGTAACATTCACATTTTTCTTCGTGTTCAAGCAACGGCCTATAAATTACAAAGATATTTAGGTTCCTGTGATTTAAAGCAGTGAAAAACATCAAATCCTTACACTGATGAAAAATGAGTCATTTCACCAAATGTAGATGCTGACAGATTTTCCATTGATCTATTTATTGTTTTGAAATCTAGTAAACGCATTCTCCATCCTCTGATTAGATCATTTGTTTGGTGCTGATAGATTACAGCCCATGACTAACCTTAGAAATATATTAAGTAAAATGACATAAGGGTATCCATCAGTTCATCTCCACATCCTGTAGTCACTTGTGTGAGAATGAGAGGGACGTCTGAGCATAAATGAATGAATGAATGAATAAAAGCCCTACATCATATATTAAAAGCATCACACCAAAAACAGAATGTGTCTAAATTGACTATTCAGAGCCACTCATTCACTGTCTCCTATGAGCAGACGTTGACAGGATTTCAAAAATACCCTTGGGTATTGATAAAACGCAGCATCCTGCACACAAATATAAAAATAAGATGACAAGAAACAAAACTAGGGTAAACTGAACCTTCCCATCCACATTATGTAAAAATTACTGGAAATGCCAACTTCTACATCAGAAAAGGGAAGCAGTGCAAAAGTGAGAAGACTCCACCAATGTTTTTTTTACAAGTCAAGAGCAGAGCAATGCCTGCTGGGCAATTCCAGGAGTAGTGTTGAGACCTGATGTGTTCATTAGAACCAATGAGATGTATCCAGACATTTAGTTTAGTTGTAGGCAGAGGTTTTATTAAGTCCAATAATACATCTTTGAAATAATTAATGATGAGTTGTTTCAAAGTGATCTCCGCTTTTGGGGTTGCTGGTTTGCTTGAATCTAAGGAGAATACTGTGATTTTAGGCCACAAAGCTTTCTAGCTGATGTTTGATACTAAATTTTTCAATTTCAGTTGTTCTATCAGGTGAGTCAGCAAAATATTCTCTAGTTACACATCCTCAAGTCTAAGGACCTGGTGATGCTCTCTGTTTCACATCATTTAAAAAATGTGACATCTTCAGTTTTAACATCATTGGTTTTGGACAGATTTGTACTTTCCGTACAATTATTTGATAAATCAGGAATTAAATATTATTTGCAGCCACATTTTCAACTAAATCATTGGCCATACCAGCACCAAAATCAAACAGAGATGTAACTCGAACAGCAATGTGGTTAACAAGAGGGGCTCAGGAGGTGTAACAGCTTTGGAGCAGATTGGGTTGTGGATGATCCAGGTGTGAGTAATGGTAGGTCTGAACGATTAATTGCATTTGCAATTAAATCGCGATTTGAAAAAACGCGATTTTTAAACCGTAGAGTGAGATTACACTCCGTCAAGTGACATGCGAGAGTTTAGCAGGCTGCAGAGGAAGAATAAAGTTGGCACGCTACACTACAACTTAATCTGCTAAACAATGGCTTCAGCATCGACAGAACCCGACACTGCGGAAACTGCTTTAGTGTCAAAGAGGAGCAGTAGGTCCGTAGTATGGAACTATTTTGGTTTTAAAAAAGAAGAAGCTGCACAGCGTCAGGTATTGTGCAAAACCTGTCTTGCTACCTCACGGGGGCAATACTACTAAACTGATTCAGCATTTACAAAAACACCACGAAGTACTGTATGATAGTTGCATGGAAAAAATGCTGTTTATTTATTTAAAGT
Source organism: Mastacembelus armatus (assembly GCF_900324485.2). NCBI lineage: Eukaryota > Metazoa > Chordata > Actinopteri > Synbranchiformes > Mastacembelidae > Mastacembelus > Mastacembelus armatus. Next base: position 6,381,061 of record NC_046649.1, read on the forward strand.
CTGTCTGGTAACGTTCATAGTGATTAAAAAGTGCAATCCACACGTTTACATGTTTATTACAGTAACTTTGAATTACTTCAATGTGGTAAAGCCACAAATTTGTTTTTTTTATATTTCTTCAACCTACACTTTAGTTTGTGTGATTTGTTACTGACTTTTATATTAATGTTTACACCAGGTTTATGTTCATTTGTTTATTTATGTTTCTTGTAAGTTTTACATGCTTACAAGGCCGGAAGTTCAACAAATCAGTCATTATAGTACTAATGTGATTGTAGTTAAATTTAATTTAATTTATATCAATTCTTGCATCACAGGATTTCATTGTAACATATAGGCCTGGTCTACAGAAAAGAACATTTATGTTTAATCTATCTAAATATTGTTTTCTTCATACTTCAGTGATTTATTGCTTGTCATTGTTGAAAAATACAGAACAGGAAAATCTTTGAAAAAATAATCGCATTGTAAATCGCAAGCGCAATATTGGTAACAAAAAAAAAAAAAAAAAAAAAAAAAATCGCAATTAGATTATTTTCCAAAATCGTTCAGCCCCATGTAATGTTGCTGCACATCTGATAATACAGAGAGAGACTACAGATGAAACATACATACCATGGCTTCAGAAAATTCTCAGGCCCTTTACTTTTTGCACACCTTGTATTTTGCCAATCAATATACACAATTAAAATTAGCTTGGTTGTGCACAAGATGCACATTGACCAAATCGGGCCAGAGCAATAGGACTACACAGCTGACACTGGAAAAAAAAGAGAACAAAAACACTGGACAAAAAAGGGACGAGAAAAACAAACAGAAATGAGCAACCACGAGGAGGGTCAGATGTTGGAAGAACAGAAGGAAATTGTGGCAGAGGTCACACAATATCAGTCATTTGGATTTCTAAAGCAGAATAAGCCACAGAACAAGATATGCAGGTAACCTGTGCCAAGGAAGACTGGAAACACAGCAAATCTTTTCCGCCATTTGAAGAGGTACCAAATCACCAACTACACAGATATTCTCTTGTGCCAGTCTTCTAGCTCTAACAGTAAAGCTTGCAAATGTGCCACCCCATCGACAGTCAAACCCCAGCAGCTGTGTGCAGTTTGTGTAATAACAAGCCAGTCTCAATGTGAGATGCTATCGCCATGCCAAGGCATTAAAGTAAATGACTGATTAGAACCATGACAAAGCTTGTAATTTTTTAGTGTTCAGGATGCTTTCCCTGATGGTTGATCATTATGCCCCTGGGAAGTGATAATGTGCTTGAAAGATGTTTATTCAGAATGTAGAGCTTTACTTCTGCAAGCATTCCCAAATTACAGATTACAGGTGTCCAAAGAACCATTAGTTGGCATCCACTATCTCCATCTGATTCGTGTATCTGTACAACTTGTAGTAAGTGCTGAAGGCAAGTGCAAATTCTTCAAGAGGGTCATTTGTAAAGCCAAGTACTAAACCAAGTACTTTAAAACTACTTGCAGATGATTGTACATGTGTCATAAAAATAATGTTATGATTGTGTTTGCATTGTTTTGTTTTTGAAGGTTTTTGCAGAATTTAGAAGAGTTGCAAGATCTTGACAAGGCTGCTTTTAACACCTTAAACCAACATGGCCCACATTTCATTCAGATCTTCAAGTCTAAATCTAAAAGGAAAGTGTAACAGCTGATGCTTACTCAGGTTGAAACTAGGGTATGTGTTTTTTTCTCTTTTCACTGTGCCAAACCACAAAATGCTGGAAGTTCTTATTTCCATTTCATTTTGATGATTGTACCGATTACACAAAGATGTAATGTCAAGTACTGAGAATTGGATGTGCTGATATGTTGTCTTTTTTGACTGGCCATTTCCCCTTGTTTCACTCTTAATGCTAAGATAAGATGACCTACCAACCTGTGTAAAATTAATGCAGTCTAATGCAACAATCCTGTTTAGCTCACCCATGGAAGGATTAGTATCAAATTACCTCCTTAAGTATATTTTTATATTCCAAGACACATTTAATTTACTCGTCATGTTTTATAAAAACAGTGGATATTTTGAAATTTACCAACTTCTTTAATTTAAACCTAGGGACACCCCAGTGCTTACCAGCATCCTTGAAATAAACCTGGGAACATTTCAGTGCTTTTCAGAACTCGCATTATATAAACCTGACTCATGTTATCATTTGCTGTTTTCTCAACAAGGATATCAGGATGGTGGCATTGCAAGTGGCTTACTTAGCATGTTCGTGGTACTGCCAGTATACTTCACTTTTACCAGGCCCTACCTGCATATCATGTACTCTTTGTCTATTTTATTTGTCCCATCAATGGTGCTAAAACCAAACTAGATCCAGACTTTGGACTTAAGGGTGGCTGGGGCGTCTCGTATGCTTTGCAAACTTCTGTCTGTCATTCTCTCGCTGAAAGCTTCTTCTTCTTCTTTGAATTGGTAATTTCCGCTCCAGTTTCCTTCATTCATGTGTTTAAGTGCCACCACAAGCAGCCACAAAGTAGCAACACTCAGAGCTTATTGCTGAATTTGGCACAACACAAGAAAAGATTATTATTAATGTTTGGATCACAGAGTTTAGATCAGATTAAATAGCAAAGTAGCAACACTCAGAGCAGGGAAATCTGTTTACATTTGAGTGCCTTTTATATTTTGCAGCCTTTTGGTCAACTTGTTTTAAAAATGCTATATAAAAAAATTTGATTTGATTTGATTTGATTTGACCCAAGTGCAAACACAGAGGGCAGTCAGGCTGCCTCGTCTGTTGTAGCACAGTAGCACAAGTTATTATGAGAGAAAGGGCTAATTGTGAGACCTGGCAAGAAACCCAGGCAAGGATAACTAGATGCAGAATCAGAGTCCAAACAGGAGTTGAAAACACACTGGTAGCCCAATCTAATCACTCCGGGGGCATAGGAAAGAGGCAGAATCCCAAAAAACTGGCAAAGGCAAAACATAACTAAGTTACAGGGAACATTGGGAATACAACTCAGACTAGAGGGAGCACATCAGTTCTGCCACGAAACAGCCAGGTATATATAAACTGAGGAGCTGATTAGTGAAGTGGACTCCATGTGTGTGAGTTAGGCCAAAACAAGTAGGAGTCTTTAATTACTTTCCTTTACCTAACAGACGGATGCAACACCAGCCTCCTCTGCTCACAGTCTGAAGATTCACACTGCTTTGTGGAATCGCCTTGGCCCCCCGTCTGACATGATATACAACATGGTGGATTCTGGACATGACAGCATCTTTCATTGCTGCCCATATTTACAATACATCGTCATATTGTTGCACTTGCTGAGCAGCTGTGTCTATTATTGATAGTGTCAATATGCAGCAGCAATGATTGGGACTCAAGCTCTGTTACCTATTTGTGTACACTGCACAAATAGGTAAATATGACTAAGAAACTGTGATTGTACTGAAAGAAGCAATAACCATTCTTAGGCCTTTGTTCAGCACCCAGCAAACAGAGCCAGCCACGTTGGACTGCTGAAAAAATATGAATTTTTACAATAAAACAAGCAGCGGGAATGAGCAGATAAGGGATTTTATTATGATTTGCACAAATCAAGATTTTTTGTAACTGCTATGGCAAAAGATTTAGGAAGGGCGGAGAGTGCTACAAAAACACATACATAATCTATAGCAGTACAGTTACCAGTTAAAAAACTCTTTCTTGCCAAACTAAATACTGCAATAAGATATCTGAATACAGTAGAAAAAACTCTTCAAAAGCATACTCAGATGATAATGAATGAACAGATGCCACATACATGTATGCACATACCCAAGCAGGGTACACACAACAAATGTCCATACTGATACTTTGAATTATTGCTGAATTTGGCACAACACAAAAAAAGATTATTATTAATGTTTGGATCACAGAGTTTACTACAGATTAAATTCGTCAGTCTATGTCTGTCAAGGTTTGTCTTTGGTGAAGTGACTTCTGCCATGGGGTTAACAGCTGGTCAGTTTGCTTGAATATGTAGCCTCATGCTCATAAATGGTTTATTGAACAGGCCAGCCGGCCAAAGTCTCAGGGACCCCAGGGGTCAGGGGCCCCTAGACCTGAGAACCATAGAGTAACAGTTTCTTTTGGAAAGTCAAACTAATGTCTACAAATTGACTGCAAAAACCTACAAAATGAGAAAAAATGATGTAGAGCTCTAAAAAACAACACCAAAGACAGAAAAACTGTAGCGATATGCAAAACAACCAAATTAAACACAAAACAAATAAAATACATTACTAAAAAGTAATGGTTGATAAAACACACAAAACAACCACAAGAAAACACAAACTGACTACAAGTCATTTGGTTGTTTAATCTGTGCATCTTGTACTGAGGAGTGTAAGTGGGGGTCTTTTACAAGTGTCCAGGGTCCCAATGTCTCCTAATCCAGCTATGCTGATGCTAATATGCTTAGATTTACCGTATTTTCTGGACTATAAGTCACACGAAGCAACTTATATATGTTTATTTTTATTCAACAAGGCTGTTTTTGCTAAAAGTGTAAAAGAAAATTCAATTCTCAAAGTAATCTCTAATTAAAATAGTAACCTTAAATGTCCTCTTCTATATATAGCTTTGAGTTACTACTCTATGTATACTTAAATTACTAAACAATGACTTTGCCAGTTGCTTTAGTTATTTCTTTAGCCACACACTAGTTTGTGGCTAGAGGGCTAGAAAATGATCTAAGCAGCGTTGTTTGGTCCCATTACGGGACCTTATCGGAGACTCTTTATTTTCTTCACATTTTACAGGAAAACTAAAGTAACACTATACCCATCACTTAAATGCAGATGAAGCATGTTCTATCTCTGTATTAGTGGCATTGCCACCTTCACCTCCCGGTATTGTTGCCATATTTGCAAGGATCAACTTGCCGTACGTTATCTTATTTACAAGAAATATAATTTCATGTGTGTATGGAATCTACACACTAGAATACGCGATACATTTCGTGACATTTTTGTATCACGATATGTCATATTTTGATACACTGTCCCATCCCTACTGTCTTCAGTTCAGATATGAATGATCTACAGTATATAGTAGCATCAGAATAAACAATGAGTGACTGTACAATCCCCCTCAGATCCACACACTGTTTCAGCATCTTTTACATCACTATTTTTAGCAGACAGCCATTTTAGCAAAGCAGGGCTGATAAAGCCACTGTACTGTACCTGTTGAGCACCAAACAATTAGTGAACCCCTGAGAAAACACAATGGAGGGTTAACTAGGTAACAGCTAAATATTTCCCTTGGGAGTTGGTCGACACCAACCTACAGCTAAAAAGGTGAGTAAATATTGCATGTCGTGGGTTGACAGAAACACAATTCTAAACAAATGCTAATATAGCCCTGTACTTGCTGAATGTGTAAAAACATAACTGATTGTAACTGAACTTTAAAATGTGATAATATCTCAATGTTGTTTACAGTTTTTTTCTACTTGAGCTGACAAAAAACTCCAATGATGAAGGTTTAAAAGAATTATTCACATCATAACTTCAGTTGTACTTATTCACAGTGTTTTCTGCTGCTACAATATAACTCAAGAGCCTGGAAAATACGCACTGAGGTAGTATCCCAGTACATAATAAAATTATACATTAAGTCAAGCACTGCAACTTCCATGACACTTTCAAAATAAAGATTAATAAATACCAACATACAGTGTAAATAAAAAAAAAACTACAATTTTACCACTGCACATTAAATAGCACTGCTATTACTGCAAACTCATGCATGTTAACATCTATTCTACAAGAAAAGAAAACACTACATAGCTGAAATATCTGTGCTAAATGATATCTTGTTAGTGCTGAAAAGGAGACAAATGAGTGGACATATCCCCAAACCATCCAACCAAATGACACTTTAATTACTCTGCAACGCTAACAGGCACAGCAAATCAAACACGGCCACTATTCACAGGTAGTAATGTATTTCTTGCTTTATGTGTTTTGACCCATTGGTAGTGCTCCATTCAAGGGAGAAAAATACAATAACAAAATAAAACTGTGTAACAATACATGTGCTGGATTCTACATAACAATAAAAAAAAAGAAATCAATAGACCATAACTTAAAGATATTAAAAAGTGTCAGTACATTAGGCGATGCAGTTTTTTCTCTTTTAAGAGAGGGAGAAAGAGGAGAGAAAACAAATTTACCATAATTGACTTTACCTTCATTATTTTTCTTCTGAATGACATGAGGAAGCTTTTACTTCAATGCCATATGTCTTACTCTGTGAAGATGAAGGACAAGGACTGGGTGGTTTTCTAACTGGTCTGCTTCTGCTGGCAACGTAAAATATTTATGCTCTGATGCTGTAGCAGGCAGCAGTCTGTTTAGACAGTATACAAAACATTCCTGAGGTTTCATAATTGAAACTGAAGCTCTACAACATACAGAAACTACTTAACTATGCTATGGGGCCCCCAAGCGGTTAAAAACATAAAGAGACACTTCATCTTGTTCCTTTATGACCATTCTCCAGTCTCCTGTTCTCCTTACACTGGGTTAAACAAAAGGCCTTTATGCATAACAGCAACACCAATATTGTGTTCAACTCTGAAGATGTGTTAACTAAAAAATGTCTATTAATGAAAGAGATCTTTGACACCATAATATATCTTATATCTATACTCTACATACAGCTATATTATTTCTTCCATGTCCTTTTCTTTTTCCATCCACGCTTTCAGTGTGTTTTGCCTAAGCCCCTCAGCTCCTCTGCCCGAGCCCCACAGCATTTGGACATTCCAGATGTCCAGACATGTCTGAACTAATGCTTCACAAAAATAACAATGAAATATCTGAGACCCTGTTGTACAAACTGTCTGATACAGGCCATGGGAAAATTCCACCCAAACAAATATCTGATGCTATTATAAATGCAATATGCTGCAGTGTAAATGCATCACATTCCTAATCATATATACTTCCTGTCTGAAACAGCTGGTTAAGTAATAAATCATCTTTGATACCACAGGTATTTCAATTTGCTAGTCCACATGATTTGTGTCCCAGGCTCCAATTATAGGTAATACTGTATCTGAAGTTTCAGTATAGAGTTTGGGAGGATGAATGGACAAGAACCATATTCAAATTTCATGCTGGGGAACCAAATTCTTTTCACAACCCAGGCCAAAAACTAACTCTGGCTATATTCAACAATGACCACAATCACAACCGTGTCCTTTGAGTTTAAGTATTGGTGTTGCCTAATCTTGAACACGTTTAGACAATAGGGCAGCAAAACAAGCTGTAAGCACAAGATTTACATATCACCATCATCAGCTGGCTGATAACTTTGTCAGGCTGCTGTTTGGTGCTGGGCGGGTAGCATGCAATTGGTTTGTCTTTTTTTTTTTTTGTTTGTTTGTTTTTTTGGGGGGTGGGGGTTGAAAACAGCTGCTTTCTGCTGCTGATAACAAGGTTAGTAAAAATAGCAAGAACTGAAACAGTACATCAGAAACCAAAACAAAAACAGAAAGACAGTACAATGCTCTATTAAGCTGGAGACAATAGCAGTTTTAGCTGTTTTCTTGGTTTGTCATCTACAACAGTGCACATTATAATTTGATCCACTGTGTGTACTAACAGCTGATGACAGCTCTAGCCACCTCACGGTGGAAGTGAGGCACTTCACTTCTGCATTGGCAAAGGTTTCCTCTCCTTTCACTTCTCTGCTATTGTCTCAATAAGATGGCCTTATCGCTGTTAAAGGTAATTCATTATTTCTAGTGTGGTTTAGGAGCCCCATTTTAATAAAGACATCCCTACAGACCGCCATCACAGCCCAGGTACTATGGATGCACTTTCCTCCAGAGCCCATCACAGCTGACTTTCTTCGATTACTAGCAGACCTCAACTCACTGAGCTTATCAGCATGGGTACATGAAGTACAGTGTAGTACTGGTGATACAACTCTCATGTCAAGCAACAGATGGTAGTTATTTCTAAGCCTGCAGTCACTGGTGACTTGTTTCAGTCCTTTAAAAGTTTGCGGTGAGTGTAATGACACAAAGTGCACCTTGGGTTACATGTTGTAACATGCTTATTGTGGTAATGTTCATGTGGCAATAAACAGCAATATCTGTCTTCTTGGTTTTTCTTTGTGCTTAGCAAAATGGTATTTAAAGGTAAAGGGGCAGCCTTTGTGCTGTGGGCTGCACTACAGTCCACCTACGGCTAGTTCATATTACAGCTACTCTGACTTTTTTTAGAAACACAGTTTGTGGTGAATTGTTACGGATGTATCGTACAGTTTCTGGACAGTGAAAGCCAAGCACCCTTCGTAGAGCCCTTCATCTTCACCTGCAGCCACTTGTCCCTGCTCACACTGACAGCAGCAGCAGCCCGCTGGTTGTTTCCACAGGTCTAACATTAGTTACATGACCTCGCACACTGCCTTTTAAAATGACTCAGCCACCTTCATTAGGACACATGCTGAGTGTTTTAGCTACACGCTCATTCACAGCGAAAACCTGAAGCAAAGTTCATTTTCCCGCTGATATTCAGTTCAAACCAATTAACTATCAATATGTTGTGAGTGTGTTTTATCAGGGCATCGTCTTACCGTGAGGGTGAACTCTTCTCTTTTGGCTCGGCTCTCTTCTACATATATGGTTGTTTTCCGCCAGAATTAGTTTAAGTGGAAGTTGCATCACCTTGGTCTTTCCTTCCTTCTTCGGTCACAGCTTATGACCCCGCCCACTTTTCGTACCCCGGGCCCGGGGCAGTAACATGTGAGGGCTGTCCGTCCACACACACACACACACACACACACACACACACACACACACACTACCTATCAGGCGCTGCAGCCTGTCAGCCTGTCTGTTAACGCTGCCCGCTCCCTGCTGGCCTACACAGTGTTTGGCTTTTGCTTTCGATGCTCTCGGTTGCTACTTGATTATTTGGAAAAGCAATTAGATGTTACTCCTGACTAATTCAGTGTTTTCTTTTTAATATAAAAACATAAACAGCATAAACAGCACGAGGCTGTGGATATTATGAAGCTGGATTAAATGTCGACGTGGTGAATTTTAGTGTCTCTACCTGGCAACACGTGCTCAGCGCAATGAATGAATGAATGGATGAATGGATGGATGGATGGATGGATGGATGTGTTGCTCATGGTTGTGTCGCGGTAAGGATCCCTCACAGGAGCCCTTGTGATGCTTTGTGATGTGTGTGTGTGTGTGTGTGCAGTCTGGTGTGATTTAATCCGATCCGCTGTGCTGTGTGTATTTTGATGATAATGCGAATTAATGTAAAGGCGGAGGTAGTGAGTCAACGCGATGATCCAGACAGGTGTGGGAGCCGAGCCTACAGTATGTGCCACCGGTGACAGATGGCAGCTTCGGGGCGACCAGTTATGTGAGAATAGTGGATGTGTGAAGGATGGTAGATGGAGCTGAAGATCCGTAATAGCACTCCGGAGGTTTAGGCATGCAGATGCAGGCTTTACCTTGGTTTTTGGAGCGATCAGGTTGTAAGGCTGTTGGGAAAGCCGAGGAGGAGACACGCATGCAGGCGGGGTGGTGGTCAGAGGCTGGGGTGAGAGGAGGGAGGTAAGGACGGCAAAACAATGCACAGCATGTAAGGCTCAGTTACTCCACAAAAACAACACGTTTGTGGATTTTCTGATCTCTCTTTAGTTGTTTTAAAATGAAAAACTAAAGTAATTTTATGTAAATTACTTTGCCTGTTGTCTTGAGCACTATGGGAGGTTATTTCTATGAAGTAACAGCCTAATACAACAAGATCGGAAATGAACAGGCTGTTACCATGATCCTGGCAGCCCTGAAACAATGGTAAAATGTAGTGTATTCTTTACAGCAACTCCATGTTTCTTTTACAAAGTTAATTTTGTTCATAGGAAGTAGAGATTAGGGTGGTACATGCAAGACTTTTACTTTGAAAAACGTATAGTTATAGTGGTACTTTCACTAAAGGAAAGGGTCTGAATATTTATTGCAGCACTGTCTCCTTAATTTCTATCAGAAAACATAATTCATCCCATGTTTAGCAAAACAAACCAAATTCTTGAACATATAAATGAACAAACCAATGCCAAACATCAAAAACACCACTTCCTTACAATGAAGTACATATCACAAGTACACATCTAGCAGGCAGAACCATGTGTACAACGGATGCATAACCCAAATGTAAAGAGAATCAAATGCCATCAAAGAGGCAAGAATATGCAGAGATGAAAGCACTTTGTGCTTGTTGCTTGCAACAGAAAGAGACCTCATGCCTCAGAGTTCTGTGGGTAGATCTGCCCAGAAACTTTCTCAGGTTTCAGAAGCTGTGGGCGCTTCTTTCCATGTGTCAGTGTCATCATGCTGGCTCCTCAGTCAACCTTAGTTTTAGAATAGTTTGATTTCATCTGTTCCTGTTACAGCCAAATGGAGCTGGGGATTTTTCTGTTGCCCTGAAGAAACATATTCCAGTAAATGTACTTGTTGCATACCTGAATGTCAGAAACCTGGACACAGTTGGCATTTTTCAGATAGCTGCAACTAAGATATAGATTTCCAAAAGCACATGGTGCTCGGAGAGAGGCTCATTGACCACCTGATCGTTTTGATACCTTTGTAGCTATTTCCAACAACTGTCATGTACTTACGGGCAGAATTTTGCTATAATTCATCAGCTGGTCATTACCTTTTTCTTGTTTCCCATGCTGGTAGCATACAGTAGGTTTACAGTACGTCTGTTTGTTTGTATGCCCTTTGAACAACACTTAAAAGCTATTTCTGGATTGGATTTACATCCAACAGTGTCCTTTCTCAAACAAGGGATACATCCTTCGTTAATACAAAAGATTAGTGTTTACCTTAATAGAAATCTGGTATGCAGTGTGATTTTTCAAGATAAGTTCTGTGAGATATTTTAAATCTAATATTTTTCCTATAAAGCCAGTTGTAATTTAGCACTCAACAAAATGATATGTATCTATGTGGCAATGTCTTAGAACCACAGTATAACTGGGATTGACTTTTGGACATAATGTAACTAGATCTGTAAGGCTTTCAGGCTGCAGACTTCTCTCAAAACCCAATATTCTTGGAGCAATTGTAATGCAGGTAAAAATGTAGTTTGTTCAAATCTGGGCTCCTCTGTGAACTTCAGAATTGTATAGGACATAGTTTCATCTCAGGATTGCCACTGCAGCATCATGAACAGAATGGATTCCTGTAAAACAAAGTCAGTCAAAACTACTGTGAGTCAAAACGACCTCGTGCCTTTGGTTCCCTTCAAATCACACTGAGGGGTAGCAAGGAAGTGACTCATACTGTCCTCCAAATGCTTTAGTTTCTGTCTCTTCCATTTATCTATGACAAAACCACAAATCTACTTCATTCAGCCTATGTCTGCTCACAACTGCCAGACACAGTAATGGTGCAATGAAAAAAAAAAACACATTTATGCAATACATTACTTTATAAACTATATTCAGGATAATGATTGTCATATAGCAAAAGAAAATCAGAATTCAAGATGGCAGTAGATTTAGATAAAAAGGATTAGTTTCCATTGCTGTCTTTATGAAGAGCTGTTGCTCAAAACAACATCCTTTTTGACTGAGAAGAGACTCATCACCTGTGTTACATTATTGGTCTGCAGCACCCTGTAAAAATAAAGATTTGAGTGAGAATGTCATGAATGTATACTGGCAATTTAAGTTCAATAATTAAAAAAAAATGTTTGCCTTAATTTGTGCTGAGATCTGCTGTATGTGGAGTACGACTTCTGACCTAGAAACAGTTGATAAAACCCAGAATCCGGTTGGTTAGGTAAACAAGGCTACAGGAGTTTAGCTTGTTGACAGCACACACACTAATCTGCCACTAGTACTAAAGGGAATGACCAGTTATAACAGTGTCCCTCAGTACACAGTGTTGATCGTCAGTGTAAGTACAGATAGTCTTTATGTCATATTCTCAATACATTGTGTTTTCAAGCACACTGCTGTCATCTACAGACAACTTTTCAGATGGACCTACAACAGATACTAGGCTTCCTTGTATATCACTTAGCGTTGTGTTAGTTACACGTCAGTTTTACAACTGTGTGAGTGTGTGTGTCTTTGGTATAGCTTGTGGTTATAAATTATGCAAAGACAATGGCACAAAGCAAGCCTCTAAAGAATCTTTGTCATCCAGTTTGGTGGCTATTTAGAAACACAAAGTTACAAATGGCTGCATCTGCTGTCTCGTACTTGTCAAGCACAAATAAAGAATTACATTTCCACCTTAAAACATTACGAAGCTGGGACAGCATGCACTGGTACACCATGGACAGGCCACCAGTTTTACACTAGGTTGACACATATAGAAACAAAAGTTGTATCTACTGGTGGGCAGCATGATAGTATTGTGGTAGTGGTCACCACTGCTGCCTCACATCATGAACGTTCTGGGTTTGAGTGCATGGCAGACCAAAGGCCTTTCTGTGTGGAGTTTGCATGTTCCCCCCATGTCTGCGTGGGTTTTTACTGGGCACTCGAACTTCCTCCCACAGTCCAAACACATGCATGTTAGGTTGACTGGCAACTCTAAATTACAACGTTTTATTTCTATCTATGTGTCAGTCCTGTGATAGACTGGAGATCTGTCCATGGTGTACCCTGCTTCTCACTCAATGTCAAAAGAGATTGACTACAGCCTCCATACAGGAAAAGTGATATAGATAATGGATGGATGGGCATCAAGTGGCAATTTATTGCTATTTTCCATCACAGAAACTTTTTTCTTCTAAAAGCTAACATTTTCTGGACCAATCTTTCCACCTTGACACTGTCCCTCTGCAGACTGTATAGCTCTATAAGACTATCACATTGTGCTATTCTTGATTTATGCCATCTGTTTTGGGAGTCGGCATTACAGTCTCTTTATTGTTCAGCAGTTTGTCTGGCTACCCTCAAATCCTTTTTTGATATAGGAAAAAAATCATCTGCAGAAAGTTGTACAAATAAGACAAAAAGTGATTCACTGCGACAGTGGCAAGAAAAGGAAACCCTTGGGAAGGTGAAGAACTAAATAGAGTACTAAATTGAGTACTAACTTTTCCAGCTGTGCACCCCTGGACCATCACTCAGACATTCCAGCACCGATAACACTACCAAGCACAAACAATCAAAACTTGGCTATAATGCAGGCTTTTGATGAGGTAACAGTCCATTTTTCATTTCTTTGTCTATGTTGCCAATAACTAAGATCAAGGCATATACTTAAGAGCTGTTCATTTTTTGCTCCTTGCTATTGTCTGAATGTTCTTCCATTCTTGTCCTTGTCCATGTATTGCACACTCACTCTGAAATTTAATTTGGAATTTCTCCAAAGGCTGTCAGATTTTCTTGCAACACATAAGGAGGATGGATGAGGAGGTGCATGGGTGCCAGCTAGTTTGAGCTTTCAAAAACAAATACCTCAATTAAAAATATTTTACCCTTCCATCCATTATGTGTGGGAAATCATTCACACTGCAAGAGCAATAAACAGTTGGAAAATAATTATTTTTAAAATGTATTTCACAGTATGTAAACTATATTTAAATATTACATTTTTATATACAATGTATTATACACATTGCCAATTATTTATGTTCAAACTATAATAATTATGCGTTTCAGCAACTTAATGACTGGTACATTTCCATATCTCTGCTGTATTACATGTAGTATGCTTTCTGATATTATTTAATCAGTCAATCAGGTCTATAGTTATAATACTCATTTGTCCCCTTCTGCTTTAAGAGTATATGCACATGTACTTTATGAGCCAGATCATTTGCAGTTTAGCACATACAAAAAACTGTAGTTACCAGATGAATTACTGTAGTAGTGGGTTGTTTTATATGAGATGAAAGAATGAATGGTGTAAAGTTTATTGTATACTGTTGACCTCTCAGGGCTTGATACAGATCCGGGACATCGTTTGGAGAATTTCTTTTCAAATAACCTTGTACTGATTTATCATGGTGTCACTTGGTATCAGTCCAACAACCCAAGATGGAGTAATGGGGAGACAAACACCACTTCTGGTGTTAACTTTGGCTCCTTCTAGCTCCCTCACTAACTGCAGCACCCATAAATCTTATCTGTTAAGTGCTGTATCAAAACTCCATCAAAGCTTGGGTGCTAACCCGCATGCTTCTAATGACGCAACTGGCATTGTGTGGGTGTCACATTGTTACAAAAGATTTTGCACAAAAATACTTATGAAAAATACTCCTTTTGGCTTGTACCTTTTAGCACTTTAGGAAAAAGAGGAGTATTTACAATAAATAATTAATACATTTAAGGAAGATGTATAGTGTGGATAAGTAAGTCTCAAACTGTCATCACTTTACAGATTGTTTAGAGCATGTATTACTCATCACTTCATTTTAATGACTTTCCTCAGCTTCGTCAGGTGCCTCTAAATCTCCCATACTGATTCACCTGGTATTTAACACACGTGGAAATCAGAGATGGGGACTCGGACTTGGGATTTGGACTCAAGTCGCACCCAAGTCACAAACACAGTGACTTGACTTGGACTTGTCCTTGGAAGACTGGAGATTTGTACTCCAAATCTGGAACTTGTTTTATAATGCATCGATCAAGCTTGATGAGCTGAAAGTTGTTCCCAACTGCGACTTGTCAAAAGTACTTCACAGGATCACAGGCATAATGCATTGAGCAGATACATAAGGTGGCAGACAAAGAAAATATTACAGATATGGAATGAGAGCAGGTAAATAGTTAAGGTACATCCTACCTCATTTTGTAGCTGCGGAATGTGTTTGTTTTTCTTCATACTGCAATACAACAGCCTGTTTAAAATAATCATGTACTGAACAACTATGTCTATCAAAGTTGATACTACATGCTAGTAGATAAAGGAGTCATGATAATGCAGTATTCCTTAGAACGCTCATTTTCAGGCACACTTCTCTTTTAGTCGGAGCCAGATTAGATATGAAATGCTGTTGGTGGGACTTTTGGATTAAAGTATAAATCACACCCTGTAATTGTGTATTTCTGAATATTCCAAATGGACATCTTCTGCTTTACAGCAGGGCTATTTTTACTTTAACCTTCAACTGGCTTATTTGCCATGTCACTTCATTGAGTGTCCTGCTCACAGATCACAGTTTAGTAGAAGTCTCACTCTTTCACCACTAAGTTAAACCAGCCTCTCATTAGTGTCCAGTTTGAAGTCAATGTTCTGCCTGTGTGGAAAATTACTGATAACTATTGTGGTGACTATTCTTGCTACTACAAAAGCTCCTGTTTTTCACATCATGGGTTTCAAAAAATATACTGACTGGAATAAAGGCAACTGATGAAGTCAGAAGACAAGTCAAACACAGCTCATTAAAGGTACAATGATTTACCTGTATCAAACACCAGTGATTAGATTCCTAATTTTGCTGCAATTCCCTCAAAGTCCCCAACATATTTTATTCACATTCATTTTGTTGAAAGGAATTTAAAAATCATCGTGTGTAACTGTATTGCAGAAGATTTGTTCTCACCTAGAAAAGATACTTCAAAAAGAAAGAAAAACAGACCAACGTGGTTGCCTGTTTGGTTGTTTGGAGAAAACAGATAGCTGTAACCAGACCAATGACAACATCTAAGGTTAACAAATAGAGGTAACATCCTGAGCACAAGTGACAAGTGTTTCCACTGAAAACACAAACTGAAGACCATCACTGGAAAATAAAACAAAGAGGACATCTAGTGGAGAAAATCAGGAATGACAAGAAAATAAGCTCAAACAAAAGTATTCAGAGAAATACAGGAAAAACTGTTTGAGCATCTAACGTATCCAGGTTAAAACAATTAGCAATCTGTTCAGTTTACCTAAATTATAAATATTTTAATATCTGACTAATATTAATAATTGATATATTTACTTTATTTTTTAACGAATTAATCATTTCAGATACCTTTAGAAATGTACTTAGTGGCAGGAATGACTAATGTAAATTTACACTTTAATAAATTAAATTCATAACTCTAGCACTCTTACAATATTTGGATATTATACAGTGAGTCTTTCTCAGTGTATTTTCCATAAATGCTTATCAGTGCTTCAGTTTGGGGAAGTAGTTTTTATTCAGTTCCTGTTGTGCAGTAAACTGCTTTAGTCTGTGTTTGTGCTCTTTTTTTATTAAATGACTTTTAAATAAGAAACAACAGTTTTCAACAGTGTGTGTGTGTGTGTGTGTGTGTGTGTGTGTGTGTGTGTGTGTGTGTGCGTTTTGATGCAGCTTGAAGTTTCTGAGCTTGTCATTCCTGCGAGAAGAGATAATGAGTTTGGGAAGAATTTGAATGATTTATACAGTGGGATGAATCGTAAATAATTAATTATAAAATGCAATTAAACTATATCTATAGTGCAAATATAACAGTATATACTTGACATGTTCTCATCCTTTCAAACTGGTAAACACTGCTGATTAGGTAAATGTAATTATATGGATGAACGTTAGAGGGCAGTCTTTCATTAACAAACAAACCTACTCAATGGGAATTAACAACTTTGAATATTGTCATAACAATACTTGTAATGATGTGAAAAGTCTTCAATTCAGTATTGTATATACTCTGTCAAATAGCCTTAATCTAAAAGTTGTTTATCTAAACCCTCTGCAGTTATAAAAGAGCAGCTCAGTTTCTGTCATCTGTTAGTTTAGTTCATATTCTGCAGTAAAATGCTCAAATTGTGTAAATTACTGAAGATGTGAGATTTCAAGTAAGATGAAACCACAAATAACATTCATGTTTTATTAGATGAATGAATGACCTCTAGATTCTAAGATATACTGTCACCATATTTATGTTACCAATTTCAACCCTTCATCTTGAACCTCTTTGTACTTTGATGCTTTACAACTATGTTTTTAATGTGGGATTTGGCTGTGCCAAAAAATAAAATCAGTAGCATGTCATCCGCAGGAGACAAACCTGCAAACCAACTCAAGGCAGAGCTGTGGGCTGTGTAAAAAAAGGGGCAATGACAATCATTTTTATAAAAGCACTTTTATTTTTGAGCCCTTATGAAAACAATAGCATTTCTGGAGAATGTTACAGCTGAGTGGAGGTTTTGTTTCAAGTACAGCATTTCAAAAATTGTCTTTTTCATAGTCAAACCATGTTCTCTCTATAAAACACTGAATGGATAATTCTGAAAAGGAGTTTTAGAACCTGAATTTATTGGCACTGCAAACTTTACCAAAACCAAAGAAGTCATAAATCTGAGCACATAGACTCCAATGCTTAGCAAACCTATAACATCTATTTGTATACAAACAAAATCTTGAGAAAATAGAATAAACAACTGTCCATTAAAAAACCCAGACCTGATTTGAGTAGTATCAAAGGTATTAGATGTAAACATTACAAAAATACAGTTTACATATGTACAATGGGTCCTGCCCACAGTCAGTGTTGTCATTTGGGAAGCAAACACAGGCTTGCCAACAGTCAATAATTTAGTTGAAAGACATGGTGAGAAAATGTCTTAAATATCAGACTAGTATAATTTAGACTATTCATATATGCACAGATATGTACAAAAACACCAGAGAGGCACTTCAATTTGTGTTACGTGATGCACTTTCAGGAAACACCACAACTAGGAATACATCTGTGGCACTTCAGGAAATCCAACACCATGAAGCATGATATAGCTGCTGTTCTCTGTCAAGGCACCACACATGAACTAAGGCACCGTACATGAGTAACACTTTGTTTGAGTTAAATGGCACCAGCGCCTGCTTATTCTGGGATACTCTGGCCATAATCCCATGATTGATTTTGATGTGTCCATAAGTGTGTTCTACATGTGCCTCTTCATGTGGAGCGCTAGGTGATCCGAGCGGGAGAAGGCACGGTCACAGAGATGACACTGGAAAGGTCGATGTCCAGTGTGTTTTCTGAAGTGACGGGTCAGCTCGTCTGACCTGGCGAACTTCCAGCCGCAGCCTTCCCAGTTACAGTGGTATGGCTTCTCACCTGAGAAAAAATAAATGGAAAGACATGTTTAGAATAAGGCTTTTCAGTCCAGGAACAACAACTTCTAAAGCCAAGACGGGTAATTGATTGAAAACCCCAGGTAAAATATGCTTACCTGTGTGTGTCCTCATGTGTGCTTTGAGGTGGGAGCTCTTAGTGTAGGTTTTCCCACAGCCGGGGAACTCGCAGTTGTGTGTAGCCGCGCGTTTTCTGGCCCACGACCTGCGGCCTCGCTTCTGCTTGATGCTCCCGAGTTCATCTTGAGCGTAAAACTCCAGCAACGACGGCGATGAGGGAGGGGTGAGCATCAGGCCCTGCATGGAAGCTGCGTGATGCTGCTGGTGAACGCGCACCGGCTCTCTGTGCATGCTGTACTGTCCTTGAAACTGTTGCACAGTCTGATGTGCGTAGTGCGTCTGGTAGGGTGTGTTCATGTACTGGTTTTGGAGCTGGCTTTGATTAGAGTGAGAGCTCATGGTAGAGTTAAGTTGTGCCAAATGACAGTCTGTGCGTCCCTGATGCGCATGGTGCTGCAATGGGTGCCCACCGAACAACGCACTTTGAGCCTGATGGTGCGTAAAAGCTGCCGGATGCACGGAGCGCATTTGGTGTTTCTCAAACATCTGTCCCATAAAGTCCCCACCAGAGGCAGCCATCATACAAGACTGGCCCGCAGGCTCGGTCTTAATTTTGTATCCAAGCGGTGAAGGTGATGCGGCCGCCCGGTGATGGCCAGGCGGAGTTGAAATTGTGACCGGATTCAACGCTCGCAGCTCGGTGTACTCCCGTCTGTCTCTCGCCTTGCCTGCGCTTTCCGGTGAACCGTCCCCCGGGTAGCTTATCTCAGGAGTGAGAAGCTCCGCCATGAGACTGCGGACTGGACTGGACTCTGTGAAGCTCGCGGTGCCGTGGTAGCTCTGTGCGGTCAGGTGAGGGGAGGGGTTATCGCTGCAGTCTGGCACAGAACCACCGCTGCAGCTCTCGGGAGACTCCGGCAGGGAATACGCACAGTGTTGCTGCTGAGCCGGAGAAATGCTGCCGGGGTTGTTGCTGTTGCTTACAACATCGGAGCCGATTGTGTTTGACAAAATGAACTCGAGGTCCAAGAATTTCCCCAGCTCGTCGTCGTCTTTGGGAATCAACGCAGGAGACTGTACGATGCTGAACTCCACTTCGATGAGCGGATTGTCTGCTCCACCTGTTGCGCTGCTCCTTCCACGCTCATCCACCTTGCACAGCTGTGCGGGAGAACAAACGAAAAACCGCATGAGCCTAATGTGAACAAACGACTTGAACTAAAACCAAATAAATATTCACCAGAAAGAAACTATTTCCTTTTTACACCACCCACATTAAAAACCATCTACTTACATTGTCGAACTGCTTTCCTTCCATCGCTGGGACACTAGGAAACGATGTCATGACAGGCATCACTGCTTCAGCCACAGCCATGGTGCCGATCAAACACAAAATAAAAAGGCGAAAATTTAAAACAGTGAAAGCGAACAGACACTGTCCTCTCTGTCCATATAGCGCCTGGCGTTAACTCTGGAGTATTCCAGGATTCAGGATGTGAGTGTCAACAGAAATTACGGACCTTCTTATAGGTCCTGTACTCATACCGGGAGGTGTGGCCTCTACTTCCCCCTCCAGCACACACACACACACACGCACACACACACACACACACGCACGCGCACACACGCACACACACGCACCTCCCCCACTTCGGCCAAAAGCGCAAACAAACATAAGAAGGCTCTGAGGTGAGTCCAGCAAGTAAATTAGTGCAGATATCACCAAGATATTTCCCACTTTATAAGAATTAAAGAATAAATCTCATTTAAACGAATCAATAAATCTTATTTAAATGGGGCATTTGAAATTAAAGACGCGTATTTTCAAACACATCTACTTATTTCCCCTCTTCCGGAGGATTATTTCCAAAGTCCTACAGTTTTAGGCAAGTTTAGGGAAAACGCGGCTGAAGTGTGAGGGTATGAAATTCACCGCCGCTGCAGGAATTAATCTCATTTCCCTCCAGACATTTCCCTTGAGGCGGACACAGGGGGCGACACTAAACTTGGCAAGAGCCACAAAGTCCCGGAGAGTCAAAACTTCACGCCGTAAAGGATCGTTCAAGACGCAGGAGCGTGCTGTGTTTACGGGGGTTGTTAAAACAAAAAATGCCCCCTAAGTTTCGCCCCAGTTTTCAAACACACATGGGCTATTTCTACCCTCTCTATTACATCTGGCACCTAACCCCAACCCTCTGACCCCAGCCCCCAACCCCAGCCTGACTCCAACCTTAACCCTAAAGCCAAGGCTTAATACCTAAACTGCAGTTTTCAGACAACGCGAGGACAGACCAAAATGTCCTCACTGCAATAGAATAATTCTCAAAACGGTCCTCAAGAAGACAGAAGTACCAGGACACACACACATCATTGATTTAATCCCTGCATGCTTGCACAAACACAAACGTGTGAAGCTGCGGCTCATTCCCGGGCCCATCGAAACAACCTGTTAATCTGGATGTCAACAAAGGACTACATGTTTCTAAATGCCCTGTAACGCTCCCTGAAGTCATTGCTATGGTAATGTACAGGTGGATGGGTGTCGATAGTGGAGAAGTGAGAGCAGTTGGCAGGATATGACTATGAAAAAAGATAAGAGGGAAAACAGAAAGACTTAAATAAAATGTTGGTATTGGTTTTGCTTGGGCAACGTTTTATTAAGCTTTTCATGCAGAGTTATAAAATAGCAGGACTATAGCCAGAACTGCTTTGTATTTCTCCAAATATGTTTTACACAGAAAACAGCTCTTTAGATATTTGGGTTTGTCATATTTTATTTATTCACTTTATACTTTATGTACATTTTTATTTCCCCACATAAAGAGTCGCATAAACTGGGTTTGCCAGGCCCTAAGCCTAAAACATATTAAAGCTGGTTTGATTTACACATAGACCCTTCAAACTGCAACAAAGGCACATGGACTAATCTTTCCTTTCGTTCTCTCTCTGCTCCTACAGGTGTTGTGAGAGGCATGTGCCTCGCAGCTTTCTGCCTTTATACTCTGTTATTTTTAACCAGCCATGGCTTACGCAAAACAAATTCCGGTACTGTATATGAGCCAAGTGGAAATGGACTCTCTTTCCTGAGGAAAAACGAGGCACTTGCTTCCTCTACTTTCACTCTGCAGCAGTCACCTTTAGCTGTAATCACTAAGGATGCAGACATGGAGCAGCTCTTTTTTTTTTTTGCATCGCCTAACACTGACGTTTTTCATGACCGAAGCTAATATGTATTTAGGACAAATTTGTGTTTAGGGTAATATGTGCACTGTGTGAGTTTATGGTGTAATAACAAACCGGAGAGTTTCTGTGTCCTTGATAAATTCACTTATTGAAATAGAATTTAGAAACAAAATCAAAGCTCTTCTCTATCTTGTTCCACTAAAGGCATTATCAAACTCAGGTCATGTAAAAACCAACTAGTCAAGAACAGATAGACAGAGATAAAGTCACCTCCAGCTCAGGTTTCTCCTTTTGTGACTTTCTTTTCTGAAAGAGAGGAAGTCTCCCAGTACGAATGTTTTCTTAACACAATTACTTAAGATTACAGCCAGACAAAGCTATGGCTTGCATTTCAAGTGAAGACAAAAAAGACACTTTAACTTGCTTAAATGTTTGTGTTTCTAAGTTTTAAGTCTGTTATTTAAACATAACTTTCTCAGTCATCTGCATCAAGGGGTTCTTGAGTTCATCTACAAGTGCTGTGGGTAGACAATGCACATTTGTTTTCATTGCTTGTGATGATATTATATCAATGTAATGCAATGTATAGCTTACTTACATTCATTTCCTGGAGACCTACTCTAACCCTAACCTTAACCAAATGATCACCCTAAAATTCAGATATTTACATGTGGGAGACCACAATGAAGGTGAGTCCCCCAAATGCCACAACGTGAGATTATAAACAGGTTTTGGTCCTCATAATATGAGCAATACCAGACACACACACACACACACACACACACACACACACACACACACACACACACACACACAAGCAATTATCTTCCATCACCCTCAAAGTAAGGGGAAATCCAGCTGTTATCTTTGATAAATACGCCGTCTTGCATGGCATGAAAAAGCAACAAAGTAATCAAAGATAAAAAAAAAATAAAGTCCAACAGTGTAGAGACTGGCTGGTTACCTTCTAGAAAGCTATCAAAAGGAGATGGGGAGTAGAGGAAATAAGCGCAAATGCAAACCGACAGGAAGAATCATGGGAAAGAAGAATAGCAACAAAATCGGCCTGAGGCCTGTAATCAGTAATTCGGCTCTTCCTGAGGCCAGAGTTTGACGCCTGTTGGGTCAAACAGTCTGACTGCAAGGGAAGACTGCTGTCTGACCAGACTGAATTAATATTGGGTGTATTTAATATAAACAAAATATTACACCTACTCATATATATCTAATATTATAAACAGTGACAGAGAATTAGTTTGAATTTGGCATAAAGACAAAAATTTTTCATAATCCCAAATGCAAATCAAGGTGCGTGTTATATCAAACAAAACATAATTGACCCAGCATTTAACTACCAACAATGCTGAAAGGTTTACTGTCATTCCAGTAAATAAAGCTCATGATGTCAAGCTGGTTTAGTAGCATTCAGCACTAATGAAGCCATTAGCAGCTAACTGTTAGCCTAATGAGATCAGGGTGCTATGTACTTAGCAGTTCTTAGCTGAATGTTGGGTGATTTACATATCTGGTGTGTGTGAGATCGGGATTAAAAGTGACTCTAGAGTGTTAACGACAGCCCGCTCAGTAGAGTGATACAGACATAGATATTCATTCATTTTAGTAGCCTTAACCTATAATTAGTCCCTTCTTATGTGTCACATGGATTAAAACCGATTTTACTGCAGTCCTTAATTTTAATATCTGGCAGTTTTAAAGATGTGAACACAGTCTAAGTGAAAATGTTATTGTAAAACCAAATCAACTCAGATTTCAACCAGTTGCATGCATGCACGTCCTGAGGATACAGATAAACATCTAGGAAAACCTAAGAGTCATGTATTGATTTTGAATAATCTCCAAAACAATCTCTCTCTGGTTTCTCTAGAATTGTTTGGCTTGTTTTATGATTCATCCTTGGCAGGAAGAGCCAATTTTATGGTAACAGTCACTTCTAAAGGTCAGATTTCATTTCAGTAAGATTTGTTAATGTTCTTTGGCATTAGATTTCTCAGTTTTTGCACCAAAACGTGTTGATTTGGCATTTCATACGTCAGTCTGTTTGGATAATGCTGTTCAAATGTTATATTACTGAATAATGTCAATCAATTATAAAGACACTATCCTTAATAAGTACTATGGCAAAATAGTTTGTAGGGGTTCTTTTTTTAATAAAAACGTGTTGGGATCCAACATTTAGCACATGACATTAGGATTACCATCAAAAATTATAGCGCAGAGGACCTGAGTTTGAGTAACAAATTTACTGAAAGGCTAGTGACACGTGTACTGAAAACTGGTCTCACTTCTTTCTGCCTCAGTTTCAGCTTTAGCCTGTAGCAGCAGCTGAAAGTCTGCCAGGTTCTGGCTACCACCTCACCTGAAAAGCCATTTACCTGTTCCACTTGTTGAGATTTCTTTTGTGTGTGTGCTTGCCATTGCAGTGTACCCACACTTATCACAACACGGGATCTTTATCCCACATGATAAAAAAAAAAAATGTTTGGAAAACTTACAGAAAGGTGCTTTTTTAAACAGATATGATTGTTGTTGTAGTTTATAGACATGAGGTGGTACGGAAGTGCCAAAAACACATTCTCCCTCCTTTGTTGTTGTTGTTGTTGTTATTTATTTATTTTTTTTAAGATACTTGTATGTACCTTGATTTCATGTAAATACACTGGTATTTATTTTCCATTTACCATTTTTCCACATATTTCTGGAAACAGTGTCTGTCTGTCAATCCTCTGGGTGGTTTCATGGCAGTGTTTGAATGACATCAGAAGCCCAGTGATGCAAGGACCAACTAGAGCATGTCATATTGCACAGGCCTATGAACACTGACGTCAATAAAATTTGTCCAAACAAACAAACAATATACAATTTCATATCAAAGTAGACTACAGGTTCACATCGACTTTAAAGGTCATAGTGACGGACAAATTTGAACTAAACAAAGCAGAATAAAAAGAAACAGTAGTCTTTCTATTCTCATTTAATCTTTAAATGTCAGGAAACGCAGGAGGTCTTGTCATAAACTCTGGGACCTGACACCATTGTAAGTCATCCAACTTTGTGCCTTGAATAAGCAGCTATCATTACAAGTGGGTTTCTTTTTAAAGAAAACACCTGACAATAGGTAATGGAAAGAAATATTGTGTTCTAAAACAGGGGGAAGGTTTAGGGTTGCTCTTGCAGCATAATGTCTTTATGATCTGTGTAGGAGCAATCTTTGTGCTCTTGGGCAGTAAGGGGGACCACTTCATCCATCTTGGCTGCTCTACTTAGCTCATCTTTCAGCGGCTGAGTGCATTACTGTCCTAACCAGTTATTATTCTCCAGATAGACACATGACAAAGGGACAAAATCACACCCATTGTTGTGCTTTTTGTAGGAGGCATAACAAAAACACATGATGCTTGACATTTTTTGGTTAGTGTTTGTCACATACTAGTATTCATTTCTGCATCTCTGCATATCACATTACACATGCATTCTCTTTCTCTTTCTCTTCTACCCTACGTGGACCAGTTTCAGCCATGGAGCAAAACGTGTAACGATGGGACCAATGAACAACATGTTATGTCGGGGCACGATATACCAGAAACCAACTCTCGGGAGTATTTCAAAACCAAGTCCATAATTTCTTTGATAATAATTCAGCCAACCTGCTCAACTTTAAGAAAGTCGCAAGCATAGTAATCAAGGGAAAATCAAATATCTTTGATAGATGTCAAATGACATAATGCTTCTTTGCCTTCTGTCATGGGCCATAGGGAAACTAAAGAAAGTTTGTGTGCAGTTTGGGTGAATGAGAGGCCGTGGTGTGTTGTATTGTGTATAACGTACTGTGTCAATATGGTGTCTCATGGCCAGGTAGGAAGTGCAATTTCCAAAAGGGCCACCCATGCAGACCATACAGTGGGTACGGAAAGTATTCAGACCCCTTTAAATTTTTCACTCTTTGTGTCATTGCAGCCATTTGCCAAAATCAAAAAAGTTCATTTTATTTCTCATTAATGTACACTCAGCACCCCATCTTGACAGAAAAAAACAGAAATGTAGAAATTTTTGCAAATTTATTAAAAAAGAAAAACTGAAATATCACATGGTCATAAGTATTCAGACCCTTTGCAGTGACACTCATATTTAACTCACATGCTGTCCATTTCTTCTGATCCTCCTTGAGATGGTTCTGCTCCTTCATTGGAGTCCAGCTGTGTTTAATTAAACTGATTGGACTTGATTAGGAAAGGCACACACCTGTCTATATAAGACCTTACAGCTCACAGTGCATGTCAGAGCAAATGAGAATCATGAGGTCGAAGGAAAAATGTCCAAGGAGCTCAGAGACAGAATTGTGGCAAGGCACAGATCTGGCCAAGGTTACAAAAGAATTTCTGCAGCACTCAAGGTTCCTAAGAGCACAGTGGCCTCCATAATCCTCAAATGGAAAAAGTTTGGGACGACCAGAACTCTTCCTAGACCTGGCCGTCCAGCCAAACTGAGCAATCGTGGGAGAAGAGCCTTGGTGAGAGAGGTAAAGAAGAACCCAAAGATCACTGTGGCTGAGCTCCAGAGATGCAGTAGGGAGATGGGAGAAAGTTCCACAAAGTCAACTATCACTGCAGCCCTCCACCAGTCGGGGCTTTATGGGAGAGGGGCCTGAGGGAAGCCTCTCCTCAGTGCAAGACACATGAAAGCCTGCATAGACTTTGCCAAAAAACACATGAAGGACTCCCAGACTATGAGAAATAAGATTCTCTGGTCTGATGAGACCAAGATTGAACTTTTTGGCGTTAATTCTAAGCGGTATGTGTGGAGAAAACCAGGCACTGCTCATCACCTGCCCAATACAATCCCTACAGTGAAACATGGTGGTGGGAGCATCATGTTGTGGGGGTGTTTTTCAACTGCAGGGACAGGACGACTGGTTGCAATTGAAGGAAAGATGAATGCGGCCAAGTACAGAGATATCCTGGAAGAAAACCTCTTCCAGAGTGCTCAGGACCTCAGACTGGGCCGAAGGTTCACCTTTCAACAGGACAATGACCCTAAGCACACAGCTAAAATAACAAAGGAGTGGCTTCGGAACAACTCTGTGACCGTTCTTGACTGGCCCAGCCAGAGCCCTGACCTAAACCCAATTGAGCATCTCTGGAGAGACCTGAAAATGGCTGTCCACCAACGTTCACCATCCAACCTGACAGAACTGGAGAGGATCTGCAAGGAAGAATGGCAGAGGATCCCCAAATCCAGGTGTGAAAAACTTGTTGCATCATTCCCAAGAAGACTCATGGCTGTACTAGCTCAAAAGGGTGCTTCTACTCAATACTGAGCACAGGGTCTGAATACTTATGACCATGTGATATTTCAGTTTTTCTTTTTTAATAAATTTGCAAAAATTTTTACATTTCTGTTTTTTTCTGTCAAGATGGGGTGCTGAGTGTACATTAATGAGAAATAAAATGAACTTTTTTGATTTTGGCAAATGGCTGCAATGACACAAAGAGTGAAAAATTTAAAGGGGTCTGAATACTTTCCGTACCCACTGTATATCTATGAGGATATCACTGAAATATGCAGGATCCTGGTAGGTATTTGCTGCACACTATTGCAGTTAAGACAAGATATTATTTGGTTAACAAAGTGTTAATAGTAAACCTCCTATGAAATGACTATTGTGTAAGGCTGGGTTGTAAAGGATTTACAATGAGTTGACTCATTTTTGATCGATAAATGTATGTATCTGCATCTTGGTTAAGAACATACATGCAGCTGGAAACATAAAAATGATTGACCATGAGGAGAGTGAGCTGCCTGCATAGGACAATGATACTGTAGCAAAGAGAGGTCACAGAACATCAAGGCTTTCGAAATGGTTTGGATAAACATTGGCGTGATACCTGCTGAAAAATATGCAGGTGGCCTGTGCTGACGAATATGACATCTCCACTCCCAAAATGCAGCACTAGCAGCCAGGTACACAACATTAGTTTGAACTACAGCAGCAGTTGGTCCTGTCTGCCTTTTAAGTTATTTCCCAGTATGATAAGAGCTCAGAAACAAGTAGCAGCATGAATGCAATTTCACGTTTTATGGCAAAAAACATGATGCCAGATAGAACAATGGAAACACCAGGTTTCACAAGCTACTGAAAAAGGTTGATGCCAGGGACAAAGTGCAACGATGGAAACATGCAGAATGCAGCATGAAAATAGAAAAACAGCTTTACATAATTTTCCACCACATCTGACATTTAGTCTAGCTGCATGGCAGAGCCCAGTAACTATAAATGTTAATGTTGGCTGAGGAGACTACCAAATTTTTTAGAATAAAAGAATTACCGGTAGTGACTGTTTAGAACCAAAACAAATCAAGCACTGACTATATTTTTCACAAAAAGCTTTGGGATTGGCATAGAACCCCTATAAACCTGAAACTTAGTGTTATTTTTAAACATTTGGACATATCCAAGCTACCTTATAATGCAAAACTATAATAAACAACTGGAACTACTCATTTAAAAAGAACAACAGACTGTAGAACTTTAACTTTCTCATCCAGAGTATTTAACTATTAACACGTTTGATTTGTGTTTGGGTTTTTAAAATTTAAGACAAAAAAATCTAAACACTAATCTCTACCCTAAACTTTTTCTGGGGCTGTAATTATAAAGAAAAGAGGCCAGTCACAATCATATTTTTACTACAGTAACTGGAGTACCTTTAGTAGTTGTGGTTAGATTTAACCTACTGGCTTTAACTCTGCCCTTAGACCAGCTTTGCCTTCAGATCATGTTTATACAGGTGAAACTACACCTCTGTCAGCTGACTGCATATTTTACATCATGCTCTGTTCTACAGAGAACACAATGTGGGAACACGTGCATCCTGCTGAACGCGTGTTTTGTTGAACACAGCATGGGGAGCGGCTACAGGATACAAAGCTGCACAGGACATATTGAACATGCCAACACATTATATATTCAAGTACAAGGTTTTGACAATCCAGGAAAGACTGAAATCTCATCAGATACTTTCAGAAAAGAGACAATCAGGTAGTGAACATGAAAGAGAAAGCACTGTGCAGTCTTTTCTCTGCCTCTGTTTCTTCTCAGACCTGGGAGCTGAGAGCTCTAAAAGCTAGAAGACAGAAAGGAGAACAAATAATGACCTTTCCCAGGTAGCTGCACTGATTGTTGGGGGTGAAGGATGAGTGAAGGGGGCTCTATGCGTTTTTGTGTCCGAACACGGCATGTCCTTTTGACCTGCCCTGCACTGTAGACAGAGAGAGAGAGAGACAGAGAGACAGTTTTGTGTCCCCAGACAAGAGGTCTGCTTTCACCTGAGCAGGCTTAGCCAATTACACCCTTTAACCCCCACCCCCAGCAGAGACAAAGGGCAGCAGAGCGGGATGAGTGACTGGGACCAGACTGGGAGCTTCCTCATTAGTGGAGGAGGGGTGAGGAGTGTGTTTGGGAAGAGGAAAAGAAAGACTTTCTGTAGTCATGTGAAGACTATGTTTTTCCATGTGTAGATGCAAGGAAATGAAAATCAGCATTAACTACATTCATCAGTTAATATATTTTATAGAATTATAGTTGCTTTAGTTATTTAGTAAAACACAATCAGGATATTTGTCATTTATGGTGTCCTGGCTGGTTTTGGTAAAACGACATTCCTCTGTGCCTTCAGGTGTGTGAACAGGTTCAGACATAGTCACAAACACAGCCACTGGGAGGCTTTATACACACGCAGGTATTGCTGCAGGTGTCTGCTGGTATCACATCACATTATGTGGTTTTAACCCAAATTCTGGCAGAGAACCCAGATTCCTCCTCTGTGGAATGCATGTGGTAACGCCAGTGAAAGTGTGTGAATATTCTCACACTGAACATCAAAACCTGCAGAAAGTCTGCTGCATTTGATCTAATGGGCACATTCATATGACACACAGGGACGCCTGCCTGAAACCAAGTCTTAATGCTCAGACAGCCCCCTGGACATTGTGAGGACAGGCCAAAATCGCTGCAGTGTCCTCACAATCAAACTACAATTTGCGTACACAACCATAGAAGGAGCGTACTTAAGGACACTCATTTAAGCCCTTACGTGTGGCAGATACAAATTAAAAATCCTATCATGCAAAATCTTTGGCCTGGTGCTATAATTTTCCATCTTTTACCTGTTGACTCTTGAATACTGATGTAAGCAACATTCCAGTTAATTTGGTTGTTTTGGTTCGTTTTGCAACACCTGCCAGTTATTAAAATGCTATGATCCATATCTAATAAAAATGTAATGAGATTGTACAGAATGACAACATGATTAGAAGCATGGAAACAAGCAATAAATCACTATGTCTATGTTGTAAAGTTGAACTGATCGGTATTGCTTTATTCAGTTACTTAAGAGATCATTTCTTTTGTAATCTCTTTTGTAATTTTGCAAGAAATCCATGTCAGTCAGGCAGGCATATTGGAAATACTGCTTGTTCTGCATATGCAGTACAGTGATGTGGTGGTTTGCGTACACACGTATACCCACCTCTGGATGACACTGGTGGGTATACCTGAGGATTTACCTTACACCTAATAATAGCTACTGTATTGTATCTTACAGAGTGAGGCTGTAGCCCTACATGTTACAGTCTTTTATTTAACCTACAGAATGAACTACCTTTTTCTTTGGCCTTCAAAGCAGTGCGTCCTGTACCACCCTAAGAAAAATCCCTGTCTGCAGGGATAAACTGCACTATACTCCACTCAGCTGATTTGGTATTGAACTCCAATAATACTGTCAGACTCACACTCAACTAAGAAATGGATTCAAACTGGTGCAGCAGAACAGGAGCTTGCTAATGGTACACAAGCACAACTCTAAATATGCAAACACATCAGTGAAATAAACGAAACCAAAAAGAAAATGGCAATGACAGTCACAAGGCAGAGAAATATATGTGTGGAAGAAGACAGTGTCTCAGATGTAATGTCAGCTAATGATGCCACCCCAGCCACCGTGATGCCGCATGCTTTCTCAAGTGTTGCTCATCAGTGTCACTCACACTGTTACCTCAACAGCTGCTCAGAGTTCTAGCTCTCACTTCAAGAGTTTTCATCTGTGAATACTCCATTTTGGGAAAATAACTCATTGCTTTTATTCAAGTCCTGTATGGTTGTGCTTAATGCAGTTTTGACATACTTGCACCTGACTTATTTTCATTTTCTGCTATTTATAAATCTGCACTACAATTCAGGTGACATTATTGTACTTTCTACTCCACTACATTTATTCAGCAAATACTGCATAATTAGGCCTACTGCTTAATTTAGTTTTTTTTTTTTTTTTTTTGCTGAGGTATGATGTTTCATAACCTGTTCTGTAGTGTGTTTGTTGTGCTGTCATAATGCACTGTGGCATACACTGCATTAATCCTGCCAGGCCTCTGAAATTAACTGCCTGCACAGCTGCAGGGCCTCTTTTGAAGAAGGCAAGTGCCAGCGTTAGATTCTCAAACAATCTCAAACCTAACTGTTCTGGCTAGACCTATAATACATGCAAATTCAGTATACCTACACTTTGTTCATACAGAATGCATGTTGATTTTAGAGCCATCCTTCCTTTTAAGATAACTAAATACTTATAAAACCTGCTGGATAATCTGCAGTGGATATGCTGGCTGTATTTATTATTTCGTTAGAGGTTTTATGTTTTGGAGGTATTTTTTTTACAGGACATTGACAATGGACAGTGGTATATTTCCATGGAACATGTATTCAGAAGGAAAATGCAAGCGATTACCCTCTCATCAGGATTACTGTGGTTGCTAAAATGTTCATTTTGAAGATTACCTGTTTGGGGGCACAACTTCCTATGACTGATATTAAGTGTGTTTTTATGATAAAATACATGTATGTTTGTTTCCTCCCAACACTATATTTGTGGGAGGTGGAGACATGGCTGAAAGGAATTTAAAAAGTACAGCGTTTTTGTTTGTTTTGTAAGCTACGTTTTCAGTCTGGGTATGCTCTCCACTCTCTCAAGGAAGTAGACAACTAAGACTTTTATCTGCACTGTCATCAAGAGAAACCATGTAGCTGCTTCACTGATAATGAAAGGGAGATTTACTTTGTGGACTCAT
The DNA here is from genome assembly GCF_900324485.2 of Mastacembelus armatus. Lineage (NCBI taxonomy): Eukaryota > Metazoa > Chordata > Actinopteri > Synbranchiformes > Mastacembelidae > Mastacembelus > Mastacembelus armatus. The sequence goes on from NC_046649.1 coordinate 6,412,522, forward strand.
CTTGGGGTATCTTAGGACCATTTATTATTCTGTTTGTTTTTCTCAGCAAAGCTAGCATATTAGTTTTAATTTGTCATTATTTATGGCTAGTGATGTAATTATATAACATTGACAGGCTAATACCTCTCTGCTGTGTAAGCCTCTATGAAAACCCTGAGGCGGTCTTTAGATGTTTTGCACAAGGTTTAGCTGACATGCATTCATCTTTTGGCTTTTCAAATCAGGTCGACAAGTTTTCTCACCCCTAATTTGTCATCATATGTGCTTACTGACTTTGCTAAATACTCAGGCCCCCTCTGGAGAGCTAATGGAGTCCACTTCAGATAACTGTTGTTTGACCAAGTCTGTCTCCAGCCTTTAATAGTCTGCTTCAACAAGCAGAGCACCAAAAACAAATATGGTCAAAGAGGTAATGTGCACTGCACTACCACATAGCTGCACACACCAAGATGGAAATCCACACAGAGACACATATGCATATACTTACTGACACATTTTCACCTCTTTCCTGTAATAACACGGCTTGCCATTTGCTGGCAACTTCTCATTTGTTCCAAATAAATTATTTACACAAACACTGATGAAGTATTTCTAGTTTTTGAGTCATGCAAAAAATCGCCTCATATTTCGGTTAAGCATTGAACAAACAGTTCACCTGATATATAAATATTTGGCACAAAAAATGGAGTTAGTTTGATTTATTAAGTGTTTTCCCTAATTTTGTTGCATTTTGTGATGCAGGTAGTGGTCCACTCCCAGGCTCTGTTGTTATCGCCATGTCCATACTTTATTGTAATTATTTCTCACTACATTAAACATTTAAGGTCTATTGCATATCTGTCTGTTAGACAGAGCCCTCCTCTGTTGGCTTTCCTAAAGTTTCTTACTTCTATATTTCTACTCAAGATTTTTGATAGTATCATATGTTGTAAATTATTTTGTGCAAATTTGTGATTATTAATTTGAGGTTAAGTACCATGTCATTGAAACATAGGATGACTAATTTGGAGATGAGAGAAAGACACTGAGAAAATGAAATACTTTTACACTGGTGGGAAAGCTGACCTACCCTTAATCCAAGGAAAACAGAATTCTCATCATCACTTAAGCCTTTTTTTTCCCATAAGTGAAACATGCTTTTAAAAACCTCACATTTGTGGATGCTATCGCTCACATACTCACACTCACTTCTGTCAGACTCTTGGAAGCAGCTCAAGTAATTTCCTTTAACAACCAACATTTTTCACACTGTGTTTCTGAGCTCATCGTCTGTGATAGTAGTATATTTTTCTGTTTGACATATTTCTTCCCTGTTTTTTTCTGCTTGTCGGCACACTCTGAGTTCATTTTCAGTATGTAAGTTACATCTTTAGTCAACTTTGCAAGCTTCAGATATTTCTTCCTCATGTATGGTCAGTTTGTCAATGTTCCTGATCAACATACTCTTTTAGGTTCAATAGAAAACAGCAAATAAATATCCACACAATGTTTTCTATAGCTGCAGCCTATAGGCGAGGGGGTTGGTGCATATCAGCACATGAGGCTTTGGCATCATGTTTTGTAAGAGTCCTGTGTGTTGATCAGTGTTATCACATCATCCATGTACTGCATGCAAGGGCTAGACAAGTTCACACAGTTCTTATCAGACTCTGACCTCTTGCATTTCCGTTAGAACAAAGCTGCTATCTTAACTAGCCTTCTAGCTTCTCTGACCTGTCCACCACAGATAGGTGGAGAGCACATTTAGATCTACTTTTAAAAATTCATTCATTTGGTTATTGAATTTCTACTTTTCTTTATGTACATTTCATTTCTGTTCCTTTTTGTTCAGCTCTGGATCTTCTGCTTTCAGATGTTTTATCCTTCTGTTTTTACTTTTACAAAAAACAATTAGAACTTGGCTTGTTGCAGCTAGAGCTTCCTGTGAGATGTCTTTTATCGCTCATGAAATCTGACTCCAAGACCAACATAAACTGCATTCAAACTAAATGGGCATGTAGATATAGACATATGATGCTTTTAAAGAATTTACCAATGAATTGATAATTGTTGTGTTTGTAAGCCATAACTGGTCATGACTACGATATGCCATTACTGGAGTCATATTTATATTTATGGACAATATTTATTTATTTATTTATATACTGTATTGCTCTTGCTAATAAGGCTAGTAGTTAGTTTATTGAAATATATAAAATGCAAAGCTTTTGTCAGTGTCACGGTTGTTTCCCGGAGGCAAAACGTACCAGTGTAAACTTGATTTGCATTGACCCTGAGTAGAAACACCAGTAGGAAATACCTGACCATTTATTTTGGGGCTAGCAGGTACACTGTCATAATGAAATGGCTGAGTTGGGCACAGGTGTGGCCTCAAACTGACTGCTTAACCAGCCTACAGGTTTTATTTTGTAAACTATTTAATTAACTATTTCAATTAATGCACCATCACAGAGAGCATGAGGAAATAGCAGCTCATGTGCAAATGTGTTCTTATTAAAAGAAAGAGTGTGATGTGATAAGATAGAATAAGAGCTGTAAAGGAATCATGTTGACGTTGGCGGTGCACAATTTTCCATGTGATTCCCACACAACCAGGTAGAACATGGTAAGTCCTGTTTAAACAGTGCTTTTGGTGTTGCCTCATTAAAAAAACATTATATGTTTGTTGATAGAAACTGCAGTATCTGCTTGTCAAGCTTAATTGTTTTGGCTACACATGTACTGTAGTTACCACGGTTGAGTCAAATGTTTGTGGTTAATGATGCAGCATGATTGTATTCATAGGCGTACTTGCATAGTGATGTTCCAGATGAAACAATGTTATATAACAGATCTATTCTGCAGTCTTTGATACCTCATTATATTTGTTATAAAGGGCGATAAAACTCTTGGCTTGATGATTATTCAACATCATGTTTTATACCAACACCATTAATAAAATCAACTTGCAGCAGGAACAGAAGTACACTTGAACCAACACTATTTTAATACTTTAGTTCTGGATCATTTATCTGCAATGAAAATAAAACTATTTGCATTTGAATGAACAAACCCATTTACATTAATCAATCTAAGTAACAGCTATAAATCCTAATCTTTGCTAAAAGACCAACAAATTAGTTATGACACAATAGTGTAAAGCACATTATTAACCTATTTTAGAAGCTTGTTGCTGTGACTGTCTTATCTGTGTGTGATTATGAAGATTTTTTGTATATGAATGCTTCTGCTCATTGTCTTCGCATGGTTGACACTGCTTATCATGCTTCTCTGACGTTCATGTCTAACTGTGAAGTGATGACACACCACATTGTGTAATACTTTTGCATGTGATGGCCTTCTCTGGCCACCTGAAGGATCAGTCACCGCTATACCTTCATACATAAAGCACTACTTGGACTCCTGCCTACCTACATTTGTACCTTATTTGCGCAGAGAACCGCTGTTCCATATTCTCTCCATTCACAAGATCATCTCTACTGTCTACACAACCATACTCTACCTGCACTTAGTACTTAATGCTTCTTTGCACTTCTGGTTGGATATCTACTGCATTTCATTTGCTCTGTACCTGTACTCTGCTAAATGACAATAAAGTTGAATCTAATCTAATCTAATCTAATCTAAAGATCACGTGTGGCTTTTTCTTCCATGTGCCTGTACTGAACTGGGTGAAAAGGCTTTTGTCCACTCTGCACCTTATGTATGGAATATGTTGCAGAAAAACTGGAAACTACCTGAGTTAATTTCTTTGAGCACTTTTAAATCCAAACTGAGTTCTTGAGCTCGACTCGATAAAATACTTGTTTTTTTTTTATAACTTACTTGTCTTTTTCCTTTTATTTTGGTCTACTGCTTGTTTTTTAACTGTGCTAATTATGTAACTGGGTTTTGTAACTGCCGCTGCCTATCTTGGCCAGGACTCCGTTGAAAAAGAGGATCTTAATCTCGACAGGATTTTCCTGGTTAAATAAAGGTAAATAAATAAAATAAACAAATTTTGTCTCACCCAGTCCACCTGAGAGACCTGGATTGTTCATAATGAAGTAGCAGAATAGAAAATTCAGAATCTAATAAACAGCAGAAGTTTAAAATTAAAAAAATGCCAATGCCAAGATCTGAGGACTGGACATGATATGATCCGTAAAAAAGCAGGATTGGCATCGGTTTACCTGGAGAGTTAAAAGCCGATGTGTCACAACAACAGTAGAGCTTTCTAGTCGGTTGCCAAATTTACTCAACTAACAGTAGGTTGAATTTTGAAGTTTCTCACAACCATGTGTTTGTAGTTTGTGTTAGGTAGAGTAACTTTAATGTTAGAGACTGAAGCTCAGTGATAATGTTTGAGTACTGTTCTATCTGATCTATGTTACATACCCACAAACTTACAGCAAAAGGCACCGCTCCAGAGTCCACTACAATACATTATGATTGTTACACTAACAGAACACACATTTTGCCATAAAACAAAATAGCGAATTTAGTTTTCTTCCTTTTTATTGGTTGAGTCCAGAAATGGCGTCCGTGGTTTTCAGATAGCATCGCTCACTGCCACCACATGAAGAAAAAAACCCACAAGTCACTTACACTATTAGTGTTAGAGCGCAGATGACAGCATTCACAGCCACTGGGTAAACACTTAATTAAGTCTACAGGGTCATGACAGACTAGCACGAAGCGGCTGGCACAGATATCGCATTTATAGGCACCTGCACAAATAACTATAGAGGTTCGTGTATTTAAAGCAACCATCCTCTGATGTAATCATAGTCATGTTAATGACAGACACCGTCTAAAACTACCATCACTAACTGTGCAACTGACACTTTACTGTCCATTAAAACAAGCTTTAAGTTGACTTTTGTAGGATGGGTGACGGTGTGAGCTAGTTCAAAGGCATGCACCATAAAGTCAATGCACAAAAGGTGCAATGTACAAGCCAATCGAAACTGCTTTTACTGTTTTCAATTATTACATTACAACTGTACAGAATGTACAGCGGTAACAAAAAGACACTTTTTTTGTTCCAAAACTATTGGGTGGTGCAGAAATCAAGTGTCAGAGAAAAGGCCAATAGACAAAAGAGCAAAAGATCTGCCATTAAAAGTGAGTCACTTTGGCATACTTGGCATTACTACTTCACTAACATTATTTTGGCTATGTCTATCCTCGCCTCACTGTCATTTTGAGTGCTGAAATATAAACCCTTTTCAAAAGAACAAAGAAGAAAAGGAAAATAAAATATTTTATATTAACAACAGCAGTTTTGTGCATATTAGAGCTTCTCTTTCATGTCATCTGTCAGTGATGAGTCATTCGAGACAAGGAAACTCCACAGTGAAGATAAACATTTCAGTCAAAGAAAAAAGCAAAACATGACTGTTCTTGCTAAATGTGAAGATTTCCACTTCCATCCTACTGTATAAATCAGATACACCTGAAAACGATTAATCACTGTCACACAACTGCACTGAAACTGGACTATGGGAAGGGGTGGGCAGGGGCGGATCTACCGAGGGGCAAGGGGGCCAGCAATGAAATGTCAGAAAATGCAAATTGCAAAAAAATTTATTTTTACCATTTTACATTTTAATCTGCTAAGGCTCAGTCTCTGGGAGAAAACAGACATTCATGTGTTCATCATCATGACATATTTTAGGTTTTACTTTTATTTTTGTTCTTACTGTGCTTTCGTTTTGTTTACTTTTATACAAGCTGCTGGTACTGGAAAGGTTCTGGGGTTTTTTTGAGTTTCTGTTTCATATCTTTACAGAAGAAACAAAAATGAGTCCTTGATGTTGAAAGTAAATGTAAGCCCTGTGTTTTAGTCTTAATAGATGACTGTTAGTTTAGATATGCAGTAGTGTACAGCAGGGCCAGAAGTGTGACTCAGCGGTTAGTAATGCCGGCTCACATAAGGAAGGTACTGCCATTTCTCTGTTTCCTTTTACCGCCTTGAAGGTAGGGCCGATTTTAAAATGCTTCTAGCTGTGAATGTGAGTGGTGATAGTGTTTGCTGGTATGTTAACTTGTGACTGGTGACCTGTCCAGCATGTTTCCCTGCCTCTCATTCAACACATCCTGGGACAGGCTCAATTACAAACATTCCACATAGGCAGAAGAAAGCAGATATTACATAGGCAGGTTTTATAGCGGTAGTAATTATGATCGATGTCATCATGGAATATGTTCCTACTGATGACGAATCCATCCACAGTTATGTGTTAAAGCTGGATTGACGCAATTAACCAAACAGCTGTAACCATAACATAGTTGCCATGAAGATACAGAGGAAAGCGAGAATCGTGAGAAAAGCTGGCACTGAATTATAACCCAGGGTTTAACAATTATCCAACATCGACATTCTTGTTTGGGTTGCTGCAGCATATAGTAAAACACACCTAATTTCCTAAACACACCCATTTATATTAAACTATGACACTGTATTCATGGTGCAAATGTGACTGTGCTGGTGTTTCACTGCACATATTTGTAGTGACATGTTTAGAGATACTATAGTAAATACACAAATCTGTTAAGTGGCAGAAAAATTAAAGCTGCATAAATCAACTTTTTCATATGAACAATCAAATGACTGTGTATGATGTGAAAGTTGTCACTTGTGATAAATGCATGCAAAGGAATTATCACCCAGCTACAGTCTATAGCACAACATTTGAGTGTCTTTCAGCTTTATTTTAGTGTCATGGCCTGTGACTTTATCCCATTAAACCCACACATGCTACCTGCCCAACATCTCTCAGCTGTGAGACTGAAATTCAGACTTCATTATACTTTTTAAATCTTGGATGACATCAACCTGCGCACAAGCATATGTCATGAGATTGCCCACTTAGGACACTATTTGTATAACAGTAGTTATAAAATAATACTATTAATGTAACACATAATAGTAATTATTACTGCCCAACACTGCAATTAAATGCTAATGTTTAGTCTACTACTAAAAGCTCAAGTAGCCAGTTTGGTAACATGTTTGCCTTTAAATAAAAGTATTCTGTTTTAAAATGCTAATGTTTGCAGTTGTTACCACAAAACAACAAATACTGCTTAAAACATTAAAAAACTAAAGTGCAAAAAAAAGCATTATATGTTGAGCTAAACATGAAAACCACTTAAAAAGGCTCCAAAATATCTCAAAGGTTTCTGTGTGAAATTAGTATTTGTGTTAACTACCTGTTGAGTTTCCAGTCTTATTACCAACAAACATCACAAACAGGATGTTCAGACAGACAGACAGAGAAACAGCTAAATCTAATGACTGAAAATTACACACAAGTTGTATCTGATATCACAGACGTGATATCTGCCTTTGGCTGGTGCAACCTCATTAATCCTCCCCAGAGGCACAACAGCTCAACGTTGTGACTGGAACCTTTCTCTGGTTTAATGCCTCAGGGCCTCCCCAGACAGATGGGTCTCATTGGTTTCCTATGGCAGATCATCCACACTGGAAACCATATACTCTGCAACAGGCAGGATGACACGAACAGGTAACACACTCATACTCTGATCTTTTGTAGTTGTGAGGACACTAATTGGCATAGCCCCTTACCCTAAGCCTGACCCAAACTCTAACCTAAATAGAATTCTAAACTTAACCCTAAAACCAAGTCTTGGGCCTTTGAAGTTGTGAGAACCAGTAAAAATGTCCTCACAATGCCAAAATGTTCATAGAAGGAAGCACACACATTCTGTAGGAACACACACTCACACACACACAATTTTTCTTGGAAAAAATCCAAAATCAGCACATCTCATCTTACAAGCTGTGACAATCTCACAAAACAACAGCAGTGAAAGGTAACAGTCCTCTGTTAGAGTTTGTGTGTAGGTGTGCATGCCTCTGTATGTCTATGCAAGCATGTCGATTGAATGTGTGTGTTTATTCATATGTATATGTAGCGTATGTCTATATGCACATTCTGGATGTCAGGATTGTTTTGTACTATACCCCCGGAGGATCTTATGCTTGACAATATCTTCTGTCTGTCATCCAGCCATTTCTTCTATGTACACAGTGTCATTGTCACTCAGTTTGGGAAGTTTCATCAGTTAAAGAATTGTAATGTGAATATGGACACACTCAGCTTGTACAGTCGACGTCAAACCACATCAGGAATGTTTACCCCATAATTGTCTGGCAACAGATGAATGATTCTTTATATTTGTGTTTAAGGCCCTGCCACAAACATAAGTGTAAAGTCAACACTTCTGAGAAAGGTGTCTATGATACACAGTAAAGTTCATCTGTGTGGTTTGCTTTGAGTATGTATTGTATTAACACTGTCTACAAAGAAGAAAAATAAGACTACACACCCCATCATCAGACTTCTTCTGGTGAGATTTTCCTCCTTTATTAAAATGGTTCTATCTGTAGTGACTGATTGAGAGGAAAAAAACTTAAAACCTAGTGTAAGTGAAAGGGTTGTTTTCAGAGGACATCAAAGGTGGTAAAATGTTAACCAGGGTGTCATTGTGAATCACTGAACAGTATCAGATTAAGGCTTACAGATGAAGGTGAATGAGTTTCACCCAAGCCTGACAGATAGCCTTGACCTTTGCCCTCTCAACACCTCCTGTGCCCTGAGGATGTGACTGGTAGTCAGAGGACACCACACACGACCCAGAAACATGTCTTTTACACTCCTCTTCCCCATTGAAGCTGTCACCTGCTATGTTTTCTACTTTCCTTTTATCTTCTGTGCAGCTAAAAGAACTTGTTCTATGTCTCCATTCAAGTTCACACTTAAGCTGATTCAAATGTGTGAGATACAAAAACTTGACCAACCAATGGGCCTATTGTTATTTAAAGGAGCCCCTTTACATTTTGAAGGCTCAGTACTGTGGAAAGTCATACTGGACAAGCTGCTCGTAGTTTCTGTTTCCACTATGAGCACAGATGCAGTGAAAACAAGCACAAGCCAAACCCTTGATAAGACTTCACAGTACTAACTTGTAGCTACACACAAGGGTGCACCTGCCGTTACAACATCAAGCTCATCTCGTGGGCTTTATAAAATCTCATGGTGCACAGGAAAATATGCAATTTCTAGCAAAAGCAAAAAAAAAAAAAAAAAAAAAAAAAAGGAAGATCCAGCACTTTGGGATCTACATAAAAATTTCAACGTGTAAGATCATTTCTCATCTTGTTACTAGGGAAGGGCTCCTTTTTTCAGAGTATAAATTCTCAGTCCTTTATCTGTTACACCTCTTTTTAGTGTCACCTGTGACAGTGATTCTCATGTCTCTTTGGCTAAAGTGACCTTTCCTTCCTCTTTGTATTCTCTACCTATATAACCAAAGCCCTCCAGAGTATCCTCCCTATTTCCGTAATCTCTCCCTCCTCCCTCTTGTCTTCATTTTTCTCTTTCACCACAATGATCTGTCCCTGCTCTGTCTCTCTTTCTACCTCCCTTTGTTTTTCTCCTCATTTTACTGCACACTGCTTTTCTCTGTCAGTGTCATCACCTGCTCAGTATCAAAGAAAATGCTTTCAGCTGTCAAACCAGCCGGAAGAGGGAGGAACTTAAAGCCCTGAAGTAGTCTGGTTACTTCCTTGAATGTACCATAAACGATGTATGCACACTCACACACATACACACCCAAGTCCTCTCATCCATGGAACTGCTGTGTTCAGTTAGTGGTTTTTATTGTTTACACAAAGGACTCCCATACAGAAAAATTCAGGAAAAGGACTGTTTAAGACACAGGAGATTAAATTAATTTATAGCCATACTAGAAACACCGTTCTATTGGACAGTTTGCCATGAAATTTTGTACAGATATTCATGTTCGTCATGGGAGGAACCCATCCATCCATCCATCCATCCATCCATCCATCCATCCATCCATCCATTATCTATATTCGCTTATTCCTTAACCAGGGTCACAGGGATCTGCTGGAGCCTATCCCAGCTCTCTCTGGGTGAAAGGCAGGGGTCCACCCTGGACAGGTCACCAGTCCATCACAGGGCCACATAGAGACAAACAACCTCACACACTCACACTCACTCCTATGGGCAATTTAGAGTCACCAATCAACCTGACATACATGTTTTTGGACTGTGGGAGGAAACCAGACTACCTGGAGAAAACCCACACAAGCACAGGGAGAACATGCAAACTCCACACAGAAAGGCCAGGTTGCGAACCCAGCAACAGTGTTAACCACCCAGACACTGTAATGTCCATGGGAGGAACCATAATGACATATCATCTAGAACTATCAAGTCAAAACTTTAATTAGTCCCATAATTTGGTTTATGACTAAAATCCAGCAAAATGAAAAATATTAGTCTACAAATAAATAGTGAAGTCATAAAACATAATGAATAAGCAAATATTAGAATTGTAACACTTACACACTTACAGAAACACATCAAAAACACTAGATTTGGACAACCACCACCCTCTAAAAATATTGCACTTTAAAAATGACAAAGATCCTGCATCACTCTCTGAGCAGGCATGTGGGAAAAATTCCAATCACACACAGTCTTGACTTACTGAAGTCTCATTTTTTAATGTGTTGCTGCCTTGTCCACACTTCATGGCACCATAAAGTAGTTATTACAAGAGAACATAGTGAGACTGTGAGTAAATAAATGCAGCTCATACATTAGGGATTAGTGTTGTTGTTTTTTAATCAATGGACAATGATTGAACAGAACAATAAATAGATAAAGAAATAACACATACCAAAACTGATCATTGTCCATGTAGACTGATTACACTAACATGTTGATAGCACTCCACCATTGAAACAAGATGAAAAAGGAATTGTTTCAATGACTGGTCAAGAGGAGTTCTGCATATACACACATTTTCAAGCACAGTAAGACACACAAAACTGAGCACACACATCTAATAAACGAGGTGAACTTTGTTTTGCCTATCTATTTTCCCTTGGTTAAATCTCTGCCATGAAATGTGTAAACCTAGTTACCTGTAAACATGCCAATAATCAAAGAAATCAGCATTATCCAGGGAAGATGTGAGCTAGCTGGGGAAATTTTCACTGATGTTGTCATCAACATCTTTTTGTATCTTTTTCAGTTTGACTTTCACAGGACACAGTAAATCAATGCTGTTTAACAGCTGACACTAATGTTCCGGTCAGAGGATGCGCTTTCATAAGGCATCTAACAACAGAACGGTGTAACCTGTGAACCGCTGTCAATCAAGTAAGGTCATGATGTTGATCTATCATAATGTCAACACTGAAATCTATTTTAACATTTAACAAGATGCATAAATGATTGCTGGGCCACACAAATAGCTTATACTTGACAAGATCTGAGTCACTAAACAAAACTCCGGATGTGTGATAAGGGTGAAATTCTTCCAAGTTGAGTACAACATTCCTGACAGATGTGCTATTGACAAACATACTTTTTAACTGACTACTATCTGTGATATGAAGCCTGATGGGAATTATCCAATGTTTATACAAAGGTTCAAAACATATAATTTAATTAAATACCAATTTTCACAGTTAAGTACCAATTATAGTATGAAGACAAACTATTTTTTGTGTCTAAGATGCTGTCTCATCATCAGTTTTCTTAAATTCAGCCAACTTAGCTTTACTAGACTTCTGGAGTCTGCAGTGTGCTGGTTCCCAGTTACACCCCATAGTCCTTTGGGGCAACAAAAATGATGAAGAAAAAACTGAGTTTGTACTATTCTATGAATTTAATGGGCCTTAACTCCTTGTACTTACTACATTTGCAGCTTTAGTTACTATGTTGTGCAGGTTCTTAATATAAAATGTAATCATTAATAAATCACATTTTATTAAACAAATACATGTTTATTAATTAGGCCTAACAAGATGCCAACACACACATTGCATTGTTGCTGATGCTGCTCCCACTCTGCTACTATTGCGAGCTATCCTAGTGGTGGTAACTGTTTTGAAGAGCTTTAAATGCCTTGTGGTGTTTGCACCTTTGTACATTTCATGTACTTCAAATTTTAAAGCTTTTAAAGATGCACAAACATCCTGATATCCAAACATAAAAAAAATAATTCTCTTGTTGCACCCTTTAATTCTAGAGTAAGAATTTTAACTGCAAAAACTTAGTTAGATCAATTCCCTATGTTAAATGCTAAATTTAGTGAGGTATTATAAAAGGCCTGCAGGTAAATTCATTCAATTCAAACCTACTTTTTACATTTTAAATTTACCATGAGTGGAATCATTTAAAAATCTCATATGTAATGTGCATCTTGGAACTCCTGTTTAAAGTTCTTAAATTTCTATTAGAAAATATATCTCACCATTATTATTTGCATATTTCATTGTTTCATATTGCAGAAAGGGACCTATTTCCCAAATTTGCAATTCAATAGTTTGTTTATGATTGTGATAACCTTGTGAAAAGTGTGTTGTGAATCACAGTGGAAGAGCAGGGAGGGCAAGGTTTGGCAACTGTGAGAACCAAAACATGCTGTTTAGTTCTTGTAGTTCAAAAATCTGAAGTTTCTGCTTCAACGTTATCACAATGTTAAAATACATTGTGAGAATAATTACAAGGATTCTTACATAAACTCTGTTGTTGTGATGAGACTGCGATAACTGCTGTGTCTCTAACTGAGCCTCTTGTCCTTCACACTGCAATTTTCTAAACAAAACATATGCTTTACATTTTCGTGTCCAGCTGCAGTCTGGATAAAAATGAGCCCGACAGGATCCATTCATGTTTTAGACTGTAATTTTCCTGAGAGTTCTGTACCCAGTTATGTTTGGTACAAGTGCTTCACTCTCCTGCAAATAAAATGATGGATAGAAACACTCCAACAATAATGGGGACACTGCAGGCTAACAAAAGCCATGGTGATACATATGAGTAGTGTTATGAGAAGTACATAATAATACTAGTCATTAAATATCACTGATTAAAAGGGGCAAATGTGAGTCTGTGTATTCTTCATTTATTATCTGTATGTAGAGTGGTTGCACACCTGAGGCTCTTGTGTGTGCCTGAATGCAACACACACAGCATGAGTGATTAGGATAAATTACTATTCATTTATTTTTATAGAATTTTACATTGACACTAACAGCTCATGATGATGCCAACTAATATAGATCTCTATCGTTGAGCTAAAGCTTGTAACTTTCAATAATCTATTAGGTTTTTATATGAAGATTCATTTGGAACACTGTTTTGAACAACAGAAAAAAGAAACAGAAACAAAGTGACCTGAAAAATATTATGCCTAACTTTAAACTGTAAATCATGATTGATTTATATGTGGCAAACTGATGGTACACATTAAATGAGAAAATATGTAATACACAATGTGGAGATCTACCCTGTTACAGAGAAAAATGTAGTCTGTCAAGCAGTGGAATGTAGTTTGGTGCAACAAAAATGCTGACTGCAAATGTTCCAGCATACTGTCTCTTCCATGGAAAATCATTTCAGCTGACGATAAGGAGTTCCTGGTTTGTTACACACACTGTTGCTGAAAGTCTCTCTGGAAAAAGGTCAGGAAGCCATCGTGCAGTGTCACCTCACCAGTTCTGTCTGATGATATAAAACACGCAGGGTGCAAATGTCAATCTGCACACGCTCAGTGAGGCCCAAAATAGATGAAATAATAGGTAGCTGATGCTGTATATGCAGACAATTCCACTGGTCATTAGTCAAAGTGCAGGGTGGAGATGTGTATGATGTTCACGTCGTACATGACGCCTACGGAATTTTAATGCAACAATTTCTTGTGTTTGGTTTGATTCACAGACATTGATGCTGATTTGATGATCACACAGTTTTTGTGTTACTGTAAACTGATGAACGGTTACCAGTGTGTCATCTCCGTCATGACTTCAAGGTAACCTCATTTGAAAAAAACCAAGCTTTATAAAGCAATTTGATATGTGTGAATAAGCTCAGGTGTGTGTGTGGGTGGGTGGGTGTGTAGGTTGCACCTCACATTACTTACACAGTAATGATTCAGATTTCCTCATGTTTTGCCCCAACTTGTAAATAACTGAATTTTACAGTAACAACTTGTTTTGAGGTTAGGGTTAACTAAGTAGTGGTTAGAGTAAGTTTTCAGGCAATGGATCAAGTCAATACAAGGTGCCCACAGGAAATGAAAACACATTGTGTGCGTGAGTGTGTATATACTTGTATTTCTCATGTAAATCTGCTCACAGTTGTATTGAGAGTAGCTAGTCAGTTTCTTCAATTCAATTCAATTCAATTCAATTTTATTTGTATAGCGCCAAATCACAATACAAATCATCTCAAGGCACTTTACAAAAACTAAAACTAAAAACCCAACAATTCCCTTATGAGCAAGCACTTGGCGACAGTGGAGAGGAAAAAACTCCCTTTAACGGAAGAAAAAAACCTCCAGCAGAACCGGGCTCAGTTTGGGCGGCCATCTGCCTCGACCGGTTGGGGTGAGTGGATAGAGCAGAGAGAAAAGAGGTAGGGTAGGGGAGCTCAGTGCACCGATGGTCCTCGGGCAGTCTAGGCCTATAGCAGCATAACTAACTAAGGGATGGTTCAGGGTTGCCTGAAGCCAGCCCTAACTATATGCTTTGTCAAAGAGGAAGGTTTTAAGTCTAGCCTTAAAAGTACAGAGAGTGTCTGCCTCCTGAACCCAGTCTGAGAGCTGGTTCCACAGGAGAGGAGCTTGATAGCTAAAGGCTCTGCCTCCCATTCTGCTTTTGAGAACTCTGGGAACCACAAGTAGGCCTGCACTCTGAGAGCGAAGTGGTCTATTGGGATAATATGGTACTATGAGGTCTTTAAGGTATGAAGGAGCTTGATTATGAAGGGATTTGTATGTGAGAAGAAGGATTTTAAATTCTATTCTATATTTTACAGGGAGCCAATGAAGAGAAGCCAATATAGGAGAAATATGATCTCTCTTGCTAGTTCCTGTCAGGACTCTGGCTGCGGCATTCTGGATTAATTGGAGGCTTTTTATTAAGATATTAGGACATCCAGATAGTAATGAGTTACAGTAATCTAGCCTTGAGGAAACAAATGCATGGACTAGTTTTTCTGCATCATTTTGAGACAGGATGTTCCTAATTTTGGAAATGTTGCGCAGGTGAAAGAATGCAGTTCTAGAAATTTGTTTTATGTGTGAGTTAAAGGACATGTCCTGGTCAAAAATAACTCCAAGGTTTTTTACAGTAGTGCTGGAGGCCAGGGCTATGCCATCTAGAGTAGCTATAATTTTAGAAAAGTTATTTCTGAGATTTTTAGGCCCAAATATAATGACTTCTGTTTTCTCCGAGTTTAAAAGTAAAAAGTTACTGGTCATCCAAGCCTTTATGTCAGTTAGACAGGCTTGAAGTCTGGTTAACTGGTTTGTGTTAACAGGTTTAATAGATAGATATAACTGAGTGTCATCCGCATAGCAGTGGTAATTAATAGAGTGCTTCCTAATGATATATCCTAAAGGAAGCATGTACAGGGTGAACAGAATCGGTCCTAGCACAGAACCTTGTGGAACTCCATAACTAACTTTTGTTCGTGTGGAAGGTTCATCATGGACATGAACAAACTGGAATCTGTCCGATAAATAGGATTGGAACCACTTTAACGCTGTTCCTCTGATACCAATCACATGCTCCAGTCTCTGTAATAAGATGTTGTGGTCAATGGTGTCGAATGCTGCACTAAGGTCTAGGAGGACAAGTATCGAAACAAGTCCATTATCTGAGGCTAAGAGAAGATCGTTGGTAACTTTCAACAGTGCTGTTTCTGTACTATGATGTGCTCTAAATCCTGATTGGAAATCTTCAAATAGTTCATTCCTGTGTAAGTGGTCTGATAGCTGCTAGCAACAGCTTTTTCTAGGATTTTAGAAATAAATGGCAGGTTGGATATTGGTCTATAATTAGCCAAGACACCTGGATCAAGACTAGGCTTTTTGAGTAAAGGTTTGATTACTGCAGTCTTAAAGGCCTGTGGTACGTAGCCTGATACTAGAGATAAATTTACCAAGTCCAATAAAGATGAGTTCATTAATGGCAGGGTGCCTTTAAGCAGTCTAGTCGGGATGGGGTCCAAGAGACACGTTGATGATTTCGATGAAGCAACTACTGATGTAAATTCAGAGAGATCTATAGGAGAGAAGCAGTCTAAACATAACTGAGGTCCTACAGATGATTCAAGAGCTACTGTAGTAAAAGATTCATTTATTGCAGGTATAGGAAGCATCTGCTGAATTTTATCTCTAATAGTTGTGATTTTATTTGTAAAGAAACTCATAAATTCATCACTGCTGAGAGCTAAGGGAACACTGGGCTCAACAGAGCTTTGACCTTTTGTCAGCCTGGCTACAGTGCTGAAAAGAAACCTGGGATTGTTCTTATTTTCCTCTATTAGTGATGAATAGTATGCAGTTCTGGCTTTACGGAGAGCTTTTTTATATGTTAGTAGACTGTTTTTCCAGGCTAGAAAAATTTCCTCTAAGTTTGTGGAACGCCACTTCCTTTCCAGCCTTCGTGATGCCTGCTTTAAGGTACGAACATGTAAATTATACCATGGGGCTAGTCTTCTCTGAATCACTAACTTCTTTTTCAGAGGGGCTACAGAATCAAGCATTTCACGCAGTGAGGTTACAGCGCTGTCAACAACATGATCAATTTGGTAGGGAGTAGGATTAAGGCAGCTGCCCTCCACTATGTTTATACTTGGCATAGATGCAAATAAAGATGGAATTATTTTCTTAAATTTATTAACAGCGTTGTCGGATAAACATCTGCTGTAGTGGAATTTTCTTCCAGACGCTGCATGATCCATCATTTTAAATTCGAAAGTTATTAAAGAATGATCTGACAAAATAGGATTATGGGGAAAAACTATTAAATGTTCAATTTCGATGCCATAGGTCAGAACAAGATCAAGGGTGTGATTAAAACAGTGGGTGGGTTTATTAACGTTTTGAATGAAACCAATTGAATCTAATATAGAATTAAATGCAATGCTGAGGCTGTTATTTTCAACATCTACATGAATGTTAAAATCTCCCACTATAATGACTTTATCTGATCTAAGCACTAAATCAGACAGGAAGTCTGGAAATTCAGTTAAAAACTCTGAGTAAGGGACAGGTGGACGGTACACAATGACTAGTAGAACTGGTTTTTGTGTTTTCCAGTTTGTATGTGAGAGACTAAGAGTGAGGCTCTCAAATGAGTTAAAATTGTTCTGAGGATGAAAGTTTAATAATAAGTTTGAGTGGAAGATTGCAGCTACTCCTCCACCTCGACCTGTGCTTCGAGGAACATGATAATTTTTATGACTGAGGGGGGTTGATTCATTCAGACTGACATATTCATCCTGCTGTAACCAGGTTTCAGTAAGATAAAGTAGGTCAATTTGGTGATCAGTTATCAAATCATTTACTAACAGAGATTTAGAAGAAAGGGACCTAATATTTAATAATCCACATCTGACAGTTCTGTTTTTCTGTTCAATAAGAGGAGTGGTCTTAATTAATAATCCCTCATGTAAATATTTTTTAACAGCCTTTTTTAGTTGCATTTGTTGGCCATCCACCTTTCTATTACTTCTAACACTGCCTTCTATTTGAGAATTTACCGTAGTTACTGTGCCCCTGCAGAGCAGGACGCATGAGTCAGAGTAAACTTGAATCTCTCAGTGTGGGATGCTTATATTCATGTGTGCTTTCATTTGGGATTTGCATGCATCATTGCTTGACTTGCATCAAGATGAACCACTCTTGAAAGTCAAGACTGCACACATCTCTCAGACAGACTAACCAAAAGCTTATTCACTTCACTGTATTTGCATTCTCTTTTTTTGTTTCAGTAACTAATGGTGAACAGAAGTCAATTTACAGCTCAAAGCTTTTATAAGAAATTGGGAGTTTTAATCTTTTAATCTTGTTTGATAAAAAGGTTTTGTAGTGAACAGCTCCTTCCATATTGTGAAGACACCAGAATATCATGTCTCTGACAAATGGAAGCTAAAACTGAAAAACTAAATGTCTTTTTTTTGTGTGTGACCTGCTTTGACTCAGAGTATTTAGCTGATTGTCCTTAATGGAGGTTGATGACAGTGACTTTGGGCAGTCAGAGGCCTCTACTCCAATTCAGCTCAGGCATCAGAAAACTCAAAAGCATTTGTATAATAGTAATTCTTTTATGTATCAGTTCAGTTGTGGGTTTACCAGATTTCCAGTGGGTGCATCTCTTCCGCTCACTAATTGGAAATTAAGGGGTGCAGAAAAAGGGTGAGACAGGGAAAAGAGGAGGGAAAACACATCAACAGTAGATTGGTCACTGAGCTCCATGGGGTAGGGGTTGATGCTATCTGCCCATCCTAGACACACATCAGCTCAGCAAGGGAGCTAGTGCCCCACCTCATGTCACCTGTAAGTAGAGGGCAGTGGACCCCACCAAAAACAGTGGGATGCTAAATTACAGCTCTTCTCTTTCTACAGCTAGAGCTCAAATTTCACGCTCCTCATGATCTGTCATTTGAATGTGTGCTCACATACAAATGTATGCTTATTTTTAAACTGCAATCTCACCATTCTGGTCCAGCCTAAACTATTTTGATAATTACTCATCGGATTGTCACATACAGATATTCTTGGTCCCCAGATTGAACTGTAATAACTTGGTGATAATTTGTAAAGTACTTTGATTTAAGAAATTTCTTGATCTTTTAGTGCTGCTTAGCAAATGTTAGCATGACTATGCACTAAACTAAGATAGTGCACATTATACCTGCCAAAACATCAGCAGGTTAGTTGTCTTTTAATATGTCTTTTTTTCCAACATATTCTTCTAATAAAAACATATTTATATAACGATGCAGACTTGGTACTCGAGTTGGGTCATTTAGCTTTGCAACTAGCTGTGCAGATTTTTTTGGTTTCATCTGCTGATGTTTCAGATATGTATCTTTGACATTTCTGCCTGCAGTGGAGATGAATTGGGGCATTCACAGCATAAAAAAAACCAACTTAAACATAGAAAAAATATTTGGTTATTTTTAATGTGGAGAGCACCATAAACTACTGTAAATACATACTAATCCCTCCATATGATCTGAGATGGGGGCAGATATCTCAGACACAGATCTGTAATGTAAAGGAAGTAAAAATCTTTTCAAGGCCTGACACAGCAAGTGATAATGGAATAATTTAATATTTCTTTTAATGTTTAGTAACATAACCCAGAATAGGAGAAACAGGCACTCTATATCAAGCCACTTTACAGAAGACACATAATATATAGTTTGACTTTATAGCTTCAGCCCTCTAAATGACAGGAGAATTCAAAGTTTACAACCAGGGTGGTTGTAAAACCACGGTGACATGGGGGGGGGGGATTTATACACCTTGATTACATGGGTTGTTCATATTTAAATGTGGTCAGCTTGCAATAAAAACAGGAAAGGTTAGTAGTGTATACCATGTTGCTCTAATCAGATTCAAACCTTGCAGTTCTGATGAAAGTACTAATAAAGGAAGATAAACAACTGTTTCTCATATGGAGTTTACTTAATGAATTTTTATATAATTACAGATATTATATTCATATTATTTTATAACATTTTATTAATACAATAATGTATGTATATGCACACACACACACACACACACACACACATATATATATAGGGCTGTGTAAAAATGGAAATGGATGGAAAAAATGTGCTTTGAAATACATGTAATGACTGTTTCCATGTACCCTAACATTTTCTGAGATAAGGTTTAGTTTACACATCCCAGAATAATATCTCTTACATCAAAAAACTGATGTTGTCTTAGTAATTTTTGGTTTATTAACACAATTAGTCCATAGCCTCATAAACAGATCTGCCATTTTCCATTGACTTGCAAAGTAACTGTTAGTGTTCCTGCCACACCATAACCTGCATAATACCCCTTCTGACTGCACACAAACACGCACAGCTAACACTGTAGTGTTTGTGCTTTTGATAAGACATCAGAGAGTTTCTGTTAATTGCTCTGCTAAATTCCTTGCAGAGAGGAAGTGCTTCCATAACTGCAGCTCAGATGCCAGAGGTCAGATGGCATAAAAAGGGATCACAGTCAGATGACATGCAGCCAAAAACAACAGTTGCTCTGCAGCCAAAGTAAAACAATAAGTGTGGTTTCTCCTTTGCACCTAGCAATCTTTACATGATGGGTGTTCCATTACATTATTAAGAGTTATAGTTGCCAAATATTGAGTGGGTCAGCTGTATTAATTTGCTTAACATGGTAGTAACACATTGCAGCTTTGTCATCCCATAGAAGGATGTGGCAGAAACACGAGACATGAACATATGTCAGCAGCAACATTTATTTGTTTTTGCTTTAATAGAAGCATGTCTCTCTAATGCTTTGGGTGTTAAGGGATTGATGAAGTACAACGGAACAAAATGCAACAATGACATGAATTCAGTTAGCTTGGAAACAGCTAACTAACAAACTAACTCAAAACAAACAGCAAATATTTTGACAAAATTCAAAGGAGAAAGCTTTATTGATACTATTTTTGCTATATAAATAGTTATGTTATAGTATAAGAGGGAAAGGAAACAATGGCATCTTCAAATGGGTGTAAACAAGCATAAAAATATCCATTTTATTGTTTTATTTAACTGGTTATATTTGTTTTGAACAGTTATTCATCACATCTTTTTAAAACTAACATTTAGGCTTAAATCAAACATCTGATGAGCCGAATTAGTTCATGTAACAAAACGGTTATAACTAGTTTGAACTGGTTTAAACTGGGACACAGTGATCACGTGCACACTCCAACAAACTGCAGCCTACCACCACCACTCTCTGGGTGTGTACAGTGTCCATGAGTCAGTTTCATTTTTTTTTTTTTCTTTTTACTTACTGGTAGAGGACAGCCCACAGATGCTTTGGAAAACAAAACAACATAAAACAAAACAAAAAAAACAACAGAAAAAAAACAAAACAAAACACAGCTTTCTGGGATGTGCTGTCACTACTCTGCCTCACAGGGCTGCCCAGCAGGGTTCACAGCAGGAGCTACAATATCTGATCCCTGGGAGCCTGCAGCTCAAGTTACAGTGTCCAGTAAACACATCTAGAAAAATGTGAACAATGCTTGTTTAATTAAGCCCGTAATGCCTGAGACATGAAGGGAGTTGGACAGGACCATCGTTAGTTCACCCCATGGGGTTAAAGTGGGATAATAGCAGGGACAACTGTAACTGGACAACACCTTTGTCCTTAGATGGTCTCTACTCTCCCGTTTCCGCTATGTACATTTAAAACGACGGACACATTGATGTTTACACAGATAAACAAAACCTTCCCAATATTTAAGTCCTTTATGTTGTCTGAATGGGCTGTTTTATTTTATTGAAGTTGCTTTATAAAAGATTAATCTGTATGAATAACATAAATTTGTACAATTTTTACTAAGATATTTTAAAATATTCATTAAATACTGTTTCCATAACAGACAGGATATTACAACTTAAAAGCTAAGGTATGAAAATCAGTTTTCTAACTGAATACATTTAACATTTTTATC
Organism: Mastacembelus armatus; assembly: GCF_900324485.2. Classification (NCBI taxonomy): domain Eukaryota; kingdom Metazoa; phylum Chordata; class Actinopteri; order Synbranchiformes; family Mastacembelidae; genus Mastacembelus; species Mastacembelus armatus. Next base: position 6,434,084 of record NC_046649.1, read on the forward strand.
TGAAAAAAAAAGATCCACAGTCATAAATAAAAATCATTATCTGCTCTGCTTTTATAGAAAAAGAAAGAATACAAAAACATTTCAGCAGCTTCGACAGTTTTAATGTACTGCCTCTATTCTGCCTCATAGGACTGCCCAGTGGGCTTCACAGCAGGGGCTACAATATCTGTCCAGCCCCTTTCCTGCAGTCTCTCCTACCATAAACTCACAATCATTATTTATGGATGGCCTACAGCTCAACTTACTATCTGTGAGTTGTACTGTAAAGTGCTTCATAACAATGAGAAGGAGGTGATGGCACCATTTTACCTGGGCTGCTAAAGTGTGGTTCATACCAGATGTTACTGTATGTGAGCCCCTCTGGGCTTTATTGGGCCATCTCCAGCCCTGGAGCTTGTTGATGCTGTGGTAAAAGATAGATATAAAAAATGTTAGTGTGACAGATTATCACTTCAAGACACTGAAGTCCTTAATAACAATAGGCCTTTACTTGAAATGCATATTTAGTCTGTGTAGCCATATTTGCATTAGCTGAAACTTTATACAGTTTCCTACATGTTTTATTTGTTATTTGGGGAATTTAGCAAGCGTGAACATATTTACAATTGTGTGGTAGTAATTTGGCTGTTAAGATAATATAAATGATGACTGGCCAAAATAAGTGCATCTAGTGTGATCTCTTACTTGCACAGGCATGTTTTGGTGTGTCTCCGTTCACGTGTGCCTGTGCGTGAAACCTCTCTGTGGTTGTACAATCCATTCCTCACCTGTCACCCTACTTCTATCCTGCAGTGGGAGAGGCCTCAGACTGTGGAATGCCTGTTGCCATTTAAGCTCCATTACTACCTGCTGCTGCCCTATTCTCCATGCCCTCTATTGCCTGGGGTTCATATTGGATAAGAGCCGTAAAGCCCTGCGTTTCATGGGGCAGGGCTGGGGGTGTAATTAGAGGAAGGCAGGCCCCTCATTCCCAGCACCATGGGGGGCTGCAATCACAGGCTTGCCCTAGCCTTTGGGCTGGCCCACCAGGCGCTAAAGAGGGTCTAAAGAGGGCACCACAGGGGACGATATCAAACACCCCAAGAATCCTGGGATAACAGCAAATAACACTGCAGGACAGGGTACACACACCCCAGCGGAATACACTCACACACAGTCTGTCTGTCAGGAATTGTTTATTGTAGTAAAAAAAGCATTGTTTACTACAGAAAATAGCAGTAGTGAAAAGTGGCATGCCAAAAGAGATGATTTTGAAATTGAAGGTACTTGTTTGGTGAATTTTGGCTTATATTACATAAAATTAAAATAAATGTGGTATATTATTAAACCTAACTGTTTCAAGTATTTTATTCAACTTTAAAATAACTTACATGTATGTCTCACATTTAGACTTTGAGGTTAAGGGTGCTCCGATTGATCGGCCACCGATCATTATCAGCCAATATTCCATTAGATCGCCGATCTCTATAATGGCCGATCAAGAAGGCCAGTTAGATGACACAGAGCCTAATGCTATAAATTCAAGTCAAGTTCACATTCATGAGCTGATAGACCTAGTGATTTATTTTTATCGCTTATTGGAACTGTACTTGCATGTAAATGAGTCAAAAAGAAGCAGTATGGTTTCAAAAGTACATTTACACTCATATTTAACTGCAATGCCTGGAAGTCGTGGAAACACAGATAGGGTGGTGTTATAGTGGCTCAGGGAGAGGAAGTGGAATGCATATTGGACTGTTGTTAGAGTGCGTCCCAGAGAATAAACACACTGTTCTGATCTCTTAACGTAAGAGGATCGATGACACATTACAATTTTTTGCAACTGATGAACTTTTTCTGTATATCACAGCTCACCTGTAAGAATGGAAGATTTGTCATTAAATCTTTATTGCTCAGTGTGGGGAATAATGCATACCCTAACCCCATACCCTAAAATGAAGCATCACAACTAAATGCATAAACTCAATTAATAACCTAACCAAAACCTAATCCTAATTATAACCCTAATCCTCAAACAAACTCTCAACCCTCAGTCTGAAAAAGTGAGGAACAGCCAAATGTCCTAACTTTGCCAAAATGTCATCATTTGGATGTAATTATTCTAAAAATGGTAGAAACAAACGAACACGCACGCACACACACACACACACACACACACGCACACACACGTGCGCATTAACTGTAGCCATGACTTGTCTGATGGGGCACCACAGTACATCTTAAGCCTAAACTTGTTCCTCACTATTTACCCTGCCCTATTTTTATACCCAACAATAACAACTCAGGATCTGTCAGACAACTTGTCAATAGTTAGAAAGACAGTGCAAAATCAACAGCAAACGCTAGCAGTAATCTCTCAATCAGGGATCAAGGTGTGTAAAGAAGTGCTAAAGTAACAGCGAGGTTACAAAAGACACAATATACAGTAAGCAGTGTCAATATGAGAGGGCAGGGTCCTCTTTATGTGTATGTAGCAAAGCCTAAGTGTGTGAATGTGTAAGAGAAAATGCATGTGCATTCAATTTTATGTGTACATATTCATTTACATTTTAAACACGTGAGCATATACATTTTGTGACTGATATATTTATATAGAACTTGACTGTGGATTTGCATGTTTTAGCTTTTGTGTGAATATGCTGGTGCCAGTGTGTGTGTGTGTGTGTGTGTGTGTGTGTGTGTTTGTACTGGTATGGCTTCCCTTGTGATGATTTTAATATAACATCGTAGCCTATTTACTTTTTAGGATTAACATTAGAATTATGTTTAGTGCTTTTAATATTTAGGTTTAATAACTGAATTTCCCTTCAGAGATGAATAAAGTTTATCTTATCTTATCTTAGTAATGATGCTTTAGTAATAATGCCAATGAATGTCCTCACAAGGACAGAAGTACAAACATACATTTGTTTGGGCTTGTACTTTTACATTAAATGTAACTGTTACACTGTCACACTGTGGGGACTTACCTCTGGTGAAAATACAAGTTCCCAATCAAAAAAAATTACATCTAAAAGTGAAAAAAAATGTTTGATATATTTAGGTTTCAGGAAGTAAACCTTAAGGAAGTGAATATAAATCAATGGAGTGTCAACTGAAATAATGGAAACCCGATTGTGTTTTTGAGGGTGTATGTTAAGTCCTACCTGCACCTCATCGCAATGGAAGAGTGAACAGCTAAGTAGGGAAGTGCCTGTTGGAGCTATGCCATCTGTGGTACCACCATGGGCGCAACACGAGGTGAAAAGATTCAACTTAACCCTGAAAGAGCTGGCTAATGTAGTCGACCGGAGTAGAAATAGAAAGGCTCCTCAGGTCATCAAAGACAAAAACTTGCGAGAATTTAGGTTGTAAAGTCAAGATTTACATCAGAACTTGGAATGTGCAAACTTTATACACCACAGGCAGGTCAGATATTTTGATTCATCAGCTACAGAGTTTAAAGTGGAGTGTGATTGGCAGCTCAGAGACGCATTGGACAGGACCTGGTCAACTTACAAAGAAAGATTATAAAACATTATACTGTGGCAAACAAGACCACATTCATCAAGAGGGCGTGGCAGTGATGCTCACAAAGGAAGCTAACAAAGCTTTACTTGGATATAACTGTGTTAGCCCAAGGATTATCTCAGCAAGATTTAGAACATTTGTAAAGTTGACAGTAATACAGGTGTAGGAGCCAACAACTGCAGCATAAGAGCTGGAGATGGAAGACTTTTATACAATGTTCCAATCAACAGTAGACAGCACTTCATCCTCAGTTTTACTTGTGATTATGGGTGACTTCAAATTCGGTCAGGATTGGATAACATGGAAAGATAGTGGCGAATTTGGCTATAAAGAAGAAAATGAGAGAAGACATCGCTTACTAGAATTTAGCTCATGTAACTACTTCAAAAATAATGAATACAGTCTTTAAGCAGTGGAACAACAACAGAAATTGGACATGGTAATCCCCAGATGGAAACACTGAAAACATGAGGGACTACGTTATGATAAACAAGAGATGGCAGAGTAGTGTGACATGCTGCAGATCCTTCCCGTCGGCTGATGTTGACTCAGACAATCAACTACAATTAGCTGGTATCAAGCTCAAACTACGGAAATTGTGGAAACAAGCGAAGATTCAGAGGTTACCGCAAAATTAGACAAAACTTATAGCACTTGACTACTAGGAAACATTGCAAGAGAAATTCAGTGACATGAACATAGAATATAAGCATATTATATATAACAGTATACATGGAGGTGACAAAGGCAAAGTTAAGGTACATGAAACAGTGAAATAAAAAACTAAATTTCAGTTTCAGCCCCGCCCACGTTGAGGTTGTACCCAGTTGTAATGGAAAATGACCTAAACCAAGTCAAGTAGAGTAGAGTCGAGTTATGCTAAAACTGTATAATGGAAAAGAGGCATAGTTGAATACAGAAGAGCACTGAAAGCATGAAAGGGAAGAGACAAGGACGTTCTACAACCACTTTATTAGAGGAATCAAAGTCAAAGCCAAAGGCACTACACTGCTACATATATATATATATATATATATATATATATGTATGTTATATACATATTTTCTCTTCAACAAAACTGTTTTTGATAGGAGGGACTAATATTCCAGTGCGACTTTTTGTCCAGAAAATACGGTAGTTAAAATGATCTACACTTTGACTAACAACATATAGCATACACTGTAACACATCAGTAAATATAACATATTAAATTGAATATATTAATACTTATTTGAATAACCAGTATTTCTATGTTTAATACTTATTTTGCTGATAATTCATTTGAACTTTTAAATGAGTAGCATTTTATACCAGGACATTTACATGTAATGGAGTTATTTATACTTGTTCTAGTTTGTTCATAAATAACAGTTAAAATCATAATAAACATATATAGTTAAAAAGATATAGGTATGATATAGGTATACTGTTTATCTTTAAAGCTGGCTAAAGCCCTTATCAAGCCCTATCTGATCCCAAAAATCTAAAACAAAATCTTACTCTGGATGCCTCCTTTTGACCTTCTCATGTATGACAAGACAAAACGCTCTACAGTGGTAGCTTTTACCTATCTGTCTGTTTTACCTGGCCTTGCACCTGCCTTATCTTTCTTTCTCCACTTTTTTTCCCTGTTGATCCTCTTTCTTCTTCCTTCCTGTCATCTCTTGTTTCAGTGCATGGCAATAAACTAATGAACACCCAGCTGTGAAAACATACAGACACATTCAATGAAGAGAAAATAATAAAGCAAATGTCTCAAATTTATTGTAACCTTATGACTAGTAACTTTACCAACCCGTTGTCTTGAGGCATCCTGAAGTGAAAAGTAGCCCCTAAGAATAAACTGAATTTATGCATAAGACATATGTTCTGAATGAGTAGTTTTAGGAACAGTATACTGAGGCAGGCAACAAACAAAAAGCTGGAAAATTTAAACACAGAAAGTTGAGTCGAGTTTGACATTGGTGTGGTTCCTCAAATTTCCTGAGCTTTGTGGTTCTTGGCTTAAACTAAGAGATGATACCAGCGTCATAAACCTTTTTTCTGTCTCCACCATGCATGAGCTTTACGTCTTCACCCTTCCTGCTTTTTGTCAGAGTCAATATCAAGATGAACTTACTGTATGCAGTGCCTGTCACTTAACTCCAACGGAACTAATGATCTAAAGTTTCAGATCTCATTCTTTGCATTGTGTTTCTTTTGAGGCATACAGAGGAGAGCCAACTGTAGATTTCTCAGTAAGAGTTTCTAAGAGAAATTGCATTAACTCTAACATGGGAACAGTCTACATTAGATTCAGCAAATAAGGAACTGACCATTCACTAATCACTAAGCTCCACTCCCCTTGAATACTGACAGTGTTTATGCCTGTGAAACTTTCCATTCTTGCTCAGCACCTCAGGCAGTTTATGACTGACAACAGTGGCAGATTTACGTCTCAATATGCTTTACATGTTTTTAGTTTTTTTTGTTGGATTTCAGACAAAAGCAAAAAAAAAAAAAGCAGATTCTCCCATCCTGTAAGTCAGTTTTGCCAGTTTACATAACAACTGTTACTAACTACTAACTACCAATTAATGATCAATGTAGAAGACATAGTCTACAGACATGCATGAATCCTATGATTATGTTGCCTCTTTGTATCACATTTGTAGCCTATATGAGATAATTGGTCTCTGAACTTACAGGTTATTGTAAGGGTACGGTTATGGTAGTTCGTACCTGACACTCCTAAATCTTAGATGATTGTGATGATTTTGTATAGTTCTTTGGTCTGTGTGGAAAGATTACACAAGTTCATTCACTTCTCAATTATTCATCATCATCACAGATACCAAAGAACACCCTTTGAGCAGGTGGCAGGTGAGCAAACACCTAAGCACTGTAAGCTATTATCACTCCATTTTAGTTCTTTGGAGGACCAGGAATTTGAATTCTCCAACCAATGATTTGAATAAAGCCAACAGGTCAATGCAACATTTATAAATAGAGCTAAAAACAGATTTTTAATGAAATATATCATTTGGATTTTTTTCCTCCCACAGAATCACGAGTGAGTGTTTTTTGCTTGGAAATGTTGTCGTTATGAAGCAAAATTTGGATGGGGACAGGTTTTTGTTTTCATCCAACTGTCACCAGACTGCCTAAAATCTGGCCAACACCCATTCCCTGCTGTGCCAATTGGAATTCCTACCTCTGGCGTTCCCATTGGCATTCACACATTACTACATGCGCACGCACACACACACACACACACACACACACACGCACGTGAGTCCAATCTCGCAGTCCAACCTAACTCCTTGATCATGTCCTAGGATGACACTAATGACAGTGTTTACTTCAAGAGAATCAGCATTGCTCCATCTAGCTAACACCTCTCAGGAATTTAGCTGGAGGGAAAATACTCTGTGAAAATGATAATTATAAAAGCTATTAAAGAGTTTAGAGAGAAAGCATCTTCAGCTTTTCTAAGATGAGCAACACAACCACACAGAATTAAAAAAAAGAACCTTAGCAAACCTGTTCTGATGTGTATATTAACCAGCATGAAAACACCAAAGTGTGTTGTAAAAATGCCGTGAAAGCAAAATTTCTGACTCCATGCCAAGGATGGCAGCTGCAAACTTTCACTGTTCAGATTACAAGGGAAAGTGATGTGTGGTTAAATATGCTGCAGGTGAATCACACTGAATAAAATAGTGTTTTTACAGCCATTAGAAAATACAACTTACTACCTGTGTCACATTTCTTAATACAATGAAAATCAGCACTAATACTCCTACTTCAGAAGCCAAAATTACCCTCTATATTTATAAAGACATGATGTCATGTCCAGACTAGCCTCTGATCCTCCAGTTTCTATATTCAGGGAAAGCTCTTACTCAGCATTTCTTTCATCAGTCCACTGCAAAAATAGGAATGTTCCTGGGGATTTATTTCCATAACAAATTAGCATCCACCTGTCATGACACAATCAAAGGAAAAAATGAAGGTGACGTACTATATATAGTGACAAAGCCCACATTTAGACCATTACACCACCATAATCACATGCCAATTATTGTAATACCTACAATATTCTGAAATTAGTTATTTTGGAGTGCAAGTGGAAGTGGGAACCAAATTCTGGCTTATCAGTGAAAAAAATGCCTACATATTGCTGATTATGACAACTTTAATTTCTATTTCACTGTATTATTTTTTTATTGTAACGGCGTTTAAGGACCTTGTTTCAGTTTGCATTCACCCTCTCGGTAGAACATTAACTTAACGTAAGCTGACTGACAGCTGGTATAGTGACATCACTTCTGCATACAACTACATTAGCAAAATTTTTCATGTTTTGCTTTGAACTATGAAAATCTCTCTGTGTCACAGAAGTTTAATAAATCCTGGACCCTGGCATCAGTCCTTAGTCTTATAAATGTTGGCAGCACTAGAAGGGTTTGTCACTTTGCCACCTAAAAAGGTGTCTTTTTGAGGCACTTGTTGAAATAACTAATGCTATTTGGCAGACAGAAATTATGCCTTTCCAGGTTGTACATAAACAAACATACAGTTTCACGAAAAAGTATATGAATCCTTAGGGATTACATGTTTTCAGCATGAAATCATCGTCCATCCATCCATCATCTATACCCACTTATTCCTAACCAGGGTCCCAGGGATCTGCTGGAGCCTATCCCAGCTCTCTCTGGGTGAAAGGCAGGGGTCCACCCTGGACAGGTCCCCAGTCCATCACAGGGCCACATAGAGACAAACAACCTCACACACTCACACTCACTCCTATGGGCAATTTAGAGTCACCAATCAACCTGACATACATGTTTTTGGACTGTGGGAGGAAACCAGAGTACCTGGAGAAAACTCAAATGATCATAAAATATCTAATCTATCTAATCGAAACTCTTTGTCATCATTTGGTGCTTTACACATACCAACTATTCGTGGTCATAAGTCTTGTGAAACCTCTTTTTTGCAGGGTGTGACTCACATCATCACATTGTTATAAATAGCAAACTCAAATGTAAATGTAAATGTAAATGTTTTGTTTAAGCCTCTAACCCACATCTCTTCCGGTTTCACCAGTTGGACTGAATAAGGAAAAGAAAAATACAACAATACAAGTTAATTTAAGTAGCCTACTTGTTTAAAATTGTAACTTTGATGAAGATCTGGCCATATTTTAACACATATTTATACTGAAATGGATCTATAGTGAGTGTAAGTAAGTAAGTAAAAATTAAAACAGCTACCACAAATGCATAAATCAAGGAAATTATATGCTAAACCTTATACTTTTCAGGTACTCAACAACTCATTCTTGATATTATCAGGGTATATCAGGGTAAAGATATGATCTCCAATTCATGAGCTCTATCCTATATCACCTAATTATTGCGCTCTTGCTCTGAATGAGATAAATATTTCCCACGGAGTACTGTCTCCACTGTTCACCTCAACCGTGGATGTAGGAAAAGGAGGGAAAACCCCCTGGAATCCCCACTTTCTGTGTGGCCTGTGAACCCCAGTTCAAATGGTCCTCAAACCCCACAGCTTCTGAGGATATTTTTGAATCCCAGTGGCAATTAGCCTTAAGTCAAGTTTTGATATGTGAAAATATAAGCTGCGCAGTAAGGGCATGCACTGAAATGAATAAATCAGTTATGGAATTATAAAATTAATCTTCTAATGAAAACTACACATTAAACAATGGCTTTGCCAATTTATTTAAACTTTATATTAATCATTGTACAGCTGTACAATAAACCTCAATGCCAAGTCTATGTTTATTATTTATTTAACACCTGAAATTATAACAAGATTTGTCACAGTTCAGCTCAGGAGATTGTACAGTAAAACTCATACTGCTGAAATTTAAATATAATACTTTGTTTTTAAATTGAAATTATTGATGTTTGTCTTTACAGATGAACATGTACAATGACATACTTATATGTGAGACTTGAAAAAGAGATATGAAAAGTACAAAATCATTCATATTCAAATCAAGAGAAATCCTTTGGTCCTACAATATATGAATGCAGACTCTGCAGGACCATAAATAGCCAGGCTAGACCACTAACTACCCCCCACTGGCCCTTCTTTAACAATCTTGGACTAACTGATGGAGACAAGCCAAAATGAGGGAAGGAGACTGGTTCCTTCAGTGGGCAACCGGAACTACTGAATGTGTGTGTGAACTTCCCTCAGTGGAGGAAATGTTCCTCCTCTGGAGACTATTACCCAGTAGCATGATTAGCCCTCGAAGACGGAAAATGAGCTGCTTTGTCTTCCTAACTTCCCACTGGTGTGGAAACAGCACATAAAGCGTCTACAAATCAGAAAGATGAATGAACAGAAGGCGTGGACAAAAAAACAGCATGACTATGTGGATTGAGTTTAGGGTTATTTAGCTCCACAAACCTTCAGCTCAATAACATTTAAAAATATTTTTTAGCACTGTTGCCTCACAACAAGCAGGTTCCTGGTTTGAAACCCATCAGGGGCCTTTCTGTGTGGAGTTTGCATGTTTTCCCTGTGCTTGTGTGGGTTTTCTCCAGGTACTCTGGTTTCCTCCCACAGTCCAAAAACATGTATGTCAGGTTGATTGGTGACTCTAAATTGCCCATAGGAGTGAGTGTGAGTGTGTGAGGTTGTTTGTCTCTATGTGGCCCTGTGATGGACTGGTGACCTGTCCAGGGTGGACCCCTGCCTTTCACCCAAAGAGAGCTGGGATAGGCTCCAGCTGATCCCTGTGACCCTGGTCAGGATTAAGCAGGTACTAGCTTCTTTTTGAAGGAGCTTTCATCTTGAAAAGCTTCTAAATTTGCTTAAGTCACTCTGTCTTGTGACGAGCAAAAAAAAAAAAAAACTGCCTAAGTCACACTCTTGACATAAGCCATTATACTACAGGGGTAGAATCGCATGATCTGTTCAGCTGAGCATGTAGGTGATTTTACCATAGGTGGCCAGCACCATGAAAAGCTGACTTAGGAAAAAAAATCATTTTTGTCAAAAAAATTACTTATTATTTTAAAAAGGTGACGATATACAGTTGTGTGGTTTTGTTTGTTGTATAGGATTGTTTACATACTGATCATTCACCCACCTGCAAGGACAGATCTGGAGCTGTATCTTTCCAGTTTTATGCTCTTTTATTAATTAATACCACTGTGGTGAGTCAGGGGGAAATGACTTAAAACAAGATCCAGAAAAGTTTTACTGTTGCATCTCTTCCAACATAACTGTTTCTCTTCTGCTCTTCCACCTTATTTTTATTTTTATGTATGTAGTATGTTCAGGGCCTTTTCTGCATACAAAATAAACACAATATAAACTGATGACAGTATGTGCTGACACAAAATATTTGCTGTCAATTATCATATACAGTGTTTCTGGACAGATTTTTTGCAAATGTATTAACAAAACCTGATTTTCACAGTAGTCTTAATTTATTCTCATGTATTCTTTCAATGTGTCTAGATTTTGACTGAAGTCCGCCTGTGGCAAACAACTTTGCATATAAGGCCCCACAAACCTAGAGCTATGACATTCAAGACACAATCAACAACACAACAGTATGCAAAAACAAAGGATTTCAAATACTTTCTGAAGCCTCTGTAGGTACCTAAACTTCCAGTAAATTAATTTTCGTTTTTAAATCAACCAGTACAATCTGTGCCTTTCTATTTCATATGGTGCAGGGAAACAGATTCCATTAGGATATGTGTCTGTATCTAACCAGAAATAGTTTGATTGAAACTTGGAAATGTGAAACACCTGAACACCTATGACTGCCACAAAAACTGCTACACACATGGACAAAATTGTTGGTGCCGATTCATTAAAGAAACACAATTAAAAATGACTCTTAATATTCTGTTGCACCTTTTAAGGCAGTCCCTTTCTGTAACCTGTTGACAGGTATTTTGGCCCACTGTTTGTGAGCAAACTGCTCCAGCTTTATCAGGTTTGAAGAGTTCCTTCTCCAGACTGCATGTTTCAGCTTTTTCCACAGATGTTCAATAGGATTTAGATCAGGGCTCATAGAAGACCACGTCAGAACAGTCCAATGTTTTGTTCTTAGCCATTCTTGGGTGTGTTTAGCTGAGTGTGTGTTTTGGGCATGATCCTGTTGGAGAACCCATGACCTGTGACTGAGACCAAGCTTTCTGACACCGGGCTGCACAATTTGCTCCAGAATGACGTGATAGTCTTGAGATTTCATTGTACCCAGCACAGATTCAAGACGCCCTGTGTCAGACGCAGCAAAGCAGCCCCAGAACATAACTGAGCCTCCTCCATGTTTCACCATAGGTGCAGTCTTCTTTTCTTTGTATGCTTCATTTTTGTGTCTGTGAACTTAGAGCTGATGTGCCTTGACAAAAGCTTCAGTTTTGTCTCATCTGTCCAAAGGACATTCTCCCAGAAGCTTTGTGGCTTGTCAATATGCATTTTGACAAATTCCAGTCTCTCTTTTTTATAATTTGTTTTCAACAGTGGTGTCGTCTTTGGTCGTTTTCCATTACGTCCATTTTGGCTGAAACAGCGATGGATGGTGCGATCTGGTACTGACGTACCTTGACCTTGGAGTTCCCCTCTAATCTCTTTGGAAGTTGTTCTGGGCTCTTTGGTTACCATTCGTATTATCAGTCTCTTCAATTTGTCACCAATTTTCCTCTTGTGGCCCCGTCCAGGGAGGTTGGCTACACTTCTAAATAATATGTGCAACTGTAGTCACAGGAACATCAGGCTGCTTGGAGATGGTCTTATAGCCTTTACCTTTAACATGCTTGTCTATCATTTTCTTTCTAATGTCCTGAGACAACTCTCTCCTCAGCTTTCTGTGGTCCATGTCCAGTGTGGTACACACCATGATACCAAACCATACCAGTGACTGCTGTTCAGCCTTTAAATAGACAGACTGACTGATTACAAGTTTGGAGACACCTGTGATGCTGATTACAGGACACACTTTAGTTTAACATGTCCCTGTGGTCACATTCTTGTCAATCTACCATCATTTTTGTTGGTTTTTTTAAATGCCTCTGTTAAACCACAATTCAAAAACAATGTCTCATTTTCATTAGTTAATTTTCAGTATCATTACTTTTGTCAGTTTCAAAATTATTTCAGTGACCATTGTGGGTTTTTCTTTCTTTAATGGAAAAGTAACAACAATTCTGTCCATGTGTGTACATCATGTTCAAATAATGGAAAAGTTCAAATTGGAAGAATAATAGACAGGCAGCATTATTACATTGTTGCACAATATTTTTTTAATTCCAGTCAGCACAATACATACGCCATTACTGATGTAAAAACTTCCAGGACCGCCTTTACTCTTAGTGATAACTTATTAATGGTACCTTAATAATCCTTTGTGTATAAACTAAAGAAATCAGCGATGAATTTCCAAGCCCTTTTTATATTACATTATCACTTAGACTGTTAAAGTTCAACATTTAAACGCCAAGTGACCTACATAATGTCTAGCAGGTGTTAGATACAGCCTGAATGCTATCTGGTATAATATCAATAATCATAACAAGGATGATATGAGTTTGGGCTACACGCCAAGAATGATAATGTTTGATAATGTTTACTGGTACACCTGCAGAATGTGGAGAGTAGAGCAAACAAAGGAGTCCAGTTGGTAGACACAAAGCTACATGTGGATATCGTTGGTCTAAATGGATGGTGGACAAAACTTAAATACTTTAGATATTTGAAATAGCAAGCCAGGGTAATGAAGAAAGCTGATATACATATATTGTTTTACCATAACTCTACATACATACTGGAAATATGTATGTACAAATACACAAACATAGGAATGTCCTCATGCATTTGTTGAAATACACTATGTTCATGTTACGCTATATGTGGTGCAGCTTTGCTTTACAGTATTTTCGTAAATACCATACATACAAACTGTAGCAGTTCTGTAAATACTCAGTACAGTCCCAATCCTGTACTAATTCAAAGCTAAAAAATACTCATGTCTACTACTGTTTGAGTAATCATTGCTGAAAACTCCCTGGCTTTTAGGAGGTAATTTAACCTTTTTAAAATGTCAAACTACATACTGTATTTGTCAGCAATTTTTAAAAAAAATACAAAAAACTATAATACAATAAAAAAAAAAAAACAATCACAACCTGGATGTTGTCAAGTCTGACTAACAAACAAGCTGTCCAAGTACTACACAGATATACCCACTTTCATTGAACTAATGAAATCCTACCAGCATGGTGCTCAGTTTATTCACTTATCACATACAACTTCAGTGACATTAAGCTACATCATACAAAAGAGTGAATGAGCATCAAAGTCATTTTGTGTATTACTGTATCTTTATATCATGTTGGCCTGTCTTTGTCTATGAATGCATTTACTGCATGTATTTGTAAATGTAAAAAAAAAAAAGAAAACTTTCCAGCTTGGAGCACAGTGGCACACGTCCAGTGGTGTGTGGCTTTTAGGATTACAATAAACACATACTCACAAACACACATAGGCGCACAAGGATCAAGGCACGTATTGTTAATTCTCTTGAGAAATCGACCACAAACTAGCTCTGTAATGCAAAGAGGAAACGTCGGGTCTCACTGCTAAAAAACTTCAAAGGCCCCAGATGGGACGCTCATTTGCTCAGAGAGATTTTCTATTTAGATGCTATTGCAGCAGTGGCACCACAGCAGTACTATCAACCATCTAGGAAACCCCACATTTGGAGTTCTGTTGTTGCCTTTTTCCTCTGTTGTTTGACTTCCTTCTCTCTTCATTCCGTTTTCTCTTGCTTGCTCACACATTAGTTTTTCCACGGTTTCTGAAGCCTAAACTTTGAGTGAGGAGAAAAATATACAGTCCCTGCATGCTTGACATAGCTCTCCACATCAAACAAAGCATAAACATTGATGATAACTTGAACAGCCAATTTGTTTGTCTCACTCTTTGATACGTATCTCCATGTCATGTGTTGTTTTAGTCAAAGCTTTCAAGTGTCCCAGTGATTCATGTCCTGTCAGATCTCCCTGCCTGTCTCCTCCCTCTACTGCTGTTGAATTTCATCACAATTTAATCAGTTTAGGCCAAAAAAAACAAAAAATCTTCATGGGTTTTTAACTTATAAACCTTATTTACACCTCCTTTAAAGTTCATCTTTCCCTTTATGTTTTTATAAGTATGTGTCTGTGTGTGTGTGTACTCAAACTGGTTCCACACAGTCATTATGTCCATACAGACAACTCATAAACATAATTGACTGATAAGGAAGAGGAGACGTGATGAATTAACTTCAGCTCTCTCTCTCTCTCTCTCTATCTCTCACACACACTCACACACACACACGAGTGTGCACTTATTCCGACAACTGACCGGCCTCTCTTGAAGGACTGTGATAGGTTATCACAGGCCATACCATACACAAACAAAGAAGGGGGGCAACGTGCTCAGACACACATACAAATACATTAACAGCATACTTCTACATCCTCCTAATTATCTGTACACAATAACTCTGCAGTAAGGGAAATTAAATAAATGATATTAGGAAAATGAAATAAAGTAAGATGAAAATCAAAGGACAGAGTCTCTAGTCATGATTCAACACCTTCAAGTATTAGAATATAAATTAAGCCACTCTAGTTTGTTAGAAAAATGTCAGCAAAATTAAGTTAAAACTTGAATGCGCTACTTTAATTTCATTTACTGAACGTACACAGATTAGTTTTGCATGCACAAAAATCCTATTTTTGACAACTGTCCCCATGACTGTCCAGCTGCCATTGCCCACCTAAGATTGTAGGTGTATCAGTAGTCTGAGATAGTTGAGTGAGATGATATGCCACCCACAGATGTCTGATCTCAGTATCATGGAGACAGTCTGGTAAGACTGCCTACATCCAGAAGAAATGTCAAAATGGCAAGTTTTACTGGATACTTGCAAGAACCAATCAAGGCAGTTTTATCTTGAAATACTATGCACAAATGCACCTGGAAGAATTGGTGTTTCTTTAAATAAAAATGGAGGTTATATACAATATACATATATATGAAACACATGACAGATCAAATTCACTCAATAAACACAAAAATACACTGCCCTCAGGTGGTTAATACAAGCAATGCACATCATTCCCGCACGAGGAGCTGGGGTTATTAATTCAATTCAGTTTTATTTGTATATCGCCAAATCACAATACAAATCGTCAGCACTTTACAAAAACAAAAAACCCAACAAATCCCTTATGAGCAGCACTTGGCAACAGTGGAGAGGAAAAACTCCCTTTAACAGAAAAAACCTCCAGCAGAACCGGGCTCAGTTTGGGCGGCCATCTGCCTCGACCGGTTGGGGTGAGTGGATAGAGCAGAGAGAAAAGAACAGCAACAATAAACAACAAATAGACACTGCAGGTTGGTGGGACCAGTAACTGCACATCAGTGATATACAGCTCCAGGACCAGGGACACCTGCAGAAGGTACAGAGAGAGAGAACAGAGAGAGAGAGAGAGAGCACAAACTAGGGGAGAGAGAGAGCACAAGGTTAGTGACATTCAGTGGTGGAATATACATGTGAGGTGGGAGGAGAGGGGAAGGGAAGGGAAGGGAGGGTTAGGGTAGGGGAGCTCTATGCACCGATGGTCATCAGGCAGTCTAGGCATATAGCAGCATAACTAAGGGATGGTTCAGGGTTACCTGAAGCCAGCCCTAACTATACGCTTTGTCAAAAAGGACAAAATACTAATATACTAATATATGTTAATTGTAAAACAAAAAGATCTTACAATAATTTATGCAGCATTAATGCAAGTTATTTAATAATGAGTAAATGTCAATATCCATCTAGTCAGAGGTAAACTAAATTCATTAAAAACTGCGCGTGTGCAATCAAGTATGCAGTAGTCTGAAATATGAGCTCACACACATACTTGGGGTGCCCAACCCATGTTCCTTGAGGGCTACTGTCCTGCTTGTTTTCCAACTATCCCTGCTCTACCCACTGCCATGATTGGGTGCCTACAGTCAACCTTAACCCTAAAACTAAGTGTTAACTGTGAAAAGTCTGAAAAGTCTGAAAAGGTGTGGACCGGCCAAAATGTCCTCACTCCATTAGAATTTTACGCAATGTGGTCCTCACATAGATAGAAGTATATTATAAGTAGGTACAGACACACACAAGCGATACAAGGTAGTTGTGTTTCCAACCATTACATCACTCTGTTGTTGCTTGTAGACATGGCTGTTTGGCCCTGTATCAGGCCAGTTAAGATGACTATCTGTTCTTAGTGACCAAATTATGATGAAAGTCTTATTTGTTTGGGAACACTAACCTCCATCTGTGAAACACTCCCCTAGCTCTGAATGGCATATTGTCTGTGTTCTTACCATCATCATTATTAGAGCCGACGTGTCTGAAAGTGAAATGGGATGGCATCATCAGATGAAGCAAATATTCATGAAAGAAAAAAACAGGCTAATTGAACAAGCTGATTGACTTCTACAGTAAACACGTAACATACAATATTGGAGCACGGCTATAACTGTCAACATGTGGTGCTGATTTTGCTGTCTAGGATGTTATCACTTGACATTTATGGTGACTAGAAAAGCTGATTAAAATATGGAAGAGAAAAAACCTTTCAGAGGGTCCAAATCTTATACAGGCATACATAATATATCTACACTTTAGATAAAACTAATTATATGCTGCCTGAGCAACACAATGGCATACCAGTCATAAAAACACGATGCCATAAAACATGAGATTGCACACCCTGATGTTTCACCTGCATTCATGTGAGTTTGATAAGATCGACCTCATAAATTACTGTGAACAGGTATTTAAACATGCCTCTTTAATTACTGTACCTATTTCACAACAGCCACATTAAAGTTTTGCAAGACTGTACTTCAATAGGAGAAAAGCTGAGTAACTAGTTTGTTGCATGCAAGATAATGATTGGCAAAATTCTGCAAAGTTCTTATCCAGACAGAAGATGCATTTTAGTATGTTAGTAGTAGTCAGATCGCCAAATAATTAGCTTCAGAGTGCAGCTAAGCTACAACAAAGGCAAGAGTTAACTAATGAATTGGCAAATCCAGTCAACTGACCAATCGCTGAAGGGCTTTCTCATGGTTGTTTGAAATGTTTTTTAGATGCTGTTTATCTCTTAAGTTCAGGGTAAAGATTTTCTATGATGTGGAAAACATTTGGTAAATGTTAGACATTTTTCTTTGGGAGCATTTGTGTATAATCTATATTTTTGATTTTTGTGCTACTCCGTCATCATTATCAGAGAGAAAAGTTCAGAATCATACATGCAGTTAGTGCTTGCAGAAGGATCCAGAAATGCACTGTCACTTCATAATAAAATAAAATTAAAGGTCACGTCAGATTGCCAGGGGATTTGGGGTTATTGTCGCTGTAATGTGAAATTAAGTGAAATTATTATTATTTATTTTTAAGTAATCTTAACAACTTTCATGTCCTAGAGGCCTTTGAATCTACTCATAATCTAGAGAAAATACAACAGCTGACTGTTTTGGACTATCAGGTGATAGAGGTAATATATGACTTCTGTTCAGGCATGTCTCATCCAGTAAAACAACACCAGCACACTCTGTACTGGATGCTATTTAAATTCGCTTCACTGACTGTGAGGAATATTGTGCTACTGCACTAGCTTAAATGTTTTACACTGTAATTGCTACATTGGGTGTAGCTTATACCTTTATATAGCTGCAGGTCACTATTTTTTGTCAAATATACGGAATATCACATTAAAACTTTAGATTAACTCTTTATTTAGATTCAAACTAAAATTATATTCAAATTTTGGGTTATTTACATAACCACAGTTCTCTGAGTAGCATGCATGAGTGTCTTACATTGGGAATGTCTTCAGCATAACCTCGTCATAAGCTCAAATACTATTATGGCAGCCATGATTGGCTGGGACTAAGTGCGTCAGTATCAAGGAGGGCAGGAACCCTCCTCCCTTTATAAAGTGTTGATGCTAAGCATGCTAACCAGTCATTCAAAATCACTCACTCTTTCTCACTACGCACTAGCAAGGATGTGGTTTGGTGCTACTCAGAGAACTGTGGTTATGTAAATGACCCAAAGTTCTCTATCATAGCATTCGTTTTGTGTCTCACATTGGGAAATACTGACCCAGGGGGCCGGATTACTGAGCAGGAGTTACTGTGACTAACTGTCCCGAAACAATCCTTAATAAAGTGTACCCACACTAAGCACTGAATTAGCTAGTGGGGGAGCTGTAACATCAAGCCTGTAAAACCTGGCAAAAGTGTGTGATGAAGCCCAACTTGCTGCAGCACAGATCTCCTGAAATGGGAACCCCCCTGAAAAGGGCCCATGAAGTGGTGAGGCCCCTGGAAGAGTGCGCTCGCAGTGGCTTCGATCCCTTTGAATTATACACTGAAGCAATGGCACTCACTGTCCAATGAGAGAGCCACTGTTTTGAAATGGGCTTCCCCATGTGATTCTTTGCCCAAGACACAAATAGCTGGTCACTTCTCCTGCAGTTTTTTGTTCTTTCTACATAAATACACAGGGTCCGCACTGGATATAGAATGTGCAACTGCTGACACTCATCTGAAGAGAATAGCTGGGGATAAAAAGCCGTCAAGAACAGAACATAAGCCCAACACCTCAGGCATGAACGCCGGGTTAGGCTGCAGAGTCGCACTGATGTCCCCAGGAGAGAACCTCGTACATGTCGAATGTACTGAAAATCCAGGAATCTCTCCCACTCACTTAGCTGAGGTGAGAGCAAGCAGTCTTTTAAGTCAAATACTCTTGGTCTTAGGGAGATACCAAAGGGGAGGGCTAGAAATTCGTAGCTTATCCCCTGAAAAGCAAATCTGAACTATTTCCTGTGTGGAGAATATATTGGGACGTGAAAATAAGTGTCCCTGAGGTTGATTGAAGTGAACCAATCACCCGGATGCAGAAACCGCAGCAGAGATACGTGAGTTAACATGCTGAACTTGTATTTTCTCACATGCATGTTTAAAACCCTGAGATCTAGAATCACACGCAAGCCGTGCCCAACTTTCTTTGGAACCTTCTTTGGAAATATACAATATCGCCTTGACTCTGTTTGGGCGGGACAATTCTGATTGCTCTTTTCTCAAAGAGAGAAGAGATCTCCTGCTGTAAGAAAAGAGCAGCTTCGCTGTCCACTTTTGATTTAATTAATCTGCTTCTCTTCTTTGGGCACTGGGCCAACATGAACCACCTACAGTATTGGAAACAAACTCTAGAACATGCTCAGGAATGGAGCCGAGTCGAGTCAGAGGAGGGTGCAGACACACTTTGCTCTCCACCCTGCATGGGGCTGTCAGGCCATACACTTCTTCCTCTCACTGACTGAGTAGGGATGGGAGGCAAGGGTGCAGGCTGGGTCCTCTCTGGTTGAACAGGTTTCTTCTTCCATTGGCCTTTGAGGGTCGTCACTCTTAGTGGGGCCAGCTTAGGCTGTCTAGGAATTCTAAACGTGAAGAGCAGCCATGCTACAGCCTGAGCAAATGTTTGGTGCAGTGGGGGTTGGGGGGGCTTCCTGGGCAGACACAGCTTCAAGGCATTAACATCCTGCTTTTTTCTCTTCACACATCTTTTGCATTGAAATAACTGCCTACCCAAATATACCTTCAGAGACAGGGGTGCCCAGGCGGTCCTCCATCTTTTTGGTCGAGAGGATGGTGAGATTCAACCATCTGCCTCTCTCCTGCAAGACGATCAGTCCCATGATTCGCCCCAGGGATTTGAATCGCCACTGTGGAGAGGCAGTGGTCAGGACAATACACACCTCCTCCTATAAGTGGGGGCCCTCCCATAAGTGGGGGTCAGGTGAGGCCTCTGGCTAGGCTTAGTATGCAAACAGGAGAGTCGAGGCGTTGAGGGCTCGGACCGCCAGTGTAGCTGCCTTGTATGACTTGTAGGTCAAGCTGGACCACTGGGAGAGCAGGTTTTTCAACCTGGCCAGAGGGTATCATGGACTAGTCATAGTCAGTGTCATCCTCATCGGACACGAGAAGTTCCAACTCACCATCTGAATCATAATTCACCCCTTCCAACAGATACTCCAGCAGGCTGTACAAGAGGCTGGGACCCGCCAACTCCTGGGGGAGGGGGTCAGAGACTTTGAGATGGTCTCCCCAGCTAAGCCCTACTTCAATGTTGAGGTCTCGGTGATCGCAACCCCATTATTTTCCTTAAGAGCAGCCAATTACTTACACTCACACACACACATACACAATGTATGCTTTTTTAATGAACACCACTTGATGGAGCTTACCTTGGTAAAGGACATGCTTTATTGAGGCCTGTTGTGTGTCCTTGTGTATGTGTGACACGGTTTCAGAGAACAGGTGTGTGATCAAAGTCAACAGGTCTGTCATCGCTGGAAGTCACAGGATCTGACAGGCAGAGCTGCAAACACAAAGAGCAGATGTTCAGGGAATTTATGATAGTACTTCTGCTACAAAAAATTTGTAAGAATTAACTGTTTTTCAATTCAATACAGGTAGACAAGCCCCTATGCAGGTAGACAAGGTTTCTTAATGTCTATTTGACAGGCATAAAGCCAAGCACATGCTGTATTTTGACCAAATCCTAGGTGACATATTCAGCAAGGCCTTGCTATCTTCTTTGTGTGGCTTTCTGTTACACAGTGAGGATTGACAAGCTGGTTAAGTCAATCCATCAAGGTTGTTACTCATCCATAGCCGGACCTTTTCCAGGAAGCTGGAGACCCCTTTTATGAAAGTGAGAACTTTGAACCAGAAGAACCTGTAATAATAATAAAAATGTTAATGACTCTTTGCAGTTCTAGAAACCTATTTTCCAGCATTCTTTCAAGCAACAAATGCTCACACAATAGCAAGTACAATTGTTGATCTATCTGTCTATCGACCTATCTATCGTTTATATAGTTGACCTCTTTACCAGAAAATATAAGTTTATCAACTTCAGTAGTTACAGCTAGCCTCTGGCCATTTTTTCACCTCTATAACAGCCTTGCATAATCGTGCTTATTTGATGCAACACAGAGAAGGCTGAAAGTCACGACATTAACTGGTCTTGTTTCTTAACTTTGCCTTTAAAAGCTGAAACATGATGATACAATGGAAAATGTGCTGCTTCAGTACAGTATTTAACAAATTCTATCATGTTTAAATTAAATTATTTTAAAATACATCGGGCAGCAGCTGGATTATACTGACATCTTCAGGAAATCTAGGGTTTGTAGGGGTTTTAGATAATGTCATTAATTAGTATTTTTCCCATTGTGAATTGTATGTTGGGTAACAATAGTCCACATTTATAATGAAGCTGTCTTATCTTACTGCATTTGCTTTCCTCTTTTGCATGCAATTATCTCTAAATCTATAAATTGGTATTGGAGGCCCACTTCTTGCATTCTTAACATTATGATCATTCTTTTCTATCCTCAGGACTGGAGCAACACTGGGGGAAAACTATTCCCTGTTATTTCCTACATTAGGATCATTTCAACCAACCATGTCAATCCAATTTATCACCTGTCATTTCATTCACATACACATTTCCAGATGTTAGTTGCATTACATCAGTTCTACATAGCTTTTTGACATGTCAGTTTCTGTTCATGCATCCTTTTAAAAATTCAGTCACAATAGGCAAATTATGTTGCATGAGCAATGTGCTTATAAAAGTGATATAATTGACTTTGACTGAAATTCAACAGCTAATGTAATTTGAAGTTTGAGGAGAAAAAAGACTGACAGCAAGGATGCCTTTGAAATCAAAGAAAGGATTATCGTCATTTTTAATGCAACTTAAACATTTAATCACCACAGACTCATGAATACCCTTTCTAAAACCATATCTATTATCCAACAAAACAAAAGCTATTGTTTCACACAATGTGCAAGTCTTTCCTATGTGGAGAGAGTATCCCTGTGAAAGACCTAGCTGGTAGTATCAAATACACAGTTAACACTGCACGTCAAACCCTCGGTCAAGGATCCAATGCATAAATCACTAAATCATGCCACAATAGCTGTGGACTCAGCTCATTCACACAGGCCACATGAAAAGGGAAAGAGAGAACGAGGAAAGTCTGACTTCCATGGCCCAAGCTAGCCAGACAAAAGGCTCTGAAATAGCACCGCCTCAGGACAAAATCATATGACACTGGCAGACAGGAAATCACC
Organism: Mastacembelus armatus; assembly: GCF_900324485.2. NCBI lineage: Eukaryota > Metazoa > Chordata > Actinopteri > Synbranchiformes > Mastacembelidae > Mastacembelus > Mastacembelus armatus. Next base: position 6,456,827 of record NC_046649.1, read on the forward strand.
CAAATTGTCCATTGTCTGGGACAACATCAAAATCCATCTACGCAAGGGGTAGGGACAGATTTTAGGGAGGATGGATAGGAGAAGGGATGAAAGTGCAAAAGTGAGAGATTAAAGAGGACGGTAGATTATGCTTTGTCATGTTCATGGTACTTTTGGTTGGGCAGAGTTTTGGAGTAGTTGTGATTTTAAGGTTGTCATTATCGGTGCAGCTGATGCTATTCTCGTGTACAAAAGACTGAATTGTAAAACAAGTCTGAAAATACCATGTTTTATAATGTGTATTCGTGCACTCTAATTGTGAAAGCTAATAACCAATCAATATGCATTCCAGAACAATAAAAAAATGAAGAGTGATATTTGCAAAGCAAACAACTGCAAATTCAGGGAAAGAGGATATGTTTTATTACTTTATACTGACTTTGGCATGTTCTTTTCTCCTGGGTCCTTTCAACAGAAAAGTCAACCAAGCCTTCTTCATTCCTAAAGAAGGTCATGTTAAGGCAGCCTGCATCATGTCAGGAAAATCTTCAGTATTATTCTTGCTAACCCCAACTCCATTCTCTCTGTATTTGTGTAGCATCAGAAAATAATGTCAAATGTCAAACTTAGTTAAACTGTCCCATTAGTAATTCCCTCAGAAGGAAGGATTGCATTTGTTTGTTGTTTTAATACATATTTGGTGTTTCAATAAGTCTTTCTAGCAGTGAGTTAGTGATTGTGCGACTGACTGAAAAGAAGGTACAGTGCCCTTGTCCAAAAATAGCTTTATATTTTATACTGCACTAGCTTGGTCTCACTTATTGTTCTGTCTTTTAGTTTTTTACATGAAAGAAAGACCCCCATAAGCTACAGGCAAGCTGTTAGATCAGCTCATTGTTATGCTACTACTAACAGAGTGCTTTTCCAACTATCTTAAAAATTCAGCTTTCCTTTGTACTTCTCACTTGAAAGTGGCTAAAGTATGATGTACATGCAATAGTGCTTTTGTCGTATCATTTTTTACTTGCTCCATTTTCAATCGTTGTGTTAGATCTAGAGAATCAGGCCATAACAGCCACATAGCAAGCAACTGACTTCATAAGAAAATCGTAGACACGCCGGGAAATCCGAAGTTTGTGAGGACACTGCAAACATTGAAATGAATGCACCACTGTGGAACAAGTTCAATCAACACAATACACGGTGATCTGTAATATTCAACATCACGGATGTATTTGAACAGTTGAGTACAATCAGCCAAAGAGTGATGAGTAGGTAGGCAGTCAGCCAGCCCGCCAAGTAGTGCCTCAGGCAACACTGGCTCTTATCTATTCAGCTACACAAGTCATACAGACAGACAATTCTACTCTGACCTTCCCACTAATCCCTCATTTCACACCCTTCATGGAACTCCTTACCAACAAACATACACATTTCCTTGTACTTTTTCCCATTTTGTGGATGCCTCTACAGTGAGCATCTGTATTGTTTTTGCTTGTTTCTGCTGTAACTGAAAGCAGTTTCCCATGTATGCCCTCTTGCTATGCAGGACTTAAAACAAATGCAACCTCATGCTGAAGCAGCAGGCAGACTGCAAACACTGCAGGAGCTGCCTTCATAGGGCAGAGTGAATGAGAGTTCAGGTGAAAGATGTGACAGCTTTTTTAAAAATAGTAACCTTTGCATAAGAAAGACCACAAACTAAGTACTCAGTCATTACCTGATATATATAGTAGCTGTAACAATTAGGCATAAAATAACTGTTCAATCCATCACGTTTGCTGATTGAAAGTAGCACCTTAGTTCATTAACAGTATTTTCACAACATTAAGTTATTAATCCATGGCTACTGCAAGTAGCTAACTACTAATTAATGCTTGTAAAGACCTTTATTATTTTTTTCAGAGAAAGAATGAAGGGGTGGAGTTTTTGTGATTTTAAGGCTAAGGATTTTAAACTGAGAAAACCTAATCCACAGACTCAGATAATGGTCAGATACTTTTAGTTCTGATTTATTGGAGGAATGCTGACAGCTGATTTGCTGACTTTCGATCAATAACCCAAAACGTTTTAGGTTTGAATGAATGCTACACTGTTTTTTTGTTATCCTACCACAACATCTCAGCATTGATGAATTCAATGTTTGGCAAATAATATTGGTGGTGATATTCAGATATGGTCTAATTAAAAATGGATTCACTTCATAAACCATGGACTATTCATCTTCCTTACATAAAAGTCTATTAGCTGCTTTCAACATTAAAATGCATCAGTATTGGTGATCCTGACCTGCTGTTATTTGATGTAAGATCAAAATCAAACAAAACAACTGACAGAAAATCTTCACAGAATATGATCAAAATGATATTTTCATACAGAAAAATGCCTTCACTTGCTTTGTACACAAACAATGGGCATGTACAAAAACCTGTCAGTTAACTTGAGTTTATTCTGCATCACAGTGAGCAAACAGCAGTCAGCCTGCAGACAAACCTGATTGTGCACATTATAAGTTGAAAGGTTGTGCCACATTTCACTGGCCTTTATAACCATATTGCTATGCAAAACATTCCAAACAAAGATGCGAACAAAAAGCCCAAACAACCTTCTATGTACTGGTCATTTAATCTTTTGACAGGAAAAACCATATGTAATTATATTATCCCAGCAGCCGATCTATGATTTGCATCATCTATGACTTTGTCTTTTAGTTACTCATTATCATTAGTAATTAGAATTATAGGGTAGGACTAGCTGTTGACAGTCTCATCAGTATATGTCTGTATACAGCTATTAACAAACCTTGAAACAAATAAATAACATGAACAACATCAGTATAAATAAAGGGATGCTACAGTAGTTGTTCAAACTTGCTAGCTAGAAAGAACTAATGCTTGTGTCTGCAGTTTTACAATATACAATGCCATAAAATGTTAGTAGCGCCACATAAAAATTACAGTGCATCTCCTCTCAGTGCTGGAAAGCATCCATTCATTCCATTTGGTTTTAAAGATACATGCTCATCAAATATGTCCGAAATTGTTTTAAATATACATGATGGCATATGTATGACTGCATCGCTACAGTTTATATTTCCTTACACAAAAAGAGATGAGAATTCTTATTTGAGTTCAACTATAATCTTATCTAAATTAATAAAGCGAAGTTAGAGGAATTAGGCTTCCTTATGGTAAGTGAGAACTCCGCTGTGGAGCCTTTGATGAACACACTGAATTCCACTAGCTCCAAGCTCAAAGTCAAGTAAACAGAACAAATTTCCACAAACTTCCAAATTTCTTTTTGAGAAGTATTTCTAATAATCTGAAAGAGAAGGATACTAAGGTTCCTCTTAATCAGTGAGTGTCTCTGTGGGTGTGTGCAGTTGCGTGTGTATAAATGTTAAAGCAAGAGGACTATAATCCCTTCCTGTGTTAAGCCTCCTCTAACCAACCATTGTTTCACTATTTGCTTGAGTATGAACATAAAGTTTACCCACTTACTTGTAAAAATCTTGACAACAGTAATAGCCAAACTGGACTCTTCCCCTTTAACAAACAGACATCTTAATTATGCTATTAGAACATGGATTAGCCTGTCAGTTACAAGTGTTAGCATCTGATTACTAAAGGTAAATGCACAGAAGAGTTAGAAAGGGGCTCCACAGGACACTGTGTAAACAGGTGTTATCATGAGTTTTATCAAGAGTTTTATCTAATGCATGTGAGTGTTTAAGGCAGGAACTGTAAAATGAACAATAATGGTTAATTAACAGACAACTGAATAGTAATGGGCATCCTGGAGAAATGTTTTTCACATCTTTGTTCTTAAAAAGATATAAAGTCAAAGATTTAATTTTTGAAAGTTTTAAGATCTGATTCATCTGATAAATCTCAATCTTTCATGTTGTGTCACATTTTTATTATATTATTTCATATTTTCCTGTCCTTCCTGCCCAGTGTTGTTGACTGCATCTGTTTCTTGTACCATCCTGATTCCCTTGATTCTATTTAGTTGAAATTTGTGCTACAAGAGGATGGAAACTTGACTACTGGGACATTTATGTGGACCAGATGTGTTCAGCCAATCAGAAACTTCTCCTTCTCTAAAAGGATTGTTCTTATCCTGTATATATTCAATACTAAAATCTGAAAATGTATTATGTTTTTTTCTTAAAGACTCAGTGTGATACAATATAAATAAGTAAGAGATTTAATATTTGGTGTGCTTGTACCAGACAACTCATGCCGATTCCATAGTATGTCTTCCCATGGATCAACCAAGCATCCTTATTTTAGCTTTTTGTAGTTTTATGCAGAAAACTCTGAAAAGGTGAAAGCTCTTATTTTTGGACTTGATCTAGAAACTTCTCTGACTCTGGCTTGTCAGTATTTTATAAAATGGATTTATGCCACAATGCACAGTCAGGACCCACAGGAACATCTCCTGAATCAGCACTAACAGGAGATAAAACCCACTGTTGAAAGGCAATAAACCCTGTGATGTGAAAAATAAATGTTAGCTTTAGGTAAATGTCATAGTTTGGTTTAAAATAAGAACTTCATTAAGGTGTTGTCATGGTTACAAGGATAAACACATGGTTGACTTTATAGAACAATTACGTGCATGAAAATCAACATTGATTTTTGGTTTGAAAATGGCAAAAAAAAAAAAAAAATGCAGTTACCTGTGTTAACTACACTGTTAACCCAAAAGTTATTTCTATGCAAACAGTTTGAGTAAATGTCACTTAAAAAAAGTAGTTTTTATTGCATGACTTAAACAATATAAGTATATGAGACAATCACTAGGTGTACTCATTTTTGTAAGTTTAACAAACTTAAACTATCAAGTTTTACCTACAGCCACACCCCTGTTTTCAGCACTGCAGCACTTTTCTAGGTTGCGATTGGTTCAAGACTAGTCTGGGCTTGCTTCTTGGTGGATTCTGAGAAAATTGCGCCTTTTTCTTATTTTCAAGAAGTAAATTGGGTCTTTTCTGCAATTTACCTCCTCCTTTGATGAACATGTTTTCTGCCTGGGAGTTATCTGCAGTAACATGCTGTTGAAAAAAATGTAATTTGCATTTTTCAGTTTTTCATGAGTTTGGACTATTGTAATCAGCAGTTGACTGCACTTAAGAAGACGCCATTTTCTTGGTGAACTTGGTGAGTTGTTTTCTATGTTCAAGTATTACAAATTAGAAACCACTGAAATGTTTCTAGTTAGACGTGTGCATTTTAATATGTAAATTTGAGGTTGACTCCAAAGCATACAAACAGTAGCTCTCAACTTATGTTGTTCCACATAAGATTTAGCAACAATATTTAAAAAATAAACCAAATGATTCTTTTTTTAGAAAGAACATGGACATCACATTTGCCCTTAGAAGAGATGAGGATGTAAAGGATGAGCCTGACATTAGCCAGATGGTCCGACGCTGGCCAGCCCTTTCACAGAAAGCCAGGTTTGTGGAAGTTTCCTTTGAATATGTGTTTTTCTTACTTGTCTTACATACAATACATACTTGGACAACATGTTCAGAGAGGTTCATTTGTGTTATAAGTAACTTTGCCTGTATGACAAAATCTGGCTTGTTTTGCATATTTCAGGTTTACTTGGAGTTTAACAGGGTTGTTGGAAGAAACCTTAAAGAGGAATTCTTTGGTGTGCTTGATGGCTTGTGTCCAAGCTTGATGGAAATTTTCAAGATGAAGACATGTCAGATAGGACCTACTACTAGTTGGGTATTTCAAAGTGATTGTGAGAGAAAATGTCTGCAGCAAAAAGGAAGAATATACTGTAGTAACTGGTGGAAAAAAACACACAAAACATTTTGATAATTTGATAACCAGTTCTTACTGTTTTTGGTTTAAAGCTTGTGTTTGAAAACTGGTTTAGATCTCAGAGTTTATGAAGAGCATCATTATCAGTGATATTTGTTGCTTTGTTGTGTTTCAATAAAATTGAAAAAAAAAAATGTACTGTGTTGTGTGGTCATTGAATTGGAAGTTTCCTATCCCATTTATTTTAATGCAAATATAGTTTTAAGTGTATTTGACTTAAAATATTAAGTTTTCACTATTTTGCATTAAATTTCACTCTACTTAAACAAATTAATTTTTGACTGTCGATTACTTAAACCATTGAAGTGTATATGACTTAAAAATATTACGTTCTGTTTTGCATTTATGTTGAGTATACTTAAACAAATTAACTTTTTTGACTGCCGATTACTTAAACCATTTGAGGCAATCACTTGCCTCAAATGGTTCAAGTACAATCAACTTATCTGGGTTTACAGTGTACCTGATCTTCTCCTTTTGTGGACTTTGACACTTTATAACATAATCTGACTTCCTCCTTTCTTTGCATCATAATTACCAGAAACATTTGTCACATGAACATAAAAAAGTTTGGGGGTTTTTACTGAAAAGACTGTTGCTGTCTCACAAGTTGGCAAGATGTTGACAGGTCATAATAAAATGCTTGCTTCCAAATGTTTGGTGGGTCTTTCAAATTAGTCGCCTTATACCATGATTGTATATAGATGTTATATAGACTGTAGGTTTTTGCTTTTCTTCTTTTTAGTATTTCTTGCTCTGTTTTGAGAAGTGCTGCTTGCACCTTTCAGCAAACACAAATACTCAAACAGAGCTACGACTACAACTCTTTCTAATGTTGTGAGCAGAAGTGTGTCTGTATGTGTCAAGCTCTTTGTCGAGTACAGACAAGCACCATGCAAACAAAACCTATCATTAACTTACAGTCAGGGTTTAGAAAGCTAAGCTTTGACCAAGCTTTGACCAAATGGCAACATATTTACATTGCAAAATGTAAGTGATCCCTTCTTTATAGGTCACTAAGTTTTAATTCTGTATTTTTGTTGTCTTTAAATGAGATTTCAAATCATCATAGATCATTTCCTGTAGACCCAAAATATAAAATGAACTACAGTAATTAATGACACATTATAAAGCTACTGATTTGACTGACTGGCATAATGCTTTGTGTTCTTATCAGTCACCCCACCTAATGTCAACAGTTTGTCTTCTCTTCACACCACAAGATTTGGATTAACATGGATACTACTCAGAATCAACCAGTGAGCACCAGTCATGCTTTACCTCTTGGATCTTATACACAGGAGCAGGATATGAGTTTTGCTTTAGATACATCAAACATGTGACTGTGTATCAACTTATTAGGCTACTAAGTACACGTTTTGCTATAAATTTGAGTAATGGAAACAAAAGTAATACTTTCAGGAAACAGAACAGTGGATATTTTAAGCAGAGGGCAAAAGCAGGTAGAATATCACAGGTTTTTTGGGAGGGTTAGAGACACCAAGAGCCCCTCAAACACCTACACCTACACAAACGCAAACATTCATGCTCCAAATACTCCTGTTGGTCCTTTCAACCATTATCTCATGTTGTCATCTTCCCCCCTTTCAAGATAAGGAGATCCTGTGGCACACACATGCATACAGAAACTCACAGTGGGCCTGTGTTCTCCCCTGGGGGCTAAACTAGATGAGAGAAGGAGTGGTTAAGGGGTTTGAATGAGCAGATGAAACAGGTGAGGTGGCGTCACTCCCCATCATTTGTCTACAGTCTTTTCCATATTGAAATTTAGTGTTCCTACTTTCATTCAGACAAACGTAGTGTATATTTATACCAACATCCCTGTTTCAATTATGTTTGGTGTCTTCTAATAACTTGTCATTGCGATATATATGTGTCCTAAGAACTGTGCATGGAGTTTTTTTCTGATACAGAATGCTTTCCCCTTTATCAGTCCTTTCTAAAAGTGCTTGAGGAAGTAGTATTACTAATGATTAGATTAAACTAAAGGATAAACGGAAGGAGGATAAGGTTGTAAGTATTGAGGATAGGAGAAGGGGTGAGGTTCAATAAGTTTTGACTTCTTCCCACTCCTTTTTGAACAGTATAATTGTGAGTTGTTTTTTTTAACCTCAAGCTATGTCTTTTTTTTTTTGCTTCTGTTCAAAATAAACTCGCAAGTACAAATACAAAAATACAGCAATAGCAAATGAGTGTATCATGTTTTTTGAGGTGTCCTGTTTATACATCAATCAGCTGCAAAAGTCTTGCAATCCTGTGATGGAAAATTGGTGAAAAACTAAAATACAGACAGTTCATATTAAATCTTTAAGTAATGTACATGCTAAGGAGCGAGGTCTACGAGGTCTTGACTGACAAACTGGAAAGGAGTTTGCTGTTAAACATTGCCACCATGTGTTTAATGAGAGTCACTGCAGGAAACATGCTCTAGGTTTTGCATTCAAAATGCTACTTAGAGGTACAATCAGCAAAGTACCTGAAATATGTAAGAGTAATAGCTTTACAGTATCTCACAATTTCAGTGTGTATTATGTATATTATCAAGAGTATTTATTTTCATTTTTTAAATTATTATTTATATTTCCCCAAGGGTGATTAGAAGATTTATTTCATCATAAGGTGCACTGTGTGATCTTTCATTTGCTTACAGTCCACATTACCTATTCTGTTCCAGCACTTTTTGGCCACTCATAAAAACACCCTGAGAGACTTTTTATATTTTGTATAAAAAATATAAAAGGCAATATATAATGTATCTCTTGTACATAACAAGCTGTGTTTATTTTATTAGCATCTGAGAGCACTTACAGTACAGATGTACTTACTGGGCAGGGATGGGTCTAATAATAACTCACATTACTGTGGGTTTAAAAAGGGAACAACTGCTTTTGTTTAAGCCTTGGACACACATCTGAGCCTGAACTAGTTGCAATAGAGATGCTATTGTTGCAATTTTTGCTAATTAACATTACAGTTAATTTAGTTCTGATGTCTGGAAGAAATGCTTCTATAACACTGTTTAACAAGAGTATCCATGCATCTGGCAAACTTCTCATACCGGTAGTTTGACTGGTGAAGTGGGATTACATGAAGTTTACAGAGACAGTGTGGTGACTGTGTGCAAAAGTCCTCTAAATGGCAGTGATGTTGTCTTAGTCTGCTTCATCAACCACTCAAATGGGAGCAGCCCTGATCATTGCTAACCACTTCAGTGATTTAGTAATTTTAGTACTTATCTGAGTTAATATTTCAACAGGACACTTTGTTTTTTAAACTGTCATATTAACCAGCCTAACCAGAATAGGTTGCACAGAGGTCATTGTACTATCCAGTCTGTAGGATCAGTTGTATTCCATTGTTTGTGGCTGACAAGGGGCTTTGTAAAATTGCAGAAAATATTACTGATGATGTCAAAGTTATTGCAGCTTTTGAGCTTGGAGACAACAAATGAAACAAAAAGGATACATGAAGTTTGAATGACCTTGGCTTTTACAATCTGCCTAGGCCATAGTATGTACAAATAAATCACATTCTTTTGGATAATATTAAACACTAAACAGATGGATTAGTGCAAATATGAAAACAATTAGATTCACATATACTAAGGTCTCATTGTATTTAATAGGAGGTTAAACACTGAAATGATTTTTGTCTCTACCATTACCAAACAATAACTTGTGAAGCAACCCTGTGGGTAAAAATCTACTGAATCATTAAGGATCTCTGTTCACTTCCAGTCCCAGGTTTTTGTTTTGCAGTACTTATATTCCCATGGTTCCACATTTATGATTTCAGATTTGATCCTATCATTAACTCACCTGCATCAAACTACAGCTACCTTCTCCTCAGGGCCAGATCATCTCACTCCATTGCTCACCTGCCACTATACCTTCCTAAAATTCCATTTCAGCATGAAACGGGAATCTGCCAGTACCCAATCTGCTCTCCTGATTTCCCCTCACAATTCCCTGCCTGTTGCTTACAGGTAAGTATGGACTTTGCCTAATCTGCCTACATGCCTGCCCAAACTTGATTCTACCTAGTATGTGCTTCTCTCTAGGTCCCCTGTCTGCCTGCCCACCTATCTGAACCTGATTCTACCTATCGTGGATCAGATCCTTTGACTGCTCCCTATTTCCTCTTCTGGTCTGACGTGACAATCAAGCAACCTGCTGGGTCTTCCCTACTAGTCCCAGACCAAGTTCCCCTTTAACTCAGTCCTGTGCTTCTTATCTTTGTTCAGTAAAGCCTTACCTTGTGTGTCTTGCATTTGGGCCCATACTAGCCATATATGCCACCTATTGTTAATATCTTTTCATTTGTGCATATGAGAAAGGTTGTATAAAACGTTACTTCTGGAAAACTAAACAGAAACACCTATACTGAAACAACAATCCATACAACTGCTGTTAATAATGTCAATAATTAAGTCAGAGTATGATTTTTAGGTTTATGACCACCTGCAAACCTGACAACTTTATGATATGGACAGATCATCTAAGAAATTATGTTAATCAAATTGTTATCTGTAAAACAAACACATTTAACCCAATATATGTTAATGTGGCAAATCAGAATATCTATGTGTGTTAACAGCTTTATGCATAAAAATGTCCTTAGCCACCAAGTAATGTCTTCAGTATTTAGAAGTATAGTAAAGTGAACCAAGTACAAACTAATATAGTACATAAAACTAATAAAGAAAAATAAATCTTGATGAATAAGCATGTTAGAAATACACAAACCTTGGCATGATGTCCTTTACTGTTTCCCATCAACTCAAAGTGGTGAGCCAGTTGTTGCACAAACTTTGATCACAGCTGAACATTGGTGATTCAAGCGAACTCTGTCTCCCACTGCAAATATAAATAGCATTTCTATCACATTTTTACTGGTCTCTTCAATTAAGAGATATACAGTAATAATAAATGACAACATAACTGTCTGTTTAATTACAAACATACATTTTATCTATCACTAACATCATCAAAATGAATTACAATTTGGCATTGTGCTTTACACTATATCACATTCACCCATTCGCAAGTACAAGTCAGTGTGAACCTTTATATTAATATATTACACCAGACTGTCTGTTATTAATTTGTATATCATATCCCATCTTTACTCTAAACTGCACATGAAAACAACAGTAAATTACTTTTCTAGCTGTCTGTTCCATTTCCACCTTCACTCTGTCTCTGATGGCTAGAACATCCTCAGTTCTTATATAGTTATTCTTGAATCTTGAATCAAGCATTGAAGTGATGTTCAAAAGCTCCTCTGTGGTGGGGTCACTGTATTTAACCTCCATGTAGGCAAGGACCTTTGCCTTTATTGCTTTGATTAGGTCAGTGTCCTCATCATGTTCTGCCAGAGCAGGACTACTTTCAGATATGACACACTTCCATATTCTTCACAAGAGAGAACATCTGTAAACTATTGGAGAGGATGAAGGGCACTGTTGATTGATTCAAGGACCTCTGTGTCCTGCTAAGTGGGTACCGTGTCTTTCGATCTTCTGATAGAACATGAGACAAGGCCTTACTGTGCTCCAACACCCTGGTAAGATGCAGCATTACATTTTGACAGATAATGCAATGATCAAGACTGTAATAATGGAAAGGTCCTTCTCAAAAAAATATATAATAATAACAGTAATAATAATAAACAGCAATTACAACAAATAAATCACTAATCACTATGAAAGCATTAAGAGTACTGAAAACAAGTCAGGCACACATAACCTACACACACACACACACACACACACACACACAAAGACAGGGTCAGAGAGAGTGAGAGAGGGATACACTTATCAATAGCCAGGTGCAGCCTGTGGCCAAAATACTGGAGCCACATCAATTGATTGTGTTCTACAGCTTTAATGACGTTTGCTGCATTGTCTGTTGTGATGCACATCTGGCCCTCACCTATTTAGCCCCAGCTTGACAAACACTCCTTTAGTCCACTGGCTACATTTTCTCCAGTGTGCTCAACAGGAATGTAAGACGTTTATAGGCGCCAACTCCTCAGGTTAAAATTGCCATCAATAAAATTCACTGTGAGGTATAAATATAGATCAGTGGTTCTGCTCGACCGCAAATCCGCTGTTGTGGCATAATATTCTACATGCCTGAGTTCAGTCTAAACTTTCCCCCCTTCAGTTGAGGGATTGCCGCTTGACTGAAGTATGTCTGGGATGTAATGGTCTATCTTTTCTCCAATGTTCAGAGGAAGTTGTGAAAGCCATCTCTACTGACTGTATTAATAGATACCACATCTTTCATGAGATAACGAATAATGGCACCAGTGATCTCACTGTATCTTCGTGAGCCCTTATTATATGGCGTTACTGATGCTTACTTCTTTCTTGGGCAGCAGCATTAGCAGTAGCAGCACCTTTATCTGCCTTTTTTGCACCAACTTTAGATTCGTCATACTGCTGCTGCTGGTCATTCTTCAAACGTTGATACAAGTTTGTAGTGTTTCCACTGGAGGCAACTATGATTCCACGTCGGAAGCCGAAAATACTGTCAAATAACTGAAGTGCCTCCTTGATCTCCTCCTGTGTTTCTGGTTCTATAGCAGTGATTTTCACACCATGAGAATTTTTACGTGTGGTTTTTGTTAGTGAGCATATACACAGACTTTTCAACTGGAGTCTCTTCTGATTGGTGAGTATGCCAAGCACGTGAGAGGCACAACACTTCTATTGGTGAGCATGAACGGCTGTTACAGGAATTTAAAACGCGTCGCCTAGATGTGAACGTTATATAGGGTAAATAATCAGGAGTTTGCAGTTTGCGAATCACATGCCAATTCAAATCACAATTACAGTAAAGAAAAAAAAAAAAAAAAAAAAAAAAGGATAAATCATTCAGCCCAATAAGTCAGTGAGATGGTGTCAATCTGGAGCCAAATATGAATACAGAGGTGAACAAGGCCAAAGCCAATGCCAGGGATAGGCATGGAGTCTGGGGACAGGCATGGAGGATACAAGCATAAGAATTAGTACATACTAATTTCTTGTTTGTCATGGTCATTAAAAAAGCATATAACAAGGACTGCTGGAAGATATTGAAGAAAAAACTGATCAAAATCAACAAATATAGAGCTAAGTTGCTGTAACCAGCTATCATCCAAAATGTGCCTGGTCCAAAAGGTATAATAATACACCATTGGTTGTGTTACTGCCATGTACTAATGCTAGTGTACTTGTCTGTACTTACCAGGCAAGGGGACATATGTGGAAGAAAAGAAACTCCTAATTTGCATGTTGCGTGTATGTACTGAAATAATATAAATAGATTGGACAAAAAAGAAACATTTCAAGTATATAGCAAAGTGAATATAAAGTTAAATCAACGCCTGTCTGAATCACAATGATTTTACCATTTCCAGTACTATAGGACATTATTTGGACCATGGGCTGTACCATGGCTGTACTTTGGCAAAACTGTAAATACCATCCACTACCTAGTATCATGGTACTTTTTTCCCCTATTCTGAAGTATAATTCTGGGCATGATAACAACTGATTTAATGAGGTGATAAACAGGTGATTAGTGGGATAGTGTGAAACCAGTTAGCTGAAGTCACTCTGTCCTGCCACAGATGTTTAAACCAAGAGCAGCCTTTGAACGTGACATGGGCCGACCTCGTCTGCTGAGCTGTGGCATTTAGCCAGACATAATAATGCTTATTGAAATAGAGTTCAATAAAAGCAGGTAAAACAAATAAATAAAAATAATAAAACATATTTTAAAATACCATTCTTGTTTACACATATTCAGCAAATCACATGAAATATCAGTGAGAAAATGCACAGGGTAAACAAAATTGGGATCTAGTCAAAAAATAGTTCTACTGGAGATTAAAATTTCACCATATTTATAAGTTAATACTGATACATGATGTTAGTGTTTTACTGTTTGTATTTGTAATTTGTAACTGTAAACTATGGTTGGGTTGGTAGGGATACAATGAATTGTAAGAAAAATATTCAACAGTACTCTTTGGATTTATTCAAAAGAACAGGTTTTGAACATGGTGGGTGGCCTCAGTGAGAGGATACTTGAGTTCATCAAACAAGCCTGTGTGAGAACATACAAAAAAGGTTGGAAACCACTGCATAAATGGAAACATTAAAGATAAAAGATTTCTCATTAGGCTGGGAAATTTTTCAGGCATGCCAATTATTCTGCAGAGTTGCATCATGATTATAATTTACAGGGATAATGAAAATGATTAGGCCAGACTTTCAAGGAATTGCTACCTTGGCGCACATGCATTGGCAACGATGAGGGAGGGGAATTAAAACAAGAAAAGCCAAGGGGGGTAATTGAGATTTACAATCATTTAATTAATGTCAAATGTAGTTTACAAACGGGAAAGACATGTACCATTTTCAAGAATATACAAGACACAAATTAGGTCTGACACAATCCTCGTGTGCACTTTGTCATCTTTGGGGCAGGTTTAACTTAATGTAAGGTTGGAGGAATCACAATGTGACTGCAACAGCTTAGCATCGCATCATTTTCTTTATTTTCTGGCATTTACCTACCAGGGTGTGTAACTACATGATGAGCTAAACAAAAGGAACAATGCTAAAGAAAATTGATGTTCATCAAGTCACCTATTATAGCTGATCAAGCCTTGCTTTTCTTTGCCCCAGTATTATTTGTCCTGCTAAAAAGAAGGATCCCAGAGTCTATTGATTTCTTTCTGAAAACAAACCACTAATGTTCAAACTGTGGGCCTTTTTCATTACCTCACTGTGGATGGAGGTGATCAATTTGTACCTTTAAGAAAGCAAACACTACTGACACTGAGATGATGCACAAATCCTGTTAAAGATGCACATGAACAGAATGTGTCTTTTACATTAAGGCCATCTTCCTCATAACGCAAATATTTTTCTTCACGGTCTTATTTTACCACTCAGGTTGCGTGAACAGGACCACTCGTGGTATTTGAGAAATTTTATTTTTTCGTTTTTTTAAGCATTTCTTTACAACAATACAGACGTCACAGAATACATAGTTTTACAAACACAAAGCACACCACCACCTCGGCTGCTGCTGATGCTGCTGTATAGGGAAGGGAGAAATGTTGAGGTTGCCAGTTCAGGCTTGGCCATCCTTCTTTTCCAGAAACCTCTCTCATCTGTTATAACTTACAAAGAACCATTAGGGACCTTTTTGCAGCATAGCAGTATGAGAAGAATGAAAAAAGCTTTCTTTTGAGACATGGAAGAGTAAAACAAAGTGTGTGTCTAGACTATGATCTGAGCATGTTGTTATTTCAGCTGAGAAGAAGCAGAAATGGAAGTTAAAAGAAGAGGCTCAGTTGGACATTTGTTGCAACTAAAGAGCACGTTCCATTGTTCTGCTTGCTTGCAGGAAATCCTGGGCAATAAGAATCTCTCCGATACTCTGCAGAAAAATTACATCACCTAAATCTTGACCATTTAGTCTTGAGTAGTTTATTATTACTTAATTTTTTTATTCCTGTACAGTGAAATAAAACTTCAATGGCTCTTCAAATGGTCTTTTTTTTTTCTTTAAAAAATACAGAAGGCTTCTTTAATTCCAGCCATTTTTTCCCCAAACATCATTCCCACACCTTTCCAACTAAAAACTTTGACATTATATACTTCTGTGTGTGTCTGCTAATGGTAATGTGCGTGTGTGTTTGCATCTGTGTGTACATGTGTTTGTCTAAGTGAACTCTATGTCATTTACACCCAACATTGTAAACATACATAGAACTATATTACATGTGCTTGCACTGCATCTTGGAGGGGAAGGAATTTTGGTTTACTTCACTAGAACACCAACACAATAAGGGAAGAAGAGGAGGAACGGCTGGCAAAGAGAAGAAGAGGTGGAGGAGGAGTGTCAAACTCCATTTCAAGGTTGTGAGGTTATTCTCAGTTTGGTTGAAAGCACAGGTTTAGTGGCCCTTTTTAATTCTCTTAAGCAACAATGCATGAAGATAAAGTTTAATCTTGGGAATAGTGGGGGGAAAAAAAACAAGGAGCTTTCTTTCTTCAGGTTAGAGCCTGTTGCCTAGCACCACTGAAATGTCAAAGAGCTGGAAGGAGAAAAAAGAAGGGCTTGTATTTCTGTATTAAGAAGTTCTTTTCAGGGTCAACTCCAGCAGCCTGAAGCTACCAGGTCTCAGCGCGACTTAGCTGTGTGCTCAGAGTCTCTGCTGCTTCAGTGGACTATACCCTACGTTACATGTTGATGGAATCATGTCCGTGAGGAAGAGCAAAGAAGTCTGCTGGGGAGTGGGGGCTGCAGATCTCCGTGTTTTACATTTTTTTTGTGGGTGGCCAGGCAGCCAGCTATAGTCAGTGAGTGCTGCTTCATTCAAACCAGATTCACCCTCTTCAAAGAGCTGTGAAGTCTCAGTCATCTGGTCTCTGTATGCTCTTAGAGAGTTCGGAGCTACGATCCAGGCCACTAGAGAAAACAAATGGCAATCGAGAGGAGAGAGGTGCGATGAAATCCAACATGGAAAAAGTTATGGACTGGAAGGACGAAGAGGCAGGGAATGTGCTCTTTACAAGTAGACACGCCTCAGGTCTCCTGGTGAGGTGATGGTGTTACACTGCGGGCACAGCTTCTTGTTGCCCTGTGATGAATACACAGGCAACAGCTTGATTAGTTACACAGAATATGAGTTCAAGGTTCAAAGTGTAATATTTAGAGTGAACTCTTAGTGGAACAGTATTCATTATAGCATTGATAAATATGTCGTCATTAGTGTGTGATAACCAGAAAATACCAACTTTTGCATTTTCTTTATCTTAGAATGAGCCTTTTAAATCTACATAGGGAGCGGGTCTCCTTTTACGGAGGCAGTCATGTTGTGCCACCTTTTCCTACAGTAACACAGAACGGACAAACCTAGCACCTCATTCAGGGTTACACAGACACAATAAACCAGATACAGTCACTCTTCGCAAAACAGCAACTAAGGGCACTTGACATGCATGTTAATGGTGACATGATTTGTCTAGTTGACTAGTGCTTGACTAGTGAGCTAAGTATTACGACCTCCCCTTCAATCTGCTGAGTACCTTTACAGTCTTCCCTTCAGCCCTCTTCCTCTTGCTCTACACTGCTTTGATAGTGTGCAGTAAAGCAGCAGGTGATAACTGGGTGGTCTCCACCACTGTCCACCATCTCTCAGACTCTTTTCTACTCTCTTCCAGTCAGCTTGTTCCTAACTTATTTTAACTGAAAGCACACTTTGTTCTGTAAAATTACATTATTTTCTGTGTTGGTAAAGCTACAAAATTGTCCCTCTTTCACAGCCTATTTCCTTTGTTTGCTCACATAAATAATAATCAGAACTTTCCATAGCCAAGTCACCACAAATGATGTCCTTACTGATGTGTTATAATAACCATATGTATCATCATTAAAAGATGAGTAGTCTGGAAACCAGACTACATGAATGTTTGAAACAATGCTATGCTCGTATAAAAGGTAATATGATATTCCCTGATGTTTCCAGAAAATTTACAAAGCCCCTTAATTTTCCCTGACAGAGCTTCCTATATGCCCATGCCATGAAATCTGAATCTGAGAGTGTTTTGTCATTTCTGCACTGTGTGAAGAACCCTGCTTCTTTGTTTGCAAGCCTGTTGAAGCTCCTGTGTAGTGTGGGCTGTGAGCGTGTGTGGATGTGTGTGCCCGTCACACTGTGCTTCAGCTGCCTTACTCATTAAAACAGTGAGGGGCTTGGGTGACGTTAACTAGATTCCCAGGCATTTACTTTGATCAAGCCCTCCCATTTTAATAGCTGTCTCCAGACCATGGATTGAATGTACCGTACATTAGACCAGTGATGGCAGCGTGCACACACGCCCAATATACAGGTAAAAACAGTAGGTCTCTTCCAAAAGGAAAACTAGTAGACAGTTGAATCACCAGTAACATACTTAACAAAACCTTTTCAAAAACATCATAGCAGCTAAAAATGTCTAACCACTCAGGTGGACCATAAACCAGCTTTGGGCAAGCTCCTTACCAAATGTTAATAACATGCTGGCAGTTAGCATACTGTCATTCTACAACAGCTCATAACATAACACTAATGAGACTGATTGAAATTCCTTATTGACTTTTTGGGTATCCTGTCATGGACTTATTTGAGAAATTTAAATTTTTGTTTACTCATTGTGCGTGATAAAAAGAGACCATTAAAAAATTTCATGATTCTAGATTCATCCCTTTGAGGAGAATAAATGCCTGTAATAAACTTTTCCTGTCATTGTGCTTTGCATTAAATTAAGCTAAATGTGGGGAATTGCTTGTTAATAATCGTTGCCTTTTGTGTACCAAACCTGGCAATAGAGTTTGCGTGTGAGTAGGAAAACAGAGTTGAGATAGAAAGGGTGATGTTAAAAGGAAAAGACAGAAATACAGCAGAGGTGAGACAAAAAAATAGACATTACAGAAAAACATGGAGAGAAACAGAAGATAACCAGTGAAGAATCAGGGAGTCTGTTTATCCTCCCAGCAGGGGCAATGCTGCTTCCCTCTGCGCTCCATTTATCACATTAGCAACAGCTAATTGCACTCTACTGAATGTATTAGACTATCAAATAACCAACAGACCACTGTGGTGTAAGTGTGTATGTCTATGTGTCTGTGTGTGTTGGCCTAGGGTGCTACGTAGATCTCAATGCAGGTTTAGGTTGACCACTGTATTCCAACATTTTTACAATTCCTTCCAAGCTTTTCCCCCACTTAGAAACTGAAGTGTTTGCATTGACTGGATTGTGTGTGTGGAAACAGGTCATTTGGGAAATATTACATTTTAGTTCCTCCCTGTGGGGCACACACACAAAGACATTCACTGACTATAAAATGAGGCTCCAATAATTTCATGGCAGGAGCAGCTGCCCTGCAGCCCAATGCACAATGTGTGTGTGTATATGAGTGAAGTATGTTGAGTTTGTGCATACCAGGGTCCTGAGCCAGCATTCTTCACAATGGACGTGCCAACACTGGATGGAGGTGAGCGGCATTGTGTAGGAGTCCTGAGAAGAGAAGAAAAGAAAAAACAAAAAAATGATAAATTACACCATATTCATCAGACACATGCCCATAAACAGCAACCGTAACAACACTGTATTTACCTGAACAACCAACAGCATCAAACCACTAACCATAGGACAACACAGCCAGCAGCCACAAAACCACTGAGTAAGGCATCAATGGGGCAATGAACCAACAACCTGTTCACGCATACACACGCAATACACGATATCGGGCAGGCAACAAGCAGAGACGGAGGGAAGCAGGCAGAGGGAGGAAAGGATGAGGGAGAAAGCCATGAGTGAACCCAACCTGATGAGTGCACTGTTCTTTTCCTCTCAAAAAGAATGCACAGATGAGGGAGGAGGAAGGGAGTGGGTGAGGACGAGGAGCAGAGGAGGGAGGGAGTGCCTTACCCTCCGTACGGGCTGTGGGAGGAGCCTCTTTATGCCGCTGCCGTAGCCACCAATCACAAGGCCCCTGTACAGGCAGTACAGGCCGAGGGGGAGGGACTTAGGCTGCCTCTCTCCGACCTCATTGGCCAGTGGCCGGGGCCCAGGCCATGCCCCTAGGCTCTTGATCTCCACACCTGACTGGATAGCAGGCTTCCTCTGCGGAAGGAGGGGGTGGGGGTGGGAGAGGAGAGGAGGGGGCGAAAGGTGGCAGCTAATCACAGAGCTGGCCTTTTACTGAGTGCATGCACACGCATACACCATGGTGCAATATGAACACGTGTGCAGAGAAACACACTGACCCACACATAGATGTAAGAGGGTACGGCAGCCAATGAGCAATGGAGGTTGAGAACAACTGTATGACTTCAAGAAGTATGATAAGAAGTCAAAGTCAAAAGGATAGTCTTAAACGTAAGAAATGGTCAGGATTTTAAGATGTATCACTGGTCACAGTTTGAATGGTGGAGTTTAATGATTCATGTTCATTACATAAATAGCTTCATTTCCACTGATTCCTATTTACATTGTTAACACACAAATGCTCTATGGTGGGCTTGAATTTATCAATCTCAAAACCTATTTATGTATCAACTTATGGCCCACATGATGATGAGGCTGAACAGAATAGAGGATGTTTGAATCTAAACCTCAATCTTCATTTTAAAGGGCGCTCCACCAATTTCCAGTTTCCTGGCTTCAATTCCATCTGAGTATGATTTCCATCAAGTTTTTAGAAATGACCTTAATGAAGTCACTGGAAATATTTCAGCTTTGGTTTGAGATGTAAAAAAACATAGCCTTCTCTACATGACCAGCAGGTGGGGGTAGACATCCACTAATAGGACTAGCCCACTGCACTGAATTCAACTCAGGACCAGGAAAACATGAAGAACTTGAGCCAACTCAGCAGCAGAACAGCACTCATTTTCTACTTACATATAACTACCAGAGCAACAGGAGGTTATAATAAGCATCTTACAAAAATCCTGTGCAAAGGCTTCACAATGGACAGTGTAACAAGGTTCGGAGTCATTGCTCTGCTAAAAATTTTAGACTTCTCTCCAATGATGTCCATGTTTCAACTACTTGCCACCTACAGAGAATGATGCACTGTGTTTTAGATCAGACACACAGCGACAGGTTCAGGACAGACAGAGACAGATTAGATATAAGACCTCCCTGTGTGTACATAAATTTGTGTTTCTCTGTATGCCTGTGTGTGAGAGATGAGGGACAGTGACGGATGACGAGAGAAGAGCCTTATGTCCAATGGGCAGTGAGTGATCGATCGCTGTGCCTTGCACTCCGTGTCACCTCGGGCACCCATCGACCTTTAGGAGGCATAGGCGTTGGTAATTACCCGCTTTTCTCTCTCCTCTCTCTCCCACACTCACACATGCACGCTCGCGCACACACACATATAGACACACACTCACATGAGCAAAGAATGCTGATGCTACACTGTCCACAGGCTTGAAGGATGGGGTACTTGACAACACAAACACTTATGGGGGATGTAGGTACAGTCACATCTCAAGCACCTGATGAACATGAATATTGACAATTCTGCTTGATATTGTCAAGGAACGACATGTGGCATATATTATTGATCTATGAATCCAATCTGTCAACTTAAAAGCTGGGCACAGAAGCATCCCTTAATGTACTACTACCTTCCCCATCTTATGATTTCAGCTTGTGTGTCCAATGAGCAAACGTTTACTGAACATTATGTCACAATCCCATCTTTGTGAGGTCCTTCTGTCTTTCTCATATGTAACATATGTTGAAATCACTCATATACTAAACTCTCATATGTTGAAATCAGCAGGTAAAAGAAGAGAGAAAAGTACAAGAAGTTTTGTAGCACAACAGTCTTCCAAAGCCATGCAAGAGCAGAAACCACCACAACACATCAACACACCACCACCAGCACTTAAAGAGTGATAGCATGACATCCAGAAACTAAGGGAAGAGCGATGCACACAACTTCTACATGCATTTATCCAGTACAAGTATCCTACGTACAACACAATACACAAACATTATTTAATATGAGTGTTTACACCTAAAGCTGAACTGAGATCTGGAATCTGGTCGCAGTAAATTAATTTCTCAGTGTTTCCTGAAGTGTAGAGCAGTGCAGTCGGACCAGTAATCTTTCAGAAAGCACAAAGTGACCAGTTTGATTACAGATAATTTATATTGACTGTGGTCCCATTCAGGGGCTTGATCCTTAGAAGGAGCATGGATCAAGTTCCCAATGTACAGTACTTTGGAGGATACGTATGCTAGCAGAGATGGTATGAGCTATGTTTCAGATTTGGAAGGTCTGGCCTTTGAATTAGAACATATACTGTGGACTTTGAGTTGTTCATCAGGGCTTGAGGGCTAGTGGAAAATTACTACTAATCCCAGCACTGATGACAGTTCTCCAAACCACAGTCAAACCACTGTTCATGATCCTACCTGAAGTTTTAGGCAAACTTGATTTAGCACTTGATTTACTTGACTTAGAGGTTCAGTGCCTCCATTAAGCCTTGATGCATACAAAAACAGACACCATTCATCTCAAAGTCATACTCACCATACAGATCAGACACTTGTATCGGTCGCCTCTCAGTATCTGCTTCTCCAGCTCTCTAATACGAGCCTTCAGGGCCTCCATGGTGGTAGCCGTAGACTCCTCCTCTGTTACCCTGGTACACAAAAGGCAGGAGGGAGAGAAGTTTAGTTTTAATATTTTAAGACTTGCTAGAGAATCAGTCAAATTCAACATCAGCTATCATTAATAAAAGTAAAGTCGGGCATGTTACGTCCATGCTACAGAGAAAGCTGAGAAGTCTGAGATTTTTTGACTGAAAACCCATATGAAAACAACAGGAAGCCGCACACGTTTTTGTTTTGTGTGTTTTAGAGATTGCATCATGCAAGTTCTGTCTTTCTGGTAGCTGACTGTAATACTGTCATGCAGCATTCAATCACACTTTCCTGCGACCCTACTATCTTAAAATATGTGTTCACTCCCTCAATGTGAATTTCATTCTCCATTCTTTAAATAAGTGTATTGAAGTTCAATTCTCCGCAGCTTTTTCATCACTGCCCTTTCTACTGAGCAAACCTGCTCTCTGACACTTATAGTGTGACATGTTTCTATTGAACACCTCTTTGTCATGACCTTCTCTGTCTCTGCAGCTCAATACACAGTCAGGTATCTTGAAAGCATCCCACCCATTACCAATGTCTGTCCGATATACAGCATGACATCTTTCTATTTCACACACCTGTATGTCAAGGGCCCTATCTTCCCACAGATTTACAACTTTTGCCCCATCCTTTGCCCGTTCCCACTAGCCCTTAATATTTACTCAGACTCCACCCTCCTTTTCATTCTTCTTCGTCCTGTCATCTTTTTCTAACATCTCATGTTCACCTTTCATCCTCTTCATCTGCTGTTATTTTTCCCTATGTATCCCCATGTCTGTCTATTGCTTGCTATTTATTTCCTCACCTCTGTATTTATTTCCCCTTCTCCTTTTATCCCTTTCTCCTCCATCATCTCATCCGCCATTCCCCGTCTTCCTGCCTCTAAGCAGACTCTGATTAATGTGCAGCATGATAACAGAAAATGTGTGTTTAACACTGTCCGACAGCATATGAAGCAGCCATAACTAAATCAATACAGTCAATGTGCAGACCACAATGCTGATGATGTTGATTATGCACAGGGAGACGAGGCTGTGCACAAGCCAGCTAGTGTTTATTATAGCCATCGAAACATTCTGTGGCAAAATGTAATAGTAGTGTGTATGTGTGTAACATGGTGTGTGTGTTTATGGTGATGTGGTCATTTTGCAGTCTGATAGTTAGTTGATCTATGGTATTGATCTGGATTGGGAAGGACAAGGAGAAAGAGGAAAGAGGGTGAAAGCAAAAGACAACAATAAGTGGCCTGTGTGTGTGTGTGTGTGTGTGTGTGTGTGTGTGTGTGTGTGTGTGTGTGTCCTATGATATGGCTTCATTTTCTGCATCCCCCAAAGAGCAGCAGAGGCTACAGGGGAAAGGAAACAAGGATTGACTTTCTTAATTTCACTATAAGGGTTGGGTTTCTGTAGATTCATTTTCATTACAGCAGCAGTTTTATATCTTTTTGTCTTCAAACAAGCTCATTAAAATAAAATAAACAACTAAATTAAGAACTAAATTAAAATTAAACATCTCAGGTTTGCGTGGTCATCATCAGACTTTGGATATCCAGTACACTGCAGCATTAAGACAAACTGTGACGCTTAGCTTAGACACCTTACTATTGCAGGTAAGTTTGGGTTTGTGTGCACTGTGTCCTGGAGGAGTAATGGAGTAAGTTGTTTCACAGTGTTTTACAATCAAGGACATGCTGATTGTCACACTGTGTTGAAGTCCTCTGGTTAAAGGACACTCTTCCTAAATACTGTGCCACCTCACCATCGATGCTACCAGATTTTACTTCTTCTGTAGGTTCTCTAGGAAAAATGACCCACTCCAGACCATCCCTGTAACCCCATCAGCATCCCGTGTCTATAAAGACCTAGTTGGGGCTCCTCGCCTGACTCGCCACACCATGCCCTATAAATTGCTTTACCCTCTCCTCTTATTAGTTTGGAGCTTGTAAAAAGCCATTTAGCCTTGATTAGCCTGCTAGCTTATAAAGCAGCAGTGGAGTCTGGGGTGGACAGGGTTGTCCCTCAAATGAGTCTGTCTCTTTCTTTTAACAGCTCCAATAAATCCCTCCATCGCTCCATACACCACAAAACTCTGCCAAGGGGTCCTCTTCTCTTGTCCAAAGTGAGATAAAGAACAGAGATGGAAGAAGTGTTACTCTTTAAAAAAATCCTCCTTCTCTCCCTATCCCTTCTCATGAATAATTCATCCGCGCAGCTAATTTATTTAAAACCATGTTCAAAAAATGTCAGTGTCATGTGGCCTTTACATAAACATGCAGCGGTCATTGGTTCTTGCTAAACTAATAAAAAACAAATCACAGACAAATCACTTACAAACATAAAGAGTTTTTAACAAATTAACGTTAACTAACTTTGGATACATATAGAACCTGCCAACATTTGTCAGTAAATCCAACCAGTGTAAGTCGCTGTCATGTTGTGTACAGCACAGAGTCCTCCTGCACTGTGTCCTGGATTCTCTCTTTACATTCAGTTCTTTACTTCATGCAGAACAATGTGTGTGGCTCCCTCCAATTGCGAACATTTACTGGTATGTACTTGACATCACTTTGTGAAGCTGTGGCCTTGATCTAGAGGCCTGGAATCATAAAATCAGAGCCCCCAAGGCTGAAATACAACTTCAATTAGCAAAACATATTTGCCACTACACCAACTTACTTGCTGCCTTCTAGAGTTTTTGGGTGGTGTGTTTGTGTATGTGACTGAAAGAAAGTGAAATTGCAGTGCATTTCCCAATGGTAAAAAAAAGAAGTAAGAAAGCTAGACAGAGACAGATAGATGGCTCCAACTCCTCTCTATTTAGCTCTTGCTCCCCAATGTGTGTGGGGCTATTTCTCATTTCATTAGTGTGTGTGTGTCGGCGTGTAGCTGAAGACCTCTACCATCCATCTCAATCAGCCTGGTGTCTTAATCTACTGTCTACCTAAATTTTGGCCTCACTCAGCTTCTCTCTCAATGCAAGCAGTTTAAATACATATTACAAAACAATTAATTTTAAAAACTTGCTGTTGCCATACTCTAGCAAACATTTTAGACACCAGATAGGAATATAAATCTCTCACATGTATGTGCTGTGTAAAATAGCAGTGGTATATCCCTTTAGGGCATCATTCTCTGCTGCACCCCGTTAACTGAGGCCTTAACTACACTGACACACCATGATAAAACATTTAAGTCACTATTGATTTCCCCTGCCTCAGCCCAGTTTGTGTGTGTCCGTATGTGTAGGTCTAAGATGACATGGGGGGGGGGGTCTTGTAAGTGCCTGAGAAAAACTGAGACAGAAGATGGGAAGAACAAAGAAATGTGAAAGAAAGAAGAGGAGAAATGTGGGTAAAGGACAGAACAATAAAGAGAAGAACAAGAGAAAAGAGAAAAAGCAGAAACAGCAGGGTGTGTGTGTGTCTGTGTCGAGGGGGGAGGGTGGTTAGAAATCTAGCTTCATCACTTCCAAATTGAGGACAGATTCAATTATTTGCAGAAACCACATGGAAATCTCTCCGCATTGTTCCAGCTGGAGCACCAAATTTGGCAGCAATCTCATTGGCGACATTGGAGGGGCCATTTATCTTGGAGGGGAAAGAGTGTCTCAGGCATTGTACGTGTGTGCGAGTGTGTGTGTGTGTGTGTGTCTGTGAGCTCATTTATCTTGCAGGGGAATGAGCAGGGGAACGAGGACGCCCCGGGAGGCGACCAGATCATTACCCATCTGGGATCAGAGTGAGAGAGAGATTTCACTAACGCTGCCCGGTGCAAAGCCACACACACTCTTGTACAATGTATCAATGTAACGAAAGGAGACAAATCTCATTTTCATTTGGAGATGGAGGGGCAGAAGCTCCACAAATACGTGCATTTATGGCAAACGCAGAGGAGTGAGGCAGGGAATTGTTCCAGCCAGCCAGGTGACTGCTTGTTTCAATGCAATCATTCAGCATCTAGCTGGCTCCCTTTAAACAGACACTTAGATTAAGGCATGTTCTGCTTCAGGTGGCTACTAAGACCTCAGCTAGAATATCATGTTGCCACACACAAGGCTACATTTTGGTCATAACACAGTAATGATATCTGATCATCTGTAAGAAGGTAGTCCATAGTAACCTTTTCACCACTACAGATTCAGAAAGCCTAATCTCTGGGTGATCTCTCTCCCTATATCCAAATTTAAAGTCTTTATTCTCTTGAGGGCATAACTTGAGGGCATGGATTGATGTGGCTCTATGAACTCAGTTTCTGTTGTATCGACATAGATGAAAAAAAAAATATATATATATATATATAAATATATATATACACACACACACACACTGCCTAAAAGATGTCCTAAAATTAGTAGTGACACCAACACTGAACAGGTGCATTGAAATCTCTTTATTTTATATTCCTTTCTATCTGTCTCTCTATCCATCCATCCATCATCTTTCCTAGCTTTGTCCAAGTTTTACCTGATAAAGATCTTAACTAGTCTGCTAGACCTGAAATCAGACACAGTTTGAAAAAGTTATCAGTGTTTCTTTTAAAATGTCAAGGCTACCCAAGCCTCATCACTTCAGAAAACTACAACCAGTACATATACAGGGGCTTCATAAAGGATTTAGACCAGTAAGGAGAAGGACGACCACCTCAGCAGTATTCCATCAATCAGACCTTTATAGAATCAAAATCAGCTTTACTGGCCAAGTGTGTTTACACAGACAAGTGATTTGGCTCTGGTTCACTAAGCTGTCTTTATGCACAAAAATGTACATAAAAGTTAAACTTTGGAAGATAGGAGTGAAAAAGAAAGCAAAATAGAAAAGGCCAGAAATCAGAAGTGATATGTACAAGATTCTTATATATATATATAGTGTATATAGAAATATAAGAGCTGCAGGACAATCTGAATTTCCCCCATGGGGAATGAATAAAGTATCTATCAATCTATCTATCTATAATATACAATCTGTGGACTAGAAGGCTGGCAGAGTGGCATTTTACCAGAGATCATACCTGTGCCGAACCTGAACCTGTACATGCAGTGTGCTTGTGGCATGAGACAGGGGCTGCAGTTCACCTTATAGCAGAGTGACCAGAATCAAACAGCCAAGACTATGCTAGAGTGGCTTTAGGACAAGTGTCTAAGTGTCTTTGAGCTGGGAAGCCAAAGCCCAAACCTCAAAGAATGTATGTGCACAGATGCTGCTGCTGTCTGTCTCTGTCTATGGGACAACAGATGACTCTTTCAATGTAGACCCTTGCTTAGCAAACACCCACGCACACACACAGAGTTCCTGGCCTGCAGTGCTGTTTTTGATCAATACACTTCAAGCTGCTTTGATTATTCACTGTCTATCTCCTCTGCTGATATTTAATATGGGGAACACAGACACATACATGCACGCACGCACGCACGCGTGCGCGCGCGAGCACACACACACACACACGCACACAGAGCCAATTGATTTTTTTTAAAATGAAGCATTTATTGCATGAGGCTATCACAGAGTTGAAAGGGGATGTGTTAGTAAAGTTACAATTACCTGACCACCATGTGGCCTTCGACTGAAGTATCTAACGACATGAAAAACACAGCTATGAAATCTCCAAACAAGGGGTATTCTAAATTGCACTTGAGGTGGACAGAGAAAATCACTAAGAAATAGGGGCTGTGATAGAAGGCCATGAGGAGACAACAGAATACTGACAGTAGCTCTCTGTGTTCATGTGTGTAAGTAATCACATGGGGCGAAAGGACATGAGAATATGCTAGACATGCAGAAGCAAGTAATCAACCAAATCCCTTTCTCTTTGCCCACAGATGTTTCTCTCTCACTCTCGCAATGAGCTGACCTCTATTACCCACGATGGGGACGAGGTTTGTGTGTGAGCGCAGGGTTGTTTACTTGTGGCAGAATATGGATGAGGAGATGGAAATGAGGGAATTACAGAGTGTTGGCCTTTCACACACAGGCTGTTGTAATGGATAGGGTAGTATGGCAGTGTATGTGTGTGTATGTGCATATATGAAACACACCTAGATGAGGGTATTTTTTGTTCTGTGTGATCAAGCCTCTACTTGCACTCACACATAGATCAATAATTAATTTTACTTGTAAACAAACAGTCAATGTTAAAAATTCAGGCCATAGGCATTGTCTGTGAATCACAAGATGTGTATTCATACCATGTGCCATCACTTTTGCCTACCATTTTGGACTAAATTGAAAGCAAAATTTAGACCAAAACTACAGACCAGTCCAAATGTCTTTGTGGAACTGGCAGAAGTGTGAACAAAGATCTGCCAGTGTCTTCACACTGCTGCCTCTGTACACCTGTGTAGCATCTGTTTGTGTGCCTCCATTAATGATTCTAACGCAGTTCTTTGCTCTGAGAGAACATAACTGCAGAAAAAAATCAATACCTGGAGAGACCCACCCTGTCACACACATGCACACAGCTAGCAAAAACAGAATCCACACAAAATGCATCATTTATGACCTCTCTACAAGTCGACTCTCCTACAAGTAAGAAAACTCGTCAGAAAGTCATAGAATCACCAAGAATGTGTGTTTGTGTGCAAGTGTGTGTGTGTGTGTGTGTGAGGGAGATATATATCTGATACTGCAATGGGAAATGCAATTTTCTGTGTCACCTTTTACAACTGGACCATAACACGTGTGCGTGTATGTGCATATTTCTGTGTAACCTACTTTTCGATCTCACTGTTTTTACAAGTGCGCGGGGCACATGAGGAAGAGGAGGATGATGAAGGAGTGCTGGGGTCTGTCTTGCTGCTCTCTCCATTGCTTGTTGAAGGCATTTCTGTAGACACACAAACAGGTGACATGGTTAACACTGGATACCACTTTTCCAACTACAAGCTTTAAATGCAGTAAGTATATACACACTTTAAAAAAAAAGACCTTTAATAAAGGATTCTGCTATTACAAATCACATACCGTTTGTTCACTGTTTGTATGAAAGTACTTGATTAGATGAGAATAAATCTACGTAGAAATTGAAACAAAGTCCAAACTATTCTGGTCTCTATTCTGGACAGACTTTTTTGACATACCATTTAAACTGTTTTCTTGACTAGACTTACCATCACTGGCCCATTTGGAGAACTCAGGAGTTATTCTGTTAGAAGGCATTCCACCACTGCAACACAGACACAAATGCTGATATGAACAGGAACATAAATATACAGCAGCACAGTGTGACAGTACTATGGTTGAGTATTATGCTACACTGGCTCTCTGGTCATTTGGCATCATACTTGAGCACAGCCCCTCGTAGCGCCTCCCTCTCTCTGGCCTCTCCTTGGTCCTCGCCCGCTCCAGAGCAGGGGATGATATCAGCTTCGGTGTACTGCGCTTTACCATATTCCAAGGTGTCATCTCCATCCACATCAAGGTCAGCATCACTGTCTGCTGAGCTTTCCTTTATGCTACATGTAGCGAAACCCGTTCCTGTGAAAATGATGCATACCATTTTTAGCATTAATTTTATTTATTAAGTACAAAATAGGACACTGGCAATCAAGAATACTGTCTATGTTGACAGACTGGCCTCAGCCCAGAAATACACATCTTGGTCTCTGACACATACAGAGACTTTTCCTAAACTCAATCTTGTACTACACATACATAACACAAGTGCAAGTCACACCTTTAGATAAAGCTAAACAAATTAGGAAAACTGTATTTTGCTTGCTTTCTACTTCTATCTCAACTACTGGGATACTACTGGTATCTAATTTTAAAGTTGTAATAACGCAGTTTAAATTGATAAATCTAAAACAAAAATGCATAACAATAAAGAATAAAAGACCTTAAGACCTCTAAAAACTGTTTAAGGGTCCGTTCGCATTGCATCTTTTCCATGCTTAAGTTCATTATTTTAAAAGTAGAGGTACGACAAGCAACGTGCATGTGTTGTGGAACGCCCATTTTTCCTCAGAGCCTCTACGCCGCAGTGAGACAAAAAAAATTCAACTTTACAGATTGCAATGTGTGCCCCACAGGTCAAGTGACAACCAATCAGCTTCACCGTCTGTAACACCTCCAGTTTAAAGGTCAGCCAGGAGGGAGGAACCGTTGATAATCCTGGTACAGAGACACCCAGAGCCCTACGGTGTGTCAAGCTTGTTTTATTTCATTGCTAGGCCAAGCAAAAGTTTTGGTGTTCAAAATCCATTTTGATTTTTCCTGAAACTTTCTTGTCACCATGCAGCGTGCAGCTCATGATTGCTTAGCAACGGAACCATAGGAACACGACCTCCCAAGCACTTGCTTGAAAGGAGGAGACATGGCACGGCTGGAATTTTCCACACTATCTTAAAATTAGCTCTCTGAAACTTTGCTAGACCAATTAAAGACTGTTAGATACCTGAAGGTAGAGGAGAAAGAGATTTGGTCACTGAAAGAGGGTGAAGAGAGAGGCTGTGTTTAGATGAGGTGACTGACACCTTACCTGTCAATCTTTGTGAGAGGAGGGGGAAAGAGGGAGTGTGTGTGTGAGTGGCACTTCTATAAACCCAGTGATGAACGCTCAGACAAACCCTTACCGCTGCCTGACTGCTCCCTTCAGCTCCACTTACCCACACGGCCAGCAGTGTGTGTGTGTGTCCATCACTTAGAGGTTTCTCTTCAGTGTTTGTTTGAGACTGTCTGTCCCTCTGTCACTTAGGCCCTGTCTCTGCAACCACTTCAATGTGTAGGTGAGTGTGTGTGAGCCTGTCTACCTGTCACACCATGCCTATCTACCATGCAAAGGTGGGTAGGTGTGTGTGTGTGTGTGCAGGGCTGCTAAAGTGTGTCACTGTATGTCACTTACACCCTGACTATTCGAGCACTGAGCACTGTGTGTGTGTGTGCATACATGTTTTAGTTAAGATGAAACTCTATAGTTGTCTGTGAGTATCTACTGGTGACAGGCCTGACAACCATCTTATTTACAACTATCCCAATTTCTACAAGTTCTCAGCTGGACTAGTGTGTCTTCGTGTGTGTGGGTGACAAGAGCGTGTGGGACCAAATACAAGCTAGACAGAGCTGACAGCCATCTTATTTAACCCCGTGTCCCAGTGTGTGTGAGTCTCTATACTAAACTTCCTATAACAGTTGGTCTCAGTACACTACAGTCTCTCCCTGCACTATGGTGTCTTCGTCTAAGTGCAAATCAGCTCCAAGGGCTCATCTTTGAGGTTCTTCTGGGATTTAAACATCTGCCACAGCATCACACCCCACCTATTTGCAACTAATTTCACTCTTTAAATAATTTTTAAAAGTAATAATAATAATAATAATAATAATAAATTAATTTAATAATAATTCAATAAGTCATCTTCACTCTAAAAAATAAAAAATGAAGAGGGAGGAGAGAGAATGTGAGTGCGGAGTGACTGAAAGCTGCCGTGATAAAACATGCCACCAGTGCTAAGCCATTTTACAACGGGCCCATGGTTTTTAGTGATCAAATAAAAAGGACCTTTTAACTTTTATTTGGTCCCAGTAGCAGAAGGGAACATATGGGAACAATGGCCCCACAGAGTAAATCTAGCAGCCTGCCAGCTCTGCTCATTTGCTGTGGTGATTTTCAGGGCATGGCAGAAGGCATCATATTATACTATCAAAGCTACTGACGTGGTGAAACATTAAGTCATCCATGCATTTTCTTTACTTTGAAAGTGGTTACAAAACATGCATTTAAAGTTGTGCAATAAGGCACAGCAGTGTAGCCACACATATAACTATACCATGCTTACTAAATCAAAACATTATTTTGATTTTTATTTAATAGTAACAGTGGAGTCATTGCAGGAGAAGAGGGAGACAGAAATTCTGTACATTGTCAGCATCTCCACCCTTGAGCTACAACATCTTGAACTGATAATACCATAAACTTAATGACTAAGTGGAACTAAAGACCTTTGTGATCTTTGGATTTTGGACTGATGATCTAACAAAACAAGACATCTGAATATGTCCCCTTATGTAACTAGGAATTATTCATTATTTTCAAATATTTTATAGACAACTTATCAATTAGTCAATAAAATATCTGTGAGATTCATCAATAATGAAACTGTTAGTTGTTGCCCCAAAGCAGTATACAGCAAATGCAAAAGCTTCAGTACATTTTAAACAATCTCTTTAAAATTGATTAATGCTGTGTGTTCTTCATGGTACACATGCAGCTAATTCAGAACTGGATTTCACATGACCTGATTCGTGTGTGTACGCACTGTGCATGTCTGTGGTGTGTTCACTGTGAGTATGTGTAGCCTGTTTGCTGTGTGTATGTGTGTAATTCCTCTGCTTCTATCTGTCCCTCTAAGCAGTCTTGGCAGGCCAATCTAATCTGTCCAGGGAAAGGTCAGCCCCACTCTAACTGCCTTTCACTCACATTATGCACCAATGCCCCCCCCCCATTTTTCCCTTTGCCTCCCTCTTCGTCCCTGCTTTGCTCACCTCCTTCCCTTTTTTTGTAACATCACCTTTATTCTTTCACATTCCTCCCTCCTCTCTTCTTCACAGCCTTCCTCCCTTCCTTTGCTTTCTGGATAGTTTGCTTCTTTAGTTCTTTACTCTTCGTTTTTTCTCATTATCTCTTTTGCTCTTGTGCACCAGTCCTGCTCGATGAATTGTTTCCCCTCTTTTCTGCTACACAGGATGTGATCAATACACACACACACACCTCCTGCTACCTCCAACACGACCACCCTGTTGTGTCTCATTATCATAACCACCTCCTGAATATTGTTCACTCTTGACTCATTAACTGCAACTTTTATTCTCTGAGTTAGAGCAGCATAGGAGACATTTTACATACAGTTTACATACATGTCCCTGCAACAAAACTACACAGCTCAGAAGAGGCAGGCTAGATCAAAGGAACTCATCAAGCTAACTGATGGCCCGGATCATCCGATTGACTGGCCCTGACAACATCCTGTTACCATAGCAATTATCGCCCCTGCCCCTCCAAGAGACAGAGAGAAGGGGGTGGCAAAGGTCACTATACTATCTTTCTGCCCTTTACAGGTCAGAAAGAGTGGGACAGAGATGAGGAAAGGGACACAGACACACAGATATGAGACGGCCAACTTTGAAGTCCATTTACAAAGCTGAGATATCTCCTCATCTCAAGCCCTCTGGGGCCATCTCAACCTGCAATAATCCCCCTTTTTTTCTCCTCTGTCTCTCAGGACGGCCTCATATCAAACCTAAGGATCTGTCTGTGTATCTGTCTCTCCCTCTGCCTTTCTATCAGTCTCTCTGTGGCTTCACTCACAGATCAACTATTCTTTTCCAAACTGTTACAGATTGTTTACAAGCTTGGTGATGCTTCTGTAAAATAACCTAAACCAGAAGTAAAAGTTGAGAAAAACAAAGAATCATAGTACTAGTGCAAAAATACAGGACATTGTACTGTAAGCAAAATATATATTATATTTCACTTTTACACTATTTACACTTTCAAGACAATACGAGAAGATAATAGGATTACAAGAGTGGGGGTCAGTGTGGACAGTGTATAAACATGTAGCTGTAGTTAACAAATGTGCTCCTTTCCTATTGTTTCCTTGCTTGTAATGTATGCATTGAATGTAGTTTAACACTGGAATTTTAGATACAAGAAAAAAAAAAAGGAGATGCCGCTTACCTTTCCCTTTCCATAATTACAGATAGCAGTCATACCACGCTTCATAAAAAACTAAATGAGTACACAAATCTGCAAGTCATGTTGCACTGATCATCTTCTGAGGTCTCTTTTTCGTGAGGCTTTTCCTGGCTCGCATCAACACAGGCTCTTTGAGAATAACAAACTCAAAATGTTTGTCTCAAAAGTCAATGAAATGCTAAAACTTCTTCAAAAAATTGTGATGATATCCTGCCCTATTAAAATGCATTCAGTTATGGTACAATTTTTGGTTGTCCCAAATGGTGTAGATGTTTTTAAATGTATCCTGCAAAGTTATGAAATAAAATCGAGTTACTTTTCAACTGATAAAACAGACTAACCACTAGACAGATAAAAAAAAAAAAAAAAAAAAAAAAGCTCTCTGCGCTGAGTGGGGTTCTTTCAACCTGACTAAGCTGGTACGAGACACAGGGAAGTCTCCACTCACACAGAGTTGAATCATGAGCTGATCTTGTTCGATTTTTTCTCCTTCCCTCCCTCCCTCCTTCTCCTCTCCATTAAAAGAGGCCTATTCCCTCTGCCTTTCTTCCTTGCAGTCTCAAAGGGAGGGAAGGATGGTGGCAGTTCACAGAGGGATAGGCCCTCTCTTCATCTTGCCAGCTGAGGAGACCCCCCACAACATCTCTATATCCGTCTAGCTGACCACTCTCTCAAGAGCCTGCTGGATTCAGCAGCGTGTGTTAGAACCACTGAGGAGCTTTCTAGACAAAATCCACCTTCTAAGCCTTTTGCCGTGCATGTGTGTGAGTCTGTGTGTTTCAAGTCACTCTCCCCAGGCCACCTCAGTTATCTGTGTCACATCACAAGATACCCTATTAGAGAGCTGCAGAAGGGTCCTGTGTCTGCTCATTTAATGACGTGAAAGAGAGGTGGTTGGATGGATGGATGCATGGAGCACCAGACAGATGGATGGACAGGTAGCAAAGCCAACTCCCTCCCCCACAAGCTGCTCTTTGGCTCTCTGGTTCGCAGAGGGTTGGGAGAGAGAGAGGGAGACAGGTGAGGCTCTGCATGTATGTATTTAACAACAGATCAGACAGGGAGAAGAGGCGGCAAGCAGGAAGAGGGACGGATGAGAGCAGAGGCTGAACCAAGAGAGTCTGAAAAAGCCTCTTTAAGAGATGATGACACCTCTTTACCTCCATCTGTGCCCTTCTTGATGGGTTACCTAAATCTTTCTTCCTCCCTCTGTTTTACATGAGACATGTTTTGTGGAGCAGTGGAAGAAACATTTATTTTTAATTAAGGTACCATATTTGCTTATTTATAAGTGACGCTTTTCTAGTGCTCTGGCTCGTCCTGCAACTTATATGTGTTAATTTACACTCATTCTGTCAAGCAGTCATTAGCATTCGATGGCACAACTGAAGATAACACTGTTCTGCTGAAAAAGTAAAAAAGCTTAAGTTCATGCTGAACTACAACTCCTAGTGTAACATAAGTGAAAATGCCTCACAAAAGTCAGTGCTATTCTGCAGACTTCAAATTGCAGGTAATAATGTCTGCAGCTGAAAAAGTTTAGAGTGAGTGTCAGGCATTCAGGTTACTAGACACGGATGAATAAATTCAGTTATGATTTTTATAGTTATGATCATCATAGGATAATTTATACTATAATTAGTACAATTACAAATGTCACTTATACACTGAAGTGACTTATAAAAGCAACTTATAGTCCGAAAAAAACGGTACATTTTGGGCTCAAAATAATTAGTGTTCTTCAGAGCTAACAAATGATTACTATTCAGACTGGCTGCTATTCAGACTGCACCATGCATAGCTTCGGCAGTTAATTAATTGACTGATATTAATAACAATGCTCAACTTGTGGTATATCAGATTTTACCATGCAAAGAAGAAAGATTTTACTGAGGACATCTTAGGTGTCGCAGCACTTACAACACAGAGGACCAGAGGAGAAGACATATATGTGGCCATAAAGAAATGTTAACGCAAAAAGGGATCAGCCTGAAACATGCTGTGTCCATCACCACTGATGGAGGACGCTCCATGACAGGAAAAGAAAAGGGAGCAGTGACTCAGATAATCCAGACCTCTGCTCATACACCACTGTATTACAGACCAGTCTGTTGTGTGCTCCACTCTGTCAGCAGAGTATGCAGAATGCATACAGTGATGAAACTGATCAACTTTCTCAGGGCATCCTCATCACATCAGTATCGCCTTCTTCAAGAATTTGAAGTTGATATGAATGCAAATTACCTATTGCTTTACTGCAATGTTAGATGGCTGAGCAGAGGATGTGTGCTAGAGCACTTCTGGGCAATTAGAAATGTAAGAAAATGTTCTTTGCAGAATTAGAGCACCACAAGGCCAGATGGTTTTCTCAGTTTTTAGATGTGAGGAATATGGATATTATAGCCTTCCTTGTTGATGTCATTTCACATAGAAATGACCTCGACTTGAAATACAAGGCAAGAACAACTCTGTGTGTGACTGGGTTTATGCACACAGGAATTGTGGTGATGAAAAAGTTTGTTAAAAATCAGAAAAAAAGATAAAATTAATCATCACCTATTCTGATAATCAACTGTGTGTTATTTTTCAACCAAAGAAAGACAAATATTCGTTTCAACTTTTCAGATGAAGGAGGTTTTGTACACTGAATGCTTATGTGTTTTGGACTTGGGGGACAAATCACCATGGGCTCTATGAAATTCTGAAATTTGGTCCAACTAAACAAACTAAAGATATCACTTTGGGCTCTGGAAAGTCTGGAAACCTGTGAACAGCATTTTTCACCCTAATATTTTTGAGAGTGCATAGAGATACAAATAATAAAAAACAATTTAAGAGTGGTCCCTGAGTTTCATACATAATTAAATAATTTTCTGTAATTGATCTCTGAGCTGAAACAGGGGATAGCTGTCCCTGATCAGAATATTATTTGATGGACACTGATTTTGCGCAAGGAAAAGTAAACTTCTGTCTTATAGATAAGTATTGAACCACATTAACTGAATTTCCATTTAATACTTAAATACATAAGATAAAAAATAAATTAAGAAAAAGGGCCAAAAAGAGATGATAACATGAAGTTAAGTGAGAGCACTGTAAGTGTTGTATTACAGAGCATCCACTGTGCTCCCCAGTGACCTGCGCTGCCATCCAGTTCTATAATTGCATTTCTGGGCAGACACACACGTGCACGCACACACGGACAAAGGGGTGACCAGTGTGTCAATTGCCGAGCTAAATGTGTTTTCCTTCCCCTTGCTGAGAGGGCTGCGTAAAGCCGAGCCAAGCGGAGCTGGCCTGACCCTGGGCCAAACCGCACTGCCACCAGACCACTGGCACCTTTACAGCTCCCCAGTCACACTCAACACAGGACTCAGTGGACTAACACTACTCAAACTGGACAGGAACAGGGAAATGATGGAGAAGCAAAAAGGGAGACAGACATAGAGAAAGGAAACCAGGAACAGACAAGAAGCTGGGCTGACCCCGTCTGCGCACTGCAAACTGCTGTGATTGGACATGACCATAGATCCAGTCAGTCATCTAACAAGCAGAAGACTGGACCCCTACATCATCACACAGTGCACACACCAGCACTATCAACAATGCTGCTTCAGTAAAGGAAAGACAGATGAGACACTCTACCTCTGAACAGGAACTTAGCACTTGAAACAGCACTAGCATACTATATGAGATGAGGTGTGTGTGTGTGTGTGTGTGTGTGTGTGTGTGTATACCTCTGAAGCCTCCCTCCAACAAAGCTGTAGCTCTGATCCTCTTCTGCCCTGCCCACTCATACTCCTCAAAGCCCCGTACGTTCTCGTCCATGTCTGCAGAGTCTTCGTCACCTAATGCTCCCTCACGCTGATGAGCGCAAACACACACAGGGACACATGTTAATAACAGGGTATATTTTTGAAAAAATATAGAGAGACAACTGCTATCTTTGTTGTTTTTTACATCACCAGACTTATGAATAAAGTATAACTATGCTTACGCTTTCTCTTGTACGAAGTGTTGAGTTAGCCACAGGAAACTATTTTAAAGTTATTCATGGTTTTTCAACCACTATGAGGAATGAATGGAAGAAAAACAAAAGAAGGAGCTAAACCTAAAACTAAATTCTAAATGACAATAACCCCTCCCTTCCAAATACATTACAGCTGAGTTAGATATAATGGACTGTCACATTTTGGGCCTGTTTGTGATCCTGAACTACACAGTGGGGTTAAAGCTGTTATCTTACACAGTAAATGCGTAATGAAAACACAGCTTATGCAGCATGGTATATTACCAGAACACCAAAAGCCTGCTAATGGAAAATAGCTAATAGTGTCCCTGTAGCTAGTCAGTGTGGAGAGATACAGGAGGAGTGGTGATTAGTGGTGATGACATGTTGTAACTGCTCTACCCCTAAGAAATAAGGTATCTGCTCAGCATCTACAGGAAAATAAAAGCTGCACCCAAGAGGAGTGGTCACCAACCACAACAGGACAGGCCATCACTGGTCGGCAATTTAAAAAAAATATACTTTTCTGTTTGGGCAACATCTACTGCAAGCAAAGGCAGACTGGCCCCAAACTACAGAAACTACAGATTGTTATACTCATATAGGAGCTGCATGCCAGTGAATATGATGCCGCTATGTCATATGGGAACAACTGCAGATACAAGCTTCTTATTTAACAAAAAAAATAATTGGTGTGTGTATATATATATATATATATATATATATACCAACACTAAAACAGTAAGTGCTACTTAATCAGTGAATGGAAATGCAGTAACTTCAGACAGATGTATGTTAAAAAAGAATTTTTAAAAAAATGACATAACACTAAAGTCATTTTAGGATTGTTACTCATGATTGTTACTTAATTTCAAGTACTGTTTTAGATTATTTAGTGTGCTGTGAACTTAACCATCATTGATTGCATTATGAATGAAAAAGAAACCGATAGTGTGCCAAATTAATGTTTCCAGCAAAAGCAATCCTGAAATGCCAAAAGCTTTCATGTTTGCATTGGGCTCATTAAAATGAGTTTAGCTTGTTTTGTTTATGGTTCATTCAGACAGTTATTCCCATATGATGTGAAAGCAGCACCACCATTTCAAAGAAGCAAAGACGATATCTAGGAAACTATAGTTACTATTGGTTGTTTTCACTAGGGGACAGAAGTAATTGGACAGCATCTACAGGAAGTAAAGAGGTGACTGCTCAGCATCTACAAGAAGAGAAGGGTTGATAGGCTGTCCGACTGGTAGTAGGCGGGGTTTGCGGCCCGGATTGTACTACCTGGATCAGGCATTGTTCCACATGTCTACTCATCTCCTCCTCGCTCCCAGCCAATGGGGCACTGCACAGTGGACATACCTGGCCCCCTTCCTCAGGCTTCCTCCGCTTCATCTTTCCTATACGGGCTAAAAGTGGTTGGGGGCGGAGACAGACAGACACAGTTTAATGTCAGTTTGGTTTTAAACATTTGTAATAATTATTTAAGATTTCATGAGAACATAATATCACTGGTTTCAAGGCAAGAGAAATGTCAAAAAGACCTGAGGGATATTTATGTCAGATGAATGCTTCCTGACTGAGTATAATGTGGCTCCCCAGTAGGTCTGCCCTTTATTCTCAAATCTTTCCAAGCCTAGAAGCAAATGAGTGCTGGCTGAGCTGCTAAACTTGGCTTCTCATGAAATGTGTTGAGAAGAAATGACAAGAGTCAAGCTTGACTATCTAAATCCCCTTCCCACTCTCTCCATCCATCCCACTCCACTTCTTATTTCCTCCTCCTGTGTCAGAGCTTTCCCTCCACACACACACACACACACACACACACACACATTTAATTAGAAATTTAACAGAGCAGAACAGCCGTCATTGCGCCCTAAGTCTCTGTCGTTTTTTTTAACGGCAAATGGTGCACAGGGACATTAATTTTTAGCTGGCTGGGAAAACAGAGGAGGCCAGGAGCGACAGCACCAGGAGACGGAGGGAGAGGAGGACGACATACAGCAATACACCATAACTGCAGGGGCAGAAGATGGAGGGAGTGAGGCTGGGAAGTTTAAATCAAGAAAAAGCCTACTCCTCCTCCTTCTTGCCAATTCTCCTCGGACACTAATGGAAAGGAGCATTGTTTGTTTGAAAAGTGGGAAGGCTACTAATTAGGTCCAGCAGGGATCTCTGTGCCCCCCCCCCCCAGCCTTTATACTACACATATAAAGGTTCCTAGTTCACATAAGGGCAGAACGAAAGTAATGGGGGGCAAAGTTTAAACAATGTATTTGTTGGCTCTTGTCATGTCTCAAACCAAGAAATAGCTATCAGTTTGCTGAATTACGACTGGAAACACAAAATTTCTAGAGGCTCCAAACAAGATTGATAGATTGGAAAATTTACTTTGGAGACAATGTGACATTTGGCAAAAGAAAAAAATGACATCAGATGATTTCCAGTGGCCAAGAGGAAATGTCTGACACAATAACTTTGTTCTACTCAGGTGTCCCAGAGAGCCATGGCAGTGCGATAGTGACCAAGTATACACCATATCAAGTCCCTGAAACTGAAGCAACTAAATGGTTGGTTGTTTTATTACTTAGACTTCTGCTTCTCCTACTGTGACATGTCAAAATGTGCTCAGTGGAAGAAGAAAGGCTATTAGCTGCATTTTTTATGAAGCATTCAATGATGCCTATTGAGGTTTGGGAGAAGTAGAGTGACCAAATATTTCATTGATCCAATGTAGATAAAAGCTGCTCAAGTAGTTAGCAAATCAGGAAGCTCACACAGAAGCTCAGAGATCTCTAGGTGAAAGTTTCTCCCATTTGTCTGTGCCACATTTCCCAAAAGTGTCTTCGCTCCCACTTTATGCCTCCCCTCCTGTGTACTAAAGCCATATATGATTTTCTAAAAAAAAAAAAAAAATCATTATCTGGTGATATGTGATAACCACCTTAACAACACTGTTCTGAGAGCTCATTTCCAGAAGCCTCTGCATTGTAGTTCAGCTGGCATCCCATTTTAAGCCTATTTTTTTCTATTAATTTGTGTGACACTGACCATTTAAAGTTAAAATTTAAGATACTGTATACTTATATATATTCATGTGTCTCTCCAATCCATTTTATTTTAATTGTACTTGCATTGTACAAAAAGAGCAAGGACATATATAATTTCCAGCCTGATTAGGAAATTCAGTCTACACTTGGAAACAGGTTGAAGGAGGACTTGTGCCTGCATCAGCACAATTTTATGAACTTTTAGTATCTTTACACTTCAACTAAAATAGATATATAGTACAGGCAGCATACACTGCAAAATATCTGTTATTAAATAACGTGCAGATGTTTAGTGAACACTGGCCTTCTTCAGACAAATGAAACCCACAGACGTCAGGTCAACATCGCCTGAAAACAGCAAATGCTAGAGAAATATGCTCCATCAAACTAAAACATCAGGTCATTTTTCTACTGTGCCCTGAAACAGGTGATATTACTATGGTCAGTCATTTGTGATGATAATTACAATGACACTTTCTTTTTATTCATGTTTGTATTAACTTTATGTTGTGCTCCTGGGAATTTACTACATAAAGAAAAAAAAACTAAATAAAATAAACATTTAAAGAATTTTATTACATTGTCCAATTTATTTATTTAATTCATTAATAATTCATTATCAGTAAAATATTCTGACACTCAAAAAACTCTGTAGGTATATTTTCCAGAAACAGCAGTCACACTATGTGTATTAACAGGTGGGTATTAGGTATATTAGGAGGTGAGACGATGTGTGTACGTACCATTCAGTCTTGTTTGCCTGTTTGCTCGAACTCGTAAAAATGTCTGCAAGCAGAGGAGAAAAAAAGAGGGGGGAGATATACATTAGACACTAAGGAAACAATATTCAACAAGTTAATCTGCAAATATAACTTTCCACAGTGAGATTGCTTTGGATGCTGAAAGCTTGTCTGCTCGGACTGGGACAGTGTAAACAAAAAAAACCTACTTCTCTCTTGTTTTCCACCCCCTCCATCACTTCCAGCTCCCTGCCACAGCTCCTCCTACAGCCGCTGGAACTCACTGCTGCAGACTGTCCGCATATGTTTCTAGATACTGTACATCGCTGCGAACTGAAGCTTGCGTCTATAATTTAATACGGATG
Organism: Mastacembelus armatus; assembly: GCF_900324485.2. Lineage (NCBI taxonomy): Eukaryota > Metazoa > Chordata > Actinopteri > Synbranchiformes > Mastacembelidae > Mastacembelus > Mastacembelus armatus. The sequence continues at coordinate 6,498,746 of NC_046649.1, forward strand.
GGGAAGGATTGAAAGTGGCGCCCGTATGAGCAAAAACTACTTATGTCCGACGCCATGTTGCCTTGTTTTGATCATGTGATGCGGTAGAGGCGGAAATGGGTAAACGTCACTTGCTGTTGTGGATGTCGGCCGCTAGGGGGAAGCAGCGGGTCTCCTTTTCATTATACATGCAGACTACAGCCTATTTTACCATACTACTACACTAACTATTGTTTTTAACTACTGTAACTACCTCTGTTAATATATATTAACACAAAAACGAATATTTACAATTCATTATTAAATACTTAATGAGAATTTCATTAAGGTTACAACAAATAACATCAAAATGTGGCAAATGTAAAAGTACCTCACAATTGTACTTAAGTATAGTACATAAGAAAATGTACTCTGTTACAAGCTGCCACTGGCAAATGTGTCACAAGATTACATCATATATTTATCTAATTTAATTTAGAAGATTTGGGATGACTATGTCAGGATGTCTGGGAAACATGATCTGTATCATTAAAAATAATGGTCTTAACATTAAATTTATAGCATCATAAAATAAATTGAGTCAGATTCATCTGTCTTCTTCTATCTTCAGCAGAATGTACACCTCAAGTCTACTGGGATTCAGCCCCAGGGGCCTGTACGGCTTCACCTGTGTGCTGACTAAAGGATCCGCGGTCGCAGCTACGGCCTGGACAGGTGCGTCTTTGACATGGCAGCAGTGAGTGGGCAGCACTTCATTCCTCTCACTGTCAGTTCATTGTCCACCAGTGAAACCATCAAGTATCCAGGCTTCTTCCTTTGGTTCTAGTCCTCCTCTCACCCTTTCCTCTCTCCTCTCCCTACCAGCCCTTGAGGTATTGGCCCACTTGCTGTGCATCACCTCAACTGCTGTATGCACTGTATATGTAGGCCACGTTACACTCACTGAATGTGTGCAGTAGGTCAGGTTTTAAGAGGAATGGACAAGGAGCAGATGAAAAGAATACTGACAGGCAGAGAGCGGGTGGCAAAGTCTGCAATTATGCTTCATTTCAGGGTGGTAAAAAGAGTCACCGACTGACTTAATCATTTGTATAAGATAAGGTGATTTCAGCAGTTTCACTTAATGAGAAAATCTACTTTAATGCTATAAGGTCTTTATGAGCTGTGTCATCCTGAACGTATGGATGTAATGTCTGCATGGACTTAATAGTTCTTATTTTATGGTGTGAGGGGGTAAACTCACTTAACCCACAGATACATCATGGCCGGAAGAACTACCCGAACAAACTTTGATGAATATAAGAGATAAAAGCAGTCAGTGTGGCTTTAAAGACATCTGAGATTTAAAGAGATTGGCCTCTTGGTCAACTTAAAAGCTGAGAGGGTATAAAAAACACAATATAGAGTCATCCTCTGTTTTACTGTTTTACATCTGTCATAATTTGATTCAACACATTGTGGAAGTCTTACAATTTGCTATATTGTTAATACGGCCAAAACAGCAGGACTGAGAATGTGTTTTGTGTTTCTATTTCAATTTATTTTGACATTCAACTCAATCTAAGTAGAACATTAGAATCTTAGGAAGCCAAGACTAATGTTTTGCCGGAATTTGTGGTTTCTCAAAAGCAAAATATTGATTATGTCAATAATTAGTACTGTAGTTTAGTTCTCATGGCCTTACCTGTCCTATATGTTACCTTAAAGACTACAAAGATACTTTATAGTGGGCTATATTGTGGGATGGAATATCAGTTTTCCTCCATCCCTTATCATCAGTGAGTAGGGGTTATCATATATTATATGGAAATGCATAAATGGCAGCTTAGACTGACTGAAGCTCTTTGTATGTGTGTGCCCGCGTGTGTGTGACCTGGTATCTGTCGGAGTGGTGGGCGTCTTCAGAGGACAGAGGCGAGACCACTGGAGACTCTCCCTCACGCTTGATGTGCACCGACAACAGCATCGACTAGAAAGAGAGGGAGAGAGAACTAAAATGTCTTCTATATGCAGACGATCTCATTATATTTTCACCTCTAGAACAGTAATAGCACCTGTGCCTGCCCTTGCATTTCTACATAGGAATAATCAATAAACATGGACAGGGCAAGAGCAATACTGTTTCAAGAATACGTTTAGATTTAAGGAAAACAGATACAATCTCACTCTTCACTTCATGCTATCCCATAGCTTGGCTTCACAATAAAATAATTTTAACATAGCAATAATTCATGCTCACTCGTGCTCAGTGTACTCATTAAAAAAGCTACATTTTTCAGAAAAAACTGAAATAATGAAAGCAGGTGAGATTTCATCTTAAGTGTAAGCACTGAACAAAGATGGTGGAAATATATATGATCAGTTGCAAAAATTAGAAGATCAGAAGTTTTAGTTGTTGATGTTCAAAGGTGAAGAAGATCTGAGACCTGAATGAAGGGGTTTGATTTGTAAGCACTGAAAGGAAATGTGACAGTAAAAGAAGAATGTTAGTTGACGCGTAAGCAGTTACATTTTGATTTGAGGAGTGAGAGATGAAAGCAGCTGAAATGTCATTTCAAGAGTAAAACATGAAAATGTTTGAAATGTCAGTTAAATGTTCTCTTACACAGAAAAGAAAAAAAAAAACTTTGGGAAATCTTTACACTTGGAGAACATCAGTGTTATTGTCACAGATGCTGAGAGTGACATGTCATTGATGACTGTAAAATACTTGACTTTGTCTATAAAATCCCTTCCACTGATTAGAGTTAATGTTTATGGGGCGTTAAGAGGAGTTAGGGAAGAACAGGAGATTGAAAAAAAGAGATAAGGAAAAAAGAAAAAAGCGGAGGAAGGGTAAACGTCAAAAAAGAGAAGTGTAACCGACATTACAGGACACTGTCTGTCCATAAATCTTTCTCACAACACACAACACCCGCTCCTTTTCTCTTGTAGACACACACATATAAAACGATATCCTCTTCTAACCCACTCTGTGACAAAGACAATCCAGGGAATTCCTCAAGTGAACAAGAAGCAAGAAGATAAAGACATGGAAGAGAGAAAAAAGAGAACTAAAACGCAATATCACTTTTTTTTTTACAAGGCTTAGTCCTGACAGAGCTGTAGCAGTGTGTGTGTGTGTCTGTGTGTTTATGTTTTCATGTGCCACTGCTTTTTTTTATAAGGCGGCTATGAAATATTTGTATTTACAGTCGTCTCCTATTAATCAAGTGGAAAGGGGCAGAGCAGAGGCTTAAGTGCTCGACAGCAGTAATCTAATAATAATATGTGAGAAATGACCAACCTCCAGTGCTGCCACAGTAAATTGGACATTATGCATGGTGCTTTTATGCTTGTGTGTGTGTGTGTGTGTGTGTGTGTGTGTATGTGTATCGTTTTTCCCTCTTATACCCAGGTTTAAAAAGGTCAGGAATCATTTACCTGGGGGCATTTTGGGAATATGCTTTAGTTTTATCATTGGGATATGACATTTAACAGAATTCTATGTAGAGATTATAAATGAAGACCTTCCACCGAAAATTTGGTCTTTTAAACCAACCAATTAAATTCAGGTGGATCACATTTAAACATTTTTAAATTGATATTTTCTACAAAATGAGGCAGAGAGAAAAAAATAAAACTTTTCATGTAGTGTACAGTATTGTCCAGTGTTGATGTGGATGTGTGTGCATGTATCTCCCAGAGTGTGTGGTCCTAGAGATTATCACTTTTTTTCCTTTAGCCCAGTCACCTTAGCTTCACATGTGTGCTGAACACACCCTGTAAGCAGGTGTGTTGGGGTTAATCTCCATTCTAACAGCAGGTGGGTGGTGCATGCTGGGTAGGGGATGACAACAACAGGCACATGTGCTTCTGGCTGGCCCTCTTCATTCTCCATGGCCTGCTGCTGAATACTAAACAACAGTGGTGGGATGCACAGTCACGGCCAGAGAGGAAGGCCAGCGTTCACCCTTCAACCCTACTCTGCCTGCCTTTCTCAAGTACAAGCCCACCCACAGTGCTGAGTACCACTTTAAGCCCAGGTCAGCACCTAAAGGTGTGCCGAAATGAAAATGGATATATGGTGAATTAATCTGGGGCTATTATGCTGTATTCATGTGCACATCAGATGTACTTTTTCTGCAGTGGGTCATGTGACTTCCACATTGTCTTTAGTTAGAAATTAAAACAGATATGGAAATGATGAAAAGCCTGATTGCTTTACTGACGTTGACATAGACCTTACTAATAACGACGTAAAGAGTAGAGTTATTTTGGATACTATTCAAGTACAAGTCCCTACATTAAAACTTTGTCCTAGTATATCTCATTATTTAAAATCCTAATTCACTCATTCGTGTTAAGATCTAACATGATTAGTCTCAACATTTTTTTAAAAAACAGCTTCAAAATGTGACATTAAAAAGTTGCAAGTATGCAAAATAATTCTTTGAAACAGGGTTATACTTATCAGGTTTATACTTATCATGCATCCCACCATCTCTTAAGTTTCTTGCTTTTTTTCCCTATATTTTGTCTGATCCAGCCACAGCCTCCACAGCTTACCCAAAGCCCTCTGAAATGAGAGTTTTCTATTAAACCGTCTATCTAGAGAAAATGTTAAGGATGTGGAGAGGTCTTCTTCTGTGTTTCTTGTAAAAAGACTTCAGTCTGGCAGCTAGCGGTGTGTTTAGATGAGTTAGTGAGGGCAGACCCAATGATGGAATGTTACTTAAGGGAATCATGAATACATCTTCCCACAGTTAACCATTATCTGTCTTTTTTCTTGTACTTGGCCCCCAAACCTCTGCTTTTCTGACTGTGTGCATCTCATTGTGTCTCTGACTGGAACAATCACAGTACAGTGCCTCTTGGCCCTGTTGGGCGATGGGAGACTGGTACTTCTGTGTGTGTGTGTGTGTGTGTGTGTGTGTGTGTGTGTGTGTGTGTGTGTGTGTGTGTGTGTTTGTAAGATACAAGCCAGAGGCCCACATTACAGCTGATTTTATCTTATTGTGGCAAAGAGGAACAGAGGCACTAGAGTAACAGCTTGGATCAGGATGGGAAAGAATTACACTAGTCCACAAATGTTGGGAAATATCTCAACCTCTGATAAAATGTGCATGCATTTCTACTTGATGAGCAGGTTTATTTCTGTTTGGCAACGTCTGGCATTTTTGCATATAAAGTACAAAAAATGGATGTTTATTCAAGATATTCACAGAGAAAAAGACATTCTAATGAAATGTAGGTTTGTCTCACCTTGGGGGTTCCTGGAGTGGCTGCCCCATCCTTAGGTGAAGGGTTCTTACTGCAGAGAATGAAAACAAAACATAATTTAGTTTATTTTTAATATAGTGACATTATATCATGATAAAGTGTTGCATGATCTGTTACATGACCTCTTTACATGATGAAACTTTTAGGACTTTTGTCTGTGGAGATATTTAGGAAGTTTACACACGTCTCTTTAAAACAATATGTCACAGTCACTTGAAACCTGTTCACATTTTTTCACTTTAATCCACCAATCTTCCATCTTTTACCCTTTATCTGTCCATCTATTATGTACCTCTTCATTTGATGGAAACACTGATCAGATTAGCTGTAATTATTTTTTATTAAGGCAGTTATTCTCCAGCTTTTCCTGCTTGCACATGCATGTACATAAAGACACAGTGATGTGCAGTGGCAGAAGCAGGAAATAATAGATTTTTCTGTGATTTGATTTGCTGGTGTAGTTGGCCTGGGGTGGGGAGGCACTTTGACACTTTGAAATATGTGGAGGACAATCAGCTGCCTTGTAAACATTATAGAGGAGAAAGGAGGAAAGAGAGAAACAGAAAGAAAGACATCTTCCAGCAACATAGATGCATGACATTTTAGCAGATGAATGATGGAAATGAATTTTGGAATTGAATGATGGAAAGTTAAACTTTCGATCTGTTAACCAATCAGACACATACTGTTCACATTACTTCAATTCAGATCTCTTTTTCTGACACTTTAACTGTCTGATTTTCTTTTGTCTGTTTTTTGTCCTCTTTTCTCATTGCTGCCTTTCTCTTGCTCTCTCTGTTTTTCTCCACCATCACTTTCTTCCCTTGTGCCTTTCCCTCTCACTGACTTTCAACCCAAAACAGATAAATTTCTCGGATCCTTTCGAAGCGTACAACAAGCTCGACATTGACAAAGCGAGACAGGGTTGTCATGTTTGCTTTGAGACCCTGTTAGCACTCTGGACCCTCTTGGACACACACACACACGCGCACACACACACACGCACACACACACACACACACACACACACACACACACAGAAGCAGTGACATACAGACAGAAACTGAATTGAGCATGACCTCTAATCTGACAGCATGCCTTGGTACACAAGGGCTTTCCTTTTTCAATGGATGGATGGGTGGATAATAAGAATAAGAAGCCTTAGTTATATGTCACTTAACTGAGAAAAAAATGTATAAAGTGGAATGCAACAAGGCATCGGAGCAAGACAAGGAAATATATGAGCAGTAAAATATAATGCACAGCTGCATAGAGATAGGTAGGAATATATGATGACAGAGAACAGGTCTATTCCAGCTTCTGATTGGCTGAGCACACCTGATCCAGATGAGCAGAGAATAGGACAGGGAAAGTTGAAAAACAACCAAAGGACAGTGGGAGAATGTTTAGATTTTCCACATAATTTATAACCAATGTTCATTGCACCGATAGGACTGCCTCTTTTTTCCTCTGAAATAAATGAGTTGAATGAGTAGCTAGTTCAGGAGTGCGTATGTATGTGTCTGTACGGATGTATAAGTGCCTTTGTGCATTGTGTACATGTCTGTGAAATTACTGTGCCTGTGCTTTGTGCGTATCTGTCGTGCATATGCATCTGTATCTTGCTGCTGTGTGTGCGTGTGGGCTTGCCTTGTGTGTGAAACCCGAACAGTGGGCCTCACCTCCACCAACAAAGAGAACAAACATGGGTGACACAGTCAAGCTGCCGTGTAATGCAGGGGAATCTGCCAACCTTCCACCCCCCCCGCACACCTCTCTTACCCCTTTTCTATCTCTGTCCCTGTCATCTCTCTCTCCTTCTCCCCCTATCTCCCCTTTATTCATTACGTGAAACCACTGCAAAGGCATCAACAATAACAGCCACCTCTACCTGCTTGTTGACAGTGTCAAACAGCGACAAGAGAACGAGAGAGAGGAAGAGAGAGAGTGAGAGAGAACAGCAGTCGCATGCCTGCCATGATGGAAGAAAATTGCCATGATGATGGAGGGGTGTTTGTGTGTGTGTGCGGGAGGGGCGAAGAGGGAAAGAAAAAAGGTAGAAGATGAAATGTGAGGTGAAAGAGAGATGTGGTGAGGGAGGAAGAGCAGGCAACATGAAGAGAGAGATCGAGCGAGAGAAAGATGAAACGAGGCCAGAATATGGGAGAAAGAAAGAGAGAGGGAATGATGGGAGAATTGGTGGGCTGCTGTCTCTTCTCACAGCTTCACACGTCTGTTTGTCTGGTTCTATGAATTTTTGATGGTGAGGGTTATGGGGCTGGAAATTCCAGCTGCCTGCCATCTCAAAGCAAAGTGTGGAAATGAGCAGTGAAACTAACACATATAGACAAGAGGAAAAAAAGAAGATGAGAAATAAAAGCTGGGACACAAAGCAATTTAAAATGTATTCTGCTAATCAGGTATGTGTGTGAAGACATTTGAGGACATGTTGCTGCTTGAAACATGTCTTACTGCACACTGTTCCACTGTGCCATACACTATTCTTTTTTAAATAGTGAAAACTAAAGGACGGGCAAGAACTTATGAGACCATAAACAGCAAGCAGTCAAACAGTATAAGTGCATGGGATCAGGTGATGGGTCAAATATACCATTTTGCTCTGTGTCACCTGCAATACAAGAAGTACAAGATATGGACTTTATGTCTACTGAATAAAACCAGTCAGGACATAAGAAATCATATTTGATCCATTCATTTAAAAATATCCATGATGTTATCTAAAAAAAAACCTGGTTACAATTTAATCATTTTCTACATTTTGCTTCTATAATGAATCCAAGTGTTGATGAACTACATAAATAAATTGCAATTACACACAACATATGAAAGTAGCAGTACATAACAATCACTAAAACTGATTACGATCATTACCTTATTGACAGCAAGCATTATGTAGAAAGATTAATAGTAGTATGGGTCCTTAATAATAATAAATCATCAGGATACCTACTTGGAATATAATTACAGGTAGGTTTTCAAAAATAAAAGCATCTTCCCTGACTCATTCCATTTTATGCCCATGTTTATGGGGACACTCTAATGACACTTTAATTAATTTGAAGATATGCATGAAGCTTAATTATAGTTTGTGAGGTTTATAATATCTGGATGGAGCGCTCCTGTGGAGTGATGCAGTACTACATTTACACTTCACAAAATTTACTACACATAGTACATATACAACAATGACTAATCTACATTACCCACATTGCTTATCACTAAGGAAAGTTATCAGCACGTTTTTTGGTGTAACATGATGTCATTTTTAATGCGATTTCAGAGAATCATTTGAATAGGAAGATGGGCCTTTGTAATTTATAGGTAATTACATTCAGTAAAACTGCCCACCCTCCCTAAACCTAATTAAATCTGCATCAGTCCTACTGAAACACAGATGGACTGAGTTTGATTGACAGTCAAGGAAGCCCTCTGCCTCTCCCACCTCCACTCCCTATCAAGAGAGGACATAGAGAAAGAGAAAGACAGGTCTTTGTTCAGTGGGACATGGGTGGAATATATGAAAGGAGGAATGCAGGATGATGCTAAGACACTGGTTGCTTTTTGCCTTTTTGCCTTCATCTGTTTAAGAAGCGGGGGGTACAGGCAAATTAATTACAAAGGAATAGGATGATGGAGTAGTATGAAGAAGAGGTGGTTGAAGGGGTATGTAGATTGTTTTGCCCCAATGAACCACCTGGTGTGTACAGGGCATGATAGATTTCCATTTGATCAACTCTATGTGTGTGTGTGTGCATGTGAGAGTGTGATATCATGTCCATACATAAAAGACCTTAGACCCTAACCCTCAGCCTAACTTCGACCTAACTATAACCTCACCCTAACTTTAAACCAAGTTGTCTCTTTAAAAGTCAGTGATTTACAGGCTGTGACTTTGTCTGCACGAGGATGTGGAGTCCCCACATGTCACTGTGTAAACAGTGGCAGGTTGCAGTCCCCACAATGTAGCAAAAACATTGTACATACACACAAATGAGCACAGAATAGGAAAGATAGAAATAGAAAACAAATGGAAAAACACAAAAAAAAGACAGATATTTATAGAAAAGACAAGGCAGACATGGCACACACTCCTCACACACATATGCACACCTTCGTTTCCATACCCACGACTCTTTTATTCAGCAAGCGCTGGTCGTCATTAAAGGCAGATTTACTACAAATTGGACCAAATTCCCACTGTCACTTTCAATGATGGCTGCTACCATGCAGAGAGTCAGAGAGAGGGAGAGACAGTACGTGTGTGTGTGCGTGATATAGAATGTGGTTGGTTTTGTGATATAAGACATGTACACAAACACACAACATTTTCTGCCTTAGTTTTATCTCTAGCTCACATTCCCTCCAACATGGACAAGCATACAGAGTCAGACTGAGATATTTTGTGTGTTTTTGAGTATGAGAAGGAAAATGTTGCTTAAAGTATCTTTAAACTGTATCCATTAAATTCCATTTTTCTTCCTCTTTGCTTGTCTTCTTTTAGTTCTTGTGTGTATGGCTGGGATGGTTTAATAGTGAGTAGCTAAATCAGCCAGCCGTGACATTAGCCACCATCCCATCTCACCGGAGGATGACGCAATTTCCTTAAATAACTGTGTGTGTGTGTGTGTGTGCGTGTGTTTGTGTGTGTGTGTGTGTTTGAAGCTTCCCCAGGCTGTTGCAGTCTCTCAGACCCCCAGAGGGAAGGGCAGACTACTAACCTTTATTAATTATTGAAACACATACACAACACCTCACCATATCACACAATGATGTATGGCTACCCTTGCTGCTCTTCCTATTTTATTTTTTTCTGTTCTATTCCATTTGAGATTGACGGGTCATTGTTGACCTTGGAAATAATGACGGGACAAAATATTCTTATCTGAATTTTTATTTATTGTTTTTTCAGAGCTTTCTGTCACATCTCATGGCCTTCATCTGGAGTTAATTGATGGTGGATTATTTTGATGCCATATTTTTTCTAACTTCTCGTTCTTTTAGCTTGTCGTTATTCTTTTATCACCATATATCCCCCATCCATCCATCCATCCATCATCTATACCCACTTATTCCTAATCAGGGTCACAGGGATCTGCTGGAGCCTATCCCAGCTCTCTTTGGGTGAAAGGCAGGGGTACACCCTGGACAGGTCACCAGTCCATCACAGGGCCACATAGAGACAAACAACCTCACACACTCACACTCACTCCTATGGGCAATTTAGAGTCACCAATCAACCTGACATACATGTTTTTGGACTGTGGGAGGAAACCAGAGTACCTGGAGAAAACCCACACAAGCACAGGGAGAACATGCAGACTTCACACAGAAAGGCCCCTGATGGGTTTCAAACCAGGAACCTTCTTGTTGTGAGGCAACTGTGCTAACCACCAAAGCACTGTGCTGCCCCATATATACCCCATTTTCAATAATTCTGTCGACTTTTTTTTGAGGTAAGGAATCACTTTATAAATCCTTACAAATCCTTCTCTAATACTCATATAAACTTTCTCTCCTACTGTCTTGCTGCCTCTCTATACATCCTTTCCTCCTCACAAAGGCAGGAAGAGTTACACAAGTTGGCTCACTCACACTGATGTCAGTGGGTTTATACCAGGTCCCTGCTTTGGTCTAGAAGGGATAAAGCTCTTTTAAAAATTTGAAGTTAAATCTAAAAACAAGACAAAAATGGGTTATGAAAAAAAAATGACAGAATCAGGTTATGAGATGAGAGAGTGACGTTTTGGATCAAATGGAAAGCTGGTGAAGAGGAGAAGAAAGAGGATTAGACAGAAAAGGATTGGAGGAGGAATGCAGTCATACTAAAGGAGGCTGAGAGAAACCACAAGGATGGAGAGGTGCAAATCAAGAATGCAAAAGAGAAGATCAGGGTGAGGACAGTAAAGAAGAGGGGAGCAGAATGAGGAGTGGTATATGGACTCAACCATAGAGGAGGAGGGGTATAAGAGGTCTAAATGGGGGTTAATGAAGTGTGATTTCCACGTGGGGTGATGCTATCTGTTGCCCAGTTCCAACGGGTTAATGGGGACTATCGTAGAGCTGGGCTGCTTAGGTGGACACCGGGTCACAACGCATCCACACACAGAGCACACATGTATGTACATAAACACACGTGCACACAGTCAGATGTGCAGTCTAGGTGAAATATGGATCCTAATGGTTATGTCCTATCGTTAAAATGACTTGGAGTTGATTTATCCACCGTGAAGCCGCTCGTGCAACTGCCATGAAGAGAAAGAACGGGTAATAGTGAACTTCAGGTCACAGGTTTGAATCCTAATCCCCATAGAAAACTCTTAGCATTACACTGATAGCATGCCTCTGCCTTTTATACACACTTACTGCACACTTATACACACTTATTGCCTAGAAAAGATATGGTTCAGTAAGCCAGATATAAAAGCTAACCCTTTGTCATGTGCCTCAAAAATATGAATATTCGTGAATTCTAAAAAAAAATAATCTTTCAAGAGTCTTAAGGAAAAAAGCCAATTTTCCACCACAAAATTCATATTTACATGTTATATCTAGTCAGCCAGCAAGCTAATGACCAAAAGATTCAAAAGTTAGCTGGGTTTTGTTTAGAGTTACATTCCTCAGACTGAGATACCTGAGAAACAGCATTTAGCCACTGTGTTTGTATTTTTACAGGTTAAGTACAAAAGATATGATGATGAAGATGTTTGGTGCTTAGTTAGGCTAAACATGTCACTGAGCTAACTCTGTATTAAACACAATGTAATGTAATGTATACACAAATACTTACATTTGTATTGCTGTGTAGCACCATGGTTCCTAAAGGAACGTTGTTTAGCTTCATTATCCACTGTATTCACTGCACATGGTTAAAAAAAGCCCTTGAACCTTGAGATAAAATCTCCCCATCTAACTCTTAAAAATGAGCTGCACTAAAAGAATTCCTTTAAGACTCGGGGGAGGCTGAAAAGGTCACATTATCTGTTGAAACAGAGCTTTTTTTTTTATTTTTTTTTTTTTTATCTGTGTTTAAGACCATTGTTACACATATTCACAACTTTCAGCTATGCTCAAAGAAGAAAAAAGACAGTACAGAAACACACCTTTGGTGTCACCAGATTCAGTTCCACTTTGACCTTTGATTAGACTCTGTGAGAGAAACAGCATACACACATGTTTAAAGCCTACCTCAGACAAATGGTAGCTAGCCTCTCTATTTCTGTCTCCATGTGTTCCTGTAGCTCTCCGGGCCTGAGCAGCACCTGGCAGATGGGACAGACTGGAGCCTGGCTGTCATACAGGGACATCTTCTTTTTACCTGGAGACAAAATAAGAAACAAAGAAAGAAGCATTAGTATATATGTAAGATGAACACAGTCAAAAGTTAAAAATCAAGAAAATTAAGGTTAAGCATTCATCATTAAAGGCACATGTTGCATTCTGCGAGCACTATTATGTGCTCTTGCTAGGTGCTATAATTAATTTTACTTACATACAATCTTACTTTACACAAACAAAAAAAGTTATAGAGTGCTGTACAGTCTCCATTGTGTAACGTTCCTTTAAAGAAGTGTGATCCATGGATGAGATAATGCTGTATAGAGTCTGCCAACACTACCTCACTTCATTGTCCTTGATCAGCAGGGCAGAGGGTGGGGCCCACCTGTACGTGTGTGTCTGTGTTAGTGTTTCAGAGCATGAGCATATTTGTGTCGTTGTGTTTCTGGAAGCATGTTGGGACTGTGTATATTCTAAACTGTGTGTTTTGCAAAACAGCCTTTGTGGCTGTGTGTGTACAGTATTACACATCCTACTTCTTCAAGTGTACCTAAAAATAACATCTATTGAAAGTGTTTAATGTTGGAGGACACTTCCAAAATTTCCTGTATTTAACCAATCAAATGGGCTTTTTTTAGCCAGGAAACAATAGGCTCCACCTCAGCCAGGATATCCCGTTTAGATTGCTTGTCACCATGGCAACAAGAGGACCAGGTAGGGGGACTCCCTATGTGTCTTGTCTTTACTGTTTCTCTCTTTTACACACAAACTCAACCACATATACATACACATGCACACACAGCACCCTGGGGACGTGTATGCTTGCTCACATATTGGTCTGTCAGAACAGTTTCCTGCAAGAGGACTCATCAAGAGACAACTAGTGGGACACACACACACACACACACACGCCGTCTCCTCCCTCTCACTCTTTCGTTCTCAGAGCGTGTGTGTGCATCCCGCACCGCTACTTAACAGAGCCCACAGCACTGGACACGTTAAGTGACTTTGAAAAATAGGTAATCGATTACTCTCTATCTCTCTCTCCGGCTCTCTCTCTCTCTACCTATTTTTTTCTTCTTCCACACCTACCCCTCTCTTGCTCCAACTCTCAGGTCTCATCCATTTCTAATTTTCTGTCTGGTGCCATCCATTTATTTGTTTCATTTCTTATGCCTTCTCTTTCATCTATCTCCCATCTCCTCTTTCATTATTTCTTTGTTCATCTCTCTTTCTCTTCTTTTTCATGTTCTCTTCCACTTTTTTATGTTCCTCCATCACTCTCTCTCCTTCCAACCTCTTTGTTTAACCATGTTTCTCATCTCCTTTCTTACCCTCTGTTCTTCTCTACCTCATTGTACTCTGCTCCATGCTGCCTTCAGTCCAATTCCTTTTTTTCCACCTTGTTTCTCCATCTCCCCCCTCCTTTCTCCCCTTTATTGCTTTGACAAGATAATTTGAGTCATGCTGAAGCTGTCACCAATCGCCACAGCAAACAAAGAAAGATCCAATTCCTGTCTGCAGCTGATGGGGCCCTTTCAGCTCCATAGGCGAACACACACCTGGAGAATGTGAACAAACACATAGACATGCACACAAACAAATGTCTGTGTTTTAATTATTTTTTTAAGCTTTTGCTGCAGAAAATGTAATGTTTTTTAAAAGGAAATGCTTATTTTTCACTGTCTACTTTTTTGCAATTCAATGTGCAGTCATTTTCTTTTGAATTGTGGATTTTTTGTGTATAAATGTTATTTTTATTTGTATTAAAATTGATGTAAATGTATGGGTGTGACAGAAGAAGGGCAGCAACAGCAGGGAACAGGAGAGCGGAGGACTTTGTGTTCCAAAACCAACCTGTTAACCATAAACACTCTATGTGCTCTAACACATGCATATACTTGCTTTCATTTGAACGGAACAGGTGGAACATCAACAGGCAGCCAAATACAACTTTATTATCGCTGAAAACACAGGAACATGTATTATAAAATGTAGGACAAATCTGATATGAAAACAAAATCAAAGCAACAAGCATAGTTCATTTGAAAGAAATAGAAAAATATTTAATAAAGCGAATAAAGAAATATTTGTGGCTTAGATTCTTTAACTTTGAAATGCAGGTTGTGTCAGCAGCCTCTAGCTTATCTTTTCCTTCCTCAGCTTTTACTGTCCTAGTGAAATTCTTACCCCTCTTAATTTCTGTTTCTCCCTCTCTTTTTCCCTCCCTTTGTCAAACGCTCCCTTAGGGAAGTGGGCGATGGGGAGAGGTGAATGAACAGATAAATCCAGAGGAGGAGAAGAAGAAGAGGACAGGAGAAAAGGGGGGTGGGGAGGAGGAGTTGTTGATGTGATGTGATGTCGCACACCAGGCTTGTCAGCGCCTTAAAGATGATTAATGTTGGGGCACACACACATACTCACACACACACACACACACACTTGCCACATATCCTGCTTTGGCCCTCGTAGCTCAAACACACACACACACAGCCTGAGGCGCAACAAGGGTGCATTTAATCTTAGGGAGCAGAGGGAAGGCAGTGGAGTCACAGAAGGTGGGGGAAGAGGGTGGAGGTGAGGAGAGGGCTGGACAATAACAAGGAAATAGGCCTGACAGGACTTTTTAGTGTTGAGATTCCTCAGTGAAATACCGGCTGGCGGAGGGAACAAGGGATGGATGGAGGCATGGAAGAGAGAGGAGAGAGGAGGTGTATGTCTCCCTGACAGCCATGATGGAGTGTAGGCCTGATCTCCTCTAATGTGCCAAGATGGATTGTCTCATCTCTCTTTCTCTCACTTTCCTTCCCTTCTTTCTCCTACTCTCAATCCCCACATCTGTCTTTCCACCTAACCCCTTCTATTTCCCATTTTCTTGATTTCACCCTTTTTGTTTCTCTCCCCAGACTCGCTCTCTCTCATTTTTCACCAACTTCCCTCCTTTGCATCTCTGTCACTTGATCCACTTAATGGTGCTCACTGGTTGTTGTTCATGTCACGAGACAATATGTCACCCAGCTGGCAGGGAGCATATCCACTGACTTTTTTTGTATCTTCTGTCTGATTTATTTACTGGCTGCTAGAGCACTCTGACATGTACAGTACAATGGTCCAATGGTCCTGGCCAATCCAGAGTGTCACTAACTTTAGCTTCATGAATTCGTCAATGGAATTTATATCAGAGTCACACATTTGCCAGCAACAAGCCACCTATATCTCCCGTCTCTGACATGCTGAACACAATTTTTATGCCAACAATAATGAATGCAAGCCACCAAACAGCAGAAGTTACAGAGAAATTCAATCTGCAGATTAATCATTTCAACATGAAGTGTCCTTCTATTCATGTCCTAGAATATTTAATAAGTCACTAAATAAATAAGGTTCTATGGTGTTCATTTCTATGTAATAAACTTTGGCATTGTTTTTTTAAACCACTGTGCATGTGCATTGCTGCATGTGTATTAATTACCTAAAAAAGCACACATTACATCGAATACAAAACACAATATGCTAATGATATCCCTCCCTTTGCCAAAAAATGGTGCTTTAATGAGGCAAATGTCTACAAAGGATTATTATATAAAATATGGAAATATGTCATATTTATGTGTTAAATGGGAAACAAAAACATTGGTAACTTCAGGATCATCAAGCATTAAGCTACTAAAGCAATCTAAGTATCATTTTTGAGCTGTTAAATACAGATAAAATTAAGGATAAAGCTGCTGTATATGTAAACCCATACCCAAATAATTAATCATGTAGTTCAAAAATAAAACCACATATAATATATATTTAATATCACACTGATCCATATGCTCCTATAGTCCTATACATTTTAATAACACACACATGTGTTAGACACACATACACACAACTAGACAGGCAATTATAGACACCAGATGGTGAGGAGGACAGAGCTAGATCATATGGAAGAGTGGAGAGCAAAGAGGAAGGTTCTTCCTTTCTTTTTCCATCCCTTGTTTTCTTTCCAGTAATTATTACACTTTCACTCATGCTTTCCTCCTAATATTTGTCCTTTCCTTTCAGCTTTCCATCTTTTCATCTTCACTTTTTCCATGAATGGACTTTTTATTTGACATTCCTTTGTTTCTGCCTGTAATATTCATCCTCTTTCCTTTCTTGCTTTACTTACTTATTTATTTATTTGCTTATTTACTTCTGTTTTTGTCCCTTTTTCCTCTCAAAAATTGTTTATTTTCTTATTTCCCATCCTTTTGTCACCAGTATGCATGACTGTTTCAGGTAAGTATAGGTATTGGTTCCGCCAATATCTGATGAAAATTCATCAAATGTCATTCATCATGAAGAAATTATTCCCTTTAAACACTTGAAACATTATCCTTTATCTTCCTGGTTTTTTAACTTTTTCTCCTCTGCTACCCACATACACACACACACACACACACGCACACACACACACACACGCACACACACCTTCTCTCTCTCCTCTCCTTGTGTTGCTTTGGTCCAGATGAAGTGGGAATCAATAGATGCTAGATAGCACAGGCTCCCAGTCACCGACTACAATGAGCTGAGGTAAAAGGCCACCTCCAGAGAGGACAGGGATTGTCAGCTCAATACTCACTCTCAATGGGACCAGAGATAAAAAACCATTTGGGGTGTCCTCATGGCTCAATGGGCTAAGAGGCAAAGCATGTACTCACAACACTGTGGGTCCAAATCCCATTTAATGACCTGTATTGTGTGTCATCCCTTCGCTTTTATCTCGCCCATCGTTCCTGCCTCTAAGGAAACAGGAGCTTGGTGTATGTTGGACTGCTCCTGAAACCAAAACTAAGAGACTCCAAATAGGGTGTTAACACCATCAGCTTTTTTTGAATTGAACTTTCTGCTTTGAATTTGTCCTTTTTTAAAGATGAAAGCAGCGTAAATGAAAGAAACATTTGTTTGCTTTGAACTTGAGAATTTTCTGTTTTAAAATCTACTGCTAAGGAGGGATTGAATGAACTTGTAAATTATACACACAATCAGCTAATGAGCACTGTGCAAGTAAACTGGTATAAACACAGCAATAAGAGTCAGAAAAGAGAAGGACCAGATTTATGAGTTGGCACATGTACAGTATGTTTGTGGATGCCACACCCACACACACTACATGCATACGTGCATTTTCCCAAATGGAATTACAAAAGGGTCTACATGCAGAAGCAGTTTTTCTGTCCTTGTTGTCTCCTTGTGTATGTTCCTACACACACACTTCCATTCACACTCCTTGTTCCCCTAAATGAGTTTTCTGACATGCATCAAGTGTTTATGCCTGCTACCTCTCTTTTGTCGTCTTCCCGTCCTCCCCTTCCCACTTATTTTTTCCCCCTCCCTTCACCCCTCGCCCGGCCGGTTAGCTATAACACCCGCCAACATCGGTAAACAAGGAAATCTCTCAGCTGCAGCCCGGCGTGTAACCACATTACCGCACCCGATAACCTCTTCAAATAATGTGCGATAAGGGGAATTTGATTTGATTCACGGAAAGGGAAAGAGGGCCACTTCTGCTCCCCCTCTAATCTCTTCCTTTTTATTTCATTTCTCCCTTTACATCTTTTCCTTTCCTTCCGTCTGTCCCTTCACCCCACCATCTTCTTCTCTTCTTCTTTTCACTTAGCCCGAGGGTCCAGGCCTCCTCTGCCCATCTTGTCCCCCCTTATTCTCCCCTACTCCAGAATGACACCGCCTCGCATCCACAATCAAATAAATCCTGCTGAGGTGTCAGCCTTCATTCCGACTCTCCCCCTTTCTTCTCCCCGACCAATGCAAGGTGAGGTGAGAGGCCCCCGTAAAAGCCATCATCTCCATAATGGCAAATATGAGCCCTAAAGCCCAAAACCAGGGGCTGTATTAACACAAATGGGACTAGGAGTGTGTGTGTGTGTGTCTCTCAGTGAGGTGATATGTTTTTTCCTTAAGTGAGCTGTGATTTAAGCAGGCTAGACACTAGGCTGATCACTAGCTCTGTGTGTGTGTGTGTGTGTGTATAAAACAGATGATGCTGTGTGGCTCATTCAGATTACATTTGATGAAATGGAACGGGGGTCAACTTCAGTTTGCCACCCAGGCTGCGGTGCGCTACTCTGTGCATGTGTGTGTTTCCTGTGTCTGTCTGATCAGGTGTGCATGTGTGTGTATGTGCACATTTGTGCATTCTCACTCCCTGACAGTGATGCATGGCGCTTTTAAATAGCACTCCTCCACGCCCTGCTCAAAACTCATCACCAGGCTCTTTCACTATCCCTCCCTCTCTCCCTCCCCTTGCTCCCTGGGGTTGTCACTTTTAGAAAAGCAAATGAAATGTCGGCTCAGCGGAGAGAAGGGATGAAGAGATGACCGGATAGAGGAATAGAGATGGGAAAGGCGTGTGTTTGTGTGGAAGTGTTTGCTGTCTGTTTAAGACAAGAGGCTCAACATATTTCAGTATGTGAACATCTGCATGTTGCACTGTGAGGAAAGTGAAATGGAAATAGGAAGTATTTGTTTTACATGGACAGCACATTTCAGCAACATGGGAACACTGGGACTGTCACTACAAGAAGAATGTTCTATCACACTGTTGCTGAGAAAAGATTTGGGATGAAATTTGTAGGATTTAGAGAAGAGAAAGCCCAGGAAATCAGCACATCATAAAACTGGCTGGTTTTGAACCTACAGTGATAAATGGTCATCTGATGATCCCTGTGTGTGTCTCTGTGTGTGTTAGCATGTGTAATGTGGCTTTTACTCTTGGGACCCTGCTGCATGCGTGTGTGTCTGTCTGACAGTGGTGTGATGCTAGTGAGGTTATCTCCAACTACTGACAGCTGTTTATTCAATCAATCACTTTGTCAGGGTTTGTGTGTGTGTGTGTATGACAGAGAGAGTGGCAAAGGAGACAGAAGTAAATAAATGGAGCATTAACCAAGCACTGACCCACAGAGCAGAAGCACAAGCAGCTGCTATAGGCCAAATCTCAATTTAGGGCCCCTAACAGGCACACACACACTGAAAACGACGCATTCTTGCCAGTGTTCAATAGGAAATAAATGTATTCAAAAGTGCTAAGAGCAGGTTTTAGGGTTTGAAAGCCACTGCAGGGTGCAACTTGCTACTGAGTTGATGATAACTGCAAACATGGAGTTACTAATTTATACATAAATACAAGCCACAAAGGAATAGTTATTTCCTTTGTATTTAGAAAACAGCTTTCTTGGTATTATTTAATAATATAATTATTAATTATATGAAATTATGAATTTAATATTATAATTTGTTTTTAATGATTTTGGAAACCTGTACATTGTGATTTTCGAATATAAAGGCATAAAATATTTGTGTCTTCTGTGATTACACTATTAACTAGAAAAGTGACTGCTCCCCTTGTAGTGTATATTTAATGTGTAGTTGCTGCAGTGTAAAATACCTGCTATAGTCACTATTATAATTATGACAAAACACACAGTGAAAGAGAAGTTTCTGTTTTCACTGACCTATGGCCTCTCTTTTCTTGCCTTTCTGCTTACTGACTTTATTCCATTTCTCATGTCTCAGCTGTACAGAGCAGGAGGAGGGATATCTAGTGGAGAGGTGTGGGCGTGAGGCCTGTCGGCAGTCATTTCCTTCCCAAAGGGCCTCATCATCAGCATCAGCAAGTTTGAAATAAACATCCTGACTCAGGCCTAATTATCACACACACACACACACACACACACACACACACACGCACACAATGGAATATGGTCATCATACAGTATATATTACATATTAAAAGTGATCAGTCATATTAAATACCATAACTTTTGCTCTTGGCTTTAAAAGACTCAGTGAGAGTGAATGTGTTGTTATGATACGATTTTAACAGCGTTAACACAAAAATATCAGATTTAACTGAATTAATAAAAAATATTCAAATTTCTATTTAAAACCATGCTATCAAACCCACACACTGTTATGTTGAATGTAAGAGTGTGAATGTCATTTAATTAATGACAGACTAACAGCCCTGAGCCTTCACACTGCATATCAGTACAACAGGCCTGTGGGACCCACTTTAAACTGATAGCATCTAGTATTCCGAGAATAAGAATTTCCTATATATTATTCTCTAGTAGTCATTTCTCTTTATACACCTCATTTACTCTCATTTTTCTTCGTTTATCTCTCCTTTCCCATTCCCCCCTTCCTCTGATGCTGTTTTCTCTGTCTGTCTCTCCTTACCTCTCATTATCTCTCTCCCTGCTGCTTTCATATGGTCTAGCGGCTGAATTAATTACCAAAGCCAATTAACGCTAGATTGGCTGATGTTTTAACTAATTAGCTTTAATGAGGGTGGCGTGGCTGCCTGCACAGTGTTAATTGAATCCTAACAGCGGAGGAGAGATGAGAATGAGAGGGATGGATAGATAGATGGATGGAGATGTGTGCACAAATACACACACGCAGACACACACACACGTTATTACTGAGAATATTTAGAGCGTGTCACAGTAACACACACCCTGTTGTTATTACTTGTTTAACATTTGTATCCACGGCTTTTCTTTCTTTATGTCTCCAACACACACACACACACACACACACACACACACACACACACACACACATATATGAAAGTAGGAAAAGTGATATAATGTTATGTCACCACGTGCAAGTCCTTCATTTCCTGGCTGAAACATAGTCTTAGTTAAGGTTTTGTTAACTGAACTCATATCCTTACCATATCCATATCCATATCCTTATGATGTATCTGGTAGTTACACCTAGCTGTATTTGTTATTGCAAAATGTGCCTGGCAAAGAGGAGCAGCAGCTTAAAATCTTAGATCAATGTCACCTCTCAGTGCCAGATTACCTGCTGCGTACCTGAACTCTATTTTCACCTGCCTTTTGATGGCAGGATCATCAGAGATAATATGTTAAATTCCACATTATGTCATATCACATTATTGCGTGTGTCTTCTGTCTCTCCTGATCTAAAGACATGAACAAGTATCAGATTGTCTGAGGTGGCTATAAAAATCTGCATGGCCATGTAAAAGGCTTAATGATTTTAAAGTTACAAGAGAAAAGAGCCTGCAGTTTGTCTCATCCATCAAGTCTAGCACCTGCGCCTTCGCCA
Source organism: Mastacembelus armatus (assembly GCF_900324485.2). NCBI lineage: Eukaryota > Metazoa > Chordata > Actinopteri > Synbranchiformes > Mastacembelidae > Mastacembelus > Mastacembelus armatus. Next base: position 6,520,415 of record NC_046649.1, read on the forward strand.
AATAGCCCTGCCACCTAACCTGGTGCTTAGCAATGCAGAGCCAAATACACCCTCCCTCTCCTTGTCTCTTTTTCACATTTTGTCTTTGTCCCCATTAGACTAGATGATTTCTTTCCTTAATCTTTGTATCTCTTTCACCTTCTCTGTGTCACCTTCTATTTTTTATCATATTTCTATATCTTTTTCTTTCTAACCAGCCAGAAACTATTTAATGGAGAGATGTAAGGTGACGTGCTTCTGGAAGACTTTTTCCCCCCTTTGTAAGTGCAAGCTTAGACTCTATACTTAGACTACTGTGAATCAGTAAGCAAACCTCTGGATGAATGGTTCATATGTGATGGTCATTGGTTATTAATGTTTCACCTTTAATCAGAACATTAATTTTTCTTTGAGTTTGACACATTTTCCTTGGTCAAGTGTACATTTTAAATTGAATACACTGGGCTCAGAGAACAATGCTGAGTGTGTTGTATCATCGTAACCCCTGTGTGAACCCTTGATCACCTCCTTAACCACTTCCCACTGCAGAGCCTTACAAAAACATTCCTCCGATATGTTAACCCTTTGACCAGAGGTTGGTTCAAACTGCAGTCAGTAATAGCACTCACAGCTCCTTCTTCTTCTCTTACACAATCAGAAATCAGATTACACTGAGACACATTTACCAAAGGAATGATAAAAAGGAAAAAAATGAAGAGGGCATATTTTTAGTCCCTCGTGAGGTGCATATTAAATCCACATCAGCGCTCAAGCAGCTACTCCACAGACATGGTCATGTTGAGGAGAGTAGTGGTTACTTTCATGTTCCTGCTGTCTGCTCACCTGTCACACAGTGGTACTCTCAGACACACACTGAAGCAGAACCTCTGCAGCACTTCGACTGCCGTACCACCATTCCCTCTTGTTTAGTTTCCCTCCTCTGTTCTCCTTCAGAGTTATGGTTTCCATTAGTGAGATTGACGTCATTCAGACAGTAACAGCTATAGGTACACAGATGTACAGATGTGGTGACAACAAAAGCCTAATTTAAATCAGATAAAGATAACGATGAAATTGAACAGTCATTCAAACAGCCCTATTCAACCCTGAAACCTGACGAGCCTTTTGTACAGCAGATGCTATTGTGGCTAAGTCTGTGTGTGTTGGCTTGTCAGCAGTTGAGAAGAACCTATTTCCTCTTGCTGAATCCCCAGCTCTAAATGATGGATTGATATCTCTCTCACTGCGGATTATAAGTGCATATATGTGTGTATGTGTGTGTCAGTAGCCCTCTCAGCCTCTTGCTGCCTCTCTTCTCAGGCCCTTATCAGCTCTTGTCACAAACAGAGGATAGGGGATAATCCTTCATACAAGGGAAGCAGTCTGGCCTTCCATCTATCTAGCTGTCTGTCTAGCTGTCTGTTATATTACCCCTCTCACCACTGGAGTGTCACTGGAATAAAAATCAAACACACACAAAGCAAACTTCCTGTGTTTTGGTAATCTCTGTTGGCACAACTTAGATGACTAGTCTGATGGGAAAAAAACCTGCAGGATTTGTACTGAGTTTGGTCAGATGCAAAAACATTTTCTGAAAATATGATGTGTTTGGACTGAGGATACACATATAGGGTAAAAGTTTATTGATGGGAATTTTGTGTTTTCCTTGGGTGTCAGTTGTCCTGGTTGGAACAAAAATGCACCACAGTCCTTTTTGGAAAAAGCGCTGCAACCCAGATAATGACAGCTTTCCTTAGTTCCTGGTCAGGCCTACGCCTTGGGGCACTGTGTTGTGGTTTATGTGCTTGCCATGTCCTCATGACAGTGGGTACTGCATGCTATCCTGACTTCCAAGAATCAGAGCGTTTCCTGGCACCAAAGTGAACCAGATTACAAGGGTTGCTTGTGAAAACACGACTTTCACAACATTTCATAATGTGACAGAGAATCATTTATATGGCACTCACATAATGTCATTTATAGGAGCGCTTTTGTTCTAAAATGAGATTTTAGAGAGCAATAAAAATAAAATAACATGAACACATTACAACAAATTGTTACCCATACTGACTTGTACCACTTCATAGTGACTTTTGTTTATCCTGACATACATAAATACTCACATTACAGTCTTTGTGATGATCTGCCTGTATTTCTGTCTTTACAAACCAGAAATGGGGAAAACGGTATATTTTTTTTTAAAAAAGTGTCCATCTGCTGGAGTGGTGATATTGCACAGGTCACACCTGAGACTGTTTTGTGTATGTGTCTGAGTGTGAGTGTGTGTGTGTGTCAGTGTGTGACAATCAGGCACAGTGCGATTGCATCACACGGCTTCAATTGGACATCATTGTGATCTTTATCAATGTGCTATCTCTCTGCTCTACAGGAGTCTATCATCTCTCCCTCCATCCCATCCTTCTCATTTCCTGTTCTGTCCTTTACATTCCCTCCCTCTTCCCTCCATTTGTGTCCTCTGTTTCCCACTTCCCCTCTGCCTGCTGATATCAAAGTGCCCAATAGAGGGGGATGTTCCACTATACTTTGTTCTAGTGGAGCCTTTGGTATTTTTCACAGTAACATCCCATAAAGTGTCATACACACATCATTTTGCTCACACTTTTAACTTTAAATGTTTATAAAGTTGCATCCTTATAAATTCCTCCGTTTGAACTACATATAAAAACCAATTGCATTTTTTTTTTACAAAATCATCTTAACTTGTTTCAGAAGTTCATAAGAAGCATCTTCCATAAAATATACTGCAGCCTATTACTAGTGTGAAAAACATACCACATACAGGCACTTTTTCATTTCAACATTATTTATGAAGACATTTACATTTTCACTTTCTCTCTTCATATTATAAAACCAGCAAATCTCCAAAACATCAACTTTATTTAAGCAAAAAAAAAAAAAAAGAATTTCCTTTACCCTATCAGCAACACTCAAGCCTTCTGTTTATTGAAAAATTTGGTAATCATGAAATTTGGACATTGGTTTTACTGGACAGTTATGATACTGCCTCTACTTTTGTTTACTCTGAGCTTCAGTAAGGCAACAGCTTGGAGGCTTTCAACTCTCAGTGCGCGTGCACACACACCCACACACACACATGGCTGAGGGGACAGGTCTGGAGCTCAGATCAATTGAAAATTAAAGAGACCGAAATGGTTTCTGCTCACATATTAACCTCCTTTTTTTTTATCTTCTTTGCTCTTCTTCTCTTTTCTTTTCCATCATCTCTCCCTCTTTCTCCCTGCCTTTCTCTCTGTGTCTCTCGCCCTCTCCTAATAGCCAGTGCCACCGATGACAACAGTGTTTCAAACAACTTGAGTATAGGTTTTAGTGACAGGGAGAGAAGAGATGTGTTTTTTTGAGTTTGAGCTGTAGAAATGGTGAGAGCAGAGAGCTTGAGATGGTCGGATGAAGGGATGGGTGGAAGGATGGGGCAGTAATAGCACAGAGACGACAGGGGCTTTGGATACTCTCTTTGGACACACTTGCACACATACACACACATCGTCTGGGGACTTAAATCTCAGAGCAATTTTCAGGCCGGATGATTGGCAGCTTGATGTGTATTCTTCCCCTACAAGACCAGCTGATAACTCCAGCTATCCTATTCCATGCTACCATCCCTCCCTGTCTCTTCTCTATTTCTCCCACTTTCACCATTTAAATTTTTTCTTTTGTTAGGATGACTCTCTTAATACCCGACCCCCTCCTACTCTGCTCTCTCATCCCTCTTTCCTTCGTTCATTCACCCTCTCTGTCTCTCTCTCTGGGCCTGTTGTGGGGCTATTACAATGACAGAGGCGATAAGGGACATTTATCACATGTGCGGTGGGGCGAGCGAGAGAAAGCTCTCAACAGGTCTAGGGGAGGAACACATACACAAATGCACAGACACAGACATACAGTACACACATCTGGCATTGAGGCATACAGAAATGCACACAAATATGCAGACACCCTCACACCCTTATGCACATAAACACAGACAAATAAACAGTCACAGGTTGTAGATATTTGCACACAATTGTAGAAACCCACACTTACACACACACACACACACACACACACACACACAAAACAGTGAATCATCCTCCTTTTCCCCATTTTGTATTTTGCAGTTGACTGAGGCCAATTCCCCATAATTCAATACAGTTGAAAAATGAAACCCCAGTAAATCGCTACAGCGATTTTACAGATCCCTGCTTATCCTCATAATTCATTATTTCCAAACTGTAACAACATTACATTTCATTTGTAATGCTCTGCCTGCCTCAGCCATTTGCCAATTGTTATATCTTATTGTTTTCTCTCTCCAAGGGGGAAAAAAGTGAGTTATTGGGGGTGAAATGGTGGCTGGCTGGTTGTTGGGTCTTGCTCCTTTGCTGCCTATCTACCTGTCTGTTTCCATGGCTGTCTATTTATTGTCCTGACTGTCCGTCTCTTTTTCTCTCCATCTGTCTCTCTGACAGACTGTCTCACTAACTGACTGTGGCGAGAGCACGTAGCCAAGGCTACACTGAACAAATGCATAGGAGAACAGTATAAGCTGTTGTTTTTATCGTGCTGAGCTGATAATAAACCTATTGTTTGCAGCCTATAGATACACATGCACTTACACAGACTGAGTGGCCTATTGTTTGTCAGCACTGTGGTACAGTCAGAGCCACAGCTGGATCGGTGCAGGGCAGAGACTGGGACAAAGATGGGGTGGGGAGGTGGAGGAGGTAAGAAATTAGGAGAGGAAGAATGGGAGGAAAAAGAATGGATTGGGGACAAAGGGTGCATGGTGGTGGATAGGAAAGATGACTAACATGAAGTGAGGCCCTGATGGTGGGAGGAGAGATGGGGGGAAAATGGAATGAATAGATGAAAAAAACAGGTCACTATGACAAGCAAAGGTGGAAGAAGTACTGCATTGTCTTTAATAAAACTAAAACAATCATTTGGAGCTGATAACAATGACAGGGAGATTTTAGTTTAGAATGGATACAGTGATTGTGTACCAAATATAAAATATGAAATCATTAACAGTTAAACTGCCCATTTTCCAAAACGATGCAATGACAATCCTATTATTTTTCATATGGGAATACTCACTTTACATGTGCAAAGAAACCTTCAGTTTTTGATCAACCACTTGTCAGAAATCAATTTTGATTAGACACAAAAACAAAACAAAACAAAAATCACAACTTGCAACTAATGCAAAAAGAAAAAAAATAGATTAAAATGTTATAATAATGCAGCAACCCACAAACTCCAGTCAATACCGCAGAGAAATATCCTTTCACACCAGATACTGTGAGATGACTCAAGAAGGGCATTTGCAATATTTACAGTTTCAAAAAGAGATTCCTCAAAAAAGGAAAAAAATCACTTAGATGAAATGCTGGAATAACTATAAATCTGAGAGCTAAAAACATGCCTTGATGTCTCTTTCTCTTTCAGATACACACATCAACACACACACACACAGTCTGAGACACCATCCTTGCTACAGTCCCCCATTTATCACAGCTGTAACCTCTCTGCAGCCCTGCCCATGTTACTGTACCCTGTCACACTGCTGGCTAAACAAACTGCTCCTTGATGTATGAGGGCCTACACCGGCCATAAACTTATTCACTTTTAACTAGCATGCTACTGGCTTGGCACAGCCAGACATCAGCTTTACTGTGTATGTGTGTGTGTAGCGTATGAAAACTGCCTGTGAGAAATTAACCCCCTGGGTACCGCTTCATAACTCACTTCTCTCTTCCTTTCCTCTCTCCTTCTCCTCCCTCCCTATCCATCTATCTTTATTCCACAGCCCAGGCATTAGCCCTGTATCTATTACCCATTACAGTGTGTATGTGTCTTTGGCAATAGAGGAAATGGCTGAGTGGTAGAAGAAGGTGAAGAAAAAGAAGAATTGCAGGTCTTTATACGTCTTGTAGAGCAACAAGCAGTTTGCTGTTAGTGAGTGAATGGTGAGAAAAATATGGACATCAGTCGTACTGATGTCTCTCTTCTCTTCTCTTCTCTTCTCTTCTCTTCTCTTCTCTTCTCTCCTTTCTTAATTGAGTATACCCCCGATAAGACAAGAGAGTGTAAAGCCATATAACCAACATCACGTTTATGGTTAATCTTGTGATGTGGCACTTAGGCACACGTGTCATTCTTCAACACCCCTCACCTATCTCCCTGTTCTCCCATGGTGCTTTGCTGTTTTATTGACTATATGTATTTATTGTCTCCAGTCAGTCTGGAGTCTATTGGATGACACGCTAATCTGGCAGAACGCGATTAACGATTAATTGATAGCAGCAGCGTTATCAATAGCATTGCCTCCTCTCTATGAATTTGCCAACAAATATGCACACACACGCCACAGTAGGTAGATGGCTGGCGCAAACATGCGTACAAGCTGAAATGAAAGCACACATCTCCCACTGACACACACGCACCACATCAAGCAGCACCGCCTATGCACACAGCTAGTAAAGGTTAATTACATAGTTTTTTTCCATGGTTTTATGACTGCAGTAAGTTGTAGCTGCATGGGTCCCCTTCTTATCAGGCAATAAATTCATTAGTGGCTACCACACCTCACTGGGGCAGTGCATTTAGTACTGACAAACAAGATTAGAGGACAGAGAGGACAGGAGCGAGAACTCTGAGGTCATAGGACACAACTGTAGACACATAGGGAGACACCAAACTACATTCACTGGGATATGTGTATGTGCTGGGAATGTTAGCGATAACCAATTAGCAATTGTGGTTAGTACTAGCAATTAGAATGAACAATCAGCATTAAGAGGCTAACTATGATAGTTGAAATTAACACAGTCACTTAAACCTGGCAAAAAGCATTGGGTAACATAGAACAACCCAAAAGTTTGTGTAATTGTACAGCTTTTTACTACGCCCAACAGCATTTTGTATGGTTACAAAAACTGTTAGAACACAAGCCCTTTGCTTGCAGAGTGAGTGAACCATTTCTCACCCAATGCAATGGGTGTGTCACTTTCTCCCACACTTTACATGCAGCTGCGCCATGCAGCACTTCGATTTTTTTCTGTAATACTGGAAGCCAGAGACAGAGAAAAAGAGCGTGCTTTACTGGGTCTTTATTGTTAGCTTTGTATTAGTATTGGGTATGAATTTGTGAAGAACATAAATTTTACTTGAAATAGTGTTAACAATCATTACTGAGTATTTTCTGTATGACTCTTAAAAGAAAAGCATAGCACAGCGGTAAATTATGGCACTACAACCCTGTTTACATTAAAGTATTGCTGACTATACTATTATTTCAAATATGTTTTGCAGAGGTAACTCCTGTATTTTTATGTGTTGCACTAGATTGGACCCAGTGTATCTCTGAGCCTGTAACATATGAGGTGAGGCTAAAGTGAATTTGTCAAGGGAAAAACATGTAGACTAGTGGACCAGCCCAGTAATTTCATTTATGTGCAACATCCCTTACACAAACAGGATTTCCTTTAAACACTCACAGCAAACCCAAACACAGCTTCACTCGCCTCTTCTTGATGAGTCAAATTGGCAAATATCACCTACTATGTACTGAGGCAGACAGGCTGCTCCACACACACTTGAGACACCATTTCTTTTAATCTCAGATTTAAAGAATGCCAGCCTGAGAGACGTCAGCAAACAAATCAAAAATTCAATCCGTCACAAAGTGTCATCAAGGTTTATCATGCACATTGGATGCGAGAGGCCGGTCTCTCTGTGGGTGTCTGCAGCAGGAACGTGCACACGTGCACACACACACATACACACACGAAAAAAAAACCTATGCAAGCATATATTTAGTTTAAGCAAAAATACACACATACACAAAAGAGATATGTAAATGTGAGTGGAATGCACATAACATTAGAGGGACTGCACTTTGCACTGCCACAGTGCTGCAACTTTCATGTGCCTCATTTCAACAACACTGTGAGCATGCTGAGAGAGTAACAAGCTGATCGGTTGTGTCTGCTTTCATCTAGCAATGCACAAATAAAAGCATATTTACACAACCACTAGATATGAAAATGTAGTTATAAGCCTTTTATTAAGTAAATGCAGTCTCAGGGTATGGTACAGTATAGTACAAAAATAACATTTTTTTAATCCAAATTTTTTTAGGCAAAAAAATGGCACAATTAAACAGAAGTTTGAATGTGCTGTGTATTTACTCAGGTGCAGAAATAGTTTTTAAAACTTCAGCTGACAAAAAATTGTTTTATTGGGCACATTTTCTCATGAAAAACATTTTAAAATTTACACAAGCTTTAAACTTTTTCTGCAGATTATGTACATGATAAAAATAAACTGTTTTTAATGTTTTTTTAAAAATTGCTGCGATTCATATGTTATCATCCCAACTAATAAGGAAGTAGGGTAGTTATATTGAGACCTACATAGTGATCCAGAACAAACAACAGCATGATTATGGGTCATGGGTCAGAATGCTTGTTACCCACAGCTGCTTGGTGAAGCAATACCTGTTAAGTCATAAGGAAACGCCATGCATTTAGGGAGCAGAGGAACCATGTTTAGGCCCGGTGTAGTAATTCAGGATAAGCACAGAACAGCAGGCTTATTTACAGACTGAAATTAGAGCTGGATCCTTCAGGCTCAAGTGCTCTGGCTGTTTAGAGAAGGAACATCCTCAGCTTAAACTACCAATAAGCGCTCAGTCACACATAAACACATACACGTATAGATAGCAAATCTTCTGTTGTCCACAGCTTTTGAAAAAAAATTGAGAACCATTTTGAAAGAAATATGTATAGCCAGAAAAAAATATATATCATGAGATTGGTGTGTCATGAATGATTTATTTTTGTGGGAAAAAAAAGAAACAAATGTGACCTGGTGCAGCCTCAGTTTTGTAACACAAGGAAGAGGTTAACCTACGTTGACCGACAATTTATGCTGCAGTGTACCTACAGCTTGTCCGTTAGCTCTCCTAAAACCACACACACACACAGACACACCACATAGCCCTCTTCCTCCACTGCAACGGCCGGGCAGGTGCCGATCCTGTAACAGTGTGTAGTTACAGGAAGCAAGTTTGACTGTGAGTACCACAGAGAGACAGGCAAGGGGATTAGCTAACACTGTGGTGGAAGGAGGGAGGGAAAAGGAGGCTGGGTGATAGAACAGACAGAAAGATACTGGGAGGTGTAAAACTGTGTGTGCGTGTGTGTGTGTGTGTGTGAAAGACAGTAAATCAGACCAACATAACATGAACCACAGGCCCAAAGAGTCGTGTTACTCTGTTCTTACTGGAAGTACACACCGCAAGCAGCCCACACGCACACACACCACCTACAAACACACACACCCACACCCACCCACACACACATTATTAATATGAATTTTATTGTGAAAAGGGCTGGAAACTGATTAAACAGTGGTACGATATGTCATTACAGATCCATGAGAAATTATATTGCCTAATGTACTGTATTCTTTCTACAGGGCCAGATGTGTGTACAACTCTGTTCTCCTCATCAGCACAAAACTGCTCTCATTAAACTCATACTACTTCAATAGTCACCAGATGGCATTCATTAAAACACACAAACACCCATGCATATACATATACACACACACACACACACACACACGCACACGGCCACAAATATACACAGAAGAGAGCATCTTCAGTTGTATTATTCTTATGTCAGTAAATGTAGGTTGGTATAAATCCAAACCTTTTAGCCATCTTCTACTCCCTGTAATATGGCCATCACCATTATAATGCACGCACGCAGGCACACAGACACACAGACACACACACAGAAACACACACACACATATACATGAGACGTCTTCTCTATAATAAGGCCATCACCATTAAAGCTGTCAGGGCTGGAGTGTTGAGTATTACTGCCGAGAAATTACGCCTCACTCACCCTCCATGACACTACGTGACCTGCAAACACACAAGCTCTCAATCTGTCCCCTCACACTCATGACTGTGCTGGCATGTAATGTTGATTATATCTGTGTAAGTGAGTATGTGTTTGTGTGCATGTGCTGCCCATCCTTACAGCATGGTGAATCTTCCTTACCATGTGTCAGAGGACTGTATCATTTTCAGCTAGGAGACGACCACTGTTTGACACACACAAACACACGCAGATTGTGTTTTAGTGGAAAACGATGTTTAAAGGCTTGCCCTCGTACGAAAAAGCAAAAACCGTCTGTACCAAAATTGAAGCAGGAGGTGGGCCTATTTGAAGACCTTGAGACACAGTTGTCACAAAAAATGTAATTTGAACGTGAAAAACAGTGGATGGCAGGGTTACCACGCTCACTGCTGGCTGGTGAAATGAGAGAGGAGGGTTTGACAAAGTCAGAGGACTGAGGGAACAGAGAGGACACAGACAGAGGCGGGGGGGGGTAGATTCTCTTGTGTTCTGTAAAAGCTGTTTTATTAACAACTGTAACTTCAATACGTACAAAGGTAATATGCATAAAGCGTCATTTCCTATGAGCGCAGTTTCTTCCTGTTTTGTTGGAAGGTGCTCAATCCATTTAAACAGTACTGTTCATATAGTATAATTTCTTTTTCAATTGAGTTATTTTTTAGGGTGTGATTTAGAATTTTAAAGTTTGACCAAATTTCTATTACAAATTTGGATTAAGTTGTGAAGGGAAACCAGGTGACTGACCTGTGTACATTTTTACATCAGTTCTGGTGTTAATTTTGTTTAACATTGTTTCTTAGTTTTAACCGTTTCCACACTTCCACTGAGGTTGTACAGGAAATGACAATGATTCACTACTAAAATTCCCACTTTTAGTTGTCTGGTAACATCAAATACATAATAGACATAATTAATATAACACAACAAAATTTTAACAAGGGAAACATTTCAGTATATGATACACAGTGTGAATATAGTTATAGCTACCTTCCCTACTCTACATTTGGTTGCAATTTTTTTTATTTTTAATCACTGATTAATAATGACCTGTAGCTCTGATATCAACAAACTGCCTGCCTTTTTCAGAAGAAATGTGTCAAAATGCTGTCTAAGTATCGGTTTGGCAAAAGAGGCTGAGTCTAAGCACATTTCTAAAACCATCAAAGCAAAAACAGACACACACAATGTGCCTGGAGTGAGTGCTGACGTATTTATCACATTAGTATTAGCCCTTCTCCCTGTCACCACAATTCTCACAGCTGGTGTTGACATGCGGTCCCCGGACCCCCGTAGCACCCCTGAGGCCTTATGTGTGTTTCTGAATTTCTATATGCGTGTGTGTGTGTGTGTGTGTGTGTGTGTGTCAAGATTTCCATTCCCTACAGTGATAATTTTCTCCATGTTACAAAAAAAGCTTCTCCTCAATGAAACATAAGACATGGCATGACAGGGGAGTAGCAACACAAAATGAGAGGAGAAAATGAAAGAAGAAAGGAGGAAACCAAGAAAAGAGACCAGAATAAGGGTCTGAGAGAGAGGACAAGAGGGGCAGCAACCGACAAGGGAGAGACAAAGATTGGTGATGCCAGTTTCCATATGACAAGTGGCGATGTTATGAAGATGGACGGGCAGCCAAGACGGGGAGCCTGACCTTTCCCAAAATGCCACATGTCACTGTGCTTTTATGTCACTCCCCGCAAAACAATATGTCACAGGCATAAAAAATCATTACGCCCTTCCTGAATTATGCTGTTATGGCATACCGCAAAAAAATAATCATTAAGATGACATTATTGCACACTTAACTAGGAGGACGACGAGGGGGTGCGTTGGAGGCTGTTTGAATTTACGATTTGTCATGATTTCAGGAGAAATGTTGAACCATTGTCTTATTAGATGTATCAATATGACTTTTATGCTTTGACATAGGACTTTGGGGAAAAAGCACCGATGTTTGGAGAGGGATCATGAGTGGAAGGATGAGTTCTCACTGTGGAGCTGTACGGCATTCATCTTACTGTGTATCGTGCTATTTGAAGTGAGCAGCTGAAGCTGAGAAAAGGTTCTGAGGGACAGAAAGGAAGATATGGGACCTCTAATGAAGATTCCACATCTGAGAACTGAGCCATGTAATTGTCATCTTACAGCTCCATAATATGTCTACAGGAGGTAATATTCATTTAAAGCTTCAAGATGGAAAATAAAAGTTCAGCACCCATCTGAGATTAAAGCAGATGGAGCATATCACTGAGGTTTCTCATTTTAAAGACAACTTTGTGCCATCCATCCTATGCTACATGTGCTGCTTTACTCAGGCAGCTTTAACTTCTGTGAATTTGTGTAATTTGTGGTGACTGAGTGGTTAGCACAGTTGCCTCACAGCAAGAAGGTTCCTGGTTTGAAACCCAGCAGGGGCCTTTCTGTGTGGAGTCTGCATGTTCTCCCTGTGCTTGTGTGGGTTTTCTCCAGGTACTCTGGTTTCCTCCCACAGTCCAAAAACATGTATGTCAGGTTGACTGGTGACTCTAAATTGCCCATAGGAGTGAGTGTGAGTGTGTGAGGTTGTTTGTCTCTATGTGGCCCTGTGATGGACTGGTGACCTGTCCAGGGTGGACCCCTGCCTTTCACCCAGAGAGAGCTGGGATAGGCTCCAGCAGATCCCTGGGACCCTGGTTAGGAATAAGAGGATATAGAAAATGGATGGATGGATGGATGCATGATACCCATTGCCCAAACAGCAGTTTCTTCTGGGTTTGTCCCAGGCCTTCTTTTCCCTGTGGACCAGCCCAGGTTCAATCCAGCCCAATGAAACTCCTTTCATCCTCATCACATGCCCGAACCACCTCAGGTGGTACCTTTCGATGTGAAGGAGCAGCGGTTCTACTCCAAGCTACCTTTGGATGTCAGAGTTCACTCCACTGTATAATGGCTAAGGCTATCTAAAATCATTACACTTTGGCTGAGTCAGCTGACATACACTGTCTACCCGAGATAGTGTTAGGATTTTGCAGCAGCATTATTGTGTAATTGATACATGTCCACACCAGCTGATGTTTAGGCACATTTTTTTAGTTGGAAATCTCAAAGTATTTTCAATAACAGCTGCAGCCAGATATTCTTTATTTTAGCATGTCCGTGGTAATGCTTTACATGCTGAACATTTTGCCAATAACAGTAACAGCCAATAACAAAAACATTCATCTCTACTGAGCATGTTGTTCACTCATAATGAAGTATGCTGTAGTGCTGACAATATGAAAGTATGAGTTTAGTTTAAGAGCTCCACTGGCACTGGACCTTGGATTTTACATTTGTTCACAAAAACTCTCCGAAACCAACATTTATCCACAAAATGAGCTTCTTTTTATTCAGGGATACTATGGTATTGTTCCAAGTTAGGTATTGTTATCGAGACTGGCACTTGCTACTGGCTAGTATCTTAGCCCAGTGAATGGAATGATGCCTTTATGTCCAATTGAACTATTGATCTGAAGAATTGCACAATGGCGGACTTTGACATTTCGCCTGGTATTTCAGCTGGGAGATGTTCTAGCTTCAGACATTTGACCTATATAACCCAGAACATGACTGCACACACACCAACACACATACTGTACACACAAATGCACAATCACATACAGACACTGTCCTGTCCTATCTGTGTGTGCATGCGCATGTCATCAGTTGTAATAGCTACTGACATCAGCAGAATTGAGTTTGGAGTCAATGTGGATGTCCTCTATAAGCCAATCATCCAATCAGCGCTCTCCTGGCTACGTGGGTCAAAGGGCAGGGTGATGTCATACTTTCTGACAACATAACAAAAAGCCTCAGAGAGAGATACAGAGCAAGAGGGACAGAGAATTTCTCATGGGTTTGAGGTTCTGTCAAGACGCAGTGGTGGACTAAACGCACACATACTTACACACACATGGGCGCACACACTTAGGACCTTCTCTCCTTCACCAAATCTGGCAACCGACAATAAAGCACTCAGTGAAACATTTATGACTTTCATAAACAAGAGCCAGTGATTAATGCTAGCCCTCTTCTTTAGGATTTCTAATAAAGTATGACACATTTACACCCCCGGTCAACGCAGCCAAAGCCCTATTAAACATGTCTGAAAGGATAGATGTCCGTGGCACACACACATACACACACTCACTTACAGACGAAAAGGAAATTAACAAAACAATGCCTCGCTCATGTTTTTCCATTCAACTCATAATAAGCAAAGCACCCTCATGTCCAATTTGTCGTGACATTTAAGACCCAGTCCCCTCTGATCAGAGCGTGGTCCTGGCAGAGGCTCTCCTCGCTTTCCTGTATAACTGTGATTGTTCGAAAATTGCCTTCCACTTCTGCTTGTCTCTTAGTCTCGTTTAACAGCTGGACTGAGTGGAGAGGCTTGTAAAGCCTATGATATATTACCATGAATATTGACAACAAAAACAAGAAAAGTCTCATGGGCAAAGAGTCCAGTGTCTTCATTTTCTCCTTCCCTTTGGCTAAAAGACTGCATGCTCTGTTTTCAGTAAGAAACCACTGTCACTTATTTTCTAGACTTTGTGCCTTTGCAATATTAAAATTGTATTATACAGTTTTGGGTTTCCTTAGAATAGAATATACATACAGTAGCTCTATACTGTGCAAGATTTAACATGAGTAAAGGTTTAAGCATGGATATAAAACTAAGAAACACTTACTAGAAGGAAGGGTACAATACTTTACTATCCATTAATACCTTGGAATAAAGGAAAGTGTACAAAGGATGGAAGGAAAGTTAAAAAAGCAAGGATAAACAGCAAAGGCCTTGTCTGAAAGACTAAAAGGAAAAGGAATCAAGTGAACGAAAGGAAAGAACCTTTTGGTTTTCTTTGTCTTTGAAATGCATCAGAAACATTGATTAACACTGAAGGAGCTTGGGCTTCATAATCAGCGCTGCTACAAACAGCATTTTATACTCAAATTCAAAACACAGCATGGAAAACTAAAATTTAAACTTCTTATTTGGACTGTAGTCCAGTTGCCTGGCCTCCCTTCATCCATAGGGCTATTTGTAAGTTAGTAAATTTGTGTGTGTGTGTGTGTGTGTGTGTGTGAGGGTGTGCGTGTGTGTGTGTGTGTGGTAATAAAGCACACCATGACTCCATCTCTCCATTATACTGTAATAATCTAAAAGTAGTGAGACATATTAAAGTGGGAATGAGGACATTTTAAGAAGGGGAAAAACATGAGTTCCACACAAACTCACTTTCACCTTTAGCCTCTGTCCTAGTTACCCACAGAGTGCTATGCATTTAATAATTTGTTTTAGGGGGCTCTTAATTAATTAAGTTTTTTTTTTCATGTTAAGCGGAAATTAAAATTTGTTTTGCTAAAAAAAATAGGCACATATACCCTTGGTGTTAATTTGGGAAAAAAATTAGTAATTAGAAAGAAGACATTTCAGTTTTATTTATTTTTCTGCATCGATGACTTACATTAGTGTTCCTCAGGGAGTGTAAATTTTAGACTTTGACTGATGTTTGACTGGTCCAATAGCTGTTGGTGCAATAAATCTGAACTGCAACACAGGCAATTAACCAGTCTGTGGGCTGATGTAAAAACATCAGTATCTCAGTATCAGTATCTCTTTAGTCCCATTTGTGATCTTACCATTCTGCTACTCCTCAGTTATTCATAATCGTGATTTAGACCACAGGGAAACTTAGTTACAGGAAGTTACAGGACTAACTGTTGCTGTTAGTTTCTCTTAGGGACAGCTAATGATTTCTAGATCCTGCTTATAACTCTAAAGGCACTGTAAAAAACATGAACATAAAGGTAACTGGGAGTGAGAGCTATCCTAACTGGAGGCCAATAAATCAGCCGGCCGATTAATCGAGCCTGTTTTTGGCATTTTTAAAATAACTGGCATCAGCTGAAATCAGCAGGCGCATCAGAGGACAGCCTAGTGTTGTTGTGGAATATGTGTGATGTTGCCCTTTTTCGCAATCAAATTGCCCTTTTAGACCTCTGTGAGTGCTGCCAAGGTGAGGCTAACTAACTTTGAGAAGAATGAAAAGAAGAATGCTGTACAAGAAAAGTGTAAGGCTTGAATTCTTATTTTCCAAAACCCTATATATTTAATTTGTTAGATATGAAATGTTACTTTTAGACCTTATGCTATTGATAGCTGTAGCTAACAAGGTAACAAAACCCAGTAATAGAAAATCGGTCCAACATATTGGCCAAACAAAGAAACAAAAAATGCCCTAAAAAATATTTTTTCCTTTCTTGAAAAACAGATAAATATGCGCCATTAAAATAGCGCCATCATGGTAAGTTTTTTATTAACCTAAAAAAGTGAGTTTGACTTGACTAAATTCATGTGGGTAACTGCTGTCTGCTATACTATTGTCTTTCTACTTAAACTTCTTTGTCGCCTTCTTCACCCCAGTCCCACCCACTGTATCCATAGCAGCTTTTTGTCTGGACTTTAGGGGGAAAGAAGGTAAGTTGGGTAGAAAGGTTTGTAATGTTAAAAAGTTCTTTGGTTTTGGATTTGTTGCACACGATTATAGGCAGTGATGGTAATGGTTTATAGGATTGTACTTGTTTTCCAAACCATGAAATTTATCATCCTATTATACTTAGAGAGCCTAAGGAGTTGTTTGTTAGTGATTTTGTACACTGCAAAATTGTTGCTGATAGATGCCTATAAAATTATTAACAAGACGTGAAAGAGCAAGAGTGCAGGAGGGAAAAGGGGGATGCAGGAGGGAGACAAGAAAGGGTGTGTGAGAGTCTGTGTGCTTGAAGGGAGAGGTGGGTTTACTGGTGTAGCTTGCCAGGCTCCCTGCTGGGCCTCCATTCATTGAAGCTGCTCTATTACAAGGAACCCTGCCTGGCAGAGAGGAGCAAACCTGCCATGGTAAAAAGAAAGGGTTGGGCAACTCCAGGCATGGATGCAACTGTTGCTATGTGAAGAAAAAACACAGTAGTGCTACTTGGACTCTCTTACAGTTTAGCTTGGTTAAAGCCAATATTGCTATCAGTGGTATGAGAGCGTGTGTACTGGCAAAGCATGTAAATTTAACAGAATTTGAATAATAAAAAGTAAATAACTGGTATACAAGAATAAACCTGTGTTCTTGTTATTACTCTATCTTCGGGCTGTATCACTGTGGGTGGCTCTTATTCTGATACTGCGATGCTTACAGGAAATAAGGGTGGTAGCAAGGCATGGTGGAGATGGTTGTGGTGAAAAGGGGAGCCCTTATTGTGAAATCCCAGTGGAGGGTAATTGGAATTCAATAGGAGTTAGATCATGGCTGCTGCCTTAGTTCCTTTGAGGAAAAAACTATGGGGGATTAGCAGTCGTTAGCCCATAGTGATGTGAAGTGGAAAGGAACAGCTGGCTCTCAGCTAGCCACATGGTGCGTGCGTGTGTGTGTGTGTGTGTGTATGTGGAAATAGTAAGGGAGACAGGGTGTTTTTCAATCTGTCCCCTTCTCTCTTCATCTGTGCATGTCACAATGTGTATGTGTGTGTTAGTGAGGGATGTGATTGCCATAGAAATCCCTGTACCATAGCGTGTAGCACTTAAATGAGCCACCACAATGACCTGAGGTCACATTTAGGTCTTCTACCTTAATGGCTTATGCCTGTACTTAGAATAGCTTAGTGTCTTTTCTATTCTATATTCTTTGGATCCTTGCTACCGCCTCCACAATAGAAGTTTCTAGACTGTGGGGAGTCTGCTAAACTGTCAGTCCTGCAGTGTTTACAATCTCTGAACACTTTGTTATTTTATATAAAAGCAGGCAGACAAGTTTGCTGCATACCTCTGCCATTTACGTGGGAGGATGAAGGAGGCATAGAGGGAGGGAAGCAGTGAAAGAGCAGAAGAGGAAAGGTGGAGTAAACAGACCTATTAGACAGCCAGAGAATCAGGCACATGGTTCCGTACTGCAGCGACCACCGGCATAATAATACAACACAATACTGGAGCATAGCCCTGACCTGTACCTTTGATGCTTTTATGTGTATCTGGGATAGATTACACTGTATGCTCCTTTTGATTTTGGTAACAGTGAAATTTACTATCCTACTGCGAATTGTGCTCTGTAGAAATATCTCATTATCTATGGTGACAACATTTTATTACATGTTTTACCCTTAATGCAAACATTTCTAACACAGTTAGTGTTACTGCTGCATCTGTTGCTTGTTGACACTGGTGTGCTACATTTTGACTAAGGTAGCAAGAGGGCAAAACATTTCCTTTGTAGCTACCAGTTACCATCATCCAAGTATTCCTTAACCAAGTGATGCTATTTCTCATCAAACCTAAACATTTCAATAGATTACTATATTTTCCAAGTTGCTTTTAGCAAAAACGGCCTTGTTAAACAGAAAAAAAGATATACATGTCATTGTGAAAGTTGCATTTCTAATTATACTAATTATTGTCTAAATTAGCCTATAAACAACGTAGGGTAGGCATAACAACAAGCAGAAGTGCATTACGATATTCATTTGTGTGCCCCCCTCCTCTCTCAGGTTGTCTGAATGCCAACACTCACTCCAAACTTTGTTACAGCTGCAGACTTTATTACCTGCACTTTGAAATCTGCAGTATAGCGCTTTGTTTAGGGCAGCATTTCACTTGTGTTACACTACGAGTTAGAGTTTAGCGTCAGCATTAACATATTACTTTTTCAGCGGTATAGTATTATCTTCGATTGAGTGAAGAGTGCCCTCTAACGCTAGTGACTACTCGACATGTACACATATAAGTTGCTTTGCTGTATAACTTGCACTACAAGCCAGAGGAGTAATAAAGTGGGACTTTTATACTCCGGAAAATATGGTATATATTGAATGGTATATAAGGAATGGCAGCACAATAATATGGGGGGCAAGATGTAATCAAACGTTTGTCCTATTTTACCTTGTTTTTTTACTCAGATCTTGGTCAAGAGATGTAATTCACTCAGATACCAGTAAAAAAAAAAAAAGCACAAATATCTGCTTTTAGGTTCAGGCTGCTACTATCCTGCCATCTACCTCAGTGGTCAGTCTGCTGTCATGCATGACATCACATGTAGCACTTAATTTCCCTGCACCCTTACAATGCTTTCACTTTATGAGCAAGAGAAATCCCCAAGTCTCCTTAAGTCCATTTAGTTTTCCTGTAGGGTGACCACAGAAAGATTTAAACTCAGCCTTGCAGTGGCTCCCTGACAGGATGGTGAAAAAAGCAGCACTGCTACAGAGTGCTCTCCAGATGATAGGCACGGCCTCACGAGAGACCTCAATTCAGACGCTGTATGGGATATATCAGACCTTTGTCTCACCCCCTCTGGGGTCAAAACGACAAGACCTACTCCTCTCATCAATGTCATGTTCTTTCTCTTTCTCTCTTTCCCTGTCTCTCTTTCCATCTCTCTATCCAGCCTGGTCAGGCTATTAAATGATAGAATACATTATAGAGGAGGAGAAGGAGCTAATAGATTGGAATATTATAACCATACAATAATTTCATGAAAAAGTCAAGGAGGGATCATCGCTCTTATTAACTCCAAGAGAAATTGAGGCTGAAAAATGTTCAAATAGAAAATGTTAATGCCAGGCTATACTACATGTAATTGTGCCTGCACCATTCCCTGAGCTGGCCCCATTCATGCCACTTTATTAGTGGTAATTGAGGATATGAATTATAAATAGGGGGTGATTTTTCTCCTCCTCCTCATTGAAAGTGAAGCGTAATGACCACTGCCATTGTTTAACCTTCATAATCGTGTGTTCTCATTTCTTTGCTTTCCTCTGTCCTTTCCTTTTTACTCCTGGTGTCTTTTCTTTTATTCATAGCTTCTATTTTGCTCCACTGTCGCTCCCTGCTCTCTCCATGCAAACCTACATTTTTATTTCCCTTTACTTTTTTATTTTACAATTCTTCCTTTTTTTTTAGCTTGCCTATTCTTTTATTCCTATAGTTTCCTTTTCTGTTGCCCTCTATTTTCCACTGCTCATCTCGCCCATTCGTTTGCTTTCCTCAGGCACTTATTGGTGCTTTTTTCCTTGCTGTAATTGCATAATAAGCCCCACCAGTGATGTGAATGCCCCAGGTGAGGGATCCAGCAAAGGGGGCTGGGAGTTTTCTTGGCATCATTTCTGAGAAGTTCACTTTTTTATTTAGCTTTTTAAAGCTCAGCAGCTCCACACCTACCATCCAACAAAGTCCATTAGCCCCAGCCTCTCACCCACAACCAGTCTGCTTTTTATTTACAACATCAAACGTTTCACTTCATTAAATTACCTTATTTTCCCCTCCCTCCCTTCATACTCTGTGTCTCTTTCTCTCCCAGCTCTTCTAGTTGCATTTAGTTGAAACATGTTTTCCGAAACTAAAGAATGTCGGGTGACGGGGGGATAAAACAGCCCTCCAACATAGTCTGCAGTGGTTTTATGGGGGGAAATAATGGGTAATTGGGTTTTGGTATTTAATAGGAAACCGACATTGAGCTGTAATGCAACTATTGTATAAAGGCAACTCAGACAGTGTCTCTGAAACGTGGAGGGCTGCAACTCACTACTTCCCCTTTGATGTCATCAACTGCCTGCCTTAAGTGTTGATGACTACATGAGTCTCTTCTGGAGACACTTGAGCGTGTCTGTGTTCTGAGCTGCAATGTCGACTCATGGACTAATGGGACTGCCAGTAGAACAAAGTCTAACAGCTGACTTGCAGGGTGTTGGTTGTAAGGTTTTTGATTTTCGTTTGCCAAAAACACAACACCACCATTCCATTCTTTTGTTATGGCCTATGTCACTGGAGCCATTTATCTGTTTACATTGCTTCAAAATTTTTCCTCACAGGACCTTAATTTGACTATAAAATACAATGTGATACAATTTAAACAATTCATTTTACAGACTTTTGATTTCTGTTTACTTGATGAAGCTCCGATCTCTTGTCAGATATGCAAAGTGTGTGTGAAATCCCTCGGAAACCTGTATCTTTTACTCTGATTTTATGCTCGGGCATTGATTGAGAGTTTGATTTGATCTCGGTCCCTCATGTACAGCCACATCTGCAGCTTGTACTGCTGTGTGAAGCAAGCGTCAGCTGTGTGAGCATATAAATGAAACCAGAGAAGAGTGAAAGCTAAACATTCTCCAAGATCAATATTCCAATATCTAACATCAGGGAACTCCAATAAGTACAACGCCAGGGACACTTCAATGGCAACATCAAGGCAGAGGGGTTTGCACACACACACACACACATATTTATACATACACACACATATACATACACACAAACGATTAGTGGGTTTCAGATAATGATCAGGCAAGCACCATAAAATCCATCCTACTTAGGAGAAAGGAATAATCCATTTGGGGACAGGTTTCAATACAGTCCATACTAACCATGTCATGGTGAAGCGCTCACCAAAAGCAATGGGGATAATTTGGGGCTTAGAAACATTGGCAATTTTTTTGAAGCAATGAAATGAGGTCATATTGCCGGAAGCAGAGATAAGAATTAGCAATCAATGCTCATCTAGGTGGTTAACATAATGGCCCTAAGACCAACAAATGTGACCATGTACCAGTGGTTAGAATCAGTTTCAAGCTAGCTGAAATGCAGGGATCACTGTGACCAGTTGCTTTCACCTCAGTGCTTGAGCTTTAACGCTAACAGACATGTAATAATTTAACTCTGGCTCGAGACATCCCAGCAGTGTTTGCAAATGTCACCCATGATGACTAAATTGAGTAAAAAGAGGTATGAAGCAGAGGGAAATGGTTACAATATGTCCATCTGTAATGCCTTATTGTTGTTCATCTTTCACCCACACTATTAAGTAGCTTCCATTACTCTTGAACATATTTGCTTGGACAAAAAGCAACGAGGCTGAACTAATGACCCTTATCCTAATCGCATCAGAGGAGAGCCAGAGGTGTATACACATATGGTTTTGCCTAATTATTTGTATTTGTGCAAAGCAGTGACCCCAATGACCAGTGGTCATCGAAGCAATGACCACCAATGGTCGATAACCAACCCCCCCAAACACCTAGCTAATCCTTCCTCCACCATCCCTTCTTCTTCCTCCTCCTCCCCACAGAGCCCATTCACAGCCCCAATCAATGTCGAATTATGGGTTATTTATTGAATAATCAAAATGGCATTATAGGTCCGGCTGGCTGACTAGCCTGCAGAGGCTGACAATTGGGAAATAGAAGGTGTTGGTAGGGAGGGGACTATTTATCAGCCTTGCTGCCATGCATGCGTTTGAAATTAGGGTAATCAGTTGGCATGTAAACAGTAGGCCTAGCAGCTGGCTGCCAGACAGCTAGGCTATTACTCACTCGCCACTTATCATGGCTGACGTCTGAGTGTGTGTGTGTGTGTGTGTGTGTGTGTGTGTGTGTGGGTGTTTGCAGATTTGCATATTTGGTTAGAGGTGACAGAGTATGTATTTAGGGACTGGTGTTAATGTTTGTGCATTTGAGCTTGTATATGTTATGTAAGTCAGTACTAGATCCCATGTTTCTCCATTAATTGTACTGGAGGATTGTTCTGTGCACTAAATTAAAATAAAATAATCTCAGATCCAGGTCCGTAAATTGAGCTCTCTCCATTGTCACTCTCAAGTTGTATCACAACTGAACTATCTCTATGACAACTGAGCCTGTTCCTTCTGTTGATGAAGACGACAAAGTGTAGTTGGAAACTCAAAAAATGTAGTTGAGTAGAGTTTAAGTTGTTTTTCTTTCTCTGGAACATAATTTTGCATATTTTAAAATGCCTATAAAATCCAGACGTTTCAGTTAAAATGGCATTAAATTCACTAAGACAAAACATATAAACTTGAGGGTTTTTTTGTTCAGAATTAATATTCACATTTAGTGAATATTAGTTTATAGTTAAGGATTCTGGGACATTGTGTACCAGCACAATTTCTAATATGTAGTTTAGAGTATTCTTAATGTGGACTGTTTTGAAAACTATGACATATAGTTTTGTGGATAGACTGGCATTATATCAGTCACCAGCGCTCTTGTCAATGGTGGCATGACCACAAAGAAAACAAGTATTCATAATCAATGCAGAAATCATAGGGGTTAAGATTTAAAACCCAGAGTCCCTAGGCCACTTGTAAACTAATCTGCCAGGGCAGCCTTTGTGTTAGAGGTCAACAGACATCATTACAGTGGGTGCGCAGAGGGCAGAGGAGGGGGCAAGGTTGCCTATGTATGTGTGCGTGTGTGTGTGTTTGTGTGAAGGGCAGATGAGAGGGCAGGGTTGGCTGCGCTGGGCAGATTGTCTTTCTCTCTGGAGCTTTGGCCTGTGAGGATTGGATGCATGCTGCTGGGCTGAGAGTAGAGGGCTTATTCTGACAAGGAGTGTGACACTCAGCAGACAAGATGTGATTTGTGTTTTAAACACCAAAACAACCAAATATTGGAAACTGCACTGAAAAATATCGTCACAGACAGTTAACAGATTGGTTTGTCAAGGAATTTTTGCAAAAGTTGGTAGATATCTTCATCAATTAAGATTTATTAGAGGTTATCAAGGGTCCACCAGAGGTGGATAATAAGGTCCCTTTATAAAAAAGTCTGGCCATTGGTCTGGCCTACATCTCCCACAGTGAAGCATGGCTATCATACTGTACAACTATATCAGTACATGTACAGACAAACAATCCAAATATGTTTGTATTCGTGCTGATTGAGGTCTAAACTATGTCTTCAGGGTCTGTCTCTATGTATTACATTAAGTGGCATATCAGAATGCTCCCCCCTAAGCAGCCCTATCAATCTAGCCCACTTATGGTCTCTATAAATTACCAACCAATCACTATGCCTCAGTTACGCTCTGGCTGGAGCCACAGTGCATGGAAGGTGTCAAGCAAGAAGGTGAGGAAGAAGGAAAGGAAAGGAAATAGAATAATAATGAAGAAGAAACTGTAAGAGAGAAATAAAAAGAACAAAGGGAGAGAGAGATTTTTTTACCCACCTACCTTTCAACATATCTGTCCATCTATTTGTCCCCCCCTCTTGCTTTTAAGATCTCTGTACTGTCGACACTTATTGCATGTCGCCATATTTTCATCCCTCAAAAAGCATTAGAAAAGCCAGTGTTGGGGTGGGGTAAGTGAATTAGGATTGGTTTTTGCCTCCCCTGGCCACAGAGGGAGGTAGGGTTACCCACAATAAGATCAGAATGAGACCAATTTTGCTTCCGTTGCCATTCAAAACAAACAATGGGCACCTAATAGCCCTACAGCATCTGTGGCCTCGCTCAGGCCAAAACACACATGATGGCCCTGGTCGATAGACGCCGACAGCTAGATGGACGAGTGGAGTCGCGCACAAGAACGCACACATGCATGAAGGCAGCTGCACATTTATGTAGGCAGACAGGCTTGCGTGATTTTCCCTGATAGCTGCGAGCTGCCTGGAACAGTAGTTAGAGGTTGCTGTAAAAGTGGCCTGAGTGCTTCTGAAGACACCGATCGTATCAGTGAAAAGAGAAGAATAGAGGCGAGGCTTATCAATTCAGAAAGGCTGATGGACAGGGTGAGCAAGACCGAGGGAAAGAGAGTTGTGATTGGTGGTCATGTCTAACCAACACACACTGTACATGATCTAATCTTGAAGCATTACATTGACAGACAGACTGTAATCACTGGTTACTATTTGAGAACTGAAAATGGATATATGGATGTTTTTGCATTTGGTTGCATCGGTGTTGTTCTCTTTATTTCTTTTCTTTTCTTTTGCTATGTAGCCACCATTGGACATGTGCAAAAACATTTAACAGAAAAAAAATACGTTTTCTTCAGCACCTAATACCAAGTGTAAATGATTTGCTTTTACTATTCTGTCCCATAAGGTGAAACTGCAATGTTTTTCTTTGTAAGACATAAGGTTTGTGTTTACCAGAAAAAAACAAGCAATATGGAGATGTGAGCTTGGAGTGTAGCACATTGTTCAAATAATTATAAACATACAGTATCTGTCTACCACACTCCAAAGCGATCCAATACTTGAAATCCTCTACTGTATTGACTCAGGAATGTGAAGGGTTAAAATAATAATTGTGATAATTATTTCATCATTTAATTCATTTCTCAAGTTAAAAAATGCCAAACAGTTGTTGGCTTCAGCCTCTCCCACACCCCAAAGTGATCAATTTCTTTCTCTTAAATCTCCTATTGTTCACAACCCAGGGAGGTTGTTGAAACCTTAATTGGTGTTGCACTTGAAAATGTATGGTTAACTCAAGAAAATGCGGGTAATAATTTGTGATAATAAGGAAAATATCTTACCCGGCCATCCACTCTTCTAGTGCACCCTCTGGGTCTTACTGTAAGTAAGGCTGCTCTATGTACAGCAGCCTGACCTCATACTGCCCTCAGCTAATGACATTAGGACAGACACATGGGTGTTGGAACAGGGTCACTCACAGTGCACCTATACGCACACGTAGACTTGCACACACACTAAATGACCTATGAACATTCATACACACTCACAGAGCATCCTGACTCCCATGGGCAAGCTGTTAAAGAAGCTTCCCTCTCTGGTCGCCTCTCATTACAGCCCATTAGTCAGGTGTATTTGAGAGTGTGTGGGGTCACTCTTCTCTGGCTAACAAGTGGGGCAACAGAGTTTGCAAGTGGGAGGCTGAGGGAGGAAGGTGCATTGCTTACACCTGCCAACACACATATACACCCTGGGGGTATTGATTGAAACCACTGTTTCACCTTTGCCTCTGTAACCTCCCCAACAATGTGTTTATTTACTTGATCACTGCAGACAAACCCATTTGACACACTATGCCCATCACACATACACGACCATCGAGGGTGTTAGCAAGGCATACGAGGAGGCCCATATAATATTGGTTTAGATAACCTTCAGAACACATGGTAGGCTGGGAGCAATTCTTTGGCCCTCTTTAAGTCATGCAACCTCATTTCAGGCTGAAAACAGGAATTTCCGGCAAGGTGAAGGTGAAGGTGAATTTCTGGTGAAGAAATTTTGTTAATCATATTCTAAATGGTAATAATCTGTGACACTGTCATATAAATTAATGTCACCTCATCAAGATCCCATCAGCGCTTTAATGAGGACCTATCTTATCCTCTGGCCCATTAAAAGACTTTTGATATCCCTTATTTAGAACAACTAAAGAACTTAAATCTCATCTTTATAGAACTAAACAAACCTATTTGTAGTGGACTACAAGTGTCTCTAAAGTGTCCTCCATGTGTAGTTTATCAGTAGAGTGAACCTGACATTCAATACATCCTCTCACCTCTTCATTTTTTTCATGTTTCCTGCCCTTCCCCCCTTTCTCTCTTACTTTTGACTCTGATAACATTACAACACAATGTGGAAAGGTCTTAAGATACGCAACATAGACTTTTATGAGTCTACCAACCCTTTGATGAACTTTCCCTAAATCGATGTGCAAGAAAGGCAATGCATAATCCTGTTACAATAGTGAGATATAGCATAGTTCGGACCCTGATGTAGTATTGTCAACATTTTTCATCAACTGATTATAAGCCCTTGCAACATTTTCTTGACAACTTGAAGAAATACTGATTTTGGTAATTTACCCATAATACAGCTCATTCTGCTAATGACTTTATAGAATCAATGGCACTATATACAACACTGACACCAACAAGGTAGCAAAGTATAAACTGGGGAAGAACACCACAGAACCTTGTCTATAAAAGGTTTATAAAAATTACTATTCATTGATTAATAAATTTTAGCTAGCTTGACTTGGTAAGATATTGTACTGAAAGGACTAACCCATGTACGTCAAATTAGCTGTGTCTTTAAATGTAGTCCATCTAGAAATGCATGTTGAATTTCTGTCCATCAAGTTGTAGACTGGACTTTTTAGTACAGGCTGTTGTCGTGTTGCCAATAATAATCATAAGAATGTCAGCTGGTGATTGACTGAATGACAAATGAGAAGAATTTGTAATTTTCTGTGCATGCATGTATATTTTTTCTGTACAAATGGTATGAAAGTAGGTGTATGTTTGAATCATCAGTTGGCTAGTAGCCAGGCAGGTCATCCATAGTGATTAGTAGTAAAATTTTAATGGGGGATCCATACATATGTCTAGCTGTCAGTTTTACGAGAGCGTTTATACAGGCAAGTCTCACCATGCCAGCTTTGGCTACAGACAGCCAGGACACACACACACACAAACACACATGCACACGCACACACACACACACACACACACACTGTCTCTTTCTGTCACAGTTTCTTTTAGCGGTGCCACAGGGACCAGTACTGTCACAGTGCTGTCAGTGCTGGGTGCTCAGGGCCCTAAATGAAGGCATCAAGCGTTCTCATCCCCCGCTGTAATAAAACCCAGTCAACAAGCCCCCGCCGCAGGCAACACATAATGGGCTTTTTATTTTCGTTTGGTTTCCCCAGCCTACAGAATTAAAGCCTAGTTTGGTGACGGGAGGACAAGGTGGCTTCAAGGTCACTGGGAGAGCTGGAAGGTGAGAAGGACATCTGACACACAGCTGATATTTGAGGACAAAAACCTACAGGAAAAAACACCAAACAGGGATACAGAAGCCTTCTTAGGTGTGTACTCTAAATACTCAGAATTGTAAGTAGAATGAGTGGATTTGCAGGTGTCCTCAGGAGTAAGTTATTTTAAGTGACATAAAGGCAAACTGCAGTCTCCTTTAAAAAAAATCCACAAATGCAAACAAGCAGTGAATATAGTGCATAGCAATCATTTAAACTGAATTTCAGGTAAGAAGCTAAAATGAAGCTGTAACTTAGCAGCTACTCTAATTACTAGGACAGTTTAACAAAACCCAACGATTCCACTGTGACCCCTGTGATCTCATTTAGCCTACCTGCTCCATTTACAGAGGAACAAGAAGCAAACAATCGTTTCTGAAAAGGTCAGGGGTCAGTCCATGTTGCTGTGTCAGAGCAGAGTAACTGGTGGTGGGTGTCAAAGGTATGTCATGTGTGTGAGAACAAGATACTCCATGTGGTGGTATTCAGTAATGAGAGGGAAAAAACAACAGAGGAACAGACAGCAAACAGCGACAGGTGTCTTGTTAGGTTAGAATCAGTAGAACATACACACACACACACACACACACAGAGTTATACATCTGCAAGTGACCATCTGGTAATGTTTAGAAGAAATATTTGAATGTTTTGTCTTTTGTAACTGACACGATTATCCAGCATGATTGAATTCCAAATGCCAAATTTCCAAATTATTAGCCATCAATTAGATAAACTGTTTAAATTCCACCAGCAGAGGAAGGAGTAGATACCAGTGACATGTTGAGACCAAAAAGTTATTTTAATTAAGTTTATCAGTAGTACCATGGGATGTTTATTTCTTACCATGTCCACATTTAATGTTTAACCAGGTCTAATGAAGATATACTGTAATGACTGTTGCTTTTATTATGCAGGGGGTAAACCAGACTATGTCTGGCTACTCCTGCTGTTCTTTTAGTTTTATTGATGGAGTCATAGTTGAATAATCACTTTCTAAATGACTTGATGTCACAGGTTTTTTATATGTTTTCCCTCAGATATTAGATCATCAGAAAAAAAAAGTGATAAAACATCACAAAAATTAATTATTATTTGTTTTCCGGGCAATACATTTCAGTCTATCTGCTTCACTAAAGACACAGTAAATATATTATATGGCCAAGAGTTCAAATGACTTTTGTGGGTGACCACTTTTGTAGCACATTGTGTGGCCTAACTAATGCCCTGTTCAGATCATTTGTATACTTTGGTCTGGGTTGTTTTTTATAGTTTGGGCTAAGCCATGTTGTACCATTTCAGGGAAAACTTGCTTCCAACTTTGTGGCAATGGAAGGTACGTCACTGTTTCAACATGAACCAGTGATGCACAAAGTTATAGTCCCTCCACATCGAAATATTTTTTCCTAGTTTGGTATGGAATAACTGGACTGACCTCAAGAGAACTTTAACTCCATCCAACACCTTTAGGATGCATTAGACCAGTGACTGCAAGCCAGGCTTTATCACCCAACATTAGTGAGAAAATGGGGGAAAATTCCTGCGTTCAGGATCCAAAATGTTGTGGAAAGTTTTTTCAGAAGAGTAGAAGCTGTTTTTGCAGCACATCCATGGTTATGGAATAAGACAACCAACAACCATATATTGGTATGTGGGTATGGGTATATTTTTTCAAGTGGAGAGGGGCGGGACTGTGTAAGTTGCCAATTATAGCATGCAATGACAAAAGTGGATGGACATGCCAGGTTTTGTCTGACAAATAGATTTGGAAGAGTTATGCCATTATGGAAGTGGATAACCATCGCTGAAGTACTTAGTGAATGTCTCCTGATAACGCCACCTATACTTCCTTTTAGGTGATACTTTACTTAATTGACTGTGAAACCTTTATCACTATCAAGACAGAGAGAGAAGAGGGATGTATAAATGAAAAAAGACAGATGGAGAGAAAGTGATGGTGGTACAGGATGAAGGAGAGGACAGGAGAGAGACTTAAGAGAAGAGGTGAGAAAAGAAAAGGTGGAGAAAGGGGAAGACGACAGATGAGGTGAATGAGTGTCCCTCAACAGATGGAGTGGTCATATAGGCAGGTACCCTCCAAATGAACCTCCACCCCTCCCCTCGTATTAACCCCCATCCCCTCCACCCCCAGTATACTGAACCCCACCACTCTGTCATGCTATTACCTCCCTGTCTCTTTCATTATCTGCCGTGAACTCTGGGTAACCTCGTTGCGGCCATTCTTTATGTCACGGCCCGCAACGCAAGCTGTGATTTAGGCCCATCTAGTCCACCTAATTTGATTTCATCATCACGGGGTGCAGCGAGAAATAGGGGGGAAGAGGGTTATGTTGTGAGAGAGGAGTGAAGGGAGAAGGAGAAGAAGGTGGAGGTGATGGTGGTGGAGGGTTTGAATGGAAAGAGGTAAGGGGATCTCAGGAGGGGGTCATGTCGGTAAGCGCTAGCCAAATGACTTGAAGAGGCTAATAAAGTAATCAAGGCCTTCGTTACATGGCTATAATATTTGCCCTAAAACACTGATAACTATTGCTGGGCCCAATCATTAGCCAACATTAATAGCTTTTTCCTCCTCTCCTCTTCTCTCCGCTCAGCCTCTGTATTTCTGTCTCTGTCTTCCTTATATCTTACATGTTACTGTCACATTTCTCTCATATTTACTCAAAACTTGAGCCTTATTTGCACCCTCTAAATAGCAACAATACTACTCAAAAGATAGAGATATACGTTGTTATACCACTATACTTAATGCACCATATAATATTATATGCCTGTCCTCCAAAGACGAACAGTAGCATCAGTCTTTTCTGCAAGTAACAAAACCCTCTAGTGGCCATGGAAGTTATGACATTAGCAGAGGAGGAGGTCAGGTGGCGCTAGTGTAGAGAGGCATTAAAAGGTGGTTGGGGTGGATGGATGGGACAAAAAAACGTCAAATTTAAGACGAGAGGCTGCTGTTCATTCTTGTGTGAATCTTCGAGTCAGCACTGGTTTCTTAAAACCATGACCTCAACTATTTCCTAACCTGAACCAAGTGCTTTGATTGTACACGCAGCAACAAAGGTCCCTGTCCTTAAAGGGGTCATTTTTAAAACCTTAATTAATGTAGCAAGTTTTTAACACAAACCATGACTTCTTGCTAAACAGCAAAGTTGTTTTTTGGGCCTAACCCTAACCAAACTTAAGAGTTAAAAGTATCACAAAAATAATTTATTTTTCTAGGGTTTTAGGAGACTGGCAACTGTCCAGGGTGTACCCCTGCCTTTCACTCAAAGAGAGCTGGGATAGGCTCCAGCAGATCAGGTATAAGCGGTTATGGATATTGGATGGATGCATGGATGGATGGATGGATAGATGGGTTTTAGGAGTCACAGACAAATCATTCCATCCCGCTCAAAAAACCATCTGAGAAAACTCTTGTGTCTCATTGTATAGGAATGGGTCTACAGACAACATTTGATCCTTTTATCAGTTAATTTGGATGATTTCTCAGGTATTACTGCACACAATATAGAACCAAACCTTGTATGTAATAAAGGTTTGGGTGGGTGTTTGGGCACATACTGTAAAACCTGACATGGGAGGATATTTGTGTTTTCTACTGACAATCAGCACTGGTTTCTTCCAAACCTACCCTAATCCTATGGCTGTGTTTGTTTTTTTACTGATCTTAACCAAATAGTTTTTCTGTATCTAATCTAAGCAAACCTTAACCACAGAAGTGGCACATCACAAAAAATCAGACTTTTGGTAACTGACATTTGTTATATTGTTTTAAAAGACATGGACAAAGAATTAAAGAGAAGAGAATTAAAGCTTGACACTCCCCAGTTGCTGATAGTATGTATAGTGCTACCAATGACACACACAGACACACACACATGCACACACACATGCCAATAATTTCAGACACACATTCAGTCAGACAGATGTGAACACACTATTTCACACACAGACACAGACACTGTTATTGTGTGGTAATCATCAGCCATTAGGATACATAGTGAAAGACAACAAAGCAAAGTGTCTTCATAGCCAAACCGACTATTATCTTTCACTCAATACACCATAGAGGAAAGGAGGAAATTTAGAGAGTCGACAGTGTTTAGGCCATAGATGTAGTTAACTTCCAGTTAAGCTTCAGATGAAATTACGTTATGTCTTTGTTAGCCTGTTATTGTGAGGAGGCGGGAGGAGACAGGCTTTCAAAGAGAAAATCTAGACAGAGACACAGAAATGATACTCTTCTTCCTCCTTGTTTTTTTCTGCAGAATGATTTAGGCTGCCAGCAAGTGAGTCACAAACACAAACTGCCAGCTTGTGTTGTGAACTGCAGTCCAAGTGCAATGAGGCATCTAATTCAACTTAACAGGATATTCTGTAAACCAACAAACTTTTGCAAGATATGGTTAAAAATAAATATATAGATTAAATACAAGATGCTGATGGAATACAAATCTACAGTATATGTAATGACATCATTATTTCGCATTGAAAAGAGGAACCATCTATCAAAGTCAGAGCTGAGGAGAACGCCTCTTCACTCTTCAATATAACTCTTTGGCGGGAGCTACATGGTAATGCATAACGATTGCTTGAATGTGATTATGTTCCAGTGGGGGAAAAATGCCCATCTATTTTCAGCATGTTTGAGAGTGTTTGAGTGTGTGTAACAAAGTCAACCCAGACACTTGTAGAAACCACTCCTGTTCCAGAAAGGGTATTTTATGCTCTGCATAAGCACATGTGCACAGACACACACACACACACACACACACTTGCATAACTGTCTTGGTGAGGACACTTAAAGACATAATACTTTCCCTAGACTCTAACCCTAACCATCACAACTAAATGCCTCGCCAAGTCTTAACCCTCAAACAGGATTCTGAAAAAAGTGAGGACCAGGAAAATGTCCTCACTTTGTCAAAATGTCCTCACTTTGTCAAAATGTCCTCACTTTGATAGAAATATGCCAAAAATGGTACTCACCAAGATAGCTATACGAGTACACACACACAAACACACACACGCACACAATGATGGTTATAAAGGCTATTTGCCAATCAGTTGATCTGCTGGGAACTGTGATTATTCATTTGTATTAATGCATATGCATTTATGTCCTTGGTGTGTAGATTTGTGTATGCAAGTATGTATATATGCGAAAATATGTTCATGTATTTTATACATCTGTACTTGTACCACAGAAGTAAAAAAAATATATGCTAGTCACAGACATCAACGATGTGAGTTCTGTTAATTCACATGCTTGCCAAAAGCTAGATGAGAAATTTCAAGCCAGTTTCATGTCTGTGCAAGCAGTACAGACATAAAGCAGGAGCTAGTAAGCTCAGCTTAGCATAAAGACCAGGAGAATGATGAAACAGCTACCCTGCCTCTGACTAAAGTTCAAAAGTTTAGTTTGTGTGATTTGTGCTAGTGTATGAAGTATAAGAATAAAAATATTTATAAAAATGATTTGTAGTTGCCTGTACCCACCACAGTTGCTGGTTGGCCTATTCCTGGACTTTGGGAAGAGGTGGAGAAGCGCTTTCCATCTGATTTAAGTCTTTATGCTAAGCTAAGCTAACCATCTGCTGGCTCCAGCTGCCGAACACGAGCTCATGTGCTATGACCTCCAAATGAAGGATTTAGGGAAAGGGCTGCTTGCATTCCTCTGTGTTTCTCATTCACACACACTTAGTTCCTGCATGTATACTGGTATCATTATGTTGTTCCATGCAAAGAACATATGTTCAATTTGGTGAATGCCAAGATGCCACTGATTCAATGGTGAGGTCACTGCATGACTCACTGTGTAGTGTAAAGGGCACATTATGTATGATAGGTGCAATGCACATTACACTGCTGTATGTATTGACTGTGTGATCCATTTTTTAAGAAGGGGTTATATGGGAAATAGGTATTAATTTAGAAGGTGCCTGAGTCATTTTGGCACGCTTCATACTGAAAGTATTCCAAATAATAGCAGGGATAAAGTGTTTGGTTGATTTTAGGACAAATAAAAGACAAAAATGAGACTTACCTGAGAGGGGAAACCAAAAAGCAGAGAGAACAAGGCCCATGGAAAAAACCGAAAGAGAAAAAATACAATATTAGGAACATTACTAAGCAACATATGGCCTGTATTTCCACATTCAGCCTCTCTGAAACCATGTAATGATCTTTATATGAAAAAGGACTTATTTCACAGCACCACAAGATGACTGTAAATCCAAAGTCACATTATTCTCCACCACAGTAATTATGTGAATAGCATGCATGTCAACAGTTATATATGTGTCTAAGTGTGTGTGTGTGTGTGTGTGTGTGTGGGGGGGGAATATGGGTTTTTCTTTGTTGCCACCCAGCAACACAGAAAAACCTTGTTAAATTCAAGCCGGGAACAGACGTACTCTCCATGCAACCACAGCCTCCCTCCTTCCTCCGAGTCTCCCTCCTCTACCTCCATCCCCTCCTCCCCCTCCTCTCTCCTTACTGTGGTGTAAACACAGATTGTTAGGTTAGGGGTTAAAAGTGTTGTGCTTAGATTCTCTCAGCACTAATCTGATTTCTCTTCTCTTTGCGCGTCTATATTTATTTGGTTTTGTCAACACTCACGTCTCCCTCTCTCTCTCTCTTTCTCTCTCTCTCCTCTGCCAGTGTATTGATCGTTGCTAATGGATTGGCTCTGATTCCGGAGACGTCTAACATGCTTTCCTATCCTCTTATTTTCACCCGGGGAAATCAATGAGGAAAGGCCTGCAAATTTAGACAGGATCAGGTTTTAAGGAATCTACAGTGAGACACAGCCCACTAGAGTGTAAAGACAGAGTGTGTGTGTGTTTGTGTGTGTGCATGTGAGTAGGTAGGCTGATACTAAGGAGCAGTTATCTGACTTTATGTTAAAGACACAAGTGTTTGCTGTGGATTTGTGGATGAATGTTAGTTCAATAAGAAACGTGATAAATGACATGGGCCCTTTGGGCCCAAAAAGTCTGAGCATCTGGAAAATTTTTATGATTTATAACCCGGAAGGTGGCAGAATTTTGGAAACGTGAGCAACTTTGACAGGAAGAATTTGGGTGCCTCTCCTTAATAAAGCCAGGCCCAAACACCACAGTCTAATTTGAATTCTCCAGGAGGACAATGAGCTGATGGCTGTGGTCAGACTCGGTTCCCTTCCAGACTACCGCAGGGCCAATCCAAAGGCCACACCTCCTAATTTGCATACAGATTGAAAAAGACAATGCTGTTTGGAAATGTAAAATAGAAACCTGCCATTTGAAAAATTGAGTATATTGAGTATATCTCATCTAGCCTAGGAACTTTTTGGGGCCATCCAAATGATAGGAAGAGTGGCATCATTGCTAAATCTTCTATCGCTGTGATCTGACTCCAGATAAATGGCAGAAATAATAGATTTGTAAAATTACTTGTGGGTTGATTATCCTAAGTAATACAACAATAAGTTATTTTGATTTAAAATTTTCCATTTTATTTAAATTTGGGGTAAAAAGGAAAGTACATTTACTACTGTTTTTGAGTACTTCAGTTCAGTTCAGTTACTTCTCAAATTTGATACAAAAAACATAGTGAACTTTTAAATGCGAACCATTTATATACATATATTCAGTAGTTAAAATCAGCTCCTCCATGACTCACCACAAATTAAAATGCTTAGATGTTAATGAATCAATAATTTACCACTTTAAGGAAGGCACTTCTGCATGATGACCACACTCAACTTTCAATATTTTGACAACATTTGTTGCTTTTACTTAAGTAAAGCATCTGAGTACGTCTGCCGTCACGCTCCATCACAGTCAAGACAAAAAGGCAAATCATTTTGGTTATTTTAACCACCAGATAACCACATATTCTGGGGATGCATTGACCACAGGGCCCACATGTCTTTACTCTGAAACTATGATTAGCAGTTTAACATGAATCAATGAATAAATCATCACACTGATACAGCACACAATATGTTTCTCTCTCATTATACTTTTTACTCTCTCTTATCTCGTTTCTTGGCACATGTGAAAACAAAATGGCTAACTGGATGTGATTTTATATACTTATTTGACCTCTACTCATTGGGGCTAAATTTGCTTTTGTGTCTACACTAATAAATATGCACACATAGGGAGGGATGAACATGAACAGAGACAGAGGTCCCCACTGCTGTTCAAACGGATGGAGCTGTGTTAAATCTGAGAAGGCAATCAATGACCAATAAGTGTGACTGTGTGAGTGTGTGTGTGTGTGTGTGTGTTTGTGTGACATGCAGGGGGCAGAAGGGCCCAGCAGGTTTGAAACTCTATCCTGGGGCCAGATCATTTATAAATGGGAGGATATTGATGGTTTCAGTGTGTGTGTGTGTATGCATGTATATGTGTGTGTGCATGTGCAGGGGAAAAACTGTGCCTGTGTGTGTGTAGGTGGGAAGACATCAATGTGCTCTCTGGCTCTTCACACAGCAGAGCAAATTGGAGAAGTTGTCAGGAGTCACAACATGAGGGGCCAGCCAGGGGACGAAGAGGGCTGCAAAGCAGGATGGAAGGCCTGAGCCATGATGGGACAAAGATGTGAATGGGGAAGAAAGGGTTTTGTGTATAATTCAATTTTGTTTATAGTGTTATGTTTAAAAATTCTGATTACCTTTACATATGTGAAAAACAATTGGAAATAAATGGAGCTAACCCCATTTAAGCAGAAAAGATGTGATCATATAGAGTGGAAAAGACAGTATAGTAAACATAAATTTTTCAGCAACACCAGTTTCGTATAGGTGGCAACACTGTAGTGGACTTCAGCTTGTTGCTAACCATATCTTAGAACTCACCTCCATTGGTTTTGAGGAACTATGTACTTATTTAATTATTTATTAGTTATTTATATAATAATGTCATTATTTATTTATAATTATTTAATATAAGGACAGCAGTGATGCACACACTGTGTTTTGGTGGATGTAGAGGTTGGATAAAAGGAGAGAATGAAGGATGGAAGGGGTGTTTCTCTGCCCATTCCCTTGGATCCCCTTTACCCTCTACACTTTCACTCTCCCACACACAGCAACAGAGTGGCTGCTGCTTTGTCCCCTTACACAAACATTCCCACAGAAAAGGGGCAGAAAACCATTTACCCCCTTTTACTTACAACACCCCCCCCCCCCCCCCTTGCTGCCTCAGAGGTTGTACTGAGGCAGAAAAGGGTACTCCGCCTCACTTTCTCCCTCTTTGCCTCCTCCCTGTTTTTTCCTTCCCCAATTTCACACACACACACACACACACACACACACACACATGCACGCACACAGATACGACCATACACGCACATGCAAACTGAACCCACCCGGTCAACAGCTGTACATGAGGTGACAAATTGGGGCCTTTGTCTGTTTAAAGGGGGGTGGGGGAACCCCTACTTTGCACACACACACACATTGGGCCGTCCACCTCTATTGTAGGCAAGTTCCATTGCACAGCAGACAATGCACATTGCCCATGATGTTTAAGGGGAGAAATATGGTGCTGCCTTTGTGGGAGGTAGAGAGCTTCAGTTCATTGAGGGAGTGATATAGAGACAGAGATTAACAGGCAGAAAGAGAGAGAAAGTGCATAAGACAGAGAAAAAGCAATACGATGAGAGGAGGCAGAGATGGAACAGTTATTCATGTGGACCAGATGGAGACATAGTATAGAGTAAATAGAACACTGATGAAATATAGCACAGAAAGTGGCTTGGAAAAAAAAAAAAAAACGTCATGAAAAAATAAAAATAAAAAGTAACTTAAATTAAATTTCACTATTGTCATAATTACCTTGAACTAAGCATTCTGTGAACATACACAACTGCTGGTATCCACACAGTCATATAAGTAAGTAAAGGCGACGTGGGAAAGTGGTTACAATGTTGGTCGAGACAGGAATTTGAACTGTTTTCTGTTTTTGTGGCAGGTTTGGTTTTACAAATGAGTCTCGACAAACGTCGTAAAAACGCCCAGAATAGCCCCAGCGTCTCGCTGCACTGATTATTACACCACTGGCTCTTCAGCAAAACATGCATACACGATAAAAAGACAACTACAGCTAATCCCATTGAAATTGTTGGTACTTTAACAGTTTTTGTTAAATTTACTAATGCTACTGCTATGACTACTACCGAGTGTGTCTTTATAAGGTTTTCATTGTAAAAGTCCACATAAGCCTGGAAGGAAAATAAGTTACATTGAATACAAATTGTAACATTTTGGGAGCTAACTCACTTTCTTGTTAAGAACTAAATAAGAAAAAAGAAGACCTTTCAGATCCTGTAAAATGGGGCTGGTGACAGTCCTTACAACCCCTGTTACCCAACACACACACACACACACACACACACACACACATAGCCAGTGGTGGAAGGCTGACCCTCAGGGTGAAAGAGCTAAGCATTTGACAGACTCCACCTCTTAACTTGTTAACTTGCTAATTAGACCTCACAGTCACTTCATGGGACTGGACAATAGACTGCTGGCTGAGCAATGAGCATGCTGGGACACACATACACACACATATACACACACCCTAAAAGCTAACAACCCCCCATACGCACTCTACCGATGTGACCACCTGCCCCTTCATGCTCTCCAAAGGACAGTGTGTGTGTTTGTCTTTGTGTGTATGTGCATGTGTGTGTATGTATGTGGAGGTAGGGTTGGGGAATTGGGGTCTGGTTGTTGTGGGTGGGGTCTTGTTGCCAGGGGAACAACGGGTAAGCAGCAGGACTTATATATAGGATGAAGGATGTTGTTCCCCCTCTCTTTAGTCTTTATATCTTGCGCGCTCTGTCTCCATTATACGCACACACAACTAAAGCCACCAGAAAAGAAATAGGGGCAGGGATAATGCGTGTGTGAATGTGTGTATGTGTGTGTGTGGTGTTTGCCCAGTGGTCTCCAGATCGGGGCTAAACGGGGTTAAACATCTATCCATGTTAGAGTCCCGTTCTCTGAGTTCTGTCATTAGCCCACAGCTTAGAGCTCTATTACTGACACAGCTGCTGCTGCTTGCTGGGTAAACACACGCTCACACACACATGCACTCGGTGGTATAGCAAGCTGCCCACAGGGATCGTGTGTACTGTCTGTTTGTGGAACAAGGTTGCCAAATATCACACAGCTAGAACAATGAATGTCCAACTGGCATCCATTTGCTGTTTTTGTTAATGTGTGTATGGGTATGTGTGTGTGAATGACTGCATATGCACAATGAAAAGAATTAATCAACCCAAGATAAAATTCTCAGACACTTTATGTGCACTGACTTGAATGTATAACAAATTAATCACTGACAGTTTTGATCATTTTTCAGCCAAAAATGACAGTCTCTGGTCCAGTCATTCAAATGTGAATGTTGTCTGCTTTTTATTGTTTTGCACTGAATATATTTGGGGTTTGAAATGTTAGTAGGACAAACCCTTTCAATTTCAATATGTCATTATGGATAGATAAGATTTTGTGTCATTATCTGATATTCTATATGGTAACTAATTAATTGAATGATAAAAAAAAATAACTTGTCAGCAAATAGCTAGCTGCTTATCAGTATTGAAAAATAACTGTTAGGTGTGACTAAATTCAATATTTATTAAATCCCAATAATTATTTTCAGTTACGTAAACTAAGATAGAAGAAGGAGAAGGAACAGAAAAATGAAAAACAATAAAATACATAAATACAAAACCAAATGTACATGAGAAAGTTTCTACTAGAAAAAACCAATACTTATTACCAATAAGGCAATGCCTGCGACTCCCTGATGGTATCAAATAAGATGGGTCCTTATTATTAGATAATCATGAAGCATATTAAGATAAAAATTATAAAAAACCCACCCATTCCTGTACAACAGGTTTAATGTCAAGTGCAAGTGTTTTCACCTTCTACAATGTCTTTGTAACCATGCCATGGTTAAGGTGATGGAATGAAATATGTGGTTGAGTTAATCCAGTTAAGGACTCTGCATTTAGTTAACACAAAAAGTGAACATTATTTAGGCTATAGGTTTGTGATGGAAAGGTCTGACCGGTATTTCCTGCCCTTAAAACAAGAAATGACTCCTTACATTGGGACTGAAAGTTGGCACCACATGTAAATCAGTCGATGTGGACTTGTCCAATATTGATAAATATGCAAGAGTGTGCATGTCTAGAGTGGTCCTGTTGCGAAATTTTTTTTTACTATCTTTAATATTTTGTGGTATGTTTCCATTTAACGACAAATAATGAACCACTCCAGGAAGTAAACGGGGCCCTAACAACAAATCTTTGTACGAGGGGCCCTAAAAGATTAATCTACTTATGGTATAGAGAGTGTAGAAGCATAAGCAAGAAAATAGTGATGGGTAACATTAAGAGTTCAGAACATCACACCATTTGTGAAGCTATGCACCTTCACCTTCCTGTCTGGAGCAACCTGCAGACATTTACTGGAAAAATTGAAACAAAAACACATGAGAAAAACAATTAAAAAAAGGCAACAAGCTGTCCTGTAGAGTCGGCCTCACATAAGGTGTTTGTAAGTCCCTTTAGCCTCGTGGCATCTGGGAGCGCTGTGGGAAGTGTGTGTGTTAAATAAATGACTGGGGAGTTTAGCCCATGTGCTAACCATGTTAAAATAACACAAGCAGCACTGGCCCCACTGGGCAGCGCTCAAGCCTAACACAGAGCTCGTCTGCTGGGTCGCCTCCCCCGAGTGAAGCCCAGGCTCCACCCGGGGCCTTGTATATTTTTCCCTGGCTGCCTCTTTATTTTCCCTCGGCTGAAACCAGTTAGATCAAAGAGTGCCATAACCTTACGTCCTTCCATGTCCTCAGCCAGACCCACCCTGCCTGCTTTTTTTTTTAGAACCACCAAGATAGAAAGAAGAAGAATGGATGCTTGGGAAGGTGTAAATAGTTCATCTACACTTCTGAAGCAACCAGCTGTACCCCTGAAGGCTTTGAGTTTTAATGCCGCAGGGGAAAGGAGGAAGAAAATGGAAAAAGGAGAGGACAAGGGATTGGAATACGGAAGGACAGGTTGGGCTTGCCATTATTTCCAGAATCTCAGTTGTGAAACCACGGGAACGAAAACTGATAATCATCCAAAGGCTACATTCTTTGTGGGACTTCAGTGTTTGCTAAAGGGCTTGGCTGTACTGTATTTTACCTCACATTTTAGGTTCCATTATTAAAGTACAATTTGCACAGAAATATCAGACCTGAGCAGACAAAGGTGTCTTAAATGATACGATGCATTTGTTTGTGTATGCACATATGAGTGTCATCATTTATACTGCCCCTGAGCTCTCATTACAGAGAGCAGCCATTTTCAACGTCTAGGTTCCTTCACCAAAGCTTCAAACCCACCAACAGTTTTGCCTGCTTCTTACACACTCTCTTTAGCATGTGTGTGTGAGTCTGTGTGTGTGTGGCTGCCAAGCTAACGAGGCACTAGGTATTGTTACAGGGACTCACTCCAACCGCACCATGAGCAAGCCATTACACCAATAAGCCTGCATCATTTCCAAAGAATCCAATTAAATTTTGGTCTTACAGCACTGCACTCCAAAAGCACAGATTTTCTAGATCGAGAATGTGCAAACACACACAGACACACGGGCGTGCACACACGACACACACGTCTCAGGCATGATGCAATCATCTTTCCTTTTTTTCCACTCTTAGCTTTTGTTTTGTGTTGTGTGTGTGTGTTTCAACAAGGTCAGAATAAATTACCCATCCACAAGTCTATGTACATGATATTGCTGTATTCGTGCTGAAGAACCTGTGTGACCCAGTCTCTCTTTCTGCATCTGCTGGTCTGTGTTGATCATCCTCTCTTTGTCTCTTCAGAAGTACTCGATAGCTTGTTTTTCTTTTTCACCTTCTTCCTTCGAGCAGCTTGTCTCTGTCTCCCCTTTTCTTTCCCTCCCTTCTTTCCTCTCCACCGATTCTGGCTGGCATCTGTTAAGCTGCTAAAGACAAAGCGTGTATGCATGCATGTGTGTGTGTGCGTGTGTAAGGGTGTGTGTATGTATGTGTTGGTCTTGCTGGGTTGGATTTGAACAAGCCCATGCCTGTTCTGCCCCGGTGGCCTATGAAATGAGAAAGGCAGCCACTGTGCTGCAGACCTCCACTGATAAATCTACCAGGGTTACCCCTCCACGTGTGCATCTGCATGAGTGTTTATGTATGTGTGTGTTAAATGCATGTGTTTGCATATGTGTAAGCGTGCATGCATGTAATATGTGCATGTGTATGTGCGAGTAGTGATCATCTGTGTTTGTGTCTTCAGCTCCGTGACGCCAGAATAGAGATTTGGAGAGATTTGATTTCACATACACCGAAAGCCAATATGTGTGCATATGTGTGAATATGTGTGTATATGTGCGCATGCACTATGTGTCGTAATCTCCATCATCGCTTTAAATGTGTGACATTAAAACAGTACCGAGTCGATTCTGCTTCAGACATTCTTTTTTTCCTTCTGATGTTTGTTTCATTTTTATCCATGCACACATATTCGTCTCGGGAGAATTAGAGGTCATGTTACCAATCCATGGAGCACTAAAGACAGAGTAGAGAGAGGTAGAATGAGATAGAGTGAGACAGAGAGAGAGAGAGAGAGAGTGAGGAGTATGCTGAAAGCACTCAAAGCCTGGGGTTACCTTGCTTATGACAGAGAGGTCAGATATTGAAGAGGTAAAGTCAATACCACACACCATTTAGCAGCCATATTCATCTGAAGACAGTTTCCACCAAAGGGGTGGAAGAAGGAATGAAAGTTTTAAAGTTTATATAATATAAGGTAGAAGGGTTAAAACATTAGAAATGTATTGTAATGTATATATTTGCCAACCTAAACAACTGCCAAAATGTATATGTGGATTTCTGTGGCCACAGAAAACATAAATTGTTGCAGGGTATTACACCGTACAAAGTGAAGGTAGCATTGAATTCTATAAGGTTTTGTTAGATTTTAGGGTTTACAATGTACAGTTTTAAGTTTTTAGGTAAAGGATTTCATCCAGAACATATACTTTACATGCACCCTTTTAGCAAACATGAATGAGAAGCCCTCAAATTGCATGTCTAATATTTTATGGCTCCTATGCAGTGCATGTAATATGATTCAAGGTTCTTGAGCAGTTCTTAGTGAGAGTGTTTAACCACCTGCAGATTTCCAGGTCAGGAATGGGCTTTGGATCTGAGTAGGTATATCATTTTAAAGTGTAGAATCTGTTTGTTTCTGACAAGTTCCAGGATTTTTTACTGTTGGGTATTATGTGCCAGTGATTAATACATGTATTAGAAATATCGAAATGCCCAGTACAGTCAGCAAAGCCAGTACGACCAAAGCAGTGTTTTCTGTTTTCACTTGTCTAATTCAGTCTCTTCTCAGGGCTTTTACATTTTCATTGACATCTTCCTCATTCTCCTGTTCATTTAGTTTCATCTGCTAGAGCAGAAACATTTACAGTACACCATCTTTCTTCTAAATTTGTGGAGTTCTTGTGATCTAGGTTATGTGAGTATGTAAAAGTAAAAAAAGTAAAAGTTTTTTTTAAAAAAGCATGTGTGGACGTGGAGAGTAAGCATAACATTTCATTTATCTTTGTAGAAATTATCACCTGTTATTTTCTCTTACAAAGGTTAATTTCAAATATGTTTTTGTCCATATCTAAATTGTACTAATTTGATCATTACAAAATGTGCAATTGCCTAGATATAATATTTTACACTTACCTTTCCCTTAATAAAGGCATGCTGCAAAAATAAGTATCCTTGATTTAGAGAGAAAGAAGACGCAACGATAACTGTATTCACTAGAGACTTCTCTGAATGATGCAGCATGCAAGGTTTATCTTAACGTAGCCTATTTACCTGCAGCTTACATAAAACAGCGGCTGTTACTGTGTTTTAACATCGCTGAAGCTGCTCTACTGCTGCATGGACAACACTACAACCATCCTGACTTTCACCGAGGGGCTCGTTCAACAAAGCAAATATTGTCTCACACACGCAAATGTACACACCTACATAAGCTCACATCTACACAAACACTGTAATAATTCATGTGCAGAGGCTTGTATCTTTAGTACATGTACACACACACACACACACACACACACACATACAAGGGTGATGGAGGTCATTGAGGCATTTTTTATGAGCAAGGACCTATTCCTTGTCTGCCATATTTCACCTCTTTAGTGTGTGTGTGTGTGTGTGTGTGTGTGTGTGAATGAAGAAAAAAGAAACAGGAAAAAAAAAAAAAAAAGCCTGAGACATTATCTTCAAGCCATGACAGCTGTAATTGTGGAGCACATTAAAACGGGTGCAGGGTGACACCTCTAACCACCTTCTATTAAGAAACACACACTCTCACACAGCATCCCTACCCTCCCTATCTCCTCTTTCCACACACACACACACATACACACACACACACACACGCACACACACACACACACCACTAGCACCACCAAGTTGGTTGCATTGTGGTCAAACAAGGAAATGAGCATCTCAAAGCCCATCAAAGCTGAGTGCTTTGAGCAGGGCCAACCTTGCTAATGTACATGTACACATGATGTCTTGATTATATGTGTCAAGTCTCTGTCCATATTCTTCAACAGACAGGTCTCCCTGGTAAGGAAAGAGAGAAAAAAATATTGACAAAGAAGAACAAGTGAAGAGAAAGAAACATGCAACGCAGTTCTAGTTTCTAGTTCTAGTTTTAACAGATTCTTTTGTCTTTGTCTATCATCCCATATGCTTTAGTTTTTTCATTGTTCTTTGACACCATTACACCTTAGAGCTGAAAGTGAGTCCACTCTTAAATCAATACCAAGGAGTGAACCCAAGACCTACTACTTTACTGTAATAGAAAATAGAGCTTAGAGTTTAATTTTGATTCAGACTGGGCTTGGTCCAGCCAGTGTGGGACATGTTGGATAAAAATTAGTTTCCAGTCCTTCTCATGTACAGTATGCATAAACACACACACCCACACACACATACACATACACATACGGGAGGTGCCATCGAACACCCGTAATCTGTGCAGCCAATAAGCCAGGCTCAGACTTTGATTGTGAACAAAGGCAAGGGCAGCTTTGCCATTATAGATCCCCCTCTCCTCTGTTCTCACTAAATCACTTCACCTTTAAGGATCGCACACACATGCATGCATTACCCACACACAGGAATCATAGAACACACACACATTAACTGTAGGAATTCATTCACACAGTCATGCA
Organism: Mastacembelus armatus; assembly: GCF_900324485.2. NCBI lineage: Eukaryota > Metazoa > Chordata > Actinopteri > Synbranchiformes > Mastacembelidae > Mastacembelus > Mastacembelus armatus. The sequence continues at coordinate 6,565,245 of NC_046649.1, forward strand.
CTGACAGATTTAACATGGACAAGTGGGCACTTGGTAGAAGAATTCAATTGGCCTCTCTCTCTCCTCTTCTGTCTCTAGGTCTCTCTGACTCTCAGGGTGTCACAGGACATGCCAGGCCTTAATGCCTTCCAATCTTCTCCCCAACACACACTGTCGCCTTTCATTTAAAGGCCTGCTGACAGGGATGACCAGCATCTCCACACCTCCATCTCCCCCACTCACCTCTCCCTGTTGTCCTTGCTCTTTCATTCTGTCTGTCTCTCCCTTTCTTAGTGCTCATTATCACTCTTTCTGTCTGTTACTTAAACCATCTGCCTCTCTCCATCCATCACTCAAATTATGTCTTTGGATGTGTCAGGTCCCCTTATTAGCTTTTGTATACTATCTTCCATTACTTTGCCTTTCTGTTACTATAACCTTTATTGCTTATTTTCTATCATCCCTTTCTTTTTCCCTTGTTTCTTTCCCTTTCCTAGTCCTCTCTGTTGGTGAAATCAAATTTAATTCTCCCATTCAGTGTAGTCTGTGTGTAGCTGCCCCCCCCCCAAGCTTTCTATCTATTTGTCTCGGTGTCAGTGTTCAGCGCCTCACCTTGCCACTTTAGCTCCTCTCCCCATTGTGCTTTCCCAGCGTGCCACGCTGGGTTTTCAATTGGCCAACAAGAGTAAACACCGGTTGCCGAGCATCAATCACATTACACACACCGGCAGAGAGAGGGAGAGAGAGTCTCCAATTTCTCTGTTGCTTTTTTTCCCCACCAATTTTACACAGAATATGGTCAGAACAATCTAAGACAAGACAATATCCCAGGTGACAGTGTGTATGTAAATCTGTGTGTGTGTTCCTGTGAAACTGTTTGTGTGTGTGTAATAATAACAGGAAAAACTACAACAATAATAATAATTAATATTATAATATTAGTAATGGTGATAATACCAGGGCACATCACAGTGCCAGCAGTACTGTAGCAGTAGCCAACCATTTAGAATCTCTGATCTGACACCAAATACATGCACGAAACAATGCATGACAGCAGCCCATGTGCCTTGGTAAACAAAAAATATGTTGATGTCCTGATCAATCATGTTATAGGCAATGTTGACAGCAAACACAGTCAGACACACGGCCACAGCACAGCTGTGCAAATACATTATTAAAATGATGACAAGACATTAGATTTGAATTTGTATAATTTGTACTTGTAATTTGGATGCTGATTTTAACCATGTATTTAGCATTTATCACAAACATAGCAAAGCTTTTCTTTTTTTAAACCTGGGTGTTTGTGTTTAACTTTCACTTCATTAATTAGGTCTGAAGTCTTGTAAATCACAAGAGGATGCTGGTGTGGCATGACAGCTGATTATAATAAAACATGTATGACCTTGCAGCCTTAATTCCCAAACATTGAACAGTAGCTTATAATACTGTTTGGATGAAATGGAATATTCTGAAAAATCATTTTATCCTCAGTCTTGAGGATAACTGTACCGTAAAGATCAGAATTATGCTGTCGATATGTTGTAACAGGAATTTGTGCTTGCACATATTTGATTGGTTCACCGTTTATGTTGTGACAAAAGTCAGATCCTTATCTGGACAACCTTGTATTTTCTTGCCAGCTCAACCCTGCAGTATAAGTAAGCAGCAGTGGCCTCACTGAAATGGAAGAGGTTTGTTTTTAGGAACAAAAAGGAGAAGAACCAAATCATTTATAACCAAAAAAAAAAAAAGTGCACGCAAAGTTAGAAAAAACATCTAATATTTCTTAGGATAACATAGTCAGCCTGAGAGTGGCACAGACAAAGTAACAGGAGAGGGGAAAAAAAAATAAAAACATAGCAAAGAAGTGTTTATTTCACAAATACACAGTCACACCGACACACAAACACTGGACTGAAGTGCAGCTCAGAGGGGCCTTGTTAAAGCACCTAACTGAGCAGCATAACATGATGATTTGCTGTTGGTGAGTTCACTCTTATCTACTCCCCCCACACTATCTCTGCATCTCTCCCTCACCTAGTCACAAATGCACACACCAGAGAGACACACATACACACGCACACACACATATACAACATGAGCACATTCTGGTTCTAGTGTAATAAGGAATTATTCCTTCATTATAGTTGCCCCCTCAGTCCACTCTGCACCCTTTTACCCTGCATGATTTTCACACACATACACACACATGCATTAGTGTGGATTTGTGTGTGTGATCCATTTGTGGTTTGAATGTGTGTGTTCTCCCCTATGCAGTAAATCATTGCTGTGTTAATTGGTAGGAACAACAGCAACACTTTGGCAGTATATAATGTTTTATGTTTGTTTCTTTATTACCATCTTTAATGTTCATCGCTGTATGCGTGTGTACGTGTGTTTTCACGTTTCTCTGTATATGTGTGTTCTGGCTTGTGTATGTACTGCATTATGATCCTAATGAGACACCGTAGATGAGAGGGGACTGGAAATGCGCAGAGGAACAAGAGCATGATAAGCTTCTTAACGATGATCACTCAGTGTGTGTATGACAGTGTGTATGTGTGTGAGATGCATGTGTGTGTGTATCACTCTCGAGCCTCTCCACTCACAGGCGGAACACAATCAACGCAGCTCTCATTTGCAATCAGTAATTAGAATGCTAATTAGCCCCTGGGAGCTAACGGGAACCAGTGTATTACAAGAGCTTGATTAGGACTACTCTATTCCTAAGGGAGGGATTTACACCTGCACGCTATTGGCTCAAACACCTGTCAGTCATGACCTCTCCACCAGTTTGGTGTGATTATGGCTGCGTTTCAATGGATTAGGCACTGGTATAACACTGAGCAGTAGCTGACTGCAAACTGCTCATGGCAATGAGAAATATCAATGATATTTAAATCAACTAAAAATACAAATCTATGAAAAAGGATGTAGTTCATCTGTGAAAGGAAAAGGAGTATAAAAAGTATAAAATACTCTTTAAAAGTGGACTCTGCTGCTATGAATAAGATGACAGCTGCTAGATTTAACACAGAACAGTTACAAATGTGTCAGAAATATTAGTATCACACTGTCAAACCACTCCAGCATACTGTGCTAACCCCACTGTTCATCTGTATGTGGACTATGTTTTAAACTTTGATACATAGTAGTTGTTCATCCACAGCATTGACTAATCAAAGCTCAGCAGCTCCACTGGTACAATGTAAAAGTACTGAACATATTAATCAGTGATGGAAATGTGGATTATGTTTCACAACTTTCTATGATTAAAATATGCTGCAACCTGCAAGTCACATACTTACATACACGTGTGAATTCCAACCATAACTACGAGTGAGAAAAAAGTTTTATCATCTTCATTGGCTTTCATTAATTTCAATTATGTCTTTGGTTTGTTTTGCGTGTTTACATAGAGCATGTACAATTCTTCTTTACTAGTTACTACAAGAGTTTGCTAGTAAGGAACTTTGAAACTAGTGAAATGCTGGAAAACGCAGTTGAAAAAAGCTATACCTGTCAAGGCAACTATCTTTTACATCTCGTGTTGCTGATCTCTTTGTGGGTATGAGGTTCCAGACACTTCTCCAGCTTTTGTTTACCTCTGTCTCTTTAATGTCCAGATAAGGGTACTCTCCATTCCTGAACAGGAGTATCAATCACAGTGTTGTCTGTGCTGCTTAGATGCAGTAGTCATTTGGCTAACCACTGAATGCTCAGGTCTATTCTCCTGTCTCATTTAACATGAGACTGAGTTGGTAACAGCCAGTAGGTCGTTATAGCAATGTTGAACTGTGTCTCTAATTACTCCCAATGGTCTAATCTAAGTAGAGAAAAATAAATGACGATGGACTAGACCAAAGCTTTTTCAACTTCTTCATCCTGGGAATGAAAATGAGTAAATTTAGAGTTGACCTGGGACTTGGACTCATTAAAGCACACTGTTGCTGTAAAGGGTAGGAACTTATAGGTATGGCTGACTGGATGACTTGGGTTAATTCAATCAGCATATAATCAAATTGGTCAAGAGCCAGAGTGCATCCAACAATTTTAATATGTTAAAAAAACAGACTTGTCATTTGTTTTAGTATGGCCAGGCCAATGCAGGCTGTGGTTTCTCAATTTTTTTGCCAGTCAGTTAACACAGTTTAAAAACACAGTTGAGCCACACTTAGCTTTAGCTGTAGTGTAGAGCCAGATAAGTACATACATCACAAATTCATTAAGGATAGTAAAGACCTGTTTGACTGTCAAGACCATTAGCATTGCTTTTTTGTCACGAGCCACAAATACACTCACACTCCACTTTGGAAAAAAAGGACATTTAAGTTACTACTTGCAAGCAAAGTAATAAACATGAATGTCAGTAATATGAATTATCAAACATCAGAAAATTCTTGCTATCTAAAGTGCTTTCTCCTATCTGGGCTTTGTCATTGTGTTTCCTATCAACCTTCGTTGATATTCTGCTGTCTTTGTGTACTGTGGGCTCCAGTGACTGTCATCACACACTCACAGACACACACACACACTGACAGTGTGAAGCGTGACTATCATATCAGTCTAATTTTCTCCTCCATTCAGCCAGCAACCTTAGACACTGGTAGGACACGCACGCACACACACAGTCATGCAGCATACATAGTCACATTTGCACACATACTTTGCTCACGTGCATGAAGACAAACACACTTTTACACTCACACATCACAAAGGCATCACTCCCCTTCTCATCCTGTAAGTGGGGTGTCACTGCAGGGTGAGCAGACAGAGTGGTGGGTGATGAGTGGTGTTGCAACCTAATGTCTGTGTGTGTGTGCGTGTGTGTTTTCTTGTGTGTGCGCTTGAGCTTGGTACTTCTTTGTGCCTCCAGGCCGTACTAACTGTGTCGTGAACCCTCACTCGTGCCCCATACATTACATGCGGCTAATAACACACACATTCACACACTGAGTACAGCTAAGCACCTGCACTATCCCCCAACACACACTCAAACACACACTTATCCAGATACATTGCCAGCCTATTCATTATTTGCATCGGGACTCTTCAATATTTCAGCAGACCCTTCTAATCCCATTACCGTGATTCTTAAAAGTGTGTGTGTGTGCTTGTTTGTGTGTGCACATGTTAGCAAGCTACACTGACTGTATTGGATAGTGCTGCTTGAGATAGTAAGGAAGGAAATCAATCTTGGCAGAGGTAAAGAGAAAATGAGAGAATAAAGACAGAGGTGATACAAGGCTGGAGGCAGGGAAGAGTAAAGAGAGAGAAAGAAGATGGAAAGAGAAGAAAAAGAAAAAGCAAAGAGAGATAAATTGGGATCTTTACAATGGGCATCTTTTGGATAAGAGATGGTGGGAACCCCTATTGAATAGTACAAACAGCCTTGTAGTGTTCATGTTTGTGTGTGTAAGCATGTGTGTGTCCTGCACGGCCACAGCTGGGGAATAGCTGTGAAGTAATCCTAGCAACCAAAAAAAATCAAGTCAATCAAGACTTGCATATGCTGGAAAACCACTGGGAATGAGGAAGAGAGCTCAAAATATCTTTTGAATCAGCAAAAACTTTAACTGCTGTTTTTTAAGCGACTGTTGTAGTAGAACTTCTGCATATTTGAGGTCAATTTGAGTTATATTTTCTAGTTAGAATGGATGGATATGCATGGCAGTCACTGGTTTATATGTGTGTCAGGGATGCTAATGGGAGGGAGTAATGGAAGGGTCTCTGTATACGCCAGGGAATGATACAACACTAAAGAAAGATAGAGAAAGTGGGCTGTGAAGGAAAGAAAGAAGAGAAAGAGCCATTGTCAGCATTGAGCATTGTTCAGTGCTTCAGTGGGGAGTGTGTGCGTATGTGTGTCTGACATGCCACCTCTGTCCACCATTTCCAACCTGCTGTTACATATTTAATATCCTGCCAACCCTGCATATAGACCCCTCATTATCTAAAAAGGGACACACACACACACACAACCACTAAGACACACAAATATACACACACCATGTTTCACATTTAGGGTCGTAAGAGGAAATGTCACCTTGGTCCCACCAGACGACAAGCGATCAGTAAAAACCTCTGACATGAGTACCGCAACCCTGAGGAATTACAACTGCTGTGTGTGTGTTTGTGTGTGTGAGCGAGAGGGAGGCTGAGAGAGAGGATGACGTCTAGATGATAGAGATAAAGAGAAACAATTAAAATCAGAAAATTAAAGAAAGGAAAAATAGGAGAAATGTCTGGACAACCCAAAATCAGATGCCTGCTAAAGAGTGTGTGTGGCAGTGTTTGTGATTAGCATTTCAGTGGTCACAGCAATGTGCTAGGGCAGTACGAGTCTTCATTTTGTTGCCTCTGATATTTGCCATTCACTAATTAGAGCTACTGAGGTGGTCATGTTAAGTCACTGGATAACAACACGAGCTTAACCTGTGAAAGAGATTTTACATGTGCACAAATGACTCACTGCAAATGTGTATGTGTGTGTCTCCTCAGCTCGATTATCATTAGGGCTGCTGTGAGCCTAGCTGATTTCCTATTCAGCAGTGGCTGGCTTATACTCTACAACCCTGCTCTGCTGAATGGCCCAGGAACAGTTTTAAGAGCCAGCCACACAAGTCGAGGCCATTTCTCATAGTGACTTCATAAATGTCTGAACCCCCACCACCACTACTAAACCCACCACTCCCCCTCTCTATCCCCCCATTCTTTCCACCACTATGTTCTATGTCATATGTCGTATGTGCCAGCAGGTTATTATGACCAACAGTAACGTGTTATAGTTCAGTGACCTTTAGTAATCATAGTAATTATGACACAAGCAAAAGAGGAAATGAGGTGATGTGGTAAAAAGTCAAAGTCTGCATATGGACCAAGATGGGGTGAATGGATGCAGAAAACTGTGGCTCTCCTGGACATTCCACAACAATGTTTATCACTGTGTCCCTGACAAAAGCTAATTGAACCCAACCAAGTTATGTTTTGTTCCTAAACATAACTGAGTAGTTTCTGTGTCTAAACTTAATGAAACATAATCATAATGAAGGTTTAGTATGCTTGCCGGTGCACGGTCATGTATGAAGCATGTAATTGTTACCATGACGACAAAGGTCTGGCATGTGTGCCACATGAAGATCTTGTGGTCAACGGTAAAGACAGCAGCCTCCAATTATTGCTGGTTATGTTGGAAGACTTGTTCTCTCACGTCTATTGGGTGTTTTTATATTGTGTTTAAATGTGTGTGAGTGTGTGTGTGTGTGTGTAAAAGATTGAAATTGAAGAAAAAATTTGAAAGACTCACCTGAATTAAAGAAATGATGGAAGTGAAGACAGGCAGGGCAGGTCACCAGAGGTAAAGAGGGAAGAAAAACAAAAAGAATTAGAAACGCACAGTGGTTAACAACAAAAATGCTAAACCATAAGAAACAAAAAGACCATAATAAAAACCTGAACAATTAAATGAAGAGAAAATAAAAAAAGTTTGGTAAGCACTGGGGTCTGTTTAAAACAGTTTGGTTATAATTGTACCCTTTACCTTTATTTGCTCTTCTAAATAAATTAGGCTAAGCCAGGGGTTATCCTAACAATGGACTGCTGAGAAGTTTGCAGATCACTTGTTGAGTACAATGGTACTATTACTAGTATAATTACTAGGCATAACTACGAAAGTGGTGACAAACAAGAATGGTCCTTTATGTGATATTGATTAATTATACTTCATTAATTACAGTGTCATTTAGTAATGTAACAATTAGCAATATGAGTCTTCTATGAGATATAGTCAAGTAAAGCATAAGTCTATGCAATTTGTGTGGGTGAATGGCCAGCTTTGCTTTCTATTATCCAGTTATCTTGCTCCATTCTGTGGCTAATTGAGTGTCTAATGTGGAAAGAGGGATCAGACCACCACAGAATGAACAGCCTTTTGTCATGACAGAAACACAACGCTCTCGCTCACACGCACCTGATGTGAATCAAGTAGAAGGTTCATATTTGTGAAACAGAAAGAAAGAAACTCACAACCTTTTTAACTGAAAAACATTAACACACTTCTTTCACATATTTTACTCTCACATTTTTCCTACATTCAGTTACAGTTTGTAGACCATGCTAACATTGTTTCACTAAACTATAAAACAAGACAAATGCCTGGCAGGGAGGACACACTACATAAATGATATAACTATGTACTGAGTGAGCTGAGCTGTGAAAAAGAGTACAACACATGTGCTGGTTAAAAAAGTGGAGCCCACCACTGGCTAACTGCTCCTTGTAGACCAATAAAAAACAAATGCTAGATGGAGCAATATAGAGTGAAAAAAAAAAAAAATGAAAACCAACCCAACAACTCATCAGGAATATGATCGAGTGAGGCAGGGCACAGAAAGAAAAGCAGGGAGAAAACAGAGATGCTCATTAGCAGATAATGAGGGTTGTGAGTATAGTATCATGTGTAACGTGTGATGATGGAAATAGCCCAGTATGTCCACTAATCTGCTTGGGTTCCATGTGGAGGGTGAAGCCTTGTTGTGGTTTGAGCAGCAGCGGCCACCTCCAGCTAACAGCTCCTGGTAGACCTATAAATTTACCTTCATAAACAGGAGAGGCTGGGAGAGACGGGCAGAGGAAGTAGGTAGAGGAGTGTAAAGATAGGAGGGGGGAGGGAAGGGTGAAAAGAGGTGAGGACAAAAGAAAGGAAGGGGAGGAAAGAAACGTGGAAATGTAGGAGAGCTTGAAGGGAGAAATTAAACCTGGAAGGAAGGTAGACAGTAAAGTAAATAAAAAGAGTAAAATGAACATATGAACTAAAGAAATATCTTCTCTCTTTTACTAACCTCCTATTTATGTCTGGCTTCTCTTTCAAATTTCTGATTTCCCCTCCTTTCTTCCCTTATTTACTCTCCTCTCCTGTCCTCTTCTCCCTTTCCTGTTCTTATTTTCTTTCACCTCCTGTAGTCTCCTATTCTCTCTTGTTTCCCCCTCTTTTCCTCCCATACAAGCCTTTTTCCTTAAGCTTCTTTTTTTAATCTCCCCTACATAGTAAGTAGGACTTTCCTGTCAGGTGCATTAATGTAACAGGTTAGGCAACCATGCTATTTACTGCCATTATCTACTTAGTATCTGTGTCTAATGTAGACATTTTGACAAAAATCATACCAAAACTTTACTGTAACGTTTCCAGCAATTTAATAAATCTCATGTATTTGTATCAAATTGTCAGGAAAAGGCATGAACGGAGTGAAATCTTTGAAATTCGTGAAGGTGAAAATGTTCGTGACTAGGCTGGTTTGATCATCAGCAGCGGCTCTACGACTCATTGGAGTGACAGGCCTCAGAGGGGTAACCCGCGGCAACCCCGCTCAGCTCTACTCAAGAGGCTTCTTCTTCTCAACCAATCACTTCCCCAGATGGTGCCAGGTCATCTAGGAAGTAGAAAGTAGGGGTCGACCAATGAAAAAACAGGCCCGGATTCTCCCACTGACCCGTGACACCTGCATCCCACAAAAACAGACTTGATCTGTCCATGTGTCTATCTCTTTCTCTCTCTGTGTGTGTGTGAGTGTGTGTGTGTGTGTAGGGGGAAGGAATAAGTGCAGACTGGTGTCCAGCTGTCCACCACACAACCAGACAATGACAGAAACCTTGACCATCATTTTTCCATCACATACACACACACACACACACACACACACACACACACAAAAGAGAGCTGTCTGCATGTTTTAGTGACCAAATGTGCATTTACAGCTTCTACTTTATGACCAACATAAAAAAAACACACACACAGATAAACAGACATGAGTGACACAGCAATTGATTGTGAGTGTCTTTTCAAAACAAATTGTAGGTAAAGGAAGTATAAGCCTAAATGAAACAAAATGGGAGGAAATCGATTTAGACAGCCTGTCATAAAGCATCGCATTACTCTCTACAAACTGTGCCAAACTAAAGCGTAAATTTCTCCAAATTGTTTTCCCTTGCCTCCTTCCCTGTACTCCATCCATCAGAAGAACTCCCGAGATCTCTGAAAGCAAACATGTCTCACAGCGATGAGAAATAATACGATTTATTTCACTGCATGTGAAATTGTCTTTTTCTCGTTCTACTTTCACTTTTTTAAAATCCAACCTCTATAGCTTTATACTTGACCTGACTGTGTCTGTATCTGTGTGTGTGTGTCTGTGTGTGTGTTTTGTGCAAAGTTTTACTCCGTTTGCTGTGCATGTCTTTTAAAAGCAGCTGGAAACTTCACTGAGAAATGAGCCTCCAGCTAAGGCAGTCATCCACTATTAGTTTTACTGTTAAGCCCATCAGACTCTTCCTCTGTCTTTCTCTCACTCACACACACACACAAGGACACACACAGTGGGATCACAGCCTTAACTTTCTGGGTTTTGTCTCTAATAGTTTAATGTATCACAGAATATCTTCCCCTCATTGACTTTCAGTGGCACTACATCTGCCTTTGCTCTTTGGAGTTAGAGCTAACAGAGTAGAAATCCTTGATTTGGGGTATGAACAAATAAAATCTGGCTTTATTTCACAACTTCCACATTGTCTCGATTTGAAGCCTGAATATCACATCAAAATAATTGGACAGCCAAAGTCCTTGTCTAATTACCATTTCAAGTGCATGTTATCAAGAATTTAGCATGATCTTAAGGCCATAAACAGCTGCTATACACACTAAAATATATTGGGTCAAGTACCCTAAAATATGATGCAACTTGAGATAGGACATACTCTCAAACCAATCCCAAACTGTGTTCTGAATCATTTGTCAGCCCTGGGGAATCATTGCCGCATCTCTTACTTTCCTTGACTTTTTTTTTCTTTGCGTCATCTTTCATTCCTTCTTTTACCTCCTTCCTTCCATTTCTCCCCTGGACCCAGAATGCTTTGAGTCTCTTCCCTGCTGTCTTTGAACCAAGATCAGAGGGAGCATTTTGGCTCACACACACACACACACACACACACACACACACATGCACACAATGCTGCTGTGCTTTCAGGTGCAAGAGATTGTCTGCTGTTTTGATTGCAAGTGTCTCTGTAGCTTTCTATCTAGGTCTCTCACTCTTTCACTTCTGAGACCTGCACACACACACACACACACACACTAAAAAGTGGACTGTTTGAATATTCACACTTTAAAGAAAAGAAAATATACAAAAAAGCAATTAGAAAATATACAAAAAAAAATTAGATAATGAATCTTTGAGTTTGAAATTCATTGTAACCAGAGTAGCTAGGCATAGTAGCATTCTTCTTACATACCTTTTACAGGTAAGAGTGACAAATGAATTGATTCTGAGACTAACATTACTGCCCCATTGACTGACTATTTAACACAAGCTCTCATTTTCCTGAAGTATTGAATAGTTAAATTAGTATATCTAAAGAGATACCATACCTACCTTTAGAGGAAATAGTGCAGGTTCAAACAAAACAAAAAAAGTTAGCACATCATGTTTCACACATCACAGTGCTAATATTGGTATTTTCTTCATGCCACACAATAATCTTCATTATCGTGTTTGCATGCTTCTCTAGAACATTAAAAATCCTACAACAAGGAGTAACCAGAGAAAATGTGAAAGAAAGAAGTCAAAAAATCACAAACTAAACGTTGCTACTTATATGCACAGGTTAGATGTCTACTCATGTAACTGTTTAAAAAGCTAATAACCAAATAGGGTAGGTCTCAGAGAGTTCGGTGGATGGATAAGAAGTCAGAAAAAAGACAGCTGCATTTAGAAAAAGGTACCACAGTTGAACTGATGTGTTAAACAACATTAAAAATAGCAAAAAATGAAAGCAGGTAGTAGGCAAGCTGGCTTAACTGCTACCTTTTACTCCTGTCAGGGGCCAACTCAACTGTGTTTATACAATATTTAGTTGACACATACACACACACACACACATGTGCACTCCCACACTTACAAACACACAAAGGAAAAGAGAGAAACAGGCGGTGGTTGCGACCAAGTGGTTCAACAACCTAGCTGCAATTTTGTGTAAATTTCTCTTTAAAGACACACACAAACACACACAATCAGAACTGTGTATAGTGTGCAGCTATCATATAGTTGCTGTCAAAGCCACCACCAATTATGACCATTAGGAGTCCCATCATGTCACTAGCTGTCCCTGTGTTTGCCACCCCCCTGTGCCTCCCTCTCAGAGACCAGACCCTATAATCTAACCTCACTTTGCTCCCATCTCACACACACAAACACACACCAGTGCAAACAAATTACATGTGCTGTTGTATCTTTTTCTTCTTTCTGCCCATGTAATTTTTTAGACAGTGGCAAATGGATGTTTGAGATACAGAAAGAGAGAAGGAAGAAGTTTCTCCCTGTCTAGATATAGAGTCCGAAATGGTGGGATACTGATGGAGACATCAAATCCCTTGTTTCTGAGTCTGGTTTTCTCACAGTAAAAGATTAGCTAGGACAACTAATACACATCAAGAGAAGCACTTGTGTAGTCTACCTTTAATTTTTCTATCTTTTAACCTTTCTTTTCTGTTTTTATTTTCACCTCTTTCCAGGGACAGCATGGCAGGCACACTGTGTGCACAGACTTGAAAAGGAAAGGGCTGTTCAACTACAGAGAGCAGAAGGAGAAGTGAACTGTGTTTCACACACTTGAGGAAACTGTGCTAGAGTATATGTTGAGACCTGTCATTTACAGATATATACACATTTGTTGTGGGTCGTAGCATGTGTTTACACAGAGACCCACTGTGCCTCTGTAAAGGAAACCATTAGCTTGGGACTAGACAGTAGTTAAGCCACCTGTTCCAGTTAACAGGTACCTCTTAGTTTATGAGCTTAAGTAATCTGTTCAGACAGACAATGTGTGCCAGTAGCTTCTGTTCTAAAGTGTTTCTTTAGTGGTGTGAGTGTGTGTGCTCCAGCCTGTTTTCTACAGCTGCTTAGTGATTATGATGGTAAATAACAGTTCTTCATGTGGGAAAATGCTTAAAAAGATAGTGTAAGAACAAGTAATGGCAATGTAACTTAACCCTAAAATGAACTCAGACCAGATGACAAAGCTGGCACTTCTCCCCCATGGGGTGATGTCACCGTCACACACTAACAAACATACCACCTTCTTTGTCTGCTGTGCTGCAGCTTTAACTGGGCACAGCAGCCTTGCTGGAGCTGGCAGTCTCTGATATGTTGCTGCTGCGGTGCCAAGAGCTGACACTTCCCCGCTCTCTCAAATGTTTCACCAGCCAAAGCGGGAACCGAACTCGGGTCACTGCAAGATTTAATTGGGTGCCTGTTCTTGGGGTGTTTCTTTTTTTTCAATGATATTTGCCATTTATGAAAAAGCTTCTTTGGAGTTATGTTACAGAATGTTTTATGGAAATCAGTCACTTGCCTTTTGGTTATGCCATTGCCATCCTATAGTTTTTAGTACTTTAAAGACAAAGGGTTTACCTCCAAATAAAAGGGGATAAAAAGCAGGAAAGAAAAGAAAAAGTATCATGTTCAAGTGTCGCAGCAAGTGGTAATAGCTCCAACACACACGAACACACAGATACAGGTGCAGCACCCTGTAGTGTCCCAATGTGTGTCATTAGGCCTATCAGGGCCACTCTAGAAGGATTAGAGGACTGTTAGAAGAACAAGGCTTCTCCCTCTCACACACACACATAGTGACAGCTCAGCACTGGGTTGTCTACACACTGCTGGAAACCAAATCCCTGCTTACATATGTGTGCATGTGTGTGTGTGAGTGAGTGTGAGCACGTGCCAGTATCTGGTGTATCATGCTGTGAGCACTGAGCAAAGATATCAGTGTACCGCTGAGCCCCTTACAGAGCTAATCCATCACACACACGTGTATGTGCAGTACAAAACTAAATCACAGCATACATTTTTGTGGCACTATGTTACATATAAAAACTTGTTAAGATTTACAGTATTTTTTTTTTTTTTTTTAGAGTGCACCAACTTCCAACATGTTTGCACTGCTTTAAGACTTTCTTGAAATTCTAAAACATTATGCAGGAGAAATTGCCTTCCCATATGTTAATAAAATAATTATATGAAAAAAAATATTGGGAGGAGAGAAAAGAAAGAAAGAAGCAATAGCTTAAAAATAGAAAAGGAAGCAGAAGGAGCTCTTTTTAACTTTCTATTGATGCTGCTTGTTTGAATAAAAACTAGTACAGATGGTTCTTTAAATACAAAGGAGTGGACTCACCCACCCAGCATATGCACTGACAGTCTGTCTGTCTTTATTCACCCCTCAATTTTTATTCCACCTCAACTTAGTGGTGTATCCAACCACTCTGGGAGTGGAGACGAGGAAGAGAAAGATGGGTAGAAAGAAAACAAGTGAGAAAGAGGAAGGTTGGAGGGACAGTGTGGAGGTGTTGGAGGATGGTGTAAAGCCAGGAGCATCGAGTTTGGAGCCAACACAAATGAAGCTGATGTGTGTGGCTCTTTTCAAGGCTGGTGTTTTTGTGTCTGCATTGGTAATGTGTATGTGAGTGCTGGTAGGGGGTACTACCCTTTTTCAGGGGTAGTTTGGGGTGGGGTGGGGTTGACAATGGGGTGGAGGGTTGGGTGCATTAAGCTCCCTTATAGCAAGCTGAGCGCAGTCACCGAGCCAAGGGGCTGGTCATTTTGCTGTTTTCACTGAGGGGTAAAAAAGGAGGGGGAAGAGGAGGAGAATGTGGGGGCTCTCTGTGGTGACAATTTCCACCTCTTCTTTTCTCCAACCATTCTTCTGCTTCTCCAGGGCTTTTCTTCAGGGTTAATACAGCCTGCAGCAGAGGGTGGGATTGGGGTGGCTTGGTGGAGGGGAGCGCTTTAAGGCCAAACTAAACCCTCCAACCCTGAAGGCTTTTATTACTATCAAGAAGTGTTGAAGCACTTCAACTCTGACTGAGAAAGTCAGACTGAGAGAGACAAAAAGAGCGGAGGGCTTGATATATTACGTTCTTCCCTTTTTTTTTTAATCCCTTTACATATAAAATAACTTATGTAGGATGCAGCATGCAGTAATAAAATGCTTCAAAAGGCCATTATCTAGCAAGTTTGGTTAGTGTTAGCTTGTTGGCAAGACCGCTTTAGAGTCTATACAGCGATGGAGGCTCGAAACGTTGGTGAACATACTCAAATAATTGCCCTCAGTAACACATCATGCTCAACTTAACAGTGAAGCTAAGGCTTTATTCTATTATAGAAGGGAGTTTACAATATATCTAATTTTAACAAAACATATATAACTAAAAATGTATTCACTGTGGCTTCATTAAATTAACTCTGGTTAAAAATCAGGGGAAAGTGTTTCTTCAAAAAGTCTGGGAAACTGGTTCCTGTGGAGAACTGGTGGAACAGAAGAAGAAAGTCAGAGGGATGCAGTGATATTCAGAGAAAGAGGGAGAGGAAAGGATGAAAGCTGCCTCCACTTTAAAGTGGATTAAGGGCACAGAGCACTGAAACAATGGGAGGTGAAAAAATCAAATTAGGCCTCTCAAAACATCAAACAAGGGATACCAGAAAAATAGCTAAGCTTCCACTGTCACTAATCTGTTGACTCAATGTGAATGATACAGGCTGCTATTCACTACTGAAGACAAGCTGTTCTGCTTCTCTTTGCCTCTGTGTGCTGTGTTTTTCTCAGCTGATCCCTTATTTTGAGATTTTTGTGTCTTATCTGCTTTCAGGTTTTTGGCTTTAGGGTACAGCTAAAGTTAACAAAAGTTGATTGCTAAAGATTATATTATATGGGGGCACTGTTGCCTCACATCAAGAAGGTTCCTGGTTTGAAACCCATCAGGGGCCTTTCTGTGTGGAGTTTGCATGTTCTCCCTGTGCTTGTGTGGGTTTTCTCCAGGTACTCTGGTTTCCTCCCACAGTCCAAAAACATGTATGTCAGGTTGATTGGTGACTCTAAATTGCCCATAGGAGTGAGTGTGAGTGTGTGAGGTTGTTTGTCTCTATGTGGCCCTGTGATGGACTGGTGACCTGTCCAGGGTGGACCCCTGCCTTTCACCCAGAGAGAGCTGGGATAGGCTCCAGCAGATCCCTGTGACCCTGGTTAGGAATAAGTGGGTATAGATGAAGGATGGATGGATGGATGGATATTATACGGTTACTGTGAAAATTGCAAATTATCCTGTGTTTTTGTCTGATCTTGTAGGTCATAACTGGTCTTGGGTTGAATACCATGTGTGGGACAAAGAGACAATCACTAATAGCAGAATGGGTGACATAAAAAACTGAAAACATAGAAAAATACTGACGTCTTGATCTTGAACACAAATATATACTCCTGGTTCTGGCTGGCTCTGGAACTCATAACTGCTCCAGACCAGGAGAAATGCTAATGTAGTTTATTTTTCAATCCTAAATTTAGGAGTTTGCTTCCGATATATCACTATGTAATTTTCCCTCTCGTTATTAGCAATCTTTGATATCATTGCATCAATCCATAATTTGATTTTTAATCAAACAACAAACTTTAAACAAATAAGTTTCTATCCTGCTTTGTTATTGGTTCGTGTTTGTCCAGTACGAGTAGCCTTCACTGCACACTTGCTACATCTGAATGTGTATGGCACTTGCAAAATGACTTTTTCTCCCTCTATCCTTCCCACAGTTCCCAGTAAGGAAGGAAGAATGTCCCAGCAGTGATGCATGTTCCATTGTTCACGCTCTGCCTCCAATTTGCTCTCCACATTCTGCAGCCTCGGCCGAGACGTTACGCTGGCTTAAGGGACAAATCGCACACACAAAAAGGAAGAGAAAGAGAGAAAGACAGAGGTGCGGGGTGGTGAGGAAAAGATACGGAGAGAGGAGAAGAGGGGGGAGGCTAACCCTCTTCACAGCAATGCAATTATGGTCTGCATTTGAAGCCGATGGGGTTTTGTGGCAGCCTCTCTCACTCTTTTCCCTCTCCGTCGCTCTCTGTACTTTAGCGGCGAAGCTAATAGCCATAGCCACAGCAATTTCTACGGTACATGACATTAACATGGTAGCGTGTCGCCGACAAAGGAAGGCATTCAAAGGGACTTAGAAAAGAGCAGTGGTTTTGCCTGGTTAAGTAGGCCTCAACCTGCCAAGACAGCAAGACAGACAGACAGCTAGTGTGTTTATTACCAAAGCCACCTAGGGAGAAGAGAGGAAACACAAGGATAAGAGGCCAGAGAGGACAAGGAGAAGATAAATTAGTCAGAGAGAAAAGCAATAACATCCTATTTACTATGGTGTTCATGCTCTTTACTTCAGATCTGTTACTAGTGGCCCTTTAAATATGCACCACTGAAAAATGGGAAGCAGCTTCACAAGTGAATGAAACCTTACCCCCCATGTCCAAAAAGAATGTAGACACTTGCATCACAAAATGAGACAATAAAATAAAACCACAGAAGGGAACAGCAAACCAAATAAGATTGGGTTTCATTTTACATCCAAGTAAAATTCAACACATAACTGGGACCACCAACTAGGACAGCTGCTCACTCTGATAGCACTTATGGTATTCATATAAGTGGAAAGATAATACACGTTGTGGAAATGACCATAAGAATGAATGAATGAGTGTCTATGTGTGAGTATGTGTGAGAAACAGGTGGCCAGTTTTATAATTTTCCATACAGTAGCAATGATTTTTTCCCCATCTTTATCTGAGTGTTACCCTGACTAATTTGAGTAGGCATGTGTTTGCCTTAATGCTGGATTCTCCACGGGCCTTGAGATGAAAATACAATGAGAGCATTGTGCCACTGTATGATAATCCCTCACACATAAAGGTGCACAGACACACAAATATACTGTACATATCACAGAAAATGTCAAAAAGTATTTTGATTATCTGAGCATAATCCAAATGCTATGACCTGCGTGTTGTTGTTGTATGTGGCATTTCTTGCTACATGACACATAGGTCGACAGCTGCATCAGTGTAGTTTTTGAGAAGTTTGATTTGCTTATAGCATTTCTGCATAAAAATTTAAAGACTGAATTTATGTTCCTCAGAAAAACATCTTATTATAATACTTATTTATTGTGATTGTGGTACTGCTATACAACTACTATATACCTAAACCTATATTAGTAAATGCAATAGTCTCTATCTCTGATAAACATAAACACACACACACACACACATTTGGTGTGAATGTGTGAGGTGAAAACGGGGGCAGATGAGCAGAAGGCAAAGTTAGTCAGCGGCCGCCGGTTTGACACAAAAGACACTTCCAAAGAGAAAGTTGGGAGGCACAAAGAGAGAAAGAAATGGAGCAAAACTGCACTGGCTGCCTTGGACACAGAGGAGGAGGAGGAGAAGGAAGAGGGGGAGCAGGCTAAACGCGAGGGTAAACTCCCACATTCATACACACACACAACAAGGGAACCCCCGCTCCATTCAAAAGACCATCTGTGGTTTGAAACGGATGAGAGTTGTGTGTGTGTGTGTTCAAAAACATTTCTGTTTTAATTCTTTTGCCTCCTGAGCGGGCGGAGCAGTGAGGGGAGGAGGAGAGGGAGGCAGTCGTGAAAGGACCTGTTTCTGCGTCCTATCAGTTTCTTTAAAAAAGAAAGACTGTAAACAAATTGATGAGAGATGCAGAGGGTGTGTTTGTGTGAGGGCCCCTACAACATAGGGTCAACTACACAAACCAAATTACACGGGGCAAGCTGGGCAGACACAGCTATTTTGGAAACAAAACCACTCTGAAATGTGGCATTATAGACACACAGATTGACTAACCTGGAAAGACGTTTACGGCCAGTTTAGAAAATCCACCATGTCCCACTTGTTAGAAAAATACATGGCCAATGGGTTTAATGCCAAATTAGCCTAAAATCATTTTCAGATGCTGCTTTTTTATATTATGAGATGAGATCACACTATATTATGATATTTTCTTTCACCTAAAATATTAGTAGATTTTTCCTTATAGGTATTCCTTATTTAATCTTTATAATATGCTCTATTATAAAAAAGCATTTATTGTTTGTAGTGATCTTAATGAGTATAATAACATTCCTGTGACTTTCTTCATGAGAACTACACTGTGAAAATCATAATTTTACAGCAATCTTACATTCAATTTAGAATTTTTTAAAAACCCCTTTATAGTGCTTGATTTTGTATTTTACAAGAACGGCACACTGTGTTAAAGGTTTGTTTGCTTGGTTTTGGAAATTCTGAATATTATAAAGTAAATTACCTGATAAATATTATAAATAAATAAATATTATATGATAAATATCCAGACCACAGTAATTTTATTTTGAAAAATAAATATGATTCAAAAAGCTTCAGCTAAACTTGTTTTTGTCTATTGCGCCATCTCCACCCCCCTCCACTCTCTCTGTTGTTGTCCCCCTCTCTCCAGATTGAGTGCCTCCAATTCATTTGCACCCCCCTCCATGTCAATTAATTAAGTGCATGCTTTTCTTTGGCCGTGCATGCCAATTAGCATGAGATAAATATGCATTAGTTGAATTATCCCGTCTTGTCATTTACAACCTCCCCTACCCTTGCACCCCTGTTCTGATTCTGTTAATGGTAATTTGCATCATGAGTATTTTTAAATGCGTGTTAATTAGGCCCAGGTATTAGGTTCTACCTTGATACAGGACCTGAGGAACGTGTTGAAGTGCATTTACAGCCAAAAGGAACCAGACAAATTTTAATGAAAGAATATAAATGAGATGCTTAAGAGGTGTTTCCATATAGTTTAAGGACATGGTAAAAGTCAAGGATTTATTATTTAAAATATTTTTTAAAGCATTAATTTTATTCAATATTAGTGATACATTTTTATTTATGGTATATGTGTGTGAACACTTCTACTAAGAAGGATTTTGGATCTTTTTAATTTTAAATTTTAAAGAGCAGGAGCAGTGTAATACCGTTACCTATCTTGTAAAACTGAAAAATGTGATCCCTTTCCATAACACGATGCCAATGGCCTTCTCCAAACTTCCTGCAAGATAATCAAATAATGGGACCAGAAGTCGATTTTCTCTAATAGGTGTAGGGGCAATTCAAACGATAGACTTCATAGCATTACATCACTCACAGAGCACTCTGACAAGCCATTTACTGACAATGAATTACCTCACTGCACATAAAAACTAAACTAATGTGAAATATCACATATTTTAATCAACTTGGAGCAGGGTAAAAAGTATTGCTCTTCTTAAATATTTGGACCAAGCCCGGACATTCTGGTGGTGAGCCTTAATTAAATGAACATGGGACCATATTTGATTTGTGCCCATTAAAAACTCCAGACTTTATGGCGTGATTCCTAAAAAGTATCACGAGAGGTTAACGGCTTGTAGAAAGGGACTCTGCGGGTTTTTTAATTACATTTGCACTGTGTTTTATAGTCCAAAACTAAATCCAGGAAAGTGATTTTTCAACAGGTTCTTAGTAGGGCTCGGCCTTAAATCAGAAGAGGCGTTTCATCTAAAGGACAAGGGGTAGTGTTTCTGTAAAACTAAGTGAGGAGAGGAAGAGGAGGATGGATTAGGTATCTGCAGTTAATACAGTCTCTGTCTCTCTCACACACACATGCATTTAGCACAGAAACCTCAATTGGGAACCTACTCTTAAGGAAATCAATTATCCCTAGAAGAAACTAATAACATTTTATAAAGATAGCTAACACAGATACTGCAGAAATAAGTGCTATGGAAGTATTATCATTACAATGTATCATAATTCACCATGAATTCACTATGCAGAGCACAGACCATTTTTCAATATTATAGCAGAAATGAAAACTTATTATTTTTTTGGTGAAGACAATGGCAGTGCAACATGCATTTGTGGCAAATCATTACCTACACTCAGTTGACAGAACATACATGAAAATTAAAGCATTTTTTGTAAACTGAGAAGGCTGAATTTATAGTTTTCTTACTGTCATTCAATCCAATTAGAAGTCCACCAGTCTATCAAGCTTTCTGATGTCCCCTACTGATTCTGTGGCCCCAAATGTTTAGAAAAAGGCCAACATTCCTAAATCAGCTGGGCATTGTAGTTTTCTTGCACATGTTGCTTTAACAGGAATGCATTTGTCAGGACAGTTTTCTGCTGCAGATTAATACAGCTGATCAGTGCTTCATTTGGTCTTTTAATGAAAATTTGTTCCTAAGAAAAATAGCACTAGCCTCCTATTCTTTGCTACTGTCCTTTAAGGTGAGTAGCAGTGCATTACCACAGAATTATAAAGGACTCTAATCTGTGGTTGTATGACTGAGCTCAAAGACTCAACTTCATCATAGTCCGTGTATTAGACTCTATAGTGTTTTCAGAGAGGAAGAGAAGTGCGAAAGAACTTCATGAAGTCAAATTAAAAGCACACAATCTCTTACTGACTGGAGCTGATGTGCTGAGCACTGAATTATCTCACATAACAAAGCCAGAATGGCTGAGAAAGAAACTGTGTGTCTGAGTATGGTCTCTGTGTCCATGAGACCTCTGTTTCTTGACCTCTGGAGCCCCCGGTCCATACTGACCTAATGAGAGACAAACTGACAGGACCCCCCACTCTCTCTCTCTCTCTCTCTCTCTCCTGATGACTTTCTTACTCTCTCTCTATCAATTATCATTTGTCCAGATTGAGCATGCATCATCTGCCTCAACATTAGGGGACGCACTCACTCAAAATGCAAATTTTCACTTCACCATTTTTCTTGATGAGCTTCTTGTCACTTGGTTTGTGTGCGGGAGTGTGTGTGTGTGTGTGTGTGTGTGTGTGTGTGTGCGCTGGGAAAGCAGGGAGTCTGTCCATTCTGTGAATGAAAAGCAGCTTGTCAGCATTATCAGATTTCCCTCTTGAAACCAGGGGTCATGTAGTGTCTTGACCATATGGAACTGACCTCACATGGCTGAGTTAATTGTATTTTATTCTATTTTGGCTATGAAATAGAAAACAATGTTTAATTTCTCATATTTTTTTTTTTATAATCCAAGATAAAGACTTTTTTGTGACTTGGCATGAAAGATAAAAGAGAATGTGTGACAACATAAACACCCTTTTAACGTGTTGATTATTCAGTTACCAATCATCCAAAATCAGGATTTTTGGGACAATAACCAAAAAAAGATAACAGTGTCTAATGTCTAATGTCTGTGCAAAAAGAAAATAGAGAAAGAAGAGGTGTGGGGTGGATGAGCAGAGGGGATGGGTCAGTATGTGTGTGTGAGGGGTGTGTGAAAGGCTGAAAGAGGGGTGCCTGATGGAAGCTGAATGCCACCACCCAGTAGGCCGTGAAATCAGAAACCCTTGCCAACAAGACAGCCACCCGCACACCAGCCATCACTCAGTGTGTGTGTGCGTTTGTGTGTGTGAGTGTGTCTGTGTGTGGCAGGGCTCCTCTAGGGAAAGTGCAGTCATGCAAGGTATCACCCAGCTCTTCCTCCTACTATCTCCTGTCATTCCCTGCTCTCCTTGTCCCTTCTGCTCTACACAACACCTCATGTCCACCTTGTATGTGTGTGCGTCGGTATTACAGCTCTGTTAATTCTGTCACATACTGTGGTTTTACAAACGTCAACCTGGAAAATGGTACTGTGCTGTACTTTATCTTACACAGGAGATAAAATATGTATTATGACAAATATCAAATACAGAAATGCAAATTTTGAGGTGAAGAAAGCTAAAAAAAACTTTTACCCTTGTTGAGTGTCTCAATTCTAATATACTTTATTATGAGATTGTATACAAGATTGCATATAGGACTGCATTTAAAGATGCATTTATTTTGCACGTGTATCTAAGATCTCATATGTGCAAAATAAACATAATTGCATTTTTTATCTACTTGTGGCAGGTTTACTCACACTGGATGTCTAAAATACATAATGGACAGAGATAAAAGATCGAGACTGAAAACATCAAGAGAAAAGGTTAGTGTTTTAAAGCAATGTTGCAAATAAAACATGTTTATAACATTATTTTCTGTTTTCTCAAAAAAAAACTCCTGTGTTTTTTTGCATGTATCCTTTTCTTAACTCCCCTTTTTTCTCCCATTTACAAAAAAGTAAAAGTATTCTGAAAACATTCCCCATAGTTACCCACATCGCCCTCCTCCTCTCCTCTTTTCTCCTTTAACAAACTCTCGTCTTTTCTTGGTGTCTTGGTTAGCGGGCCTGATTACCATGCTGCCAGTGACTTTTCCCCTCTTGTCTCACTCTCACTCCCTCTAAAGGGTACTTAATAAAATTCAGAGTCTGGTCTTCGTGCATGTGTGTGTGTTTCTGTGTGTGTGTGTGTGTGTGTGTTTCTGTGTCTGTGCATGAGAGAAAAAGAGAGTGAGGGAAGACAGAAAGACTTTTCCCTTGTTTTGTTGCTCTCTCTTTCTTTAAAGGGTACTTAATAAAATCTGCGAGGCTGTGTCACAGAAGCATGGCATGTCCCTTTCTTTCACACACACATAAACACAAACACACACATGCAGACACAAATACGCAGCCCTTAATTTCCATTAGAGAAGTGGAACGCAGGGCTGGTGTCTGGGTCTGCAGTTCATTCTTGCCCCAATCTGACAAAGTATGTAGTTTGGCCAGTGCGAGAGAGAGAGAGAGAGAGAGAGAGAAAGAGAAACATAATGGGCATATTTAGAGCTTGTGATGAAAACACGCACAAAACTCATCACCTTTCAGGGCATTAAATTTGACAGAAATTGGAGATTTTATTAAGAAAATAAAATTATCTCACATTTCCCCCTTTTTTGATTAAAAGTGCAAAAGTATTAAAAATCACCTCAATACAAATTTTAAGATGCATAAAAAATACATCTAGTCCTTCCCCTGGCATTGAAAAGAATCTATAAATGAGATCTATAAATGAGCAATGTGTTTACTACTGGACAAAAGAAGTCTCCTTCATTGAAAAAGTCCATTCTCTGGAGGTCCAAGTTTCAACATCACAGGTCAAAAGTTACAGTTGACCTCCACACTACAGACGGTGACAAATGAAAGGAAAACCTGACTGTTCGACCATTACACTGAAGAGATCCAGTGGCTCTGTTGTGCTGTGAGGACATGGTTTGGATCCACTTGTCCCCACAGACTAAAGAGTCACTGCAGATCAATAAAAAGTTTGCTCTGAGTGATCACCTTTATACTATGATGTAACATCTCTGTGCTGATGGAGAGGATCTCCTCCCAGGTAATATTGTCCCAAAAGTTGGGCTATACCAGTTTATCACAGGGTTCACACATTGAGACAAACACTCACGTTCACACCTATGGGAAATTTAGTTACTAGTTAATCTAACTCCATCCTGCATGGCTTTGGACTGCAGGAGGAAGCCAGAGAAAACATGCAACCTCCACACAGAAAGACCCTAGGTGTGAACAAGATTCCAAGCTTGCTGTAACAGTGCTAACCACCACACCGCCGTGCCACCTCATCAAAACACCAAATGAGGGAGTATGCTTTGGAAGAATGGTGTTCATTCCTCCTTTAGTGTTCCAAGAATTGGCGATCAATGTCAAAGAGTAGTGAAGCTCTTATAGCAGCACATGGTGGCCCAACACCTTATTAAGATGATCTTCTTGCTGGCACAGTGAAGTGTTAAATTGAGATTAGAGGTGAATACAGAGAAACTCTTTTGCAGCAGGTGATTTTGAAAACTACCTCCTTCCATCAAACTCTGCACAAACACTCTTTAACATAGTCTACTACTTTTGGAGTGGGAGATGAATTTTAATGTGACAGATGTGTAACCTTGTACAACAGAGGTTTAGATGAATCTTCTGTAACTGCTATGGTGATACAGGTCAAGATCAATCTTTGTGGTGCATAGATAAAGTTGAAATTTGTGTAATAGGTATATATGATGCCTTTGGGCATCATATATATATATGTATATATATATATATCATATATATATATGCAAAGAGAAAATGATTTGGAGCACTACAGTGGGGTCATATACTGGCACTTGTCATGTTTTCCAGACTGGGCAGAAAGAAGAAAAATGTTTATTCTGCACACATATAATCATTAAGGGGTTAAAGATTCATATGTGATGGCCAAATATGGGCTTTCTTCCTGCAGGAAGACTAATGGCTTTAGTATTAATGAAACTCTTGCTTTCCCAGGATGAGAAATTAATCAAAGATAGCGAGGGAGAAGGAAGATATTAAAAGTTTAACTGGGGCTAAGTAATTAATTACACTCTCAGAAAGCATTTGACAAAGATAAACTCTTCTAAATTAAGATTTGTTTCTGCTTATACACTGTCCAGACAAGTACATCACAAAAGGCAGGATCATGTGTGGTAAAAAGACAAGAGGAAGGATGCGAAGGATGGGAGACAAACACCAACAAAAGAATGGCAAGAAGGGGAAAGCGATGGGAGAATGGTAGGAAAGAAATGAGGAAGAGAGGAAGCCAAGAAGGAAAATATTGAAGAAAAGGCATGAGAACAAAGCCTTTGCATTGAGGAAATGCAGTTAAGAAGGCAGAGAGGTAGAAGAGATAAACAAAGAAAGGAAAAGTAAGAGAGAACATGGCAGTAGATAGCAAAAGATAAAAGAAATGAAACAGTGAAGAAGGTAAAAGATCACAGAGGAAGAAGAGCAGAAAAATGCAGAGATAGAGGGCAGATAGGAGGAAACTCTTCCCATCAACTGTCTCACCTTCCTCTCCCTCCTGACACCCCCAGCCTCGCTCATTCTCCCTTACTGTTAAATTATTCAGGGCCACTTCTGCCGCATGCTTGATTAAGTTTTCATTTCTGCAAATTACCATCCGGAAATGCGCTGCGCTACTGAATCACGTAACCACTACAAGCTACAAGACTGTTTACCTGCTGTTATACAGAGAGAGAGGGAGATATGTAAAGAGAAACAAAGGCAGCATAAATGATTGCATTATACTTAATCATTTCTTTGTATTGTTTGGATCATTATGTATTGTAAACTGCTCCGTCAACATTGTTAATTCTTTGACAGTCATGCCAGTAAAGCATCTTTCAATTGAATTGCAAATTACAAGCTTAAAAAGAGACAAAAGAGAAACAGAAATACAGAAAGAGATAAATAGACAGGAAGAGAGTGTGGGGAGAGGAAGGGGCAGGGGCTGCTGTTCTAGTCTCTAATCTACTGTACATACATAGTGATGTACTCTGATTGCACAAACAGTCAATAGGTCCCATTAGGAAGAGCAATGAGAAAGAGACCAAACATTTCACACCCAGTTAAACCCCTATTAGTGTGAATCTATTGTAGTCACTTTTCAACTGTTAGAAGTGCCCACTGTCAGAAACCTCCACTGCAACTGAGAGGAATGTCTTCATCAAGCTAATTTAGATTGCCACTTTTTGCCTGAGGTACATTTTGTATGGGCGCTTTGGCAAACTTCTCTGGGCACAGATGGCTAGTGAAGAAATATTAATAAAGGAATGGTATGTGCAATGTGGAAAGGATCAGTCGCACTGATAACTGATCTGCAGCTCCACTCAGCTCCATAGAGTGTTTTGTCTTTTGGTTTTACAGGTCACAACTTCACTGCTCTGATTCTCTCTCACTGTTGTACCCAACCAGATTTCCAACAACAGCAGTTTCAAGTCACTGTGCACTCCCTGCACTAAGGGATACCCTTACAAACACTAATGCAAAATTTCACAAGCATATTTTTTTCCCTTAAAATAATACAGCATGCTGGTTTAATACACTGGAGTCTGACCTATTGTCCTCATACGCCACGGTTTTTGTGGCATTTTGCAAGGTGTCCTGCATGCCTAACAACCCATCATCACTATAATCAGCATCTAGAGGGGAACCTCTGGGGCGAGTTAAACGGCAGTTAGGGAAATAATGGTGTTTAGGGTGATGAACATGCATGTTTGGACCTGGGGGAGGCAGTGGGAGGCATGCGCATAATGTGTGTTCTTGTGTCTACAAGTGTACTGGACAGTAGGAACTCCACACACAGTGTTGTTTTCAGGTGTATGGTGCGATTAGGGAGAGGCAAGATCCAAGTATGTGTGAGGACTATGTGTGTAGTGCATATGTTCATGTGTGTGAATGTCTTGTGTTGCGTGTGTAGCATAGAAGTCTCTGAGGCCCTCCAAGGCTGCAAGTATCACATGTGAGGCAACCTAATAAATACCCCAGAAAACTTGGACTAGACCCCGATGGAAATTACACTAGAATTATTAGCGTGCACACACATGCCCACACATACACACACACACACACACCCTCACACACACACACACTTCCACTTTTCTTATGCCTCGTTAGTCCTAATATTGGTCCACATAGGTAGATTTACGGTTGGGCATGTGTACAGACAGCTAATCAGCAGCAGAACACAAAGTGCCCCTCTGTGGCTAAAAGATAAAGATAACCATCAGATGACACACACACAAACACACACACACACACACCTGTAGCTGACAGATAAGCACTGGCCTTTGATGACAGAAACAACAGGTTCTGATTTACTACTTTGGATAACTGAAGCAAAATGCCCACTGATAATACTTCCCTCATTGTGTGTGTGTTTGTGTGTAGTGTGGTAAGCAGTTGATTTGTGTGACCTCTCTGATGAAAGCAATCCGTCACTGGTTGGCAACACTTGTGTCAGCTGATATCATGTACAGCTGCATCTGTGCGTATTGTGAGCGCGGCGTGTAAAGGTTGCGTTGTGGATTTACGGCCGTCTCCCATGGTGAAACATGCAACACGGTTCCTCCTGTAGCGACTGACAATGGACGGTGGATTAACAGTCCGCCTTCAGCCTTCCTCCTGTCTCTTCGTCTCCCTCCTGTCTTTCTTTGCCTTGCTGTGTCTCTCTCCTTGTTAAAATCTGGCTCCTAATTAGTGCTTGTGGTGCCTGGTGATATACTATCTACCATCTTTCTTACACATGCTGAAGAAAAGAGACATTTATTTTAGTGGTCTTTGCTCTTTTGCTTTTCTTGTCTGTGACGCCTGGACAGTGTCTGATTCCTTATCTGCTCTGCTTCCTCTCTCTCCCTCTCTTTGTTCTTCGTTTAGTGCTATTGCTCCTTTTCTCTCTGATTGTCTGTTGCTACGTCAAATTACTTCATGTTCAGATTTGAAATTAGCATGTGACAAAAATGCAGGTTCTTCCTTCAGTGCCTTTTTCTCCTGCGCCTGCATTTAGGTTGGATGTGCACACTATCCACATTTTTTGATTCCTATAAGTTTTTTTGATAATCGCACTTTAAGGGATCTAAATACATCAACCCTGCATTTTCACTTGAAGTTCATGAGGCAACAGGTCAAGAGTGTTTATGAAATCAACTAGATAGCTTCCTAGAACAAAAACATTGATTTAGAGCACAAAACAAAGGAATCTTTTCAGTGCAAACTGAAGTTATGCAGTTTTGTGGATTAAAGACACCCCTAGAAAAAAATCATGTCATACATGTTTGCAACATCAGCACTAGTGAGCTGGTAATATAACAACATGCTATTCATGGCAGAAAGTTTTTGGGGGAATGTTCTATCAGTTTTAGCAATTAGCAGAAATACTGCCACTGTTGTGACATAAAGTTGCCAAAAGTACTGGGACAGAAGCTAGAAAACACAAAAACTACAATAGAATACAATAGAAAATGATCAGTAGCACTGAAAGCTGTGATTATTATTGATATTTCAACAAAACAGTAGCCTGCTACTTGTTGCTGCAGTTTTGTGGCTTTTTCAAATGGATAGAGTTGATATATTTCATCAATGATCACTATTCAACATTGTCATAGATAAGGTTAAAGAGTCAGCTGATGAACAGGACAAAATGCTCAATAGTTTAGAATAGTTGTGTACACACTGAAGAAATCTTAAGGGGATGGCTCTATACTGATTAGTCAACAAGAATACCAATACTGCTGACATAGACAAAAGGTCCTGGGTGTGATCTGTTCAATGAATGTCTGAAAATATACAGTTTCATGGAAACTAACCATGTTTTAGTAAAGGATGCATAAAACAGAAGTTTTAGAACAAGCTCCTATAGGTAGACCTTTAGTTGAGATTGGTTTGTCAATTTGTTCTTGCAGAGTTTTGGCTGAGCATAGGTCATATGAGGCGTTAACAGTGAGGTGTTTGGTGTTCAGACTATTCTTCAGTATATTTTGAGCTGATATTTACTGAGTTGAATGTTACACACAGCAGCTATAATCACTGTTTTTCATGCTAGTGTTTTTATTTTATGTTTCGTCTGTGTATTTCTGCATTTCTTTCTCTCTTTTCCCCGCTCTTCTCCCCGTCTGTCTCTCTCTCAGCGCTGAGGCCATAGATCTCTCTAACAGGCACTATCTGCAGCCCTAAGCCCTAATGAGGCATCATAAGGCGAACAGTTTGCAGCAGCGCCGCGCTCTTCTTTTATTTGCCAAACCATATCTCTTCCTCCCCCCTCCCGACTGCCCTCTCGTCGTGTCTCAATTGCTCTATCAGTCTGCCCTGCTCCCCATATCTCTCTCTCTCTGCCCCCCCCCCCCCCCGCGTTTTCTCACCCTCCCTCGCTCTCTTGCGTTTTCTGCCATTGTATTTTATCTCTCTTCTCATTCACCCGTTGAGCTCCCTCTCCTCTATCCCCATCGTGGTGGTTTGAATCATATCTGGCCGTCTACATATGCTAAAGCCTGTGTAATTACAGCAGCTCTTAAATAAAGACACGCTCCTAAAGCTGTCGGCTGGAATCACAGCCAAACAAGGCAGGAGGGGCCTCCTAGCAGCAACAAAGCTGTCATAGATAGCTATGGATTTATCACTGGCAAGGATGAGGGCAAGGGAGGGAGTGAAAAAACATATTTTACATATTGTCTGAGACATAGTGGAGGGTAAATCCACCTACTCTAAAGTTTAATCATGTTTACATTGGGGTGAAATGGGAAAAAATGAAATGTGATGGGTGGGCAGAGTTTGAAGCAGGAAAAAGGAGTAAGGAAGGTAGACAATCAGTATGACAGAACAGATTAAAACTGCTCTACATCCATTTTAACCCTGCTAAAAATGGTCATTGTCTCAGGTTAGATTATTATTATTCCAGGGAAGGTTATCGAAAGTTGTTCTACTATGGGTCAAATACTGCAACATGAAACCAATAACATGACGGAACTACAGCTAAATTTTAGTTTTCTTTCTGACTAAATGATTTTTTAAAAATAAGCCATACAATATATTTTTGAATCTAAAGAAGAAACAAAAATGAACCATGAAATCTGAAATTACTTAAAGCAACACTATGTAGTTTTTGGACCTTAAAATAATTTTAATGTGGCAGACTCTAAAATTACTTCAGTGGTAGAACGACTCCTAACCAGACTGATTTTACCACCGCTGCAGCCTGAGCAGGTTCACATCAGCTCCAACAGCACTATGCATCTTTCATGTTCGGGTAGGATCACTCTGCCCCACCCATCTGCTGCCAGTGGAAGAGTGTGACCTGCTTTACAGCACACGTCACATGGTTTACTCGTAGCCTGGGTGGGAGTCATCAGCTAACTATAAGACGAAATGATCTAACAAGGAATTATCAAAACCAACACCATGACAAGTTTTGTCAGAGGAAGCGAAGAAAAGAAAGAGTGATTGGAAACGAGCCCGAACACAAATCAATATCAGACGGGTTTACACTCTGGATGCACCAGTTCCATCAACATAGTCAACACATTCGCATGTATTGTGCTGCCCATGGGGAAATTTATACAGCGACAGTATTTACGACACTGGTAACAGACAATTGCGCTTCTCAACCAGATGGAAGAAACTGTGAGCAAAAGTTACATAGTGTTGCTTTGGATCAAAAACAATCAGCTATCAAAGTTGGTGAGCTAAACACTAACATGCAAGCTAAACCAGACATGCTAATTACAGCTTCTTCCTATTTTTTTCTATAATGGACAGTGTACTAACTGTAATTATGTTTTCAGATGTGTACTGTACTTCATTTCATTCAGTAAAAAGTGTAATTATCTTGCTAACGGTTAATTGGGTCACTAATGGGACAGTTCACCCTGTTTATTCAAAGAAACATATTTATACCACTGAGACCTGTCCAAAAACCAGGCCTTATTGTGCACTGACATAAAGCTAATGAACCACATTAACATGTCATCCTATTCTTGTATTGACAGTCCAGTGTTTTTGAAATACAACACTTTTTGTACCAACAGTCTCATACGAACCACACTGAGTAAAACCTACCTTTTGTTAAAATGCTGTTCCATCTGAAAATATCAAGCACTGAATGACCAGGTGAACATCAGAACAATCTGTTGTTATAGATTACTGCTTGTGCGACCCAGGTTATTGGCAACGTTGCTTGAAAACACTGCAAGCATTAGAAGTCTCAAACCATTATGTGTCAGAAAGTCTTGTTTCCTCCTGCCAAACAAAGAGGTCTATTCAACCCTAACATGTCTCCCTGGTCTTAAACATCTCTGCTTCTGTCAAAACCGAAACAGCTAAAGTCAATATTATCCATGCATCCCTGCTTTTAGGGATGAATTTCAAGAGACCAGCTTCTGTACAGTATATCATTTGTCTGGCCTTGAACCTGGATTGACTACACCTAAATGAGAGATCCATGTGACTCTGGTTTTGCTCTTTTCTCCACTTTATCATCAAACTCTCCTTCATTTTGCAAAAAAACTTTGTTTTTCTTTTTTCTTCTGTTTCACCGATGTTCCTTCTTTTCGTGGTGGTTTGACATCACTGTCATCCTGTTATACTTACCCTCCTCATTGTTGTCCTCATATTGTCCACTTAGCCTTCCTACCCCCTTACGCCTTTGGCTTCCCCATCTTATTTCTCATCCTCCCACTTTTTCCCCTTATCTTTCTCCTTATCATCCTTGTTCTCCCTCCCTCTTTTTCAGTCTTGACTTCTGTAATTCATCAGTGCAAGCAGCAGTGCAGATTGATCAGCCTCTAAAGGCAGTGCTGTGTGTGCTGCTGATGTAGCAGTAACCTCTGCTGAATAGTGAGCAGTGTGTGTGTGTGTGTGACCGGCACTGGGGGAAAGTGGAGGGGACATTTTTTAAAATGTATTAATCGTCGTGGTAACAGGGGATGAGAGTGGTTGAGACAGGCCGATCTTTTGAGAAAGAGACCATATGTGACACAAGCATACATACACATATTTACACACACACACACACACACACACACACACAGAGAGACACACAGAGACACACACACAGTTGTATTCTAAAATCCCAAGGGCTCTACCCAAGCGCTTTACACCTTTGTATCAGTCAGCACACACAAACAGATTTCTAAGATGCAATCCACCCCACACACACAACCACACACCACCTATGGGGAAATACAAAGCAATTTATCACTAATCACTAGACTCCCTAACTTTGTATTCATGTGGATTTCCTATGATTAATATCTTTCCACAGCAAACTATATCTCTCTGAAAACTGCATTTAAGTGTGTGCGTATGTGTGTGAGTGTGTGTGTCATTGTGTGTGAGTGTGTATGTGTGTGTGTTTGGAAGTAAGAGCTCTACAGTATGAGCAGTCATAAACCAGTGCTTAATTGTTTGGGGAGAGAATGTTGGATTAGCCACAAAATTACTCCTCCTACCACATCTTTCATGGTCTTTTCTGCACTCTACCTCTTTAACTTCTTTCTCCTATTATTCTGTATGCTGTATTCTATCCAGCAGGACATGAGATGCAGGGGAGTGTAAAGAAAATAAGGGAAGGAAATACTGAAGGAGGTCTTTGGTGTTTTAAAATTCTATCTCTTTATCCCTGTTTCCTTTTCTCCTCAGTCTAACAAATGAATTCTAAATTCACACACATCAGGATGGCTATATGGATTTCTGCGAACAAGTGAGTTAAAAAAATGTCATAAGATTGTTTGTTGTTGTGAAAGTGTCTTTGATGAAACTTTCCACCGACAGAATAAATATTTAACCTCTAAATAAAGGAAAGAAGTTCCTGTTTTAAAGAGGAAATGTTTTGAGTGACCTTGATGAATATCAAAAAGGCAAAACTCAGTTGTGTGTTTTTTGCACCAGATTGATTTTCAACAAATAATAGCTACTGCTAGGTAAGTCAAACATGGTGGACTAATTATATATACGTTTATTAACTCGTATCACTTTGGTTTTTTGATGGTAGATCGTGTGTGGTCACACTTTCTGCAAGATTAGAGAGGAGGGGGTCTAAATGGAGCAAAGAGGAGATGAGCGCAAAGAAAGAGCAAGAAGGGATGAAGGCAACAGAGGAGAGGAAGCAGAGGAGCTGGCAAGTGGAGGAGGTGACAAGGCTTTGGGGACAGACAGAGGCATGAATAATTTATCAACACTCCTGATGGACAGATTAGGGGAAAAAATGAAGAGACTGAGAGTGAGAGCAGGAGGAGGGAGGGAGAGAGGAAGCGAGACTGAAAGCAGAGGAAGGGGAGGAATAAAATGACAAACAGAAAGAGAAAGAGAAGAAGAAAGCAAGTGAAGGGTGGAGGGGCCACACACACTGGAGCTCTTTGATCCTAACAAACCCCTCTCACCCTGACACCACCATGCCATCTGTGGCCTGTACTGTCTATGTGTGTGTGTGTGTGTGTGTGGGTGGGTGGGTGAGAGAGAGCGAGAAAGAGAGAAAGTGACAGAGGAGATGATAACAAAAGAACAAGGAAAACATTCACAATGTGTGAATACTATGTTTCAGTCACAAATTAAAAAGCACATATTATAATGTGCTGCATAATTTGTGATGTGTCATGTTTGAGGTCTGGGTACAAAATGTAGAAGAATTAATTTCCTCAACACTCCACTTGGGACTGAAGAAGACAATGTAATGTCTCCTTGGTATTTCTATTTTATGGTGATCATAATGTAACGGCAAATGCAGATTAACAATGCTATTTTCAGTCATTTAGCTTTGATTTGCTGAGTCAAGACGATCAATCTCATTAACATGACTGACAGCCCCATGACACTGTCTGTTATAGAGGCACATGGTCTAATCATCATATTGAACTGAAGAATATTACATGTCATGTGCATAGTCATGTTAGCTGTGGACTACTTAACTGAGCCCTCCAGCTACTGCTCTCTTTAGATAACAATAATTATTAGTTTGAGTGACATACACCTTTAACTCTACATGATTTTAAATATTTAAAACAAAGCCTCGACTTATTTGTAAACCCTCTGGTCAAATACCACAATTAGCATTCTGACCACTTATTGATGATTGTTATTGCGTATGGATGAGTGTGAGGAGACAATGAGGACCTGATGCCTCACATTTACACATGGTCAAACTGCTGACAACATTTTAACCACACACACCAACATGCAGGACATGTCTACATACTCTGTGTGTCTTCTGTTGTAAGAGCTGTCTTGATATGAGATACAGAGCACCTGCCTCTTACACACACACCCACCCACACAAAACATTGACATCCACACGAAGTCTGTCATTCCTCTTCACCTGCTTTGACTTTCACATGTTCTTTTTGCTCACTCTCATTTTCTCTTCCTCTTACTGCGATGGCCTGTTGGTGCACCTGCCTTTCATTATTGCAGCCAGCACTTTTCAGCTTATACCACTGCCCGTGTAAGTGTGTGTGCGTGTGTGTGTGTGTGTATGAGTGCTGGCAGGAGCAGGGTCAGCAGGTGGCCCGTCAACATTATGCTGCAGCTCTTCCACACTGTAGACAACAACCCCACCATGTAGGAGTCTTTACCTCCCACCTCACTCACCCCCTGACATGCACAAACTGCCATGACTGCCCCCAGTGACCAACCATTACCAGAGACATCGCACTGTTGCCAAGCCTGGTCACAAGACATGTGACCTACCAGTCAGCACACACACACACACACACACACACACACACACACACACACACACACACACACACACACAGATATGTGCAGCAAGCCTTCTTGACATTGATGCAAAGTCAGTCTTGTGTGTTTTTTTGATAGTTAAATCCTCTTTTCCTTGTCTACATGTTTGAACTTCACTAATGAATATCTCTATATGAGGAAATGTGTAAAATATACAAAGATGGGAAGCAGCTGGTGAACACAGTGGTGCATTTAAGAACTAGATAGGCAAATATTTCCTTCAGGAGACCAAAACAGTGCTAAAAGGAAAGTGAATATTAGACCAAAATGAATCATCTCAGCTCTGTTGGGTGTATAAATAGTAGTCTGAGTGTTAACACATTTGCCATATCATTACCATGACTTTATATTTTGGTAACATTCAGTATTGTCTTTATAGTTTTTTCAAAGGATTAAAATGGCCAAATAGATAATTAGTTAACAAAAGTTAAAAGATCCCAAAAGCTATTTTTTGCATTTTCTTAATATTTAATAATGCCTTTTGGGCCTACTTTTAATAAACAAGCTATGTAGTTATGTCCCTTTGCATTCAGTTTTAGTGCTAATCTAGGTTAAATATAATTTGACTCCAGCTCCTTGCTTGATCCTCAAAATTAAAATTTGTTTTTATTCTTTCATCTCTGTCTTAAAAGAAAGCAATCAAGCATATCTGTCAAAATTCTCTTCTCTTTTATACCAAAACATCAATAGTGATGCTAAATACGGTCAGATGGATGCTAATGACAAGCATAAAGCAGGATTACTTTGGTTCCTGTTTGCCAAAGTAAACAAACATTATTTTGTTACATGATCAGACCTTTTTGGAAATTCAAATAAAAATACAGTCCGTGCTAGCTGTTGGTCTGTAATGGACCAAACCTGAAGTCAGCTTTAGTTAACACCATCTTTTGTATGATTTGGGAGGCAGATTTTAATCTTCCCACTACTGGTCTTCAGGCCCTGACCCAGTCTTTGTGCAACACTGCTTTGACAATTATATGAAAGTACACACAGGCTCGCTCAGTTTGCAGAGAACCGGTTGGCGACATCCCGAAGGTCATTAGGCTTCTTCCCGGAATAGAAGACAGAGCTAACAAGTGCACAGTGAGGGTTAATGTGTTGTTAGTTTTAAGATAAGAGAAAAGCTCGTCTCTGTGCTTGGTTTGTGTTTTTTTCACCCACTAATGTTGGTTTTCTTCCAGAACCAAAACTGAGTATGTAACAGACAGGAAACAGAGCAAGACAGATAAAAATCCCAAAGAACAACAAACTAGGTCAGGCTGAGCTGTTTTAAGATCTGTAGCTTTATGTGTTGAAAGAATTGCTTATCTTTCACTCTAGTGTCTGTGTGGAGTCACAAATGAACTAATAAATGTTTCAATGACTAAACAATCAAATATATTTTATTTCATTTAACAATGCTGCAGGAACAAGACTCTCTGCTTATGAAGGAGGCAAGGAGGAAAGATCAGACTGTGTTAAGTACTTAAGACACACAAACCTGCACACACACATACACACACACGCACACACGCACACACACCTCCCCTGTTGGGTGTAGAGGAGAATCAATATGTCTTTGAATGAGGGTCAGAAGGGTTGTCTGCCCAGGGAGAGCTGACAGATTTGCTCTCTTTTGCTCTGCTAAGCCCCTGCCTGCTTCTAACACCCCTTGACACACACACATACAGATGGAGACACACACATACACAAACATATAGATGGAGAAAGACACACATACACAAACAAGAGGAAAGAGACAGAGACGCTTCTCCAGGAGGGCGGAATTCCGAACATTTTGCCGCAGGGATGTGATATTAGACGTTCTACATCGAAATGAACCCTGCTGAGTGAGTGTAGGCGATGTCTGCACATGACAGTGTGTGAGAGACAAGCGTGGTGGAGGCCAGGTTTGGACATCAGAACACAGCCCAACTAAATCCTTAGCCAATGCTTTGAACTTGATGCAAGCAAAACAGACACAAACAATTAAAGCTGAACTGAAATGCACACTCTATCCAAAACACACACATTTAGGACATCTGTCCACATATAATGTTTCAGATTAAAGGAGCAAAGAGCTGGCAGTGAATGCGTACCTGTGCATCTTCTGGAACACAACTGAGGCTTCCCTGTAGTATCTGTAATATCATATTAGTTATAGTAATAGAAATCTTCCATTTTTTGCTCTACAGTGGCACCTGATTCAAAGCCTGGCCTAAATTTGCTAACTATTTATTACAAAAAAAGAAAATCTTTGATCATAATTAGAGGTTAAAGTCCAGCATAATTATGTTTTTACAGACTGCATCGCAATTCATGATTATATTATCCCATATTTTAAAGATAAAAAAGATTTAAATTGAAATGTACACACAACATTAATGTTGAGATAATGGAGTGATCAGACAGACTGAAATAGGGATGACAATCAAAATTTTATCAACCAGTTCAAGTGTTCAGTTATTTCTCTGTTTCCTCTTTATACTGTATATTATTTTTTACTGTGTCCCTCAGTGATAAACACAACCAAACTATGTATGTGTGTTTGATTTATGTGCGTGTGTGTGTAAGCGTGCTGTGTGGTTAACATACTACAGCAGCAATTAGTAATCACTCATGGAGCTAATGACATCAATCAATGAGCTTTTAAAACCAGCCATTTGATAATTACAGCCATCAATGGTCACCCATGGATTCATTATAGCACCGCACTCTCTCTTGCTACGCTTTTCTCTTCTCTGTGTATCTTTTCACTGTGTGCTTCTATCTGCATATCATTTACATTGCCTTTACTTTAACATCTCTAAAAATGTATATACATGATTACTTTCTTCTTCATCAGTGAGTAAAGAAGCCCCAATGTTGTTAAGAATTCTGTGCATTAGATAAAGGAAAAATCATAAGGGAAATTATACAGTCTTCACTTAGTTAAAATATTCAAACATGCATGCCGGGGAACTTTACATTTTAGAAAACTGTTGCTTAGGAACATACTAATGGTGTAAACATAAATCTGGACATCTCTGGTAAAACTTCATTACATAGCCTGTACCTGAAGGCTTTAATCTGGTGTGAAAAGAAGGAAAAAGACAAAAAGGATAGAAAGAAAGATGATGGCAACATGTGGAAACAAGTCTGCTGACTATCAGTAGGTGAAGGAATAACAGGTATGAAAGCAAAATTCAGAAATGAAACAACAGAAAGAGAGATTCAGGTGTTATTCTCAGTTTTACTCACTTCCCTCACAGATTTTAAACTTTATTTAGAACCAATGCAGCCAGTGTCTCCCCTCTAAACAGCAGCTGAGGCTGCTTTTCTCTTAATTCTCTACCAGTCATTTTTCTATTTTTGTTGCTTATACACTTTAATGTCTGGGATATTTGGTCTGTTTTAATGTTTAGTATCCACCTGACAAGAGACCATAGATAAATATTTGACTTTTTTTTTGGCTTTGGTGCATTCATCAAATGTTGATTAATGTGTATTGTTTGTTTTGAATTAAATAAATTAATTGAAATGTAACAGCGAACTTTCATATATTTTTTTATTCTGTGTTTTTCAGTTTTTTTAAGGACACTTTCATGTGCAGGTGCATTTGGTATCATCAAAAGCATTTCCTGTTTTTGTCTGCAGACAAAAACATGAAACACAACACAACACAATATTAGCTGACGATGAAAAACAATAGCAGAGTATGTCTGCAAAGTACAATTCAGAACTCTCTGAAACCGTTCTATCCGATATCAGATTGTTCTTTGTGACCTTGACCCTAAAATTAGTTTCACTTGGTAAAAATGAAGTGTCTGAGTGGCCAGCTGACAACTACAGGATCCGAATATGAGCTAACCTGCACATCATATAAGCGTGCAAGTGTGCGTGCATGTATGTTCAGTAACATTGTGTGTGTTTTTGTATGCACATTTGTGAGCGTGCGTGTGGTGCTGATACACAATTACCAGGCAGGCGCGAATCGATAGGTGCCTGCTGACAGATGGATTAGCACGGTAAACAGATGATACACACACCGCTAAATTATTCATCTGTTGAACAGTAGGCTGGGTTTCCACACACACACACCCACACTCAGTGATGGGGGAGAAGGAGCGAGAGGAGAGGGGGTGGGATAGACAGAAGGAGGGAGAGGGTTGTGGATAAGGAGGAAGAGGATGAAAAAGCTGAAGAGATAACTTGTGTTGTTTAACAGAGTCCCGCTAAAAATAATTATTTCTTTTTTTGACAACTCAGTGAGTGTGTGACCTACAACAAAGGCCTTTAACTGAAATCAAAGAGAAATCAACTGAGACCAAACACATGGACAGACTGACTCTGTGGCCCTTTAATGCCTGTTAGATATGCAGAGCCACCACAGGGTCAATGTGAAGTGTCTAGTGAGGTGTTTGAGATACCGAACACACACACGTGAGCAAACACCGACACACTCATCTTTCTTTATCCGCATCTTTTTCTGAAGTGCAGGTAAATCCGTGATCATTGACTGTTTATGCATTTAAGAAAGTCTGCCTGGCGCATGCGGTTTCACTCACAAACACACACAAGAAGTACAGGGGATATTGTGCATAAATCTGATCATGCCATAAGCGTAATTCATGTTTTGAATTAAAGCGCCTTTACTGAGGATACGCAGGGAACTTTTCATAGAAGCCGCATCCCCTTTTAAGTCATTGTCTCAGATTGCCTTTTTGTTGACATGTTGTAAATGTCTGTTGGTCATACTGTTAGCATAGGTTCTTGGCATTTTAGTGCAGAACTTCACCAGGAATAAAAGTAGTATACACTATAAGAAACTGATAGTAAGAGAACAGGAAAAAGACTTCCATGAGTCTGCAGCTACCAGAGTGTACTCCCAGTATTGAATAGTATAGATTCTGGTATATGCAAATCATATGAGCATGCACACACACACATTCACACACACTCTGGCATGCATATAAAACACTCATTATTGATTTGTTTCACCTTTCTAAGGGACTTTTGCAGCAGATGCTAAGCTTTGCCCCTCTGGGACACCTTTTAAAACCAATGAGGAAGAAATCAAATGTGATGAAAACATGTAGGTAACTTTATCACTAACCACAACTTTCAGCTTCACAAAAAGGAAATAAATAGTTCACGGTCAAATAATGACACTGAAAAAAGAGAACATTCTTCCTTTTGAAAAGTATCTTTCACTTCCTAAACAGCTACAGGTGCAAGTGATTTAGTGGCTCTTGTCACATGAGTGTGCTAAGCAACAGCCCGGTCCAGCCTTGTGAAGCGACAGCGCATTGAGAACAGCTAACGATGTCGAACCCACAACACCCCCTCCTTAGACACATACACATACACACACACATAAAGTGTTTGTTCGCATCATGGCCGCCATCAGCAGGAACCAATCAGTTTTGATGAATAATTCAATATTTAAGAGGGTGTGACCAAGACTGGGAGGGCGGCGGGCCCCTCTGCCAAGCAAGTGGGCTTTTTTTGGAAGCAGGCCTGCTGTTTGTGTGTGTGTATGAAAGTAAGAGAAGTGTGTGTGTGTGTGTGTGTGTGTGTGTGGGGGGGAGGGGTGGGGGGGCAGCCTGTCACACTAGACTGCATCCACAAACTGGCTGCAGATTAGATTACTGAGCAGAGGAGAGGAGGCGGAGGAGAAGGAATCAGGAAAGAAGGATGGAGGAATAGGAATGAAAGGGAAAGAGAGGAGACAGACAGGAAGTCAGGAGAAAAGAATCTTTTAACACATCTGCATTAGGTGGTGTGTGCATGCTGCCGCTCTCTAGAGAAATAATCCCATCTGTGTTTCTGCCAGACAGTTGGAACACTGGCAGTCTGAAAGCTTGAAGGTACAACATGTAGCATTGTGTAGAGTAGTGTGTCATTTACAGATTAAGTGGAATTCTTTGGTAAAATGAAATCGTAGGTTCGATGACTGCTGCCGTGTTTCGCTTGGGCTTTAGTAAAGAGGCTGAACATAAAGCACAGTCCAGCACCTTCACTGAACATCTCCAGTAAATCCAAAGAATGCAGCGATACGTTCAGGACTGTGTTTTGCCATGACCTTAAGTAAGCTTGTGGGAGTGAGTGAGTGTCTACGTACACACATTAAAAGCTAAATGTGTGTTGTGTTGCCAGGTGTGCTGTGGTTGTATGAGGCTCAGTGGAGTTTTAACACAGGTTTTTATTGGCTAAAGCTGACATCACCAAGGGAACCAAGTGGAATTCCGGAAACCAGGATGTTACGGACCTCGGTCTGTGTGTGTGAGTGTGTGTTAAGAGACTCTGTGTGCTACAGAAATACTTTCCTTTTCCACTTCAAAGAAACCTGTTTGGAGAATTCCCTGAGTTCATGGTGACAGTCTGTCCACAGAGTGTCTACATGATTTTTTAATGTTTCCACCGTTTCTCCTGACTCAAGCAGAAAAGTGGGAACAAGGGAAGTATTAAGTCAGAGTATTAACAGGGGTTTCCACATTAATAATGAAAATAAAATGAAATAACTTGAGGCTGGAGGAGATTTTGCAGGGTGCCAGAGAGGGAATCCTCTCCTCTCATCCTCTTTCCTTCATTTGCCTTACACTAGCTCCAGTGGGTCGTCTGTGTAACCTACTCCTCTACACACACACACACACACACGCACACACACACACACGGTGATCTGTGTCCAAATGGAGTGGCTGGGTCGACAAAAGGCTCGACAGGAAGCAACTAATCCTTGATCTGTGCAGCATCGCAACAATGGCTGTGAGACTCCCACCAAGTGATGTTCACACACAACTGCACAAGCACACACACACACACACACATTGGCACACACACACACATAAACTTAGACAATTGCTGTTTGCATCCTGTTACCACCCAGTAATAGAGAAAAGGAGGGGGGAAATGGCTAGAAGGAAAGATGGAACCAAAATTTTTATATTACATTAAATATATTAATGAAGCATAAACATGTAAAGGTTTATAATACCAAAAAATGAAACTTTAATATTCCTTGGTCATTAAAATAGACTCCATTAGCTATCACTAACTATATGGATGAATACTGACAGAGAACCACACAGACAGTATTCCTCATCCTGGGGAAACTACCACAAGGGTAGAAGGACACACATGTGGGGTTAAACAAAACTAACACATGTAGGACAGTTCCTGATTTGTGTGTGTGTGTGCGTGTGTGTATTTGTGTATGTGTGTGGCACACAGTGGAGACTGCCATGAAGGCAATATAAGAGGGACAAGCCTTTTAACATCTGGCTAAGCACTGACAGGAAGACACACACGCACAGGCAGGCGAGTCCCAGTCCTAATTATTAGAACACTCTTACTTAACTTAACCCTGCCACTAGACCGTGACAGGCAGAGATGGAGGAGAGGAGAGTGGGGAGGAGGAGATGGAGGAGGGCAGATTTTTGTGAGAACAAGAAGGATGAACGTTTTTGTCCTCTTGGCTGCTGTTTTTTGTTTTTTTTTTGTTTTGTTTTTTTTCTTACAGGCAATGGAAGGAAGGAAACACCGACAAATGGAAATGGATGGAAATGATTTTAAAGTAAATACTAATTAAAAAGAAAACAAAACTTAAGAGTCAAGGGAATCTCAAAAACATCAGAACCCCACCCACACTGTCTGATTGGCAGGTGGTCTATGAGAAATGCTGTGCAGAAATCCCACAGGGATGACTGCTTAGCACTAAAGATGGAAACCAAAAAAACATATCAAACTAAAATCTGTCATCCATCAACATCAAGATCATCCATCTTCTCTTTGTGAGAACTCTATCAGTTTATTTTTTCTGCTCTAATTTTTGTATTTTTTTTTTTTTTTTTTTTTTTTTTTTAGCTATTCACAGTTTGTGCTACTTGGCCCCAGAAAGAAACAACACACATGACATTTGCTCTGTGGAAGAGGGGGAAAAAGATAAACAACGAGAGGAGGCAACAACAAAAAAGAACAGAAGAAAGACGAGAGGATGAGAAGGAGGCCTCTCGCTGTGTGTTTTAACAGCTGTGTGTGATGCACTCAGTTCGATATTAAAATACTTATACGCTGATGAAAATACAAGAAATGCCACTTTTTTGAGACATTCTCTCGAAATAGGAAGCAGGCTTCTAAATAAGCTCTAATTTCATAATTAATTTTTTTAACATATGATGAGTTGCTTTGAAAATAAGCATATAAAGTCTGTGCATCAGTGGTTTTTAATCCAACACTGTTAAAGTTAAGGTCAGTAACTCCATATTATTAGTATCTGCCTGTTTGTCGTGTGCTGGTCTTTAGAATTTTTCTGCTTTTATTTCACTCAGGCAGATGGCATCTGCGTTACAGCTCAGCACCTCAGTATCTTCTCTCTCTCCTTCCTTCCCCCAAACTTTTTTCCTTATTGCTTTTATCCTTTCTTTTATCTCACCCCCTTCCTCCTTTCCTCATATGTTCCTTCCTCTCACTATGTGCTAAAGGAATTTGTGTTTTCTTTCTTTTCCTGCCAGAGATTTTTGATTCTTTTTTTCAATTGAACATTTGTCTTATAAATTACTTTTTGCCTTCTTTTTTTATCTTTATGTCAAAATTGTGTCGCAAAAAGAAGAATGAAAGAACAAAAGAAGAGAAAGAAAGAAGGAAGGAGAGAAAGAATGAGTACACAGAGAAAACTGGTTAAGGCATTCAGGGGTCAGGTTCACTGTAAAGCTC
Organism: Mastacembelus armatus; assembly: GCF_900324485.2. Taxonomy (NCBI): domain Eukaryota; kingdom Metazoa; phylum Chordata; class Actinopteri; order Synbranchiformes; family Mastacembelidae; genus Mastacembelus; species Mastacembelus armatus. The sequence goes on from NC_046649.1 coordinate 6,608,766, forward strand.
TCAGCCTTGTAAATGTGGAGAGAGCAGAGTGTAAACAAACAGACTACAGCTGTCACACAGTCATAAGGGGGAGATGCACATAGACACACACCAGTAGAAGAAATGAAGGCGAAATGATGGAAGAGAACAAAAGATAAGATGCAGAAGAAAACAAAGATGAAGGAACGTGTCGGATGCTGAGGCACACATACCCTCAAAGCTTCACAATGACACGTTGCGCAAAAGCATCAAATCCTTTGCACAAACAAACAATTGCACTGCGAGGACAGATTGTTTCATTTGTCAACATTCCCATTAATTCCAATCACACATTCCATAATTCCATTCTCTCTTTTACTGTGTGCTCAAAAACCTTTCCCTGCTTTGTACCCCTTTATTCTTCTGCTAAAACCTAAATATGTGAATACAGTAAATGGTAATAGTTTTTACAATAAAATGACATGCATAGTCCTTTTAAGGCATGATAGGGCCTTTATGCGCAGGTTTAGTGGCTGACAGGTTAGCGGGTTTAGTTAAGAACCAACGTGCCTGCCAGTGCAGTGAGGGGATTTGTTAGGGCTTAGCATAGTACAGGCCACTGTTGTTTGGAGTGGTTGACAGAATTATATGCAAGGAAGTTAGAATTACTTGGGTTTTCAAGTTGTTTAACCTTTTTTTCAGTTCAGAAGAAAAAACAAAAAAAAGATCACCTCCACATGTTAATTTGCATAACTGGTGATTGGTATCTCATGGGATAAATTCCAGGTCTAAAGGGATGATTGCAAGAAAGCTGGAAGTCATTGTCACATATAAGAGGTGTTCAATTCATCTCCAATGAATTTAGTGTTGTAGGGTTTTTTTTTTTTACTCTTTTACTACGTTTTACTACACATCATGAAAATGGTGTTGCAGGCCAGGTGTAAAAGCCTTTAGGTAAGGATAGGCAGTTTAAAGTTCCAGAAAAGGACAGTAAGAGAAGCTTTAGTTGAGATTATTTCAGAAGTGACTGGATACTTGTTATCTTGAAAGTTTCAATATATCTGCAGTCAACTAACAAACTAACATGTGGCGTTTCACCCCAACTGTAACATTGTGTTCATTGTAACATTGTAATTGTATAAAAATAGATTATTGGAATAGTCAAGAATGAGTGTTTCCTTATTAGCTTTGCACAGTGAATTATAATCATTCATCCATCATATATACCCACTTATTCCTTAACCAGGCTCACAGGGATCAGCTGGAGCCTATCCCAGCTCTCTTTGGGTGAAAGGCAGGGGTACACCCTGGACAGGTCACCAGTCCATCACAGGGCCACATAGAGACAAACAACCTCACACACTCACACTCACTCCTATGGGCAATTTAGAGTCACCAATCAACCTGACATACATGTTTTTGGACTGTGGGAGGAAACCAGAGTACCTGGAGAAAACCCACACAAGCACAGGGAGAACATGCAAACTCCACACAGAAAGGCCCCTGATGGGTTTCAAACCAGGAACCTTCTTGATGTGAGGCAACTGTGCTAACCACTAAGTCACCATGCTGCCCTGAATAATAACCAGTCACATAATTTAGTTAAAAGATAGCAGCATTTTATTAACAGATATTCAGTAAAACCGTTTCCTTATAAATGTTATCAACACAGATAAGATATGAATTAATGGTACAAAGTTCATAAGCCAGACTTAAATCTACAGTATCATTCTTGCACTGAATGCAGCTTTGTGATCTAAAACCATGAAGCCTCTAGAAACTGCAAACTTAAGATACTGAGAGTAAAAGTTTTGGAAACATGAACTTAATCTAGCAGGTTTAATTGTTTTTTTTTTTGTTTTTTTAACTTACTCCTATCAATAATATTGAAGCTTTTGTACCAGAAATGTGTGATGACACTGTATAACTGAACCTGTCAGTATGAGACTGTCTAGAGACTGCTAACGTCTGTGAAGCAGCGACAACACTGTCCTTGCGGGTTTGTATCAAAGATGTGTTTGTTCTTTATGCTTCCACTGGATAGCCAAAAACCAATGAAGGAGAACCCATAATACCTTGCTGTAAGCAGTGCCTCTGCACATCCAATTGCATTAGAAGAGTAAGGTAGAAGTGGAGGATACTTGTGCCAAGATTTAACCTGATTAGATACAGAGTCAGCCGTTCCAAAAGGCAGCACAGGAGCCCTGCACCCATATCCTTTTCTACTTCTGGAATCAGTCTTAATGCTCATAAATCTGGAGTGATAAGGTGTCAGTGACTACTATTTAATCCTCATTGCTCAACAACCATAGTTCTCTTGAGCAATGAATTTCTCAGCAGCTGCACGTTGAGTCTAAAGAGTCTAAGATAATGTGATAGCAGAGTTGCAAGTCTTTCTCTTGCATCTTTGTGTCTCCTTTACTGTTTCAGTTTATATTCTCTTTGATATCTTTCTCTTTCTACCCCCCCAGCCCCCAGCCCCCAGCCCCCAACCACAGCCAGGCACCAGACGTCATTTTCCCAATTTCCTTCTATCCATTCCTTCCCTCATTCCTCTTTCTCACCCTCTCTGTCTCTGCTGTGGTGGTCTTTTTATCAGATCAGTCTCAGGTCGTCGCCTCTGTCTCTCATGTGTTCCATCAAGGAGGCATCCCTCAAACACACACACGCACACACACACACACACACACACACACACAAACTCAGAGATAGAAGATGGTGGAAAAAGGGAAGAGTGAAGTAAAGACAAAAAAGGAGAAACATGATGAAGTTAAGAAATGATAAAATGTGAATAATAAAGCACACTCTTTGAGTTCCTCTATAAGCATGTCACTATGTCTGTCTGTCTTGCACTTGGAACTTTTACAACTCTTCTCCCACCTCTCATTTATTACAGACACACAATCATGGCCTGCCAAAGTTTTGGCTATGTGGGTAAATCTTTTGGCAGCAGGGCTGCCAGCGTGGAGCTATGATGAATGCTGATGGCAAAGAGCATGGTCGGTCTCTGAACCAGTCACTTGCACACATACACACACAAACACTAATCAGATTCCCAGTGCGTAAGGGCCAAATGGCATCCTTCCACTGGTGAATGCTAATGTGACCAGTGGAGCTTGTGGGCTTGTGAAACAAGGATAGGGGGAGCCAAGAGAAATGATGACAAGAGAACATAGATAGGATTGTTTGTTGGCGTGTACAGTGCTAGTGTGCAAAAATGTGCATTCTTGTACAAATTGCAGCTGCTTCACTTTTAATTTGAGAACCACGATTATATTTGGCTGTGTGTGTGTTAATGTCTTTATGTATAGGTTTGTGCATTATCATGTGTGTGTTAACTTTTGCAGTAGTCAGTAAAATATTCCTAGAATATAGTGGTTTAAGTTGTTATAACAATTTAGCTAAAATGTGGGCGTGTTAGGGACATCTATATATCTAATATGTAACATCATAATGAAAAATTCAATTAATTTTACACCAAAATTTTGTAACATATATATCCAAACCTTTACAACAATGCAATGTATGGCTGTGTTGTCTGGGTTTTGTGTCAATGCATTTTATGTGTGCACATAATGCAATCAGATCCGCTAATTTATATTGTATGATACACTTTACAAGCTAATTTACATACATATAGATAACAAATCTGTATGTAAGAAAAGCTCAACATAAAGTGTTTTATTAAGGTGTTCCACTATGAGCTTCCATAGTAGCTTCACTGTTATTTTCAAGTCCCTGAAGGTTAGTGTAAGGATAAACACCATTTTTCCATCAATGTCACCTCATGCCATGTTTTGACAAAGGTGGTGAAGAGCACTGTGTAATGTGTTGCTCCAAAATCCCCTACAGTAGTTCAGTTGTGTTGAGATTTGGTGGCTGTAAAGATTATAGCATATGATTCAGCTCATTTTTATATTTGTCAAACTATTCAATGAACCCTTGATCCCCATGTATTTAGGTTTATCGAGTGATTTGTCATATCATATGTATGCACATTTCAGTGTGGTCAGTATAGAACAGCAATCAATTGCTACTCACAGCGCTCAATGCGATCCTCAGGGCTGGAGGAATTTTCTCGATCAGAAAGGAGCCCTGACACAGCAAAGATCTTTTTCCCACTGTCCTCCACTGCCTTCAAGGCACTGCTGGGTGAACCGCCAGGAGGGATCTGAGCACCGCCAAAATCATACTCTTTCCCCTCAGCATCAGAGTACCGCAGGTGGGGTGAAGCCTCTGCATCCAGGCAGCCTTTGAGGCGTTTGGCTGGGGTGAAAGCAGATTGATACCCCCCTGGTGCACCATCCCGATCTTCTGGGGGTGAGGCAAAAGGCCTGAAGGCGCCAACACCACTGTGATTCAGCATGCTGATTGGCGAGCAGTCCAGGTTAGGTGGGGCAAACTGATGATGGAGGTGCAGAAGAGATGGAGGAAAGTCCCTGTTGGGGAATCCTGGTGGGACTGCACCTTGGCGGTGATACATTGATGCAAAAGTGTAAGAACCATTGTTAAATGGCAAATGGACATCTTTCTCAACAGAAACTGGAACACCAAATGGACGTGGCTGCTGGCAGGGAATCGAGGCATCACGAGATGCTTCAGCGGTGGAGGCCAGGACCATTAGAGCTGGGGAGGCCAGGGGATTGGGCAGGTAGGAGGAGCTCTCCATCTTAAAGGCTGCCCTGTGGAGGTCCATGTCTGGACTGAAGAAGGAGGTCTTACAGATTTCAGGAAGAAGAGGAGGAGATGATTCCTCCTCAGAGAGACTGGAGACAATGTTCAAGACCCGTAAAAAGGGTCTGAGGATGTGAGAAAATCTGGTCTGGATTGTTAAATAAGTGAGCTGGCTTTTTGAAGTAGGGGGCTCAGAAAAGAGCCCTTCAAAGGAACTGAGTACTCTTGAAGAAATTAAGGAGTTTCAGGCAGTTCAGATGATTCCATGCCAGTTATTTGCTGTTGGGTTGGTCACTCTTTCATATACTTCAAGGTTTTGACAAGTTTCTAGTGTAAATACAACAAATTTTTAAGGTTATGTTTTTCCTCCTGGGCAAAAACGAAGTAAACGCCTGCCTTTTGGAAAGTTTGTTGGAGTTGTTGTTGTGAATGCCAAAAGGTCCTCGGAGTGTGGGCAACGCAGATCATCAAAGCTCGTTCCTCATCTTCATGTGGTCACCAAACTATGGGGAATAAAAAACACAAGCATTAGATTTTCAATTCAGTTCAGAGTGCTTTTTTTATTTCTTGGGTCATTCTATATCACCAATGTCTTACAAGAGCAAGAGAAACAAGTTTTAAACCTTGTGTTCTTGCACCCAGCAAGCTGTTGCCTCACCAGTTCTTTCAATGTGATGTGACCAGTAAACTGAACACTTCCCTTAAACCCTGTTAAGCTTTAAAATGTAATGGGTCAAGACAATTACATATCCCTTACTTAGAAGACTTAAAGTTAGTTGGACCTGTACTTTAATGAGCCTTTGTGGCTTTTTCCATTTTGGACAGCTCTGAAAAAAGTTTTTCCCACCAAGGTGCTTAAAATCTATATCCAGAAAACCAAAATACTTGTTTCACATTTATCTTAGACCTCATCATCTTTTCTTAATGATAGGTACTTTGAAAGACAACAGGCAAGCTGCTTTTACAACAGGCAAAGATCAATGTCTTGCCTTCAATCTGTATGTAGTGGAAAGGAGGGGAGCTGAGTGGAAAATTTTAATAAAGGAGCCACTGAAAGCCAAGGCTTGAAGTCAGAGCCTTTAGGGACAGAGTGTTCTTAGGCACGCACTGTTGTTGAAGCCACGAATTCAAAACCTCTTGGGAAGATGTGTCCTTAAGTTGACATTGTTGATCAAGTCCTGCAAATCCCTGCCCTTTGACAAAAAGCCAAAAGCTATTTCAAACCACAAACTCTCCACTACTACTCTTTAAAAAACTTCTTCAAACTGTTTCCACATCGGATCTTTCCATCCCGATCTAGACAGCCCCACACGTCTAATCTCTTTCCAAATGTCTTCTGCTTGTCCTCCATCCTCTTAATCTATCCATCTCCTCCTCCTCTTCCATCCATCCTCATCTCATCTCCTTACCACTACCTCTCCTCCCTCCCTCCTCTATCTCAGATCTTGGTCTAAGCCGCTTATTCCTACCATCTCCCAGGATCTTACTGGACCAGAACCACTTGTCTTAAGATAAGGACACACACACATCCACACTTCACTCACACCCACACATCTGATAAGGCTATGTGGCTCAATGTTCAGCTCAACACCCGACTCGGTGGGGTGAACACACTCCACATTCTTGCAGGCTATGCTAGCCTCTCTCCTATCTCTCTATCTCGCCATTTTTAATTCCCCAATTTTTACTATCTATCTCCCTTTCTTTTTAAATCTCTTCCTGTCAATCTGTTCTCCCCTCATCCCTCCATCTCTGCCTCCCTCTTTTCCCTTGGGTGATTCAGATGGGTGATATCATATCGGACCTCTCCATCTGCCATCCACGAGCCAGAGGAAATCTGACTGAGTGAATAAATTAGCCGTACTTGACCTCACGACCCCCCAGCATCCGTGGCAACAGACTAGTATCTTCCCTCCTGGGGATTAGATCGGAGCATGCGATTGGTTGGTCTGAGGAACACAGAGAGGCAGCCGGTGAAACGACAAAATAACATTTCTGAGATTTTTATCCCCAACGGGCAATTTGAACGTCCTTGGCTTGTTAAGCAGGCAATATGTTAAGATTTAGGGGAGGTAAAAATGTGCATGTAGTACATAAGTGATTGTGGGATTTTGTGCGTCACTCAGGATAAGAAAATCAGAAGGGCTGATGAAATGGTTATCATGTGCAATTTTACCAGTTTTTTTAAACTGACAAAATGCCACCTTCTACTATTAAAAAGAGATGTTCTCAGTTGTAATATCATAAAAGTCATCAGTGCCTTCAAAATTCAACACCTATTTAACTTGAAAAGGTCAAACATGAAGTCATGTGCACACATACATACAAAATATAAACTCACAAGGTATCAAGTCACAGCCTGGCCTGCTCTACGCAAGCTTCAAAGCTGCACTGGCTACCATCCAACATCAAAGGAGAAACTCCCTGGGAAATGAAAGAAGAAAATCTTTTATAGCTATCAGCTGTCCACAACATTCGTTCAAATCAATTTCCAAACCTGATCCCGGCTTTGGCATGCTGCTCCAACCCCTACACAAAGAGTCACACACAACAACAACCAGCAAAAGTACGAAGAGAGGCAAGAGCCCAGAGACAGAGAGAAATGAGGGGATGTGAGATGTTTTACATTACCGCAAATGTACAGGAGACTGGTGTGGAGTGTTGAGAATGGCTTACGTTAACACGCCTCTGGTCTGGACAGATGCCATGGAGTCACATTACATGCTTCTCTTCCTCCTCCTCCACCACCTCCTCTTGTCACCCTCTCTTCCCTACCTACCACAATCCATCCTGGAAATAGTACCTTTAAAATGTAGCCCCTTTCTTTCTCTTTTCCCCTTCTCTTTCTATCCCCTATCCTTGTATTTCTAAATTTCTCCACTGCTGTGCTCAGTGTGTTCACGCTGTATATCCAATCACGCATTTTCCTGTATCACCTCTAAAGTAGGAGTATGTCTGAGGTGTTGATAGCGAGGTAATACACTGATAAGTACCAGGATATTTCAATTTTATTATCATTACCCAACAGGCCGAGGGGTGGTGAGTGAAGGGCCGCCAACAGGAAGCAACCAATCCAATAAAAGGACGTTGGCTATTCCCTTACTGACTACAGGAGTGGAGAGAAGAGGAGAAAGGAGGAGAGGAAACAAGGAGAGAACAGTAGAGGAGATAACATAAGGAGAGGAGAAAGAGGTGTGATATCAGAGCAAAGAGTACAAATCTCATCTCCCTGGATGACTGACACATCTGACTGCCTTCTGGCCTGGTGGTATTGAGCAAACATATGTGAACACACATACTAACACACATAAACACATGCAACAAGGCCTCTAAGAAATAGGTATAGTAGAGCCCCTCAACTGTTCTTTAGCATTTAACTTTTCTGTTTGTTTTTGCATCTATGCTTCATTTGTTTAAATATTAAATATTAAATATTAGATTCCAGTGTGTAATTGACAGTATATCCTAACTATATTCGGAATATTGTACTAATAGAAGTGTCACAAAGATGCTAAAAGTCAGTGATGTTTTTTATCCTATCTCTAAAAACTGTGATCATAATTCCAGATGACATACACCTTTGTGGATCATCAATATACAAATGCAATTACAGTTCACACACACACACACACACACACACACACACACACAGCTGCTGTCAATCAGTGCCATTTACAATCACATTTGCCACAGAGAGATACCACCCACACATAGTCTGACTCTGGGTATATGCATTTTATAATAGAAAATGTCACAAGGGAACATTTACCACGCTGTCATAATTTGATTACAGTGTGCAAGAATGATACAGCTGTCGGCATGATATTAAATACAAACAGCGAGGAGGGCTTTTCACATCAAATCTGCACTTTAAGTGACACTGTTGTACCAGTTGGTGAAATTGTGGTGTCAACAACAATGTGCTTTAACATCATTCTGCATGGAAATTGCACTCAGGAAATATGAGCTACTAAGAGAGGTAAGCAGGAAGATTCACAGATTCCATATAAAACAAGTGTTCATAACAGTGGTCATAAACATTATTATCGTTCATGATTGTTATTATTGTTCTTTAAATATATAAATAAAAATATGATTTGCTTGTAGGACTACTCAAAAAATTCAAAAGTTAGAGACGTTATGATGGTGGCAATACAGATAAAATATCCCTTTAGGCCTTCAACGATAAGATGGCTTTTCAAAATAAGGTTCTAAACTAGAATAAAATGTTTTATCATCTTGTCTGTGTTTGTCTTCCTGATGCTAGAATGAATTCCTTTTTTGATCAAGAATTGGAGGGCAAAAAACATAAACAGCTCTGAATGTCAAGATCAGAAAAATGGAAAGCAAAGTAGGCTCCAAATAACTCCACTAGTGACAAAGAGCGCCCATCTTATTGAAGCCCTTCTCTTTGTTGACTGGTCAGAATAAATATTTTTCTTGCATAGTTGCTTTGAGTGTGCAACCAACATTTATGCTGTTCCAACACGTTGTTGAAGCTTGTCAGATCCACTTTTCCAGTGTGTCTGCTGAGTTTCGGAGAGGAACAAAGAGAAATCCAATTTTTCTTATAAAAATGTCTTGTCGACTGTGACTTGCTGTGTGAATGTATGCATCTGTGGGTATGAGTGTGTGTCTGCAGAGACTGTCAGGAGGCAAAGCAGCTGAAGCTTTTTTCTAATGCAGAGAGAGAAAAGCAGCCAGAACCACAAGCCTGTCTGAATATGTGTGTATAAGTGTGAGAGCACACACTTCCCGCTCCATGGGTATATTTAGAGATTTTTGACAAGCGTGAAAGTGCCACTCTTACATTTTATTACAAGACAGGCCAAGCTGTGTCATTCAACTCATCTCTGTGGTGAATACACACAGATACACAGTCAGTCACACATACCTGATCAAGTATGTATAGACAATTTAGAATTACAAAAATGTGAATGTTACCATACAGCGCATATTTTAACGTGATACCCCATAGAACTAAACTGAAAAAAGTGCATGTAAAATTACATACATTAGTATTCATACTGCAACTGAATGTGGTATTTAAGAGAAATCTGAAGTATGTGGTGTAAAAGAGAAAACATAACTTTGGTAAGAACAAATTGCACATTTCCAAAAGCCCTGAACATCTAGTCAAAATTTACAGTTTTCTCTTGGTCCACATACACTGATAAAATACACCTTAGATTATGGCAACTGCAGCTCTATACAAACATTAAATCAGCCAAGTAAACATTTCTTGGACTATGATTAGATAAATAATTACTAGTAGTACATTTGCCACAGAGAAGAAACAAAGAAAGTTAACTATCTCGTTGTACAGTGTGTGTTTGAGTGTGCACGCTTTTTAGCATAAAAAAGCATCAGCTGACCTGCAGGCAGGTCCTCAGGTCCACTCTGTATTCCAGACAGATTGCAGTGTTTGTGCTAGTGTGTTAGTAGGTGTGTGGGTGTGTGTGTGTGTGTGTGTGTGCGGCTGCTGATGTCCAAAGCAACAGTCGATACTATTGAAATCTACTCATTCATGTCTGGCCATGAGGCAAAGCTCAAATGTCCTTGTGAATAAGAATCACACCCATTTATCTCTCCCCTCTTTCTCTTTCATATGATTTGTCCTTGTCTTTTCTTTCTGCTGTAAAACCCTAATTTTGTTTCCAAATGTCTTTCAAATATCTAGTCATATTAATCTCCTCTTCTTTTTTTTTTTTTTTTTCTTTTGTCGCCCCTGATATGAAATCTGTAACCAGGTTATTCATTGTTAACAGTTGATGCAGTTAACAGGGCACATATGTGGTAAAAAAATATATTACAGTAAGATTTAATAATAAAGACACACACACACACACACACACAGACACACACATCATGCTATAGTGGATAATGACACTGGGTAATATTCAGCAACAAAATCGATAAGGATTGGACAAGCTTTGCACAGCAGTCAAACTGGGAACAAATATGTTTTTAAAGATTGGATTACTTAGAACCAAGAACTATGTCACTAATTTATGTTTTTCAAATATTTAAATGTAGGAAAATAGAGGGGCAACATTTTCATCATCTCTCTGTGACATTCATGAAGTATTCCTGCAAAAAGCAAGAGAATTTACTTCTTAAGTAAGACTTTGTGATTTTAAACACAGAGTCATGGCTGGCAGACAAAAATCATTCTGGAAGTGGGCCCTGACCTGTGGCAAAGATTTCTATTCATGGCAGCACCAGAGAGGCCCAGATCAGCGGGGCCACCTAATTCCTGGTACCAGACAAGGTTAAATGGGAAAAGCACACTATTCCATTGCTTATAGATTGCTATCCCAAAAGTGTATTTTTGGATCATTGGTAAACCAAATCTCAGCATCTCTTTTTTTTCTTTGTTGTTCCCTGAAATGACATTAAATATATTTCCTATTACATGTTTGGCTGCTGTTAGGTGCAGCAGTGTTGGCCTGCTGGAAATGCTAGAATTGTACTTGTTTGCAATTTGAAAGCATTTGGGAAAGTGAATATGACTTCAGAAATAAAAATAAATGAACATATAAGTAATTAATAATCATGAAAAGCAAGAAAGTCTCAGTTTGAAATGACTCTGTTGTTTGAAATACCCTGTTCCATTTCAAATAAAGCATTTTTCTGAGTTTGATTAATGCTGAAAAGGATACGGAGGCTGTGCCTGGCACTGCGACAGTGAGCTTAACGGAAGCCAGAAAACACATTCATTGAAAAGCTGACAATATGCTCTTATGCTCATATTTAATTCTTTTCTGTCATAATACTTTTTTATCTTTTGGATATTCAGAGATGAGGCATGGACTCACTGAAAAAAAGTGCCTGACAGATGACACCAATGTGTCTGACTGACAGGTCACTGAGCTTGCTATCTATCCTGTTGGAGTGTGACTGAGTGTGTGTGTATGGGACCGGGCGCCCCACTATGACTCTTTATTGCTGTGCTGTGCTGATGTGTACAACAGAGGCCACTAATCTAGCTGGCTGGCAGGCAGACAGGTGGCTGGCTGGCCAGTTTGTACAACAGACCACATGCAAGTGCAAGCCAATTAGTTCAAGTTTAACAAGAAAAAGCTGTTGCCAGGTACAGTTTGTACTCACACATTATACTGCTACTGTGAAGTTAATAATGATAAAATGAACAAAGGGAGACTTCTTCAGTGATTGTAAGGAAATGATCTGTTCTGCCCTGCATGGAGGTCAAAGGTCAGAGTGCATTAGAGAGCAGCAGTGCTGGGGCAGCAGGGATTATAGAGGATGGTTTCCATCACAGAAGCTTCAAGACAGAACCAAATTTTTGACTTATCACAAGGCGGCCATTGGTGCAATGTAAATATCATATGCCTGAGTGTAGACCTGCAGATGCAGGTGTGTGTTCCTGCAGGTATGTGTGTGTCTCTGTATGTGTGTTTATGCACTGGCTGGTTAGATCAGCCTGCCTGTATCAGTGTCGTCTCCTTGATGCCCGGCTGGCTGCACTGAGAAAAATGATAAGTAAGCTACACAAATACTGCCTGTCTGCAATCGATGGACGCAAATGCACAGTGTCTTCTGGGGAGGTGTGCAAGTGTGTGTGTGTGGGGGGGTGAATATTAGCTTATTTTCCAAGCAGGGAGTTTGTGATCCGGCTCACGGTGTAATTGACGAATGGGGGGAAACCTGAGAGAGATCTGATGAGGCGGGCGAGGGGGGGCAAAGGTGGAAGTGGAGGGAAATAGACACAGGAGAAAGACATGGAGCAATATGGAGAATAGAAAGTATCTGACATCTGACACAACTCCTCTCCTCCCCATTAGGCTAATTCTTTGACTTTCTCTTGTTGCCGATAGCATCTCCAAGTGATATTTTCCCCTATAACGTTATTACTACTGGCTGCCTGCTCCAATGCAATCAAACCATTAAACACAGTGCTGCATCCCCTCTGTGGACTGATTTCCTTACAATAGAAAGTGACTGGACATGAGCTACTCCCCTTTCCTGTCATCAATTAAAGAAATAATTGGGTCTGAATGCATATTTGTAGGAAAGGGATAAACCTTTGTGTTCATGGGAGAAATTATTTGCTTAATAATCGGATTAATATCGAAGAAGCCAACCTTTTTTTTTTTTTTTTTTGCATGTACATAGGTTTTCTGAAAAACCACAGAATATAATGTTTATATGATTGAATATTGCATCTTAAACCAATAAAATATTAAAAACAATTCAATAACTGAGATTTAACAAACCATAAATCAAAAGCAGGTTAAATGTCATATTTGACTACAAAGAACAAAATGTGCTGTAAAGATTAGACGTGAAAATGACGCCGTGTGGAAAATGTCGAATAAAAAGTTTTGATCGAAGTTCAAAAACAGAGCATTACATAAATCCATCATTTTCGCCCCAGTACACAATCTGCGTTACGGACAGGCTGCAATTTCCAGTGAGGAAAAACATTTGGTTGGTTTGATAAGCGAGACAGGCCGACAATATCCATCCATTAAATGACTGCATCAGGCTCTTCGCACTTAATTATGGTGATTAGAACAGCGATAACAAGACGACAATAACACAAAGTTTTAAGATGCAAACCGCGCAGGACGCGTTTTCTCTCCAAGGGGGCCCGCTCTCGTGTCTGCGTGTTCAAACACTTGTTATTTACCGGCGGCGCGTTTATTTCAATTACCCGTCTGCATGTCAAATTAGCTCTCGTATGTAGTGTTTATTAGCACAACAAAATAATAAAACACACTCGCGGAGGGGGAAGAGGGCTGGGGCAGGGGGGGAGGGGGGCGCTGGAGGATGAAGGATAAGGAGTTGGATCTGCTTTTAATAAAGGATGAGCATTCGGTGAATATTGATAAGACTTAATTGAATGGGGGCTGGGGGGTCAACTAGTCGCGATTGATGGTTAACACCATCAGTGTCATGAGGAAACAGGACAGGACGAAGGGTTAACGTGCGTCACGACGCATTAATATTCCCAAATGTGAGAATTTATTGGTTTTTTTGCATGACGATGCGGTTATTTAACCCCGAATAACATTTTTAAAAACTTTGTCCAGGCGTTTATTAAAAGAAAGACAAAAAAAGATATGCAGGCAAAAAAGCTACACCTGTTTCATTTAGAAATTCTTGATCACTCTCATATTTTTCCTCAGAGAGCTGGCGTTAAATAAAACTTGGCAAGCAGCATTAATCCATTCCGACGTAAAAAAAAAAATCAGTTAGCCTACTTATAACTCGGTAATAAAGGCATCCTCACCTGATATATGTGATTTGTATGATTTTTAAGTTGCTTACCAGCTACTTAATAATCATCTACGACCCGATTAAAGTGATAGTTAACTAGTTTCCTGATAATTAAGCAGGTGGAGGATGTTTTTCGGCGCTTCTTCGAATCCAAATTAAAATAAACTTCTCTCCCTGCGGCCATCGATCCAGGAGAAGGGTGTGAAATGGACATTAATTTTAGTTCACTTCTTGCTGCGCAAAGGAGGAGAGTACGAGAGATCAATGGCGAGCAATAACAGCTGACTGCCGAGAGAGAGAGAGAGAGGGAGGGAGAGAGAGAGAGAGGGAGGGAGGAGAGTAACGTAAACGCCGACAAATAAATCATCTTTTGCTACTTTTTCTCCAACCTCGACACTTTTTTCACTCCCTTGCGCCTACAGACTGTTCCTTTGGGGAAGGATGAAATGAGAGAAAGAGGAAAATCAGGCCTAAATGAATAAATAAGAAAAATAAAGTGCTAGACGACAGAAATTCCGTGACTTTACATTAAAATAAAGCACAGGCTATGGTTAAGGAAGACTATGCAGATTTTACCTGAGGACAATTAAAAGAGCTGTTTTGTGCTTTTTTCGTTCAAAAATAAACTCCTTTTTTTATTTTTGGCTGAAAATGGTGCCTCGTTATATGTGATTTATGTGGAACAACAACAGCCTCTGAATTAAGACCAAACAGACGCGCCTGTAACACCCAGAAAGTTACAACCAAAATCCGACATGCTTAGAAACACAAGAATAATAATAGGCCTAACAGGCTTTTTTGGCAGTTTTACATGTGCAGATGAAACGTGCAGGTTTAATTCAACTGACACAATAAGCAGCGGCCTATAAATCGCAAAGAAAAGTGAAGCGGAAAATAATAAAATGATACAGAAACTGACAGGGCGGTGCATCACTCTGGATGACAGTGTTGGACAATGAAGACCTTCAAACAACCTGAATTACAAAACAAATAATAATAAATCATGTATATAAAAAAAAAAGATTTAATGTTTCATAATTTAAATGACATCTCAGTTAACACGGGCCAATTGAAATCACCGTTTAAATACATTTAACCTTTAATATTAAGCAACGACAGTGAAAACCTGCTCTGAATGTCTCACCAGCAGACAATTAAAGTATGTGTAGACATAATTCAATCAACAATTTATTTTATAAAACTTACTCCTTGTGTGTAAACAAACAAAAAATATATAAAATAAAGCTCTTATCAGGATCACATGAATCATCATGTTTCATTTACAATATTAATTTACTGTTACAAGTAGTGGCCCAGAAATGACGCGTTTTTGAAATGCTGATAATTACACAGGAAAAGCTACAAGCGATTATTTTTCTATAACAAGGTTTAACCTACTTAAACCGTGTTAATATGGAATTTGCTTTGCATGCGCACCGAAGACCGACCAGAAATCATGTTGTGTCTGTATGACGCTACTTTAGCACACTGAAAAGGATATATGATTCAGTAACGCCTCTCGTCCTTCTTCACTTTCCACTTTTAAAAGATAATTATTGCTTGCTAATGTGTTTGGTTGGAAAATGAAAAGGCTCGGCTGGTCATTAGAAGTCAGGGTTGGTTGATCTGACAATCAATAAAATCAATCTGAAGGGATTCATCACGCTGGGATCACTGGATCTGGAGCTGGAGTTTCTGGGTTTTTGACGGACTGTAATTTAATCTTCACAGTGCGGTGAGTTCAATGACCCGCCTCGGGCGCACTTTCCCTCCAAAAGTGCGTTTTTACGCACTATTTATTGCTGGCACTGAGCGGACTTTTCAACTTGGAAATTACTACTAATGGGTCTGCTGATTTTTTCCCACACTACTAATTTTATTATTCCCTCTCCTGAGTGTTGCGGCTTTGTGCTAAATGCGCGCTTACCCGGGCGCGTGCGCGATTGGTTATTTGTTTGCTTCTGTGAGATCGGTGTTTTATAAAAAAAAAAAAAGATGGCATGGATGTGATAAAAACAAGACGCGCACTGTAAGTCTGGAGAAGCTGACAAATTAATAAAGAATATCAGTTGTATTTATTGTGTGCGCCCTGAGCTCTGAGAACTTTAACATATTACACACAATAAAAACGAATGAAATATCCCTCACTAGAGCCACACTACACAGAATATGAGGAGGGCTAACATAAAATTAGGTAAAAAAAGATGTAAAAAACAGACTCCTGTTATAAAATACAGGGACGTGTTTGGAAAAAATACTTAAAATACACCTAAGTTCTGCTAAAAAAATGAACAATCCCTTCCTCTTAATGAGAGAAGACAGTAAGCAAAAAGAAACAAAATAGGAATTCAAACTGAATATTGTGTTCGGTAATTCCGACACCGCAACAAGAGCGGGACCTGGCGCTCAGTGGCAGCCGACTTTGGCTCACTGTGTTCGGCCATGTAACCGAAAGGCCCCGGGGACCACCTCTGGCTGGGCGCTGCTTATTTAGGGGGAGGATGTAAATTATAGTGGCTCCTTAGTTAACAGGTGTTTCCCAACTGTGTGTAGGCTTGTGCGCGCGTCTGCGCAAACACGCGCATGCTTAACAGCAAGTCGCCTTATTTTTTGAATTCATGCCGTGTGTTTATTTTTGAGAGAAACTGAGAATAGTCTGTTCGAATAGTCTATTCGAGAGGACACACTCGGTTATTGGCTGCAGGATAACAACCCCACCCACCACCCCCAGCTATAAAAAAAAAAAAAAAAAAAAAAAAAAAAAAACACCTTTTCCCTTGTTTAATACTCTGTCAGTTTTGTTTTTCGGTTGTGGGCTGCAGTCCCATTGGGTGGATTACACTTCAAAATACGAATTCGGTTATTAAGATTAGCAGACGCATTATCACATACTTTCTGAGACCTATGTGAAGCACTAAAATCAGCCTCATCAGAGGACGCAAACTAAGGGGGCCATTGCCATTACACTGCAGTTTAAGCCATATGCCCTCAGCATCATGAGCGCTTTATTGCACCAAAGCGACTGTAACTTTGGCTGAAAACCTCCGATAGAACCGTTCAGTGAGCTACAACCTGTGCTGTCCTCCTGAGAAAAACTCAAATCTTACTTTAAATTAAATAGTCAGAATAGGCCTGCTCAGTGCTGAGGATTTGATGGACGATGATGATGGGAAGGTCTCGAAAACCTTGCAGAAAAAAAGAGAAAAACAGGAATTATATTTTCTCTGACAGAGCTTGTTTATGTCAGAGAAAACACAAACAAGCTCTGTATAGTAATTATTCAACTAGACGGTTTGAGAGTAACTCATGTATTTAACCTGAAAGGGCACAACCAACCTTCCTCAGAAGCAACGACAAGATCAATATCTAGAGTTATGAAAAGTTTAAATATTGGTTGAAGTTTATGACGGTACAGGACATGTCTAACGTCATGATTTATGTTGTGGTAATGCAGGCGTAATGTCACTGCCACACGCACTATACTAAACAGTCCAAGTGTTTTCCAGAAGCCGCTTTCTTGCTGGGAAACCTCACACGGGCACGATTGCTCGCGCACACACAGGCAGGGGACACACTCTCACTAACGCGTAAAAGTCCGTGTCCGAACTGTGACAGACCGTGCCGTGACTTTTGTCATATTTTTTTCTACTTGCGGAAACACGCGCCTCGACCGTGGCGCACAGTCCTCCAGAAAGTTGTTTTTTTTTTTTCATACGACTCGAAATCCACTTCCAAAACAGAAAGGAGCGGCGGAACGCGAAAAAGGCGTGGAAGCACAAACTGTATAAGCTTCAAACCCAACAACAACACTAACAACATCAAGACAGTCAGTGTAACTCACCTCACCGTGGCAGAATCCGCCTCTTCTCCAGACGACTTCTCTGTTTCTGGCTTCTTTTTATCCTCACAACAAACCGAAAACTTTTCTGCAGAGTGGGAATATCAGTAGCAGTGGCCCTTCTGGCTCTTGCGCAGCAGGACCGGAGATAACGGGAGGCGCTTTGGGAAAGCAAAAGTAGTTAACACCTCCGTGTTAGGTTACCAAAGCGGAGGACAGAGAGAGCGAGGGAGAGAGAGGCTGACTTTCCACAGACACAGTGTAAGTGGGTATCAATAATGCAATCGCGCGTGCAGCCCCTCCGCTGAAACACCGAGAGGGATGATCAGTGGAGGAGTGAAGCCGGTGAGGGAGCGCAGGATCGCAGAGACAGTGGCAGGCAGTGGCGGTGTGAAGGAAGGGGGGCTGTGGGGCTCTCGCACTCTTCAACGGCGAAGTGTGTGAGGCTGGAGCAGGGCTGCGCGAGGCTGAGCGGGGAGTGTGGGGGTGGATGGGGCGCACGGGGGAGGAGGGGGAAGGGGAGGGAGGGGGTGGGGGTGTCCAGGGTCCAGAGCGCTCTGAGGTGCAGTGCTGCCGCGCAGCGCTCGGGTCGCTCAATGACTGACAGACACACAGACATATCACACCACTGCCTTTTCTCTTTTTGGTTAAAAACGTTACGCGTTTATTTAATAATCTTTACTTATCCGTCAATTAGACGTGAGTGTGTTTCTCTGTAAGGCCATAAACAGGAGTCTTCACACAGGAGACCGTTACCATAAAACAATCTGGATCACTCTTTCCTCTCCCGAAAGAGAAGAGGAACCAGGCGGTGTAAATGTGCTTTATTTGAGTCGTTTCTTTGCTGGATAAAAATCAACACAGTGACAATAATTTTGTATTGGCAGTCAACTTCAAATTACGTCTTTCTTTTCTAATAAAGAGTAATCACGAGAAAATCGGAGGACATAGTTTGTGGATTTCTGGGAGTGTGTTTGTCCGTGTGATTGTGTGGACACTGTTTCCCAACACCCCACAGACCTGCTACCCCCTTCTGCCTCTCCCCTCTGTCTGCTGTTTCGTTCCCCTGGGTGATTTCCTCTGCGCTTTGTGCGCAAAGTGAATGAATTATCCCCCTCCTCTTTCTCCCTCTCTCTCTCTCTCCCTCTATCTCTCTCTTTCACCCGCTGGAGAGACTGCTGCTTTCCATAAAGCCAATGAAGTCCACCTCTTAACAAAAAGAGGTGGACTACTAGACACTCTTATAAAGTGCGCACTAGAGGCTGAAGTTAGTGAGACAGAGGGGAGTTCACTAAATCCGGAGCTGTGTGGAAAAGTCCCGCCACCGAACAACCATAACTTTCAAGCCATTTACGAACAAATGATGAGGTCGAATACTTAGTATCAAATACTTCCGCAAAATGCGCCACACTCGGCTTAGGACCCGGACTTGGATCACTTTTACAGAAATGACGCCGGCATCTTTGATTAAAGTGAATTAATGTATCCTGGTGTAAAGCTGTTCGTTCTCTCCATTCACAAAAATAAATAAACAAATGAACAAAAATAAAATCAGAATTGACTTGGTAAATGCTAAAGGATCGTGCAAACCCTTCTATATGAAGTGGAAAAGCACTATCTGCTCCTTTAATCAACTCACAGTCATCTGATCATCAGTGTTCACAAACCGTCAGAGTGAGAAAATGATGCGGACTTAAAGGAAATCTAGTCCTAAGTGGAGTTTTGCCTCTCATAATTAACCTTGGAACATTCGAGCTATAATATTACTGATTATCAGGCCGTCTGTAGCTAAAAAGCGTTACAGAACTCGATCTTTGGATGAAACAAAACCTGTGACTTGTGTGTATGTGAGACTGGGAGAGTGTGGGAGCAGAGACGCCTCATGTCCCGCGTCCTCTCCACCAATGCACCCCCCTGCTGGTCACATGTGGAACTGTCCAGCAGTACAAACAGCTTTCCACTAACTTTATTTTATTTTACTCAAATTGGGTCAGTAACTGTGAGAAACCTGGTGCAAATGTAATGGCACAATGTGGTACTAATGTTTTCATTATTTTGGTACACACTGGGTGCTAGAAAGGCAAATACACAAGTGGAAAACTGACTTAAGATGAGCTATTAATATAAAGCAAATTTCTATTGCAATAAATCACCAAAATCTAGGAGATACACTCTAGAGTCTATGGGTTAAAAATGTCCAGTTGGTGGGAAAAATGATCTTAGCTTTCATTGAACATACTCCTGAAACTAGAGCAATGAAATACTTGGCTACACCTGCTGGACTGCAACAAAACGAATTAGTTATGTTAACAGGTAAAATTCAAATGGGAGATATATGACTATTCCTGACATACAAAAATAATATACAGTCAAAGCAGAAGCAAAATACACTCTGAAATTACACTGTTAAAGTCATTCTTTTTAGTATGTCCAGCTCCAAGTCATAAAAGTTAGAAGTCATAAGAAGAGCACCTGCATTTAGTCCAACAAGCTTGAGCTCTCAAACAGGATCTGAAGCAGCCGGTGTAGGATTTTAGATCCAGAGTAGCTGTTCAGGTCGACAGGTTCAACACAACAGAAGCCAATAGAAAATTGTTCTTTAGCTCTGTTGAGCTTAACCAACCTATTCTAGCCTATTCTGTCTCATTTCCCTACAAACTGTCTCCCACTTACAGTTCACTATACAAGCACATTTGTTCTAACAGGGTGTGATGGTTTTCTAATGGAACTCACACTTTGATCTAGTTTCAAGCTATACTATACCAACGTTTTAGGTAACAATAGCGTGGGAAAAGTGAAGAGGTGTGTGTGCTGGGTGGTCTCCATACACATGAGGGGCAGTAGCAGCAGTAGCAGTGCCATTAGTGGTGTGTTGTCTTGCTAATAGGCTCAGTTTGGAGTCAATGGGCTGACTGAGGAAGAGGACCATCCATGTATTAGATCCCTCTCTATTCAAAGTCTAATACCACCCTTTAGTCCAACCCCCCTGATGTTTTTAAATGCTGCCTCTGTGTATTGACTAGGAAGCACTTTGATAGCACCTGTTTCACTGCTGAGGCATCTGCAGTGTTTCCCACTGTACCAGAGGTAGAAAGGATATTTCAACTGTGTTCAGAGGTGTGTAATACACATATGGCAAATTTAAGGGATGGGTTCTTCCACATTGCATTTTGCATGCACACCAGTCCATAAATAAAAGAGAATGGGATTTGGATTGTGGTGCTCACAGCCTTGAGTAAATATAATTTAAATGTCAGGTCCAAATCTTTTACAGAATCAGTGTCTCTATGGGAAACTTGAAACACCTCAAAGTAACTAGTGGTAATGTATGACAGTGTGTTCTGTGGACTATCCAGAGTAATGTTCGGACTAACTTTGTGAAAAACACAGGCTCCTCATTTATTTGAATGAGACCAGCAAAGAATTTTGGGTGTCAAGGATTCAGGCTCCAGTAAAAAACACAGGGTCATCTGGAAAAAAGGCTGGAAGTGTTGCCTGACTGATCAAGAGACAACCAAAAGTATTTTGACTGCTGCAATTGTCACAATAGAACATAATATAATTACCATCACAATAACTTTCTATAATTACACAGCCATGTCTTAGACTATCAATGTATAAGTCAAACTGAATTTCCTGAATCATATTTCATGTGTCACTAATAGCTGAAACAACATGCCCCCATCTGCATTTTATTTCTGGGATTTCACTGTAGATTCTCAGTGCAACAGCAAATGTTTCTTTGTCGTCCATGTGAAGCAATCCAGTGAGACTGACAACTCTGGAGGCCTTTTCCCTGGTATATTTCTTCATGGAGACATGCCCCTGTGTACTGCGCAATTTCAGTCAAAAAAAGTATAAAAAGCTGAATGGAATTATATATTTTTTAAAGAACCACATATCCTTCATTTGTTCATAGGAGCTCAGACCAAAGCCAGACAAATTATATTAATAACAATGGTGTGTTGAGACAAACTCAGAGGGCTGTGTTGCTAGTTGCAAGTACCTTAAGGTACCAGTGAAACAATAAAGTAAAATTCTGTAAGTCCAGTTGGATAGAGACATGAAGAGATCCATGAGTTTGAAGACAGATTCAAAAATAATGCACAAGGAATTGAATTATACTATTTTATTTTCATTATGATGAGAGCAACCTGTCACCTTCCCCAGTGACACTGCAAACTGATCCAGTTAAACAAAGTTCAACATTTTTGCCAGATAATCCTGCATTTTTCTGCTGGAGCTATCTGACTCAGCACTACGCTAATACTGCTGTCTGATTCAAATGAACGAGGAAGGACTATTGTCACCTGTCTGAACACTAGAAAATGAATATTATTGTTTGTTAATCAGAAGCACAAAAAATATTTAAATGTCCACCAACAGGCTGTAAAAGCTGCCCCCCGCTCATGACGAGACATGCTGACAACATTGTGTGTTTGCAGACGCAGGTTAACATGAGGTCTTGCTCTGTTTTCAACAGATTTCTTAGCATCCATCTGAACTGTGTCATGTCCTGGTGGTATGAAACCTCTGACATCTCCACTGAAATGACAGCGTGATAATGAAAAGCCAAGCTGACAGCAGAGGGCCGGGGCTGCTGTTGTGCAGCCTGCTTTTACCTCTGCTTGGCCGCATTTATCCTAACATCTAATTCCACTTTTTCAAAAAAAAAAAGTCTGAAATATAGGTGGCTGGATTGAGAGTTTGACAAGCTGTTGTTTGATTGCTTGGTTAGTGCACATTCTCTATAAAAAATGGGAGGGTAAAAAGGTATTGTAGTGAGGACACTACCGTTTTGAAATGGCTGGTGTTTTTGCAGATAATTTGCTATCAAATGCTTAGGTTTGTAGAAAGCTAAAAGAGAGATCAAGAAATTCCTGCATTTTTAGACCCCCAAGACAAGATAACATCCAGTGCCCGTGTCCAGTTCATGACGCAGCATGCCATTCACTTGCCTTGCAGGAAACCCTTGTCTATTTTATGGTCTGAACTTATAATCCTTTGATATTTTAAGGCAGCTCATACTTGACCCTCCCTGCCACTCAGTGACCTAAGCAATACCCTGTAAGGTCCTTTACACCACGTGGGACTTAATTCCTTAAACAAACCATGTATGGGTGTGATTTACAGCTAATCTGGACAGGCGACGGTCATTTCTATCTTTCCTTTAATAATTTACGATTGGTGGAATTTATAGCACTGGCTCCCCAGCCGTGCATGCCGCCAAATCCATATGTCTGTAATATAATGAGATTTTAGCGCAGCGAGATTATAAATTATGATGTGATTTGTTCTCTTGCTGTTTTGTCAGGGCATAGCCTTTGAGTGTGCGTGTGTGTATGTAGCTTGGGGACATGGCTGGCATTTGGCTGCCACGACGCTCTAATTGCTGACGTACACACAGATAGATGGGACCTGATGGTTGGTGTCGCCACTGTAGGGAGGAGGAGAAAGCAGAGGAGAGAATGGACAGGAAGCAAGGCATGAAAGTCTAAGAAGAGGAAGAAAGTGGAGGATGAGGAAAGAGAAGAAGAAGAGCTATATCTTGCTTGAGGAGAGAATTAGAAGGAAAGTGAAGTGGGGCATGGATGGATGGATAGATAGATAGAGATAGAAGTGAGGAGGAGAGATATTGTCTTGTGGCGGGAGACACAGCTGCCAGCAGCCACACAGCCAAGTGGTTAACCACACTCAGGGAGCCACATTTAGAGAAAGGAAAGCAGAGAGACAGAGAGCGGAGCTGCAGACACTCAGCCACATTCATCTCGCTCTCAGATCCATTGCTCCAGGGAGCTGTTGGAAAATGAAGAATTACATGGCCCTGATCAGATTACATTACAGAACAAGTGATTACATGCATTTGACTCTTGTACAAAAGAATAAAAAAATGAAGGGAGGGAAGGGAAACATACATGATCTGATTAATTATGTAATTATGTGGTATTTGTTCTGGCTATGATACATGGGCAACATTCAGAGGGAAGGTAGATGGATAATTTCATCAGTGTTTCACTGCTTACCATCTATCCCTGCTTTAATATAAATGTTGATTTTGTCTCAGTCATCACTTACTGACTTAGCTACTGTACAGTTAAGAACAAATGCTGTCATTATTTTTGATTTGCATGAAAAAATGGAAGAAAGACGTGATCTGAACTTCAGATCTCAGACCGACATCATAATTGGTCTTCACTTGAAGGGGTTTCCAGCTTTAATGCAAAACAACAACACTGATGTTGGGTGATCTGATGAAACTCGGGATTCTGTTCAATGGCAACACTGATTTGTTTGCTTTTTAAATCTAATGCCACCATTTCAAAAACCCAGCTTTCTACAACATCTGCATATGAGAACTACTATGGTTAAGTTTAGGGAAAGATCATGGCTATAGCTATAGGAAAGTCCTAAAGGTTGCAACAAATGGATTGATATTACATTGGCAATGGATGCCAATTGTGAGATAACACTACACTGGAGACTGAAAATTTGAATAATTCTGTATTTGGGTGGAAGTCCTTGTCCAATGTAACGTTACAAATAATTTTCCAGTGTTCATGAAACATACACACATAAAAGAATATGAGAATATCAGAAAAAATACTGATGCAAAAATATGGGTTGGAATATTGTGTCGGCTTCAAGAATGAGAACGCTCAGCATATACTTGCTCGTCACTCCAGTCGCTCCGTCATCTTCAAACATCCACAGGGAGTGACTTGTTATTTGCTCTGAGCTGTCTGCGTGGTTTGGCTTTTTGATTAGAGTGAGACAGAAAGAAAGGAAGAAGGAGACAGAGAGGGAGAGAACAGAGATAGTGAAAAGAGAGACAGCCTTGAGGCACATGTCAAGCAATGTCACAGATAATCACACATTGTCTTAAAATAGCTTTGAAAATAACAGTGTTGGGGGTGGGCCGGGGAGGGTGATGCTGGGGTTTAAGGGGCTGTGAGAGAAGCATCAGAAAGCATGTATCGTAATTAAAGACCAGATAAAGTTAATTTCTGACAACTCCCCGGGGTAACATTTATCAAGGGCAACATATAAAAAATGTCTTATCTTTGAAAAAGAAGAGTGGAGCTGGAGGGTTACATGTGTATCTAAACATCCATCTGCTTTGTGCCCTGAAACAGAGATAAATATGTAGGGAGCAAAAACAATGACAGAAAGGGAATGAGTAATTACCTTAGACTGTCAGGTGAAGATGGCAAAATGGCCTCTTTCGTCTTCTAAAACCATCTTATTCATTGTCCAACTAATCTCTATATTACCCCACTGCAACTGTACCTGCTGCCTTCATTTTCAGAATTAAATCATTACACAAAGTTTGGCCCTCAAAGAAATTGAAAGTTTACATCTTCACTTAAAATAAAATGCAGACATACTTTCTGATTGTAAAATGTATTTTGATGCTGTTTTTTCTTATTTCCAGTACTTGATGGAAAGTCCTGCATGCTTTCTAAAGGAGCCTTGACTTTCTTTGCCAGTGCCAGAAATTGAAATTTGTCAGTTGTACTGTTACCAATTAAAAAAAGACTTAACCAAACCAACAAGTATTTCAGTTGCACAAATGTGTCTTGTAGCCTTACCACCTTAATGAAATGACCCATTTAAGTTGGGAAACATTAGAAGAATTCATAATTGAAACTGAGACTGAAACTTGTTTTTTAAGTTATTATGTTCTGTTGTTTTTGGCCTTTATTTAAAAGCCAGCAGGGAAAAATCAAATGAGAATGTGGGATGAGAGGAGGGAAACACCTGCAACACTTTCCTGCAACTGGACTCAAAGCACAGACATTGCACATGTGACAGTACTGAAACTAGAAAATGCCTTAAAGTGAGTGAACTGAATCATATATTAGTACCACAGGTGATATCAATGTATTACCTGTCCCAAGTTTACTAACATTTGCTAACATTAGCCTCCATAAGCTGCTGGTCATGTGAAACCAAACTGGATGTAGCGGTATATTAAACTGAAAAAGGGTGAATTATGTTGCTTAAAAATTCAACATGTCACTTATAAGTGTGTGTTATTATGTTTTTTACATCATCAATTTAATGCAGATAAAATATTTAGATACAAATATTGTCGAAAAAACAAACTGTGCAGTTTTTTTGTATGTCTAAAGACCGTTTTTATGTTTTCGGTTGGAATGATTTGCCATCTACTCTATAGCCAGCAGAAGCTGGTAGTTAAGCTAAAAATAATGTTTATTCCTGCAAACGTTTAATGGTCCATCAAATGGGATAACAAGGACGGCTGATTTGTGGGCCTTTCTCTGCAATTACCCAGCCTTCCCTTCCTACTTCGTCCCTGTTTAAATTAAACAAGCCATTGATTTTATGCTGAATATTATTGTGCCATATTCCTCAAGAGCGCTTTTGATAGAGATATGGAATGATTGGACTCACATAGACGCACAGACACTCACAAAGAAAGACAGATATTGAAAGAGTGAAGCAAAGCCTGGAGAGAAAAGCAGATAGGCCTGTGATTTTTGTTTCGCTTGAAAAAATAAAGAATACTCATTCTGTAAGCAAACTGAGCTAACTCCCTGCTTGTAGTCTTCTTGTGGTATTCAGGTGAATGACATTAAGCAACTGTGCCACAGTTACTCAACAACCTGCCCTTTTTCTTGGGTGTTAATGTGCCATTTTCAAACTGAAAATCAAATGCTTTTTTCACACTAATTCAGTGTTTAACTAAAGAATTAACACTTTAAATCATTTAAATCTAGACAAAAGCACACAACGGTGACAAATTTACACAGAGCTCTATTGCTGAACTGGATGACTTATTAACATACAAATAAAAGTTGCAACTGCATTTTCAATCTTGGAAGAGCAGCACCACTGTAGTGTAATGAATTGATGAGCACAGCTTTTCAGCGTCAACTTGAATGAAGTGAATTGCATCCAGAATTGCACTCTGAGAGCATTTGCAAGGTCAGCCGTGCTGCTTTGAACTATCACAGACAATGGAAATGAATGTGCTCCCACTTTCTCTAATGCTCACCACTGGGATGGCTTGGTGAGAATGAGGAGCAGGGTTTTTGCTTTGTACTGTATCCGTCTTTGAGAATTCACTCAGTATCAGAAAGAAGTCACATGGGAACTTCAGCAATGTGTAAACAGCACAGTGCAAGCTTAAGAGACAGGGTGCCGGTTGACCTGTCTGTGACAGACCTGCTACATAGAAACAGACAAACACACACCTAACCTGCCTGTCTTTGGCAGGAAGCCGGAGTTCCCAGGAGAAACCAACTCAGACATGTGGAGAACTCAATGGAGACTTTAGCCCAGAACATTCTTGCTACCAGCAATATATGTTTTGTGATTTAAGATAAAAATAATGCAAAGTGTGCTTGTTGCAAGACTTTTCCAGATTTATAACTCACAGATACCACACAAACATGTACGGGAATGCAGACAATAACATACACAGAGTCACACTGTGTACTGCCAGTATATTTTGTACTGTGTTTGTCATATTTCTGCAGGTGATTACATTCTATTGTTGTGCTTGAAGGAAAAATGAGATCACCTATGACAGGTTCATCGTGGAGGCCTTCTAAGGCATTTTGCCTGACTTGGCAGCCTGACACTCAGTGACTCTATTAGCCATGTGTTTTCATCCAAAACACAGAACCATGTTGCCCAGGTTTCTAAGCACATGCACACAGGCAGACACTGCAGTCACTAAGGACTGAAGATTACACAGAGAAGTCAAGTGACAAATTCAAGTGGCCAGAAGAAATAACAATTCATTTAGGACCAGTGAGCAGCAAGCCAGCTGTCAGACAGAGCGGGAGAGAGAGATCAAAGGGGCTTTCCCTTGATATGACAGATGCATTAGAGACAAGAGCGAGACAGTTAATTTTGTGTGTCTGAGTGTGGATGCATGTGTGTATTTATTCTGCAGCATGTGTCTTTGTGGACGACGCTACACAGTGAACCAGTCAAGTGGCTGAAACGACTAAAACCTATATATTTTCTTTAAGAAGAAGGAAAGGCCAATCTGAGCATGGTGAGCTCAAAATCTTTAAGTTTAAAATTGAAGTGTTAACACAGTTAATGGTTAAGTTCTCCTTCATTCTAAATATTTGGTGTTAAGTGCATTTGTCTTATTGTCATTGAAAACTATCTAAATGTAATAACAGAATGAGATGTCCAGCAGCTACAAGAGATTTTAAAATGACCAAAGTGAACCATCAACAGAAAAGGCCAAAGGGTTGCCTGTCCTGGTGCTCCAAAGACACTAAGGTCATATTCACAGAGGGGAAAGTATGAAAATGCAGCCCTTGTCATTCATTTGAATGGGGGAAGGGCATTAAAGCAGTGAGGGGGGTTACTGAACGAGACCTGTGCAAAATGATTCATGAGCTTTTTCTGCAACACAACATGATCTGCCATCCAGCAAGGCTCTGGACTCACACGCACGTAAGAATGCTTTCTTGGATTACTCTGCACGGATGCTGTATTTGAGATGTTAACCTCGAGATCATCACGGCCAAGGAAAAATAACAGATGCTGCCATGCTAACTTTCCAGTTTGAGAGGGTCTAAACTGATGTCCTGTGTTTTAGCCTCTAATAGGTTTTAAACATAAATCTGTTCATTGTCTCACAGGCACATGTAAGAAAAAAAACGTGGTTTTCTCTGTGATCCCTGTTTGTTTTGCTATTATTAAAAGACTCTCCGAGTGTTGTGTCTGTGTGTGTGTGTTGTCTGCATTTGGACTTAAAATTGGGTCTTTTAGTCAAGCTGGATTTTTTCAGATGTACCTGCAACTACACACCAACACAGCCCCTTACATTTTTTTATTGCAGTGCTCTTTTTGGCCTGCATGTTGTTCATGTGGACTGAGGCGACACAATATTATATATATACTCCCCATGAAGAATTGTACACATGTCTCATGGTGGGAATGTAGCCAGATTTAGGCGGTGTTCTCAACAAGTTTCTAAGTTTCTAACCATGTGTGAGGATGTGTAGTGAAGTTATGCATTATAGCATACTTGCAGTGGGTTCAGCTGTGACATAACTTTGAATATAGATACAAGGGGCTGAGTAAGTGCCCTTTATGGAGTGTCTGAGTTTACCCTTATGGACACCACCCTGCTCAAAGATCCAGAAGGAACCTCAAGCCAAGCCTGTTAACATGGTTTGGGAAACTGATGCTTACCTGCAGAGGTATTCTGGGTGCCCCCAAGACCACAGGGCAGACTGATCATGTTTTGGAGGGATTGTGAGCTCACGCAGAAACAGCTGGAGCACATGGCTAAGAAGAAGAACATCACCTCCCATCATCTCCCTTCCTTAAACTGCTGACACCAGCACCCAGACCTGGAAAGCAGCAGGAAATGAATGAATAGAAGCATGAATGAATGGATGTATGCTGAAAAAAAGCTGAATTGAACATTAGCTTGTTGATTAATGCTCTTTATTTAGATAGAGTATCACATATAATGCTGAGTCACATTGTTGCAGAATATGCCTTATTTAGTCTTATTGTTTCACTGACATGAATTATATGTAAGTTAATCGATAGTTTATCGATCTTCAGCCATGTTTATGGCATTCATCTTAAATAGTAATCAACCTATAGTCTAATCCATGCTTTACAGTTAACATATTGTCATTGTAGTAAACATGTTTGTCCATAATGGCCTTGTGATTGAAATAATAGTAAAATCAGAGCAACATTGCCCATAATGGGAATGGTGTTGCTTATGGCTAAATCAATATTCATGTATATATTAGGCCAATATTTTGTGAGAGGCAATTACTGCTCTAGTGAAATGGTGTCATTGTGTGTGAAACAAAATGTCTTGGAAGTGTGGAACATTTTGATTAGGCCTTTTCAAGGTGATCTTGGGACATTTTTATGTGTCACTTCTTCCCTCCTCTCTCTCCGTCTCTCTTGGTTCTTTGATGAAAGAACAGAAGTGTACAGATGTTGAAGTGTGCTGACATGTCCTTGTGGAGGGATTTCAACCATGATGCTAATAACAATAATTAGCTCTTAAGTGTTTGTGGAGGGGGAGGTAGAGACATGAATATTCTCTCATTCTGCTGATGTGTGTATGAATGTGTGTGTGTGCGCTTTGGGACAAATGGCTTCCCCATGTCTTTTTAAAAGGACAAATTAGCCATAATTGCTTGTTTCAGGGGTCTGGGGATGAAGGAAGCTTTTTGCTACTTGATTATGCCTGTTTTAACTTTCTAAGAACACACACACGTACATGCACGCAGTCAGACCACTGAATCTATTCACAACATAATATTGTGACTATTTATGAGCATCACAGCAATTAAAGCAAATCAGAGTACATTTACTCCCTAATGAAAATTGCTGACTTTCCAAGGACCAATAGTACTGAATGCAACTGTTTATGAGTAAAACTCCTATTAAAATAATTTAGAAGAGGTTAAAATGTTGGGCTACCACAAGCAAAGAATCCCACTGTGTTTAATTGAAATACATTACGATTAAAACATTTCATTTTCTGCTGAATACATAGGAACTAAATCCATACACTACTTAAAGCAATCAAGGGGCGGAAATTTTCTGATGCAAAAACAGACTCTCCCATCAGCTTTGATTAGTGTTACAGTCTGTCTTTCCCAGCCATTAGATATTTGAGAAATTATTATTAATAACAAAATAATTTCCGCAGATTAACCCCATTCTGGCTTTACTCCTGATCCCTTGGCCTTTAGGAAATTGATCCTGGGAAAGATTGATGGCTCTCCTGCTGTTTTAAAACGTTTGTCCTTGCTGCTATTCGTCTTCTCTTGTATCAAAGTTCTGTATGGCAGTGTCTGTGTAATGATGTATCGCTGAATGTGACATTGAAACAAACCCAAAGTACATTTGAGATTTTTCTTTGTTTTGCTGCCCTCGTTTCTGTCACTAACATCATACACCTTTTATCTGTTTTTTGAACTTACATCATTTCATCCTTAGGTCACACCCTGCACACAGATGTATGAAGTCAGATGTATTACGGTTGAGTGTAAATCAAGTGCCATCAACCTTTATCAATTTACAAAACAATTTATCAATTGCAGATCCTGTTTAGCTGTCCCAGCCATTGACCTCCCTGTTGACTGTGTCTACATAAAACTGGTAGACTGGTGGTGTTAATGAACATTTTCATTGGAACAGAACCCCTGCAATAGACAGCATGGACTGACATGAAAAAGGCTGTTCCTGGGGTGCCCTTGATACCCAAGTGGTTTCGATAAGCCTGCTTCAAGTCTGGCTAAGAAGCTCTGGTACAGGTTTCATCCCACTTTCCTGTCTGTCTTCATCCCCTGTCAAACAAAAGCTAAAAAAGACATTTAACTCATGAAATTGGCCCAGCTCATATCTCTTCTATAATGCACAACACAATACAATTATGATTTTGACTTTAACCACCAATGTTGGAATTTAGGATAAACCATAAGAACTTGACTGAATACCCCATGAAAACAATTTACATGGTAATACAAAATACTAGCTGCCTTAACACAACACTTGTTGATGCCCACTGAGTAGACTGTTCCATATACTGTATGTACAGAATGAATACGGCATGACAGAGTCAATCTTAAACACTTTGTTTCCATGCAGGAATAATGGTCTGTTGGAAATGCATTTCATTTTCAGCTCATGACCACAAGGACATCTGTGCTGACATCTTTATGCAGCTGAAAATGCACCATGTCCTGACCACAAGTGTGTACATGTTCCCCTACTAAAACAGAACCACTGCCTACAGGACTTACAGTCTATGTTTTTCTTTACTAATGGTAACATTACAAAAGACACATCTGAGGCACATCAATATTTTATTTGCCTTCATTATCCACAGAAGTGGAAAAAATGTTTAGAGGTGAGTAAAGTGTGGTGGTTGACAGAGGAAAAAAAAAAAGTGAAGTATTTTATGCCTTTTCCACCAATAAATGATCCAGGGGTTAGACTAGGAGTGAAAACAGTAACATCATTTATTTAAAGATGATTGCAAATACAATATGTGGGAACTGTTTGTGTCTGCTGAGAGCTCACCCTTCTGCCAATGCTGCAACACAAATCAAAATGATCAATTACTGACACCAACACTGACATCAAGAAATGCAAATCTGCACCATGTATCACATATAAACATTCAAAAAAATTATTTGTTCCAAAGAATTTTTGTGAAAGTGCCATAAGTAAAAAACTTATAGCGCTGTGACCCTCTGGGATATATAGTGACAGTACAGTATTTGCTTCATATATAGTGTATACCCCATGCTCTATGAGGTATCTACCTCCTTAAAGAGCCTCATCTTCAAGGTCGTTGAGATCAGCCAAAACCCTTTAAAAACATCAGCCCCAGTGCCCCATGGGATATGGAGTCCCTGACAGGTTCCTACGTTTAAAGCAAAGAACTGTAAATGTTGACCAAGAGGATATTAGTTAGTCACCTCAGTGACTAAAGTGCAGAGGATTTTCATTTCCGTTAAGAGGCTGAATGAGCTCTGCTCAAACATAAGTGGATGGATGGAGAGATGGATGAATGGACAGAGAGCAAGTTGCAGAGTGAGAGAGAGCATCCTTATTTATTGTTCATGCATTTTTAAACAGCAGCCCACTAGGGTCAAATGAGTAAACAGGATGTATCCTGAGGCTAAGAAGAAAGGGGGAAAGAGTCCAGTAGGAATGAACAAATTGCATTTGTCAGGGTGGAGGGACAGGCAGAAGGAAAACGTGTTGCTACTGTGGGAAGAACACATCTATCAATGGTAACCAAGTTTTAGGGATCCACTGTGATACTCATTAACATCAAACCTGAGTGAGAAAATGTTTTTTAAAAAAGTGAAGGTTATTTAGTTTTGTTTTATTATAGATCACACTTCCTCCTCCTTTATAAGATCAGATAAAAATATTCCAGAAAAAATAGGAATGATGATCAAAACTCATCTTTTTTTCTTTGGTTCTACCTTCATCATTCAGATTTTTCACTCTTTGTTGAATCTTACAGCATTAAAGATCCTGCTCTGGAACCTGTGTATTTAGGGTGGTGGGGTCAAACTTTGGCCTGCAGGTGCCTTGACCTTTGACCTTTGACCCTCACATACACACACATGCACATACAGAAAAATAAACACCACCACACACAGCCTGAAGCAGATGACTGTGACTGATGTTGCTCAGATTAGCTATATGTCTCCACAGAGAGTAAAAAACAGCAGCAAGTGTGCATGAGGCGAGAGAGAGAAGGTCTCTATTGATTTGACAATGGCTACAGTGACCCTTGGTCTTTTGTGTATGTGTGTATGGGGTGATTTGCTATGTGTGTGAATTTTTTCTCTGTTTTGTGATATCATGTATATGACATGAACCAGGGGCTGCACAAAAGTGATTTTCAAGCACTGTTTAAAACAAAGATCACAAACTGAGACAAAGGCGATGATTTCATGAATCAAATCCTAGGCTGAATTTGGCAAGCTTTGGTGAATTGGTGAATGTACATGTTTAAAATTCAAAGAGCAACTTTATATATGTCTCACATCTATGACAATATTTGATGATTTTAACTTTATTTCTTACAAGAAAACAATATAAAATTCATGTTTCATGGTGAACAAATGACATTTTCAACATAAAAACACAATGCGGAAAGTGCTATTTCATTTTTTTAAGTGTCTGCAAACTGTATGTATATATGAAATGCAGTTTTTACTACGATGTCTCTCATTTTACCTAAAATATCTAAAAGCCACTTGTGGCTATGTAGGAATTTTGTGTTGTTCGTACAGACTACAATATCTAAAAAAACTATTGAAAGGATATCCATAAAAGCTTTTATAGCTTTTCATGGCCCACAGAGAATAGATCCTGCTGATGCTCTGCCTTTCTGTCTAATGTTAGGCTGATATTTGTGGTTTTGAGTAATATTTCGACAACTAATGAATATACTAGGTTGATTGGTGACTCTAAATTGCCCATAGGAGTGAGTGTGATTGTGTGGGTTTTCTCCAGGTACTCTGGTTTCCTCCCACAGTCCAAAAACATGTATGTCAGGTTGATTGGTGACTCTAAATTGCCCATAGGAGTGAGTGTGAGTGTGTGAGGTTGTTTGTCTCTATGTGGCCCTGTGATGGACTGGTGACCTGTCCAGGGTGGACCCCTGCCTTTCACCCAAAGAGAGCTGGGATAGGCTCCAGCAGATCCCTGTGACCCTGGTTAGGACTAAGTGGGTATAGATGATGGATGGATGGATGGATGGATGAATATACTGCAATAAAATTAAATACACTTTTTTTTTCTTATAACTTCATAACTTTTCACTGTATCACCAGGTCAAATTTTTAGTTGTCCAGTGCTTTGTGTATTGACCAAATAATTGTAAACAATGACAGCCCTATCATCCTCTGCTCTATTTTGCATTTAGTGCTAATTTGTTTGGATGGTAACATGCTAAACTAAGACACTGATGAACATGCATCTGCTGAATGAAAGCATTATCATTGTGCATTTTTTTATGTTTTAGCACAGCAGAAAAAAACTGTTTCTGTGCACACCAGAAAAAAAGATATTCTGGCAAAATAACAATATACAGCAACCAAATTACAAAAACCCGGTTTAGGTCTCTGAAATGTAGAAATCCACAGTCCACGTTAGCGAAGATAAACACTACACCAATCAATTATTATTATGCACAAGACAGAAATGTTGAAACTAAAACTTGATGTAGGCTCCTCTGTGTGCTTTTTGTTACTAAGGCGCTCACAGTACACTAGGAAATACAGGCCTGGTATAGACAATGTGAGTCTTGTGTGAGACACTATATGGTGCACACACAACACTTTCGGTGTAGACACAATATCAGAGCTATGTGTAGTAAGAGTGTGTCTTCTAAAATAGCTAAATGAGAGAATATTGGTACAGCATGTTTGTTCTTAACCAAATAAGGGCTTGCTAAGCCGTCTGTGTGGCACTAGTGTTGTCATATCCATGCCCTCACTAACTGCTGTTCAGTTAGGAAGCCTTGGTATGTGTGTGTTGTGTAGAAGGATGTCTCAGGATATTGTGGGAATTTATAACCAAGCAGACATATGATTCCGGTGGACTGGACAATTTTGAACCAGTTCTAACCTGGAACTGGGTCTCGATTCCTATCCCTACACTTAAATTGCCAGAAATCATTTGCCAAACAGTGGGTTTATTATTTTGACATCGTTTCATGACTTTTCAGCTATGTATGTGATATTATTTTCTTTTTTGCTCAGCTTTTGTAGCAATCATTGCTCATGCTAAATCTTTACTCTGTTTAATTACTGCTACATAGTTAGTAAAGGAATACCTAGCAAACACATGACTGTCAGCTCTTGACAAAAAAAGAATTTGACTTAATTTGACTTATCTGAATGACAGAGAGCAGACCCACAGAAATACACGTATAGGCCCACGTGGCCACCTCCGCCATTCACCCTCATCCTTGTTGCCATGGCACTGAAGTGTAATTAGAACTTGGGCTAACCAAAATGGCTGACGATATTGACTTCCTGTCTGGTTCATGCAAACAGGATGTGACAGGTTTAATTTGTTTGTCAGCCCACCTTAATTTAAACAGAAGGCTGGAAGTGGAGAGAGGGGAAGACTGAGGGAGGTGAGGAGTGAGAGAATAACAGAGAGCTTTTCACACAGACCATCATCCACTCAGCTTTACTTGCAGATAAAAATGAGTAGTGTGTGCACAGACTTTTGAAGGTGAACCACTGGTTCCCTTCTGTTTTACAGTGACTGACTTGCAGAAAATCACTTTACATTACCCTGAGCACACGGAATGAGCATAAGTGCAGCGTCAAATCCTCCATTTTTTTTGTTTGTTTTTTTCAAATTTTACACATGGATCAAAACAGTATAAATGGATGTATAGGCTGGCAGGAAAACTGAGGAAGGAGGAAGGGAGGAAGAAGGCTTTAGTGGTGAGATGTAAGAATAGACAAATACACAAAGTGGGAAAAGAGAAGATGGAATGAGGAGAAGGCACATTAGATTAACCAGGAGTGACATGACTGTGGCATGTTGGGGTAAGTAAGTCTGAGGGGGGAGAGAGAGTGCAGAGAGAGAGGAAGAGCTGTGGGGGGTAGAGAAGAAGAAGGAAGGTATATCCACCTTACAGACGTTCTAGGAGCATGAACAGTCTCATGTGTGAGACAATCCTAATGGTGGCAGAGAGTGAGAGTGTGACAGTGAATACAGAGGGCTGCATTATTGTTTAAATCATTGATTGCGTCCCCTTTTTCTCATTCTATCTATCTAGCTATCTTGCCTCTATGCTGTCCCTATTGTCAATCTTTCACTTTTTCCTCTTCACCTCAGACTTTTCTGACAATATCCTCGTCTTTCTGACAAACACATGCTGTTTCTACATTTTCACATCCTTTTAATCTTCTCCTCCTGTCCTTCTTTGTTAATGTTGTGAACATTGTTTTCTTACAGTTTTTCTCCAAAGACGTGATGCACCGTTACCATCTGTGTTCTAACACTGCAAATGCAGTGATCACAACTTTAAATGCATGAGAAAATCTATGACAGGACAGTGGCATATTGGACACTGAGTACAGTAATGAAAGTCTCCCTGTCTGGACAAGGAGAATATCACAGTAGGTGTGATGTGGCTGAAAATCTATAATATAAATTACAGAGCAGTACACAGACTTTTGATGAATGCAGGGTTAATTTTTGCTACACCATTTTGAACATTTTTTCTTTTTTTTTTTGCAGTCTTGATTGAGAAGAATTTCATTACAGTAATTTCGATGACTATTGTATTTGATGATAAAACATCTAGAACATCATCCATTGGTGTCACTAATACAGTCAAAGTGATCACACTGTCAATGTACAGTGATTATGGTCTTGTATAATCTTACATTTCTGATAGATAACCTGGTTCATTTTGGTGATTATGTGTGTTCTTATACAGTATAAGCCATGTGCTATTGATTTTAAAGATGCTGGGTGAGCTTTAGCTTAGATCTACTGCTAAAATCATTAACAATGTCTTTATGGCCTAATACATATGAGAAAAGGTTAGAATAGTGATCATTTCTTATTACTTTGTCATGTTTATTGCTCTCTAACAACTATGATGGGCATGAATAGGCAAAGCTGCACGATAATGATGGTGATTGATAAATGGCCCCAATCATTGTTGCTTACATGTAAAAATTGAGACCAGCAGGAAAAGGCACAGTAAGTTGGTTGCATTCAACACGCACATCAAAACTTGTGGTGAAGGGTTACTACTTTGAAAAAATTGATGTTTAAATGTTTAAATTCTATATATAACATTTATTTAACCTGAGAATTAACCTTTAAGTGCCCCAATAAATAAGAAAAGAGCAGCAAAACACAAGGGTTAAACTGATTGACTGTTGTATTGCAGTGACAGTGACAGTTGGACTCTATCCACTGTTAAAGTCTTTTTTTTCCCCTAAGAATCCTTCATTCTTTGATCCCGATGAAAATCAGAGGGACTGCTCAAATTCCCTCTGCATTTCGTCTAATGCAAATTTCAGCACGTCTGTTGCCAGTTGTAGAACATATTCCCTGAACACTGTTTTGGTGTCCAGTTGGAAAGTCGCCTTCCACCATGCCAACACACCACTGCTCTGGTTTGTTACCAGGGAGATGAGCACGCAGAGCGACGGTTGCCGTGTGGCAGCGATGGTTGTCTTGGCAGGGAAATGGCCAACACTGAGGTCGAGTGACAGCCAGACACACACACACACACACACACATCCTCCAGGCTCAGCAGGCAGAGTGTCTGTGGGGCAATCTCTGTGTGTGTGTGTGAGACAGTGTTAAGCAGGCGATGGTGACAGTGACGTGACACTGGTGAAATAATTATGAGTCCAAAACAGGGCTGACAGGGAGCAGCCCGTGCCCTTCAACTATCTGTCAACTGTCATTAACATAGAGCCCTGATACACAGCCTGAGGATGTAGAGAGGGAGGAAGAGAGAGAAAAGGAGAACAGACTGTAAAACTACATAGAGGGACACCGCCAAAATAATACATCTTGGAAAGTCATTTAATCTAGATTTGAGCCTTATAAAACCTTGTTTCCAGAAGAGTTAAATGGAATCAAATCATCTGCATGGCCAGAGTGTTCTTGTTGAAATGGTTCAGAGTGACTTGGACATTTTTGCAGTTCAAAGTTAACGTTTGATGGAGACGTTTGATGAACCGATTAAGGAGGCGAGGTGGGGAGAAAGTGTGGGAGAAGGTTAAAATTGGAAGACTGCCCTACACATGGTTATCTAATTAAGGAATTAAAGGAAAGTGACATTAGACATCACACAAATGCTTATATTTTAAAATATTAACTGTAATAACACATTATCCATGACTGAAAGTGGCACCAGAGGCATATATTTATTGGTAAGTGAGGCCTTATGAATTGAGAATACAGCCCCAGACGTCATAGACAAGAGTAAACTATGTGAAAGAGTGTGTATATAGTTGCACGGCTTCCTTGTCTGATCAAAAGACAAATGAATATGGGATTTAAAGAAGGCGAGAAGGCTTATGTTAAAATGAATTGTCTGCACTGCTTATATATGCAGCTCACAAATCCAGAAACCTACAAAAAAAAAAAGAAAAAAACTTAAAGCATTTAAGTTATTGAAGTATTTTCTATAACATCTCAGTCTAATACATTTTTTCTGTTTTTCCAGCTGGATGTGAATATCTCAGAAATATTATCTCACAGGCAGAAATATCACTGTCAAATGCCTTACCCCATGAGATCTCTTTCTCCTCCTGTAAATGTGTGTAAAAGTGTTTCTAAAGCAGGCTGTGGATTGATATGTGGATTAGGCAAAGGCCAGAGTGAAATATGTCAGAGAACACCCTGTTACCCAGAGTCAGGGTGTAAAACGCCTCAGTGTACATAACTCTTCTTAACGGGGAGTAAATCCCTCCTCAAAACAAGAAGATACACAGTACATTTTGCAACAGTATATTTGGAAATAAATCTCACATGATGCACCATGAAACACTCAGCGAGACGGCGAGAGAGGCAGAGGTAAGGAGAAAAAAGAGAGAGAGATGAGAGGGGGATTTATGGACAGGAGGAATATCCCAGTGTCTAAGATGAGCCAAGTGGCCAACAACAGACTGACGGACTGAAAACACAAATAAAGAGCCATTTTTATGATGTGAATGGATGGGTTCCCTGGAAGACACTTGGCTGGATTTTATTTGGTCATGGCTTTGGCGCGAGCCACTACATATTTCTGTTTTATGTAGAGACTCAACGGCTAAGACAGCAGCTAACAGAGTGGTGCAAACCCTCTCATCTCATCTGGATTGGTCGAGAAAAGAGGAACATGAAAAAGGCAAAAACAAAGTGAAAGAAACATAAATAAAATGATAGTGGCATAATTTTATAATACATACAGGGTCAACATTTTGCAATATGTACTTTACCTTAGTCTTTTGTAAAGAAATTCATACTTTCAGTAACAACACATGCGCACACTTATAGAAACACATCTAATCCCAATGACAAACTATGCTTTGATGGTAACAGTCCCAATGACAAGGCTGTGTTTTTAAATCTGAAACAACTATTTGATAATCATATCATTTCCTTGATTATAAGCTCAGTGTTTCAATGTCTTAGTTTCTGTTCCACTATCTCAGTTGCACCTTGGTGTGACACAGATTATCCTTTAGTGTAACTGAAGTAGTTTTATCTGAGGGTTAATGCATTGTGCATTAGTGGATAGTAACTAAGTTATATACTCAAGTAGTGTACTTCACTATAGTTTCAGGATACTTGTACTTTATTTTGAGTGTTTCCATTGTCTGCTACTTCATCCACTGACTTAGAAACACTACAACCACTACGGGGGGAA
Organism: Mastacembelus armatus; assembly: GCF_900324485.2. Taxonomy (NCBI): domain Eukaryota; kingdom Metazoa; phylum Chordata; class Actinopteri; order Synbranchiformes; family Mastacembelidae; genus Mastacembelus; species Mastacembelus armatus. The sequence goes on from NC_046649.1 coordinate 6,648,389, forward strand.
ATATTGTAGTTTCACTCCATCAGTTTTAGTGTCATGATTATCTTTTGGGATTTCCTGCTGGGGTCCCTTACTTTTTTTCACCTCCCTGAACCGCCACCTTATCGTGGTGGAGGGGTTTGAGTGCAATGATCCTAGGAGCTACGTTGTCCGGGGCTATATGCCCTTAGCAGGTTCTCCCAGGGCAAACAGATCCTAGGTGAGGGACCAGACCAAGAGCGGTTCAAAGACCCCTTATGAAGAGAACAGCAAGGACTGTGATGTCGCCCGGTATGGCGAAGCCGGGGGCCCACCCTGGAACCAGGCCTATGGTTGGGGTATATTAGTGAGCACCTGGTGGCCTGACGTGAGGCCGCCCTTCTGTAGGCACACCACCTGCAGGAGGATCCATAATGGGCTGGTGCTCAGTAGATTGGGCAGTGGTCGAGGGCGGGGACCTCGACGACCCGGTGCCTGGATGATGAAACTGGCTCTAGGGACATGGAATGTCACCTCACTGGGGGGGGAAGGAGTCTGAGCTTGTGCAGGAGGTTGAGCGGTACCAACTAGAGATAGTCGGGCTCGCCTCCACACACAGCCTGGGCTTTGGAACCCAACTCCTTGAGAGGGGCTGGACTCTCTTCTGCTCTGGCGTTGCTCGCGATGAGAGGCGGCGAGCTGGTGTGGGCTTCCTCATAGCTCCCCAGCTCAGCCGCCACATGTTGGAGTTTTCCCTCTTGAATGAAAGGGTCGTTTTCCTGCATCTTTGGGTCGGGGACAGGTCTCTCACTGTTGTTTCGGCCTATAGGCCAGTTAAAGGGTACTTTGTCAAAGAGGTCTTTAACTCTCACTTCCGAGAGAGCTTCAATCAGATCCCGAGGGAGGCTGGGGACTTTGAGTCCAAATGGACCATGTTCTCCACCTCCACTGTCGACGCAGCGGCTAGGAGCTGTGGCCATAAGGTCTCGGGTGCCTGTCGTGGTGGCAATCCCCAATCCTGGTGGTGGACACTGGAGTTAAGGGATGCTGTCAAGCTTAGTACTACCGAGCTTGGCTGGCTTATGGGACTCCTGAAGCAGCTGACGGGTATGGCCGGACCAAGCATGCTGCAGCCCAGGTGGTGACGGAGGCAAAAACTCGGGTATGGGAGGAGTTCAGTGAGGCCATGGAGACTAACAGTCGGCCCCGAGATTCTAGAAAAACGTCCAGCACCTGGATGAGATCCGCCCCGAATATTTCAAGTCTCTGGATGTTGTTGGGCTGTCATGGTTGACACGCCTGTGCCACATTGTGTGGCAATCGGGGACAGTACCCCTGGATTTGCAGACCGGGGTGGTGGTCCCTTTATTTAAGAAGGGGGACCAGAGGGAGTGTTCCATCTACAGAGGAATCACACTCCTCAGCTTCCCTGGGAAGGTCTATTCCAAGGTACTGGAGAGGAGGATCCAGCCGATGGTCGAACCTCAGATGCCAGGGTCAATGGGTCAGGGTTTTCATTCTGGTCATGGAACACCGGACCAGCTCTAAACCATTTCGAGGGTTCATGGGAGTTTGCCCAACCAGTTAACATGTGCTTTGTGGACTTGGAGAAGGCATTCGATCGGGTCCCTCATCCTGTGTGATATGCTCCAGGAGTATGGGACCTGGGGCCCTTCGCTAAGGGCTATCCGGTCTCTGTACAAACGGAGCAGGAGCTTGGTTCGCAAATCAGACCTGTTCCTGGTGCACGCTGGACTCCGGCAGAGTTGCCCTTTGTCACCGGTTCTGTTCATTATTTTTATGTACAGAATTTCTAGGCGCAGCCAGGGGCCACAGGGAGTCCAGTTCGGGGACCACAGGATTGCATCTCTGCTTTTTGCAGATGATGTTGTCCTGTTGGCTCCATCGAGCCAGGATCTCCAGGGTGCATTGGGGCTGTTTGCAACCGAGTGTGAAGCGGCTGGGATGAGAATCAGCACCTCCAAGTCCAAGGCCATGGTTCTCAACCGGAAAAAGGTGGCTTGTTTATGTATCTTGGGATCTTGTTCATGAGTGAGGGAAGGACGGAACGAGAGCTTGACAGACGGATCGGGGCATCGGCAGCAGAACCAGTCCGTCATGGTGAAGAAGGAGCTGAGCCGAAAGGCGAAGCTCTCGATTTATCGGTCAATATACGTTCCTATTCTCACCTATGGCCATGAGGTTTGGGTCATGACCGAAAGGACAAGGTCTCAGATACAAGCGGCTGAAATGAGATTCGCAGGGTGGCCCGGTGCTCCCTTAGAGATAGGGTGAGGAGCTCGGTCACCCGGTGGGAGCCGTAGTAGCGCCGCTCCTCCACATCGAAAGGAATCAGCTGAGGTGGCTCGGGCATCTGTTCCAGATACCTCCTGGGTGCCTCCCTGGGGAGGTGTTCCGGGCAGGTCCCACCGGGAGGAGGCCCCGGAGAAGACCCAGGACACGCTGGAGGGACTATGTCTCTCGGGTACCCTGGGAACGCCTCGGTGTCCCCTCGGAATAGCTGGAGGAAGTGTCCAGGGAAAAGGAAGTCTGGGTATCCCTGCTTAGGTTACTGCCACCACGACCCGGCCCCAGATAAGCAGAAGAAGACGGATGGATGGATGGATGGATGGACCTTTACTCTGTAGTGACTTCCTCTTTCCCCTGCACTGGTCCCCGGTAGCTTTGCTTTGATTTACATTAATTAGTTTCACCTGTTTTTAATTTGCCTTTTGTTTCTTGCTCCCTTTATATGTACGATTCTTGCCTTTGTGTTTTGCGAGAGCATTGCTAAATGGTTATTGTTGAGTTCTCAGGTGCTGTGGATGCTAAGAGTATTTTTATTTGTTCTTTTCCTGAGCCCTGGTAATTTCAGGGAAATATAAGCCTTTTTTCTTGTCCTGCATTTGGGTCCTACGCCTCTCCTTCTCCAGCACACCACCGCCATGTAACATTTAGTTACTAATTTCCACCGGTCAGAATCAGATTAATAATACAAAATACAGTATAACAAAGAGACTCTATAATTGAAACAACTGATCAACTGATTAAAGTTTGCATGCAGGACTTTTACTTATTACATTATTATTATATGATTATTTTTACATTTACTAAAGGGTCTGAGTACTTCCACTACTGCAATACTTGTGCCTCGATGGCTGTGTTAGAGGATCAACTATAGTGTGTGTGTTTGTGCTAATGAATGAACATGATCTATGAAACAAAAGGATAAATGAATTCCATGTGAATTACTGACAATAAAAAAACATCACTGGGTGTATTCTTTAACCACTATATATTATTTAGATAAACATCAAAAATCAAAAAAGAAAGTAAGGTGACTTCTAAATGTCTTAACTTCACTTTTGATAGAAAGAAGTTGATATGAACAGTATTTGCACAATTTAATTTAAGGTCTAAAATGGGATAGTATACCACAAATCAAATGACAGACTACATAGGCAGATAGTTAGTCATTTCCCTGTGGTTCCATGAGTGACACAAACTTAAGACTGCAGAAGCTTGGTCCATACCAGTCCTTATCTTCATGTCTTTGATAGAATGCTGCATGAAATGTACTGGACAGAGGGATCAGTTACGACACTGTAAAACAAGTTTCAGTAGCTGGTAAAATAGTCATCACTGTAAAATTAATTGCACCCGTCACCTGGGTCTTTGACAGCAAACACGTGACAGTTGTTGCTTTCAGTGAGAAAACCACAGTGAAAGCAGAGACAAGTCAATCTCATCTTCTGCCTTTTATACGATATCTCCTTCAATCTCTCACACACATGCTAATCGTCTCCTCTCATTTGCATCCTAATGATTTCACTCTTCCTTTTTAGCACTTGTCCTTCTATTAAGTTATCTGCCACTCATGCTCCCTCCCTCTTTGTGCAGGTGTCTGTTGACTTTTCTGTCTGAGTCTCTGTTGTAGGCTTTGCATGAATGTTATTATATATTAGCGAGGGGTAGGATTTCAATAATTTAATTTTGATGTTTTACAGAAGAGCATCATACGACATGTCACTCATGGGTGTATGTGGAAATAAAAAATAGGAAAAGGAAAAAGAGCAAGAAAATTCCATAAGCTAAATATTATATTAGTGCAAGAGCAGTAGCTTATCAGTACAAACTGAAATAATAAATAACAACAGCACAAGTGTGATACATGTTGGAAGAAGCTAGTGGAGCACAGTAAACCAATCAGAGGATCATGTGCATGCACAGTTGACTGTACCTTATCTCACAGTGTATAAAGTGCAGTTTTTGGAGCTTGAAACTCTTTTTTGAGAAAAAAAAAACTATGTATTTTGTGAGGAAGAAACATGTGACCCAGTGCAACTGTGTGGCTCACTAGTGTGTATTTATAGCTCTATAGATGTACAGCACAGGCAAATAAGCTAAACAAGTGCCTGGATTCACAGACATTATGGTGAGTTCACAAATTTCATTGCTGGTTATGGTCTTATAACCAAGCAGCAATAAAAATTACCAGACATATGTGTTAAGACATTCAAATGCTTAAAGTGACCCCTTTCACTGGATGGAAAACTGTCTGTCTATTTTTGACTATCCACCTTCCATTCAGTTTTAATGCCTGTGGTCATGCTTTAAATGAGATACCACTATAACACATGTTGCCTATAGTGTGTACAGTATGAGTGTATGCTGTATGTGTGTGTTTATTTCCATGGCCCTCTCTATACCATTGGTCATACGGAATAATCCATCTCCGCATAGAATTTGGCCTTTATGAAGTGTCTGCGAAAGCAGGAACTGGAGTCTGAGTGTACTGTGTTCACACTCACTGGAGAGCTACTAAGCAACTAACGCACAAAAGCAATAAATTAATGGTGTGGATAATTAACCAGGACTCCGGCTTGAGGTGCATGACATCATTAAGGAAGTCACAAGTCTATTGGGTGTGTTTGTTTGTGTGTGTGTGTGTGTGTGTGGGGGGGGGGGGGGGGGGGGGGATTGCAGTTGGGCATGATTTACTATTCAGTGAAGTACTATTCAGGCAGCGACACACATATGTCATGTAGACATAAAGATACCACTGTAACATGCCATTTTTCTACTCATACATACTGTTAACGTTAACATGTTCAATATCTCACCAGCAGGTGCATATCCACAGTGCACATTTAACCCAAATTAGAGGACAACCAATTAATCGGTCTGCCAATTAACTGGGCTGATTTTTGCCATTTATTGAAAATAATCTGCATTAGCAGACAGCTGAGCATGTTAAGCTGATTAACAGGCATTTTTTCTGTTACTATTTTCCATGATGATGTAGATTGTATGTTATGCACTAACATGATGTCCCCATTCTTAATCGCACATATACAACCTAAAGTTGGCCAAGATTTGAAATTCAGCAAATTGTGGAATTGGTGACATAGCCGTCTTGGTTTTGTTAGTTACAGCCAACCTAATAGAGGTGTAGTGAAGGTCTGCAATTCTCGATAAAATTGGTAATCTAAGGAGCTGTACTTAACAGCTACTGCACACCTAGCTACACCATATCATAAATACTGCATTGTGGCTTTGCAATATTCATTTATATTAATTTTATCAATACAGTTTGAATACCAATCAAAAGCAACTGATGTCTGCATTACTTGCCAAAAAGAAGTCAAAGAAAGACAGCGGTGCAGCAGTACGCATGTGAACAAATGTAATGTGCATACATTACACTAGCTGGGTAGTAGATCTGGAAAGCACTGGACAGGCTTCTAGAAATCGCCTATCACACCAGTTCGCTGAGATGGATTCACTGCCGACTCAAAGTGTCCAGCAACAATTGAAAAGGTCACTCATGTCTCGGCTGCACCCCTCAATGTGCCGTGCACCTTAGCCTCTAATCTGAATACCGTGTGTGTGCTGTGTGTAATCTGAATAGTAATGAGGTTGGCTGATAGATTGATGCATAACAGTAAGGAGCATGCAGAACAGCCAGGCTATTTTGGTGTCAACTCCCTTTATTTTCCAGCTAGAGCTGTTTCACTCAGCCACTTCAGATGTTGTAGTGCTTATACAGAGCTTTGATGCCGAGAAACGACTTTAATCACAGTGGTAGTCTGTCCTGTCAAAGGGCCTGGCAATCAGGTTTGACATCTCATTTTGTAGACTTCATGTTTACAGTAAAATGAAACACAGCTTTATTTTACATCCCTGCTCTGTGCTCTGCCAAAATCATTTGAATCGCAAAATCCAAAAGACAACTGTATCAGTAAAGTGCTATAAAGATTCTCAGTTTTCATCTCATCCCTATTTACCCATGTTTTTCTTCCACTTACTACCAGTTTGTAGCCATGCAGATAGGTTTCACAAAGTCAGTTCAAAGTTAATTCATTTCCACTCACATAGAAACAAATCACCTTGTTTATGTAGAGTTTCAATTACATTTAAAAAAAATGTTGCACACCGGATGGTTCCAGAAAACATGTTGAGCATTATCACAGGGCTCACTGGGAACAGTTTTCTTTAGAACTATATTCTCACTTAGAAATGTCTCAAGGCTTTTCAGATTACAAAATCCTGTACAGCAGTTTATAATGTGAGAAAGGATGAAACAACTCTAAAAAGTTATCATGGCAACAATCATTTTATCCCCCAATCACCAGTTGAAGACAACTGTAGTGTCCACGTTACACAATCCAGTAGACCTTGGAATTACATTTATATAAGTTGATTTCAATGCCAACTAAATGCCACTTTAGTACTGATGCAGGAGATAGTGTGACCTTTACGTACCGAGGTAGAAACAGTGGAACAGTGTTTTTATCATGTTACACACCTGCGATTAACATTAACCATTACTGTAAATAAACTTTAACTATCATTTCGCCTGGATCTTGGCCGGAGGTTTTAGTTATAGTTCGTCTCTAACTAGTAAAGGATCTGAGTACTTTTTCCACCACTGCCTACAGGGTTGATATACCCAAAATATGAAAACATGTAGGTACCTGGAGTAGTATCTTCCCATTCAGTCATTATAAAGTGTCAGTGCCCCATGTTTATATAGCCATTTGCTCTGTGTAAATAAATACAATGTAAATTAATTTCAGTAAGACCAATATGCTGGAACTGTGGGATCCCAAAAGGGTCCCAAAAAAAAAAAAATGTATGTTTACTTAATTACAAACGTATTAGCAGCTAAATATAGGTCTACTCCAGGTACCAAAACTTAAAGTAGGATACTCAATGGCACATTAATGTATTTTATTTATTTATTGATGAGTGTAAATGTTTATCACCTCGGTGTTGCAGCTTGTAAAGGTGAGCTGATGTTAACTAACATATATGCTTATATGTTAATTTCAGTAATAATTTGAGTACCTTCACATAATGATGAATATCTTAGAAATTTCCTACTGAGGATAAATAAAGTTTTATATTTTATTATATAACCAGTGACTTCTAAAATAAATATAGTGGAGCAAAAGTATAATATTTGTCTATGAAATGCAGTAAAGTCAGAGTATGAAGCAGCAGGAAATAAAAATAAGATATGTCAAAATTGTACCTCAGCACAGTATCTGAGTGAGGAATAGGAACTGATTAAGGAGAAGAGGTGGAGAGAATATACTTATGCATTTTTCAGGGTAGTGAGTTTGCATTGAGAAAAAGGGGATTAGCAGAATTTATGCTCATAAATGGCCTGAATGAAATATGGCCCAGCCAAGAATTTATTTTTTTTCAAGGTACCCTGTGACATGTGTCCTTTATGGACTAATACACAAATTATAAGAGTAAATCAGAGCAATTAAAAAAATGAAAAACTGTTCAAGACACATGATTCTACTGCTCTGACATTCCAGGAGCCAGTTTACCATTTTTTTCCCTCCTTGTCACTGCTCTGTAGCCTCCACACTGCATAGCATTTGATGCAATTACCAGGACTTTGAGGGAGAGCAGTGAGGACTAGACTATCCTTTAACAATTACCAGCCGCTGTGAATATTAAAATAATATTAAAATGTCTGCCTCCATCTGTGGTCCTGCCCTGATTGCTATCTTAACCTCTGACTGGGGCGAACACACAGCAGTCCAGTCTGCTCAGAAACAAAAACAAGACTGAGAGGAGCTGCGTTTTAATTCTGCTGCCTGTGATGTCTGCATAATGGGGAGGATGGATAATGTATGCATGGCAGATATTACTGTCTGGGTTGTAATGTGTAACCACACAAATCTACATGCATGCACGCCACACACACACATTAATCTCTATAACTGAACAGTACAGTCAGAGAGGGAAGGTGGAAATACAAAGCTATTATATTTGAATCATAAAAGATATCTCTCTCCCTTTCCCCCACCTTTTTTTCCCTCTTTCTTTCTGTCTCACTCTCTCACACACACACACACACACACACACACACACACACACAGTTCTAATAAATACCGATGTGTCAAAGCCATGAGGGCAACTCTTAAATCAAGTTGGAGAGAGACAGAGGGTGGCAAGGATGGATAGGTGGATGGAAGGGAGAAAGGACAGAGGGAAAGATGGAGGGATTTGAGGTGAGGGGACAGCTGGAAAGAGAAGGGGTCAAGGCAAGTTCTACATTGTTTAGTGTTAAATACAGAAGAGTAGAAATGAATTAACAACCTTTCCTCTCCTGACATGACATGATGTATTGTTTTAACCGCACCTGACTTACACTCTTAAGTTTAAACTGATATTAAAAGTAACCCTGCGACCCTTACATCCACAAACACACACACACACACACACACACACACACACAAAACAATCTACTTAACTGTTGAAATGTAATATTACGCATACCGCATACAGAGGGAAAAAAGGCTGTAATTTGTGGCTGTGCTAATAAATCACAGCAATATTATGAGAGCAGGGATTGAGACAGAGGAGAGGAGAGAGACTTTTTAATTATGACTTAAACATCACACCCAAAACATGTCTCAGGGGAATCTGCATAATGATTTCATCTTGTTTTTTGTCTGAGGGATGTTGATTCATTTTTATTATTATTATTTTTTGCATTATTAAACAAATCAAAAAGACAAAGACACTGATAGACACAGTGGAGCAGACAAGCAGCTTGGGAAATGTTTTGACAACAAAAATAAACGTAATGGTGAACATAAAGAAAAATACATGAGTGAAGACTATTCCAAAGGGTTTTTCACTTATATGAAAACATCTTTTCTTATAAGTGACACCATTAATAAGTTGCTTATTAACATTACAAAGTTATTAATATCAACTCTCACACCCTTTATAATGCAGTAGTGGAAGATATATAGAGGATGTTTCACTTTGGCGGTAGAAGGAAATCAATATAAAGGTGTAATATTATGGACATTCTCTGTGGCTTGTTATTTATGAATACAGTATTTATAAATATGTTGTCATTATTGTGTGATAACCAGAAAATACCAACTTTTGCAATTTTTAAATCTTAGAATGAGGCTTTTAAATGTACGTAAGGAGCAGGTCTCCTTGCACAGAGGCAGCCATATTGCGCTGCCACAGTAGCGTCATGCACTGTGACCCTGGGGTCATAACTTTTATATTAAGAAGTTTAAGGTCCACAGCACTGTGACCAACCTTCCTGGACATGGTGACAACAAGAGAACTGACCCTATGCTGATCAGAAAGATAGTTTGAATAGTGGATAAAATATGTGATACTTTCTAGATAAATGAAGGTTCTCAGGCGCAGCCCATGTTTGAATGGGAAACATAAAATATAGCATCTTGCTAAAATGCATTTTAACAAGCCACAGTGCATCTTGGAGAATGTCTATTTGACTGATGGCTGAAAATTTGAGTCTTTTTTTAAGTGTTCACAAAAGATAAATGGAGCTTTTAAAGAGGCTCAAGCAGTTTTGTTATGGGGTTGTGCTGCTGCATCAGACACACAGTGACTTAAATCTGCAGGTCACAATGAAATAAAGAAGATTATCAAGGCATGCTGGGATAGAGACATACTGCTCAATGTCTGAAAGTCTGTCTTAGTCGCAGGCCATGGCTCCTCCAACAGAATAATTAAAAGATATTTTTAAAAGCAGCAAGGATGAATGAGAAGAAAACACAGATCGGTTCTGAAGTGGGTGATGTGAGTCATGACAATAATCCAAGTGAACGTCAATGAAAAGAAAGCAGCCATCAAACCAGAGAGACCTCGAGCAGTTTGTCTCAAGAGTGATACAAACTACCAGCCAAGGAGTGTTATATCTGTTGTATTAGGTTTTTTTAAAATAAAATGTTACACTTAAAATCAAAAGCAATGGGTCTGGTCTACTCAATATGGAATACAGACTAGTAAACGCCAATTGTGTTTGTCAGTTTCAACTTATTTCAGAGAATTGTGTTCAGTCCTTTTTAAGTAGAGGGTTACCAACACTTTTAGCCATGTCTGGAAATAAATGGAGCAAAACAAACAATATTTTCTTTTGAAATTTGGTGGAGCACTAGAACTAGTAAAATCAGCATATAATGAATATTTTAAACTGATTAATGGATTAAAATACACTATTTTAGTAAATGTACTTAACAACTGGTATGTTATGCTCTTGGAGTTTTATCATGATATATGCTGACTTTGGTGAAACAATAACAATGCCATATTTGTCAACAAATAGTGAAATATTATCATATTTCTGACCTCACACCAGCATTGCTCACACCAAACTATCCATGATGCTTTTCTTCCTGCATATATATTTTTTTGTGCTTTTACCTTTGCTCAGTTGCATTATTTTAGTCCCCACTCTTAGTTATATAAGCTGCAGTTCTATTTGACATATTCCAATTATTATATAAATTAAATTATGTTCTATTGTCTGTCTGATGTCAAGTTTAATGGGAAGTTCTGCCCCGTGCTAGTGAATAAGTCTCATTTGGATAACCTGCATTTATTTATAATCAACAATGGCACTTGTCTTTTAAAATAAATAAATAAATGAAGCTCTTGGTGTTACAGCAGTTCTTTTAGGTGCAAAGGTGCCAGTGGTTGGAATAGCTTAATTTTATATCACAATCACAGCTAAGTTATAGCTTATGGTAAACTTGGAAGTGTGAGCCTATAATGAAGTTGTAAGCATTATTGATTTTTGATGCTATTTACCTTATAGTGATTTTATTAAATATAAATAGAGCTTGTTTTATTGGTTTGTTGGTAATGATGTTACTGTACCTGGATTGCTGAATATTACTCTAATCCAGGACAGAAATGTAAATACGGTATTGTATTGTATGATTTTGTAGCTTAGTGTGATTTAATGCCACATAAAGGTTGTGCATATCCTATAAAAATCTTTCATATTACATGAAAAGGCCAGACAGAGTAGGCCACAATAGAAACACACACAAACACATGCCCCTGCACAAATCAGACTTCTCTTTCTCTTTTTTTGTAACCCTAATTCTCTCACACTTCAGCCCTCTGTTTTTCCTCCCTCCCCTGCCACCATCCCTTTTGTTCTGCACGCTCCTATTTATCACGGTGTGAAGGTTGAAAGAGATATTATTATGGGGTGTCGGGCTGGAGAGAGGAGACAGGGGTAGCCACATGGATCGCGTGGGGAGAACGTGGGGCTAATGACGGGGGGACAGGCTTGGTCAGTGGCCTGTGGTACCTGCTGGATGTGATAGATGGAGAGTGGAGAGGGAGGAGGAGGGGAGGGAGTCCTTCCTCTGCCTGCACATGTATTTGATTTTAGTGTCTCTAAGAAATGACTATGTTTCTATAATACAAGTGTTATAGCAGAAAGGCCCATGCAGCGTTGGCTGTTGTTTATAGAGGTGTGTTTGTGGTTGGAGGTGTATGCAGTGAGTTATTTAGTCACACTGTAATAAAATTAAAAAATAATTTCTATCCTCTTTACAAAACCTTACTTTAAACTTCAAGTAAAACTAACAGTATCAGTACACATACAGGGAAAATGATAAATGTCTGAGTATCTCCATCAAAGACCCCTAGAAGCTCATGGTCAGTGTCTTAACCTCCCAGCCTCCCATGGTGCAACAATGTAAACAACAACTTAGACTCTCATAGTATAAACTGGTTAAACAAAGTGATTATCATATAAGCATTGGGTGTGAGACCCCATAATACACCTCTTTAACATTAGAACTGGGACAGTTTACAGAAACAGTGGAGTCAAGAGGATGGTATGATGTCAGACTTTTTGCCTTCAGTTCTGAAAATGTACAACCACTTTAGCCACTTGCAACTAACCTGTTTAAAGGATTATGCACCGTCAACATTTCAGTGGCTTATCCTGTGTGTCTTTTGTGTCTCCACAGGGATGGTGACTAGATTAACCTGCCCAGACCCCCCCCCCCGGGAAAAAGATGAGCTACTGAGTCTAGTTTTTCTGTGTTCATTTGAGACTGTCCTGTCAAAATTACCCTATAAGTTGTCAACACAAGCATCGTATTGAGACTTTCATTATTGGGTAATCTCAAACAGCTCTAATTAACAAGAGAGCAAAGAGGAAAGGTAGGTGACATAAGTTAGATGATGTATGTAGAGTGACTGTTATAGCAGGTCAGAGTTGATGGATGTGTCAACAAAACACAGCTCACACTGCTTGTTTTTTGTTTCCAACAGAGACTCAGTATTGTTTAATACAGGCATATAACCACTGCACAACCTTGACCATATGTTATTATGGTAACCATGGTCATTAAGGTCCTCTACCCTTAAGGAAGCACTTATTTTAACACAAAACCACAATCTTTTTCTTAACCTAACCAAATAGTTTTTGTGCCTAAACCTAATTGAATGTTCTCCTGCATTTCATTTCAACTGGTAGCTGGTCTGCTGAGACTCAAACTCACACCATAAACTGCTCTTTGCCCCTCCACTCCCATTTCCTAAAGCTATGACGTGAACTAGAGATCCATGGTTGTACAAAATGCAGCCTGCAGTCCAAAGCTAGCTAATATGCTAATGTGACACAAGGCATGAATATATCTAACACACAGCTCAAATTGTACATCTAAATTAAAATAATATATTAATTCAATATAAAGGTAAAGTCATGACCACACTAGTTTGCTATTGTTACCGAAACAAACTCGTTAGCTTAGATACTCACACATCCAGTAGGACGAACACTGCATCTGAAACAAATATAGGTTTGATGTTAACCCTAGTTTTTGCTGCTCATTTATCCACTCTGAGCAAAAGATCTGTCTGCTTTAGTCTGGTCGGCACTGATTTCTACATGGTCTGACATCCCACATTTTCAGTTGATTTATCAAGGTGTAAAATCTTAGTTAATGCACCTTTAACTATGTGTTTTATTATGTTTAAGATAATGTGATTAAATAAACAGGGGCACCACAGTGATTAGGTGGTAAGCACTGTTGCCTCACAGCAAGAAGGTTCCTGGTTTGAAACCCATCAGGGGCCTTTCTGTGTGGAGTTTGCATGTTCTCCCTGTTTTCAGATGCTAATGCCAGCAGAAGAGTGCTTTTGCTAAATGTCGAAATGTCAGCAATAACTGAAGAAATGACAAAACAATGGAGAGAAGGCATACAATAGAGGAAACACCTATGCTGAGCTCCATTGCTGAAAAGCAGACCATTTTGCTCCATATGATGCCGTAGCAGCGGCATGGTGGAGGAGTGGTTTGCGCTGTTGCCTCACAGCAAGAAGGTCCTGGGTTCGCAAACCGACCTTTCTGTGTGGAGTCTGCATGTTCTCCCTGTGCTTGTGTGGGTTTTCTCCAGGTACTCTGGTTTCCTCCCACAGTCCAAAAACATGTATGTCAGGTTGATTGGTGACTCTAAATTGCCCATAGGAGTGAGTGTGAGTGTGTGAGGTTGTTTGTCTCTATGTGGCCCTGTGATGGACTGGTGACCTGTCCAGGGTGGACCCCTGTCTTTCACCCAGAGAGAGCTGGGATAGGCTCCAGCAGATCCATGTGACCCTGGTTAAGGAATAAGTGGGTATAGATGATGGATGGATGCGTGTATTTCTTATTTATTTATCTGTTGACATACTGCACAAAAAACATAGAACTGTAGCCCTTGTGACTTCTGAGGCCCCACACTAAACAAAAAATATCAGCATCTCTAAACCAGCCAGCAATGCTGTCTGGTAATAATATCAATACTCATATTACTTCATAACTATTGTATTGTTTTTGTTTCCTATGTTTACTTTAGATATAGAAATGGGAATAAATAGAAATGGGAATAATTTCCATTTTCCTCACAATACTGAATTTATAAAATGTTTCCAGTGTTAAAATTCAGCCATTCTGCACTTGCTATAATGACCCAAAAGTAATACAATCACACTGTTTTCCCTATCTGTTTTGTGTGGCCATTCGTTTGGTGCAATTACATGCTTTCTACATAATACTGCATTTACATAATGCTTCTAATGATAATATTAGGCCACTTTTGCCTGTGCTTTTGGTTTTGTTATTAGCACCAAAAGAGCTGGAAAATAGAAATAAATTGCAATAATTATCCATGATGAGGAATAATCATAAATATTTGATCAAAATAAAATCTTGTGCTTCTTCTCAGGAATAACAGTGGATGGTTTAATTGTTCACAAAAGCAGCATTTATATTCGTTTGTGTTGTGAAAAATTAAACAAGACAAAATTCATTAACTTTGCCATTCATTTAATCTCACCTTCTATACTTTGTAAATAAAAACATACATTACCTCTCCTTCTATTCACACACACAAGTGAAACCTTGTCTGGAAACAATCTAACAAAGAAGGCAGATGAATATAAAGGCTGGATATCAGACTATTCATCACTAGATGATTACCGGCTGACAGCAGTAATTGAAAAACACTTATTGGAGTGGTTGGGGAGGAGGGTTGGTTTAGTCCCATCAGACAAAATAACCCTCCGAGGGTAAGAGCAGTCTAAAGGTGATGATAAATGACATATTTTCAAAAGGCAAGCTTCTGGTTTGTCTGTTTTTCTTTCTTTTCTTTAAAACATACTGAATAAGCTCGGTAACAAAAGAAATTCAGGTATTTCTAAAAGTCTATTCTGAAAAAGTGTCAATTTTAGTAAGAAATTTTTAAGTTTTTTTTGGGGTCATGCTGCATTCTTTCACTAAAACGTTTTTTCAGTTGTACTAAAATAATTAGACAACCTAATGAATGAATATTTCTGTGAAAATTGTCTTGCTACTTGCTGCTGTTTGGAAAAAGGTACATCAAAAATGCTAAATTTGGAAGAAAAGGTAAGAGTGATAGTACTTTTCTTGATCCACTACTTTGGCAAAATTGAAATAGCACAACTGTTGGGTTGATTATCATCAAACTGATTATCAAATACAATGAATCCTACTGACTTTGGTGAACCCCTTTCCCCTAAGGCCCCCAGTAGGTGGAAATCTTTGTTTTTGTGTCAAATGTACTGACAACCATTAGATAGATTGCCATGAAACTTGTCACTATTTCATGTAAATAAGATTTAATAACAAAAAAATAATAATTTTTTTGTAGAATAAACACATAGATTTTGTTTTCAGTCAACCCGCTCCCTCTTCCTTTTTTCTTCCCCTTGTTATATTTCACACTCTCCTCTCCTTACAGTAAACGTCATGCTTGGCTCCTGTGCCAACAGATCTATCAGGATACTGTTACTTAAGAAGCCATCCATCTCTGTGATCCACCTATCCCTGATATTCAACACGGCCAATACTTAACACTGCTTTTTAACCAACTAAGACATCATCATTACTTTGAGGGATAGGGTCTCTCTGAGTGCAGTTGTCCTCCTATTTCATCCCCACTTTGTTCATTCTTTTATCCTCTCCCCGACTCTCTCATCCTGTGTCCCTCACTCTGTCATTCTCATCTCTTTTATTTCTCTTGAGAGGATTTGATCACTTTACGTCCTGTCCTCTGCAGGGTCTTGTCCTGTGTAATGAGGGTTTTGTACCTTTACATGCCTTGAGTGCCCTGTCCTGTCCATTTCTGTCATATTGTATTGTGTTTATCTATGCACTTATCGTAGATGTACTTGCTAGATGGGAACCACACTTTCCTAAATTCATACTGAGACGATAATTTATGTAACTTACATTTACACACAGTGTGACAGAAAACACATCAAATCACTGAATTAGCTGGGGGTTTTTTTTTGGCACAAATCATCTATTCACCTGATGAATATATTTAAGCAGATTATAACCAAATAAATGGATGCTCTGAATATATGGAGGTAGAACAGTGACAGTGGAACTTTGGCACTGAAAACAACATTGTAACTGAAAAATAAAAACAAAGAGAAAACCTTGACGCTAAAAAAATTACAATCTTCACAATTTTTGTTGATGTATGTTTATCTTCGTTGCCAATTTTTTTTTTCACTTCACTGCTTTGGCATGGAGGGCAGGGCTCTGAAGAGCTGAATTAATGAATACTCATTAGCATCTGCACAACAACGGTGCTAAGCTTAATAACATTATACTGGTTTGGCAGAGCACTGCAGGCACAAGTGCTAAACTTAGTATATATCTAACTTTAGGTAGCTAGTTAGCAAACCTATGGTTATTGGAATTGTTAGCTAAGTCTCCAGTCCTGTGGTGACTGTTTTTGCTTTAGTCCAGAGGCCAGTGTGGCTGCTGCCACACTGCAGAACGTGTAGTAACCGAGCCCCTTAGCCCCACCCCTCGGAGCCCTTCCCTTCATGCTAAAACAGTGACAGCGAAGGGAAATTGGAAAAAAAAAAAACATTAGCATTGAAAACAGATTCATTATATATATTATAGCATTAAAAAAAAAAACTTACATCAACAAAAATGATAAAGATTGTAATTTTTTCAGTATTCATTTTTTCAATGCCAAAGTTTTTTTTTTTCAATACAAATGTTTCAAAGCCAATGTTTTATTCTTCAGTTATGATTTTGTTTTCACTGTCGAAGTTCCACTGTCACTGTTCTGGCTCCATATTTGAAGATATTTCAGACGGATTTAAACAGAGGGCATTATGTATGGACACTGGCCAAAATTGTTCACTGTAAATGACTTGTACTGACTTTGACAAATCTAGGTTAAGCCTGACAGTTCATTTACATATGTTTGAATGTCTCTGATATATGTTTCAAAAGGTATCTTTTCTGCCACAGGTGGGCAGAACAACACACTATAAACATAACGCTGACATATCACTAAGTTGCCTACTTACACAGCAGAGACAGAGTAAGATTAAAGATGATCAGCCATGATGGAGCTACAGTATGTTTTGGTCTCAACCACCTCCTGAAACAACCTTACACCTTAAACAAATCTCCACTGTGCTCATCACTGACTATCTATTGCTGAGTTGACTGTACAATTAGCTTCTCAGAACTGTCCTTACCAAAACGTATTATCCTGAGAAGTGACAGCTGACCTCCTGAGCAGTTTGGTATACGGGACTGAAGTGTTGCTGCTGTTAAGCAGAGCTGTGTATAGTCTGCTGGCTCTAGAATAAACATATTTATTTAAGTCAACAGTGACTGACCAGAGTTTGTTCACCAATTATTCATGATACACTCTCTCCATTTCTTTCAATCATGTCAGTTCCTTTTTTGTGTTTTAAGCCTTTTTTCTTTACATCTTTGTCTGTTAAAACATCTGTCCCTCATTGACTTTCTCTTTCTTTCTCTGTGATATGCATCTTGCAGATCGTCTTGTCTCACCTCCCACTTTCACTGAGGGAGGCTGACAGACCACAGATGGCTGTCTTTGATATGCCATAACGAGCATCTCCATGTCAAATTACAAGAGAACAAACAGGATTAAAAGAAGAGAAGACACCATAACACAAAACAAAAATGATTAAATAAATAAAGAACACAACAGTCTTGGCTTGTGATCACAGCAAATGAGACTCTCATCATTTGATCACTTCATCAAAAGAGATGTCAATGCTACCTTTGGAGTGGATGAAGAAATAATAAAAAAAGCAAACCATTGATGAAATGCAAAGCAATCCATTTCAATTGCTTTGTTGTTAATTATACCTTAAGACTTTGGAAAAGTGTCAAAGGGAAAAGACAGTATGTAGATTTCTAGGAAATTACATCTGATTTTAGCATTGAAATATAATCAGAGAATCTTTGAGATTAATATGAACTGCTATGGTGGGAAATTGTGACTTAAACTGCATTATGAGCATTTTAAGTACACCTAATAACTACAATCAAAAGCAATTACCTAATGATTTTTTAATCTTCTATTTTCACAGTGGCTGTAAACCACAATAACTGTCTTCCATTTGAATTTTTCAAGTCTGAGAAAATAAACCACATGGTATCATCAGGGTTGTCTGGACTTGGATTTGGTAACTTTGAATCTGTAACAGAAAGCCTGTCTCGTGAAGGAAGAGAGAATCTGTCTCACATCTAAATAAGGCAAAGCCAGGGACTGTATGCCATGTCAAGATACACTACATGTATCCGTGGTACTACAACATGTCACTAGATAAAAATGATCTTACCAATCCTAATAATAAAAAACTAACAAAAACCAAAACAAAAACGACAGGACGAGTACACAAAATCAAACTCTTGTCGAGAATAAAATAGGATGATCCTCCAAGTTCATCTTTCTAATTTTGTTTTGAGTGGGAACAATGTGCACTTGTACCATTCCCATTATACACAATCCTCTGTGCTGTCTTTCTCTTCTTTCGACAGTGTGCCTCACGTTCTCTGTACACAGAGAGGTGGTCCTGCCCAAAGAATGGCTCAGGTCACTGTCATACTGCTCTGGAGCCATTTGGAAACATGGTCAATATAGCTCACCCTCCCTCTCTCTATCACACACTCTCTCTTCCTGTCAGGAGCTTGGCAGCTCGTGGGAGGTACTAATGGAAAAGCTCCTGCTCCTGTTCCCCTTGTTCACCACACTAATGTGAAAGGCACCATCCATGTTACAGCTGTGTGTTGCCATGACTTGGCCACCCTGTCATACTCCACTGGTCACCCAGCTAATGGGCTGACCACAGAAGAGGAAAGCAGGGTGTAACAGATGGAGGGGAAGGAAAGGCTGCTATTAAATGCTGGAAAAGACAGGAAAAGAAGAAAGCTTATTTCAAGAGTAGTCTTAACTTGGTATCTAATCGGAAAATCAGATTTGGAAAAAAAAAAAATCATGCTTATATCTACTGTGACAAACAAATGCTCAATATCATGTATTGGGCAAAGTTTTTATGCATTCAAAGTAAAGTTAGGATGCTTTCAAAAATAATGTGATGAATATATATATTTTCAAATTTATAAATTAACTTCATATAAATTGCAGTAAAAAGAAGAAAACAAAATCAAATCAGTACTTGCTGTGACTACACTTGGCCTTTAAAACAGATCTAATTCTTGGCACAGTGTTACAGGTTTCAGTTTGCAGCTACTGTAGGCAACATCTTTGGATATTAGACTAGCATTTCCAATGTTTC
Source organism: Mastacembelus armatus (assembly GCF_900324485.2). Classification (NCBI taxonomy): domain Eukaryota; kingdom Metazoa; phylum Chordata; class Actinopteri; order Synbranchiformes; family Mastacembelidae; genus Mastacembelus; species Mastacembelus armatus. The sequence continues at coordinate 6,667,760 of NC_046649.1, forward strand.
TGATATTTTACATGCAAAACATCTAATATATTGATCACAAAAGAACTAAATCAAACAAGTAATCAGTTTTTACCTTTTCCTTTTTTTCTTTGTTGCACTAGTTAAATTTCTATATTAACCAAAATTAATATATTTGTAAGAAGCTTATACTGACCAATAAATATGTCCAGCTGTGCATTTTGAAAGTAATATCAATACAACATTACTTGTGGTATTTAACATGCAAAATTATCTACATACTTTACTTGTTCACCCCGTATAGTATACATTGTACAACATACTGTAACTGTAAACAGACAGCACTGCACAATTAAGATTCTAGGACTCCAAAAGTAAAGACAATATTAAGAAGACAGTACCTAATCATCATGTTTTCTGTTTCATACACAAAGACACTGTTTCATACAGGAAATGCAATGATTCAATAAAACTCAAATGTTAAAGTTTCTATCTGTCTGCAAACATGCGTTGAAAACTTCCATTCCAAAACTTCCACATGAATTCATGTATTCCAAATCCAATACTATATCAATATTACTTTATGCATAAGTTTCTTGTCCCAAAATGTTTTTTTTCTAAATGTTAATTTCTATCTGAAATGTGTTGAATTACATATGAGTATGTATTATCCATAAACCTGATCAGAGGTGTGTATTTGTGCCTGGCATTACTGACACCGTGGGGGCTGAAAACCTGTTTCCATACTCACATTGTGAGGACTCAGCATTCCTCATGTGTGTAACGTGCTGAATTTTAGCATGACACCTTGCCTGTGTCTGTTTACTGCATGTACTGCATGTACAAGATGCTGCCAGAGTCAGACAGCAATTCTTTTGCATATTTCTTAGTAACTGTGAAGCTGGGAAGCTTCTGTCTGCCATTATCCTAGTGGTCCCCAACACACACACCAAAACAACTGCAGTAGTAATCCTCAACAAGACAAGTCTGTCCGGTTTCTTGCCTCCTCTTTTCAACTGGACTACACTACATCTTTAAACAACCATCCTCAGTTTGTCACATACTATGGAACAACCACGCTCAAGCCCAACGTTGTACTCCCTGTGTGTGAGTATGCTGCTGTGTGTCTCCTCACACCCCACATCACAAGCTCTGTAGACAGTGGTCTCCCTAACTGATACTCTCCAACTCTCCCCTGTTGGACTCTACTGAACAAACAATTCTCATTTTGTCAGACCTAAACCAGACTGTAGTCTGCCATTGGACAGCACTAGAATAAACCAACTGGTGACATATCACACAGCTCCTGCACCACACAAACACAGAAAGAAATAGAAGGTGTGGTGAGAAATATAAGCTATAAAAGATGGGCATTCTGGTTTGTTTAGGAATATAATTGTAAATAGCTCTATTCCAACTTGGGCTGTATTTGTGTAGGCTGGGCCTATAACATACAACTGACAAGCTAGACAAACAAGCAGCCACAAGCTCACACAGATTGTAAATAGTGAGGTTAGCCATAATATCTAAATCACTTTATTTGGACATAGGACAGAATTTTCACAGGTATGGCAAGTATAGTAAGCTAAAGACAGACTAGCTAATAAACAGTTAGCTTTGTGAAAATCTTATAGCAAAGCAAATTTGCTAAATTCACATGAAGATCTCAGGTACTAATTTGGTAGGTTCAACATTTTCACTACGCTTTTACTGATAGAAACTATAGCCAAACCCCTGACAATAAAATCCAAGCTGTTTTAAACTAGCTATACTTCCATACCACTTATTTATATCAAATATTAGATTTAAAAGCACTGGAACAGTTTTAGTGTCTCAAAAATCACTAAACCAAAACATTGTTGACTTGTTTCTTTAGCTTGTCACTGGACTTCTTCAAATTTAATGTTTTGGTACCAGACGTTGCTCATGTGTTGAGTAACAATTGCTACTGAAATCAAAGAATTCCAAAGGTAAAATCTGTTCCTTGGTTGAACTTCTACTAGCTTACATGACATTATGTATGTGACTTGTGACAAAGTGGTTGAAGGTATGCATTGTTGCATTGTGAAGGGCTACAGGCCAATAAAAGCAAAGACCCAGGACAGTTTCTTGGAACTCTCCCAGACTTGTTCTGAATTGATCCAGCAATAGCCAAGATTTCCTGTTTTTCAGTCCACTGTATGGGCCAAGTTAAAAAAAAAAAAATCCTACATTTCCCATATTACAACTTTATTGTTTCCCTTCATTAGATCCTGTCTGCGTGGTTCATGCCCACATCTGACAAACTCTACACACCCATAATTGTTATGCAGTTTTTTACAACACTTTAAGCCTCTGACCCAAAGTCTAAATAATCATTACTGGATTTGTATCAGATCTGTAAATTTGTAGCCACATTATACAAGGCTGAGTGAGGGAAAACCCAAATTATAGGGTACAGCAATCTTGTGTCCCTTTAAAGCAGCTTTATAATATGTTTTCAATTTCAATGTGCTTTTTTTGTTCTGATTTGATAAAATGATGCAGGGTAAATCATCACTCCAGTTTGCTATGCGGCCCTAACAATGTCATGAGAACTATGTGGTATTGGTGCCGATTACCAAAATTCCTGGTATCATTACATTCCCACTTCTAAGAGTGCTTGAGGAGGCAATGTAGAGATCGAATCTGGTTTTTGACCTTTATCACTTACCTTCTCCCACTCTCAACATTCTTAGTATCTTTATTGTGTTTTATCTAAAGCAGAAATGTCCTGTAATAATCTTGTAAAAATGAGTAGGTCATGGTGTTAGCCCCTTTTGGCCTTAAAGTGAAAAACCTCAAAGGCAAGCAATCAGATTTAAGGCAGCAGATTCATGTGCTGAGTAGTTTTAAAAGGTTTGCATTAGCCTGCCGTAACACAAACCCCAGACAGACAGACAGGCAGAATGTCAGGTGTAAAAGCTCTCTCTGTCTATCATACACACTCCATTGTTGCCAGTTTCACTCTCTCCTCCTCCACCACTGCTCTCATCTAACTGGCTCTACTCTCTCTTTCTCTGTCACACTCTCTCTGTCTCTCTGACAATTACGTTATTTGGCCTTATCGAGGAATATGAAATGCTGTGGCACATCTCCACGCCGAGTCCAACAGATATGCCAATTCATTTCACAGCCGGCGATTTGACAAGCTAGACTGCACCTCTTGAAAGACATCATTCAAGCACACAGACGCTGCCACCAATCCCCACTCCCTTCCCTCTCTCTCTTTTTCTCTCTCTCCCCCTCCACCTTCTCCTTTCCCCTCCTTCCTTTATCCTGCTTTCTATTCCATCTCCCTCTCTCCTTGTTGCAATCTGTAGAGCTTTGCCTCTTAAAATTGAAAAGGGCTCTCGGCCCACGACAGAAAGCCTGAAAAGAACAGGGGAACAGGGGAGTAAAAAAAAAAAAAAAATCCACGTCCCTCCCTCTATCACATTTCTTCACAAGAAAAAAAAAAGGTTGAAGTATTGAAAATATAAAATGATTGGGTGGTGGAGGGAGGCAAGCAGGTGATAACATTGTGGATATTAGGGGTGGAATTGAGGAAGATGAGGAAAGAGAGAGAGGGGTGGAGGAGAGACAGAACAGAAATAAGAAGAGGAGGAGAGGAGATTGGTGCGCTAAGCTGCGGGTGTTTGAGGGGATGACACAGCCACTAATACAAGTGTTTAAATATTTGATGCAGGGAGGGATAAAGCGGGATCGTCTCGCCACGGAATTGAGTGTCAAGACGAGAATCTATTACAGAGAATCTTTGTGTGTGTGTGTATGTGTGTGTGAGAGAGAGAGAGAGAGATTGTGTGTGTTTTTGTGTATGAGCACAAGACACATTTGACAGTGTGGCAGAGCAGAGCAAAGCCTTGTGTGCCTTGTTGCTGCAATCTCCTCACCACCAATTCACCCCCCTCCATCCACTCCCCCATCCACCCCCCCAGTCTGTTTCCACCACCACCTCCACCCCACATTCTCTTCACTTAAACGTTTTTCTTTTTCTTTTTTCTCTGCTGTGCTTCAGTACACGCTGATCATCACGTCTTTTGGAATGGAGGTTTTTGGGCAGGGAGCGAGACTGAATGTGGGGGAGAGACAGACTCCCAGACGGAGACAGAGGTACAATGGAGGGAGACTGAGAAACACTTCCCAGTGAATGAGAAAATACTGTGGGGACCGTGTAAGTGAGTGAGAGTGCACTCATACTGTCACACATGGTGCCGGACACCTGGGCTGTGTTTACCCTACGCCTTTTGTTTTTTTTGTTTGTTTAAGTGTGGAATTTATGCACTGTACAGTGTCCTCAAAAATATGCATCATACTTTTTGCTGTCAATGTGTCTTGTTTCCTAATATTTATAATATAATAATGAAAATACAAAAGTACTTTCAAAAGTTACTTTGAAGGTACTTTTAAACTTGTTTCTAAATTTTGTAAAAGTGTAAGATAAATACTATACTTATGTTGAATTTAAGATCAAGTGTTGATATACGGTGGGATTTCATTAAAAGCACTGCTCTATTATTTATCCTTAATTTATTATTGGCAAGTTGATTTTTCATAGGTGTTGAATTTTGGCTTTATCTGTAAAAAAATGTGCACATTATTGCATGTTCAGTTGACCTTCTGTGAACCTGACTCTTGTTGAATTTACATAAATGTCTAGAGGTTTGTCATCGCCTAAAAACACATTACCTTGTAACAGCAACACCAATTTAAACATCGACATCAAGATCAACAATGGAGTCAACAAAAACAACTGCAACATTGCTAAAGAAAACATAACCTTAAACACAACAGCAGACCCAATGTCTTTAACAAATACAGCGACAAAAGCAACAACAAAAAAAAAAAAGACTGTAAAAATTAAGATCAGTTTTAGACAGACAACAGTATTACCTCCGAAACAACACCGGCTAAAGGTGGAAGATGGAATAGAGCAATAACAATCACACAAAACAGCAATAGGCTGAACGGCGGCAAAAGCAACATTGTAAGCTGTAACGAAACAACACTTTTTTTTATCATGTTAAACCCGTTTTCCTTTTCACTGCTGCTCAGTCAGGGCCTTTAGATCACATTAAATTCAATTAAGAAACTACACACACAAGTGTTTTCCCCACACATCATCTCAGGCTCTCCATCTCACTATTCTGTGACTGAACACTTGTGACCGGGGTAGGAGTGAAACGAGACCGCAGTCCAGTCTCACCTGTGTGTGTGTGTGTGTGTGTGTTTGTGTGTCTGTGTGTGTGTTTGGACTAAAAGTAACAAGCTTTATTCTCTAACAATGTTCCACCATTGCCCTCATTACACACAGGTTAAAGTGGCACTTGCCCCTGTCTAGACAGCTAAAGTCCACACACACACACACACACGCACACACACCCACACACACACACACACACACACACATGCACACGCACAATAGAATTACACACACATTTCATCCAAACAAGCCTTAGCTAACACTCGGTCAGAGTTGACCAACACCATTGCCTCCAATTTCATCTTGCCCTGTTGCTAAACCATAACCCTGCTTTTTTCTTTCTTTCTCTTTTTGTAAAACCAGAAACTAATAGCTATAAAGCCTAGTTTAGGAATGTGACTGGTAAGTAAATAAAAAGTAAACCAAGTATGTCTTTCAAAAGTTCCCCCATGGAAATTTTGAATACAAAATGGAATGAGCTTTTTTAATAGACTTCATAAACCACCAAAATAATGACTGACACCATCAACGTCCATAACCTATCATTAATGGGTTCTCATGTAACTACATATCCATCTTTTCAAAAGATATATACATAGAAGTCAAGAGTTAGGGTGTAAAATCTTCTTTTTCAAAATTGAATTTTGGAAATGACTGTATTGGTCTTGAGGTAACAACAATCTAATGTAAATTATAAAGTAATATATCTGTTTATAATTGCTATGAGCAAATTCAGAATATATAGGTGTCAATTTCAGCATGTTCCAAAGTTTAAACTGAACTATACTAAATAGGCTAAAAATCCAGCATATTGATGTGTGTCTACTATTAAAATCCAATTAAATTAAATGGAAATCATTAAAATAATGTAAATAACTTTAAGACTTTATTTTTTAGGTTAGAAGTGTAGTGGATGACACAGATAACATGTAAGTTAGTTTAAGGATAAAATTTGTCTTCTGAAATGTCTATTTGATTATCATTAATAGTATTATTATTATTTATCACATTAGAAGTTCCCCTCTCACTTATTTGAGCCAGCCAATGACAGTGTTTCTAGGTGATACATTTCAGAGAAGGTGCTACTGATTTATCGACTCTTGATTGGGTGGTTGGGAGACATGAACTCCTCTAGAGAATAACTTCCATTCAAGTGCCACACTGTGAGCTCAGTCATACACACACAAACCACTGCAACATAAAGGGTATATTATTTCTGAGAGCTAGAATGATTTCATAATAGGAAAAAATAGGGCCCTATGTAATATAAGTCTAAGATAAAATCACATTACTCTAACTTTGAGCAGCTCTCAAGACTCCTTCAAAAAATGCCACAAAACAAAGTGTGCCATTTCCTGTTGTTGGGTATGTATCTTAAGTTTCTATTTGTAATCATGTATTCAAAATGAATTAGTTGTAGGATTAAACAGTAAAGATACTGTTTAACAAAGATAACAAATGAAGGGCTTTTCCTGTTCGAGGGATATGAACCAGTTGAAAGAATTACACATATATTCAGACACACACACACACACACACACTAAACCTGACTCAATAATGCAGCCACTGAGTGTGGTAGGCAATGTGTGTGTAGCATCCAGATCAGACACTCTGTGACATTCCCCCAGCCCCCTACACACAAACACACACACACACACACCCTCACACACACACACACACACACACACACAAAACACCATGCAAACAGTTGCATATGCACACATGGCACCCATCAACCTCACTCCTCTCATACACACCCACACACCCACCCCATCCACCCACTAGACAGTGATTCTATGTTCCATGTCGCCACCCTGTCTTGTCACATTTCCTTCTTGTCTGCCACACTGTCTCTTTCTCTCTCCCTCTGTCTTCCTCTTTGTAGTCCCTCTGTCTTCCAATCCACTCTCTCTCTTCTCCCATCCTTCCATCCAATCAATAACTGCTGGCACTTCCTTCCACAGCTCAGGAAAAAACAATTAAAAGCCATCGATCCTGGCACACATTCACACATGGACGCGCATGAACACACACAGACACACACACACAAAAAATACGCTCAGCCATGAATATGCAAGTGGGTCTCCTTGACCTTCAAAGACAGGCGAATGCCAGGTGACTTCATTCTTCATGGGACTGCCACTAGATATGTCTGTCGTCCCCCTCACACACACGCCCAAACTAAGAGGAAGAGATGTAAGTCTGAGATCTAAGTGTGTCAGTGGGTGCATATATGCATATCTTAATATATTAAGCGCAGACACACACAAGTGTGACACAGTCCATGTTATTTAAATTTGAAACAGCTGCCAACAGTATATGAATTTGTGAATTGATCGGCCGAGTGAGTGACTTTCCATCGTGAGCATGTTCATTAACAAATGGGTAATGTAAGTTTAGTAATCACTTAATAGCCTGGAGAGACAGACTACAACACTAACTAACCAGTGTCTCGATTCATCTGTTCTCTATACCAGTTTATTGTATTAAGTTGTGCTGCAGCCAGTCCCAGCACATACAGTCCAAACCATAAGGATTTCACTTTTTCTGTATTTCAGCACATTTAACTTGAAATAAAGTAATGGATACTTACATTTAAATCTCAGCTTTAATTTGACTAGGACTGTATCACTACTGAAAGAACTGTGAAGTGTAGCCCTTTTTAAAACATACTGCCCAAATTGTATGGATTCAGATGTTATTGGACACTTGTCTACAGAATGTTTCCTGGATATGTGTGTGCTATTTCACTATTAGTTGAGCTCACATGCTAAGAGTTGCCATTCATAATGAGGTGGAGTTGTCTTGTCACTAGTGAACATTTGATAAGGCAAGTAATAATGATATAGGCAAAAATCTATCAAAGCAGAGGTATGCTCTGCTTACAGCACACTTCTGAAAAAAAATGTTGTGGGCAGAGGATACCTATCACATCATTTGCATCATGAAAAAAAGCCTTTTTTGTCTGCACAGCAAGTCAAGAATGCTCTCCAAGATGTAGATGTAAATGTTTCCTTGTCAACAAGCAAGAGAAGACCAGAAGGTCAGAGGATTTACCAAGAGGTAAGCCTTGAAAACAGGTCATAAGTAGAAAAAAAAACTAACTAAAAGAATGAACTGTATCAGTGGCCAGACAGACTTATGCTGGTTTTCCAAACTTGAAGTTTTAAGCATGTGAGAATTAGCACCAGGTTCATGCATTTCTTGGGCCTTTCAGAAACTAGGATAGTCTGGAAATAAGAACCAGCTGATTAAAGCAGCTGATTGTTCACCAAATGCTTCAAATTCCATTCTGTTCCCTGCCCTTTTTCTAATATTGCTTCATTTTCTTTCTTCTTTCTTCTCATTATTTCTTTTATCTGATTTATTTAGCTTAATTAGGTCATTTAGATGATTAAATCTCAATCTTCTACCTAAAAATAAAATGAGATGTGATCAGCTTTATTAATCCCCAAAGGGAAATTCAGGTAATGTATGAGGTATTATTTAATATCTTTAGGTCTAGTGTGTAAGCCCAACACGGTTTTGTCTTGTTCCAATAACTCTTGCATTGCAGTAAGCAAGCAAATTGATAACATATATGATTTCTTCTTCTCTGAAAAGGTGCTGTAACGTCTGACTTTATTGTGTCCACCCTACTTCTCAAACTACACACTCTTAGTAAAGATAAATGGTTATTGTTGTTGCAGTATTTGTTGGAGTGATCACTGATATTTTGACCAACTTTGACCTACAATACTTCAAGCACAGTACCTGGATCTTGGATTTCATATTGCCTCTTGAGCAGAGTTGAAAATCTCATTCTTTCCTCATAGCATGAAAAATACAATTTGTACCTGTGACTGCTGTTATTAATCAGGTTTTCTTCAGACCTATTCAGCTTGATCCAATCCATCTATTGTTCTGGTCAGCTTTGGGCATATGGAGAAATGGAGGACAATAAAAGGATGGACACAAGAAAGAAAGAGGGGCTGTTGCAGCAGGCCAAACAGAGGGAGAGGGTAATAGAGAGGGACAGCAGTCACACTCTAGCTGTTGCTCAATGAGGGAGTGGCCTGTAACGCCACCTCTAATCTGTGTCTAGTCAACCCTGACACACACGCAGACACACACGCACACATGCAGAGCTGCCACAGTTTCAGCTACATAAAAAATAGTCACATCTCTTTGCTGCTGATTTGACACTGGGGTTAGAAATGAAATTCTCCTGTTGTTGGGATGGTTTTTCATCATGTGTGTATGTGCATGTATATTTGTGTGTGTATTGGTAGATGTCACTGCAGGCCAGGTGTTCCTCAGGGTCTGCTGGTTTTCTTCTGGTTTGGAGAGTTTGATAAATGAAGAAAGTGCAAGAGCAAGAAATACAGAGAGAGGAAGAGAAACCAGGTAGAGCGAGAGAGCTTGATAAATGATTGGAGAGTGATGGATTGACTGCAATCTTTCTGAAACAGCTGCCGCTGGCTGCTCAATGTACCAGTGGACATGGCTCTGTGTCATTTAGTAACATCTGATACCTGCTACTGTATGGGTCAGCATTGGAAACTTAAGAATTCAGGCAAATTGGTATCCAAATTACCTAAATTCCAATTTGGAAACATTAAACATTTCACCATTTACTTTTTAAAGATTTAATAAGCTCAACTGGAAAATTCACATTTTACCTAGTAAAGTTTCAGTAGCCATTAGTAAGGTGGCTACAAAAGCATAAAACACTGCAACTTAAGAAAACAAGTCAGTTTGATCACACAAAACTGTCACACAAAACAACATGTGTTTAAACAACATAAATTTCACTAAAAACCTACATCCAGACACCCAGATGTGTGATCCAACCATCCATCCATCCATCTTCTTCCAGTTATCCTTGGCTGGGTTGCAGGGGCCGTAGCCTAAGCAGGGATGCCCAGATTTCCTTCTCCCTGGTCACTACCTTCAGCTCTTCTAGGGGGAAGAGGCCAGCCGAGAGACATAGTCCCTTGCGGCTGTTGCACCGATTTGTCTGTCAGTCCCACGTTCCATCCTTCCCTCACTTGTTCAGAAGATCCAAGATACTCAAACTCCTCCACTTGAGGCAGGATCTCTCCCTTGACCAGGAGATATCAAGCCACCTTTTTCCAGTTGTGAACCATGGCCTCAGACCTGGAGGTGCTGATTCTCATCCCAGCCACTTCATTCTCAATTGCAAACCACCCTAGTGTACTGAAGGTCCTGGCTCGTTGTGTTATATCATACTTATTTTGCATCGTATACGATGTGTATCCTTTTTAAAATTTCAGTGTGTGACTTTTAGTGGCATCTAGCAGTGAGCAAATATCAAATTTTATGATGCATTGTGATAAGATTAAGGTCAATTTCGATTAGAAAAGTTGGCCATTTTTTATTAAACATGGGCAGGACTTTTAGCCAGTCTCAGCAGAAATGTAAGACTGAGCAGCAAGGCACAAGTTTAGCACGTGTTTATGTTATATAACTTTCTCTAACAACTAATTTTGTCCACATTCTGACAGAAAGCACAAACAGCAAATTATAATGAAAATAGTGCAGCGCTGAACCAATCATGTGGCTGAAAGAGAGTTGGAGCATGTCAGTTAGGTTGACACACACAGCACAGTGTGGAGGAGCAGCCAGCAGCAGCTCACATGCTGATGTTTGGGCTACTGTTGCTGTGTAAGCCAGTACGTCAGGAGTGGGGCCTGGTTAAAGAGAAAATGAACAGAACAGAATATGCTGACAGCAACTCAAATGTCAGCACTTTTTGCAGATTTAAAATCTGACAAGATGCAGAGTAGCACGCACTGCAAAACATAAATGTATATTTAACAAGAATATACGAATGTTCCACTAAAAACAGCTAATACCACTAACCTTTTAGCCACCTATAGCAGTGCCTTCCTAGAGCAGGTAAAATGCAAGACTTTCCAGTCCCAGACCGAAGCAAGTGTTGGCGGTCCCTTAAAACATGTGACGCTTTCTGCACATAACAGACCTAATTTATTTATTTGGAAGTGACCAAAGAATTTAGTTTCTGTTCTTGTATAAAATGTGAAAGCTTTAATATTTTAGTAGGAGATTCAAGATATAAGAAATAAAATTGTTTTATTTATTTGGAGTTGACCAAATTTAGTGGGTTCTCCTGTAACTCTTAAGGCTTTTGAATGTTCAGAATAAAGATTTTAGTTTATTAAATATAACTGTTTTATTTATTTGAAATATAGTTGGATAATGTTCAATTTGTAAAAGAAAACAATATCTAAATCAAAAATGACCTTATATTTTTACATGTCTCTGGGGACTAAAAAGGAACCCTTAAGTTTGACTCAAATAGTGCTTTGGTTTATATCATGCTATACACTGACATTAGAAACACCTACACATTTGTGTATTTTTATAATCTTTTGTTGGTTTTATCACTTTTATCACTTAAAATAACTTAATAAAAAGAATAATAATAACATAATTTAGATATATTCAGGGGTGATTTCCTACCAGGCCTACAGCACTTCCCAGAGGTCAACCATGCTGGTTGGGCAGTCTTCCCAAACTCTTTGGCCCAGTGACTGAGCTGGCCAAGCCATCACTGAAAGTTTTCCAGCAGCTTCTTTCTTCTCCAGATAATTCTTACACAACTGATAATAATTCTTGGGGTCATTGTCTTGATGCAAAATGAACTTATCCCCAATCAATTGTTGCCCAGAGGGAGTGGCATGCCTTTTCAGTATGGAGTAGTATCCATGCTGATTGCAAATGCCTTGCACACGATGCTGATCATCCTCTATCCATTGCCAAAGCATCCCCATATCACCATGTTTCCACCTCCATGCTTCACCATTGGTGTTAGGCAGGCATTTATCGTCTTTTCTTCAGTTCTTCACGTGGATCCAAACACCTCAAACCTGGACACATCAGTCCATAAGACTTGGTTCCAGTTATCTAAAGTCCAATTTTTGTGTATTTTGGCCCACTGAAACATTTTCTTCCGATTTGCTGACTTTTGCAGGGGTTTATTCTTGGCAACTTTGCCCATGAGGCCAGCTGACCTGAGTTTCCTTTGCAGTGTCTGTGCACACTGTTTTCTCTCCTGTTTTATTCAACCATGCAGCCAATTCAGGAGCAGTGAGAAGTCTGTTTCTCAAGGAGGACACTCGTAAGTACTTGTCTTCTTGGGTAGATGCGCACTTGGGGTTTTCACTCCGTCTTCTGTCCTGATTGGATCCAGTTGTAGCATGTCTCTGCAGACTATGAGTACACCTTTTAAAGAAATCTTTGGTTTTTTTTCTATTTCTCGTAGAGAATAACCTTTCTTTCCCAAGACAAGCATAGACTGACACATTTCTAAGGAAAGCTGTTTTTGTTTGGCCATTTTTAGCTCTAATTTACACTGAAAATGACAAGTCACTTTCTCTATGGAGGAAGAGCCAAACTGTTGGTTTAATAGTTATGAACTTATTTTAAGAAATATTTTAACAACTAGGAGGTCATGTATGATCAATTTAAGAGCATACACACTTGAGTTTCTAGAAAATCAGAGAGATGCAAAGCCTTCAAGTTTAACACTGGTTACATACCAATGAGCTGTTTTGTAAAAGGTCATGTTTGAAGTTTTAAATGGTTCATATAATGATTAAATTGTTACATTGTTGTTAAATTGTTTAGTGTGAACATCCTTTAATGTCTTGGTGTTTCCAAACTTTTTGTTGTTGTATATCGATATCGACATGAAGAAAATAATTGTGATAATAAGATTTTTTTTCCATATCACCCAGCCCTTTTTTCCAATCATCTGGATACACCACATGGTTAGTCCTCCCTTTCCAAGTGCAAGAGAGTCTATGGCGTCCCTCAGATGCCATTTCGTTATCTATGACTGCGAATAGCAATACATCAGAAAAGGCTTCTTACAACTTTATTCACATATGAATACTCCCAAGAATGTGTGGTGCAGTTCCTCTATTTGTTCCTCTATTCTATTTTGTAAAATAAATTTTGGAATTTAATGCAATTTTAGTCCTGTTGAAACAGGATGTAGTGGGAAATAAACAAACAAATAAATACAGGATGATAGGATGACAAGGTCAGTAGAAAGAATTTCAAAATACAGTGCAAACTACAAACTATATATATACACATCAATTGCCTTATCTACAAGCTGCAGAAATCCATCCATAATTTGGCACAACAATATTTGATAACAATCCAAAGCCAATCAAGGTGTTCAGTTATATTTATGCATTTGATAATTACTGTCAAAAGCTCCAGTTCACCTTAAGGCATTGCAAATCAAATGGTATCTGCTGATTGGTTAACTGCTGCCCCTGATTGGATTCACAGCCTATGAGATCACTTCCCACTCATGTTGATCAGTGTGTACCTGGTCAATTGATTCCCAGTCATCTGAATATAATCTCTCTGCAATTAAACAATTAGGCATTTAACCAGTTTGCACAGTATCCAGCAAATCAAGTCGAGCCTGTTCAAAGTGTGCCGCTGTTTATTGCCATTTGTGCTTTTGATTGAAGGCCAGTATTGAAGATGTGTGTGTGCAATGATGTTAACATGCTTGAGTTGAGATATTAGTAACAGGTGGCTAACTGGATCCCTGGGGCTCCATGCACTCCACATGGAGATCTGTTAATTGAGAGAGATTTTGTAATTATTTTACGAGTTTCAGTGTGTATGTGTGTGTGTGGGGGTGTGTGTGTGCGTGTGCGTGTGTGAATGTGTGTTTTCGTGTAGTGTTTAATTGCAGTGCTGTTAATTAAGCCGGTTAATGTTGCAACTTGATGGTTTTACCACTGAGTACATGTACTCTTTTGCCCACATGCATGATTTTTATTTATTTTTTTTGTCTTATTCTGTTTGTTTGGTGTGTCTGTATGTGTGAAGCAGTTGTATTAGTACATCACTGTCAGCGCCCGCCTGTGTTGCTGACAGCCATAAACCAGCAGACGAGCATGTCTCTTTCAGCAGAGTCAATTTTACAGCTCTGAGTCGCAGCTCTGAACTGACAAATCAATAAAATCAGAGGGAGTTAAATAATTGAGAGCTTGCTCTAATTAGTCTTCTAGTCCTGCAGTATGGATTCCTCTACAATATTGATGACAGAGTGCCTGTTTATGGAAGAGATTGGAGCACTGAGCTTTCTTTTTCTCTGCCTCGTTACCAGAGCCTACAGAATCAACACCGTGGAACAGCAGAGTGAATTCAAAATGGATTTTTAATTTTTAGGGAGATAACGCATAAGAGAAACACTTGCATGTGACAGTGTATTACATCAGTGTTTCACTTGGCTTGGTTTCGCATTTTTTGTGTTAAAATGTCAAAGCACCACCCTGCACTGAGGAAAAGCTTGAAAATTAAAAGATTTACACTTGCACAAAGGTAACTCAAATGTATTGTGAAATCACTGTTCTCTTAAAGCGATGATGACTTATACTTTATTATACTGTAATAAATCTCATGATGTGCTTGACAATCATGCCACTCATGTTAGAATATCAGCATCAGTTTTGTTTTTTATATTACCTGTCATTTGTGGTTGACATTTAAAGCTATGCAGGGATATTTTGTGCCAGTACAATACAGATATGGAATTATTTGACTGGTAAATTGCCTGATTACAATGGCAGAAGAATAAATGAATCACACAGGCTAACAGCTTTATTTATAGGGAGATTAATATGCTGTATATCTAGACACATAATTATTTTTCTTATAATAACACCATTAAAAGACAACTTTTATCCAAGTTTAAAAACAAATGCTGTAAACAAATCATGTGAAAAGGAAAATTCAGGACATGTAAACGTATTAAACCAAAACCAGTTTCCAACATTTATGTGGGGAAGCCAGAGATCTTTAGTCGGAACTTTATGCTTACAAGCGTGACACTGGTAGATTAAAAAATATTGAGGAATATATAATCTAAGTGTGGAATGGCAGATTTTTCTATGTTTTTTGTGTAGAATATTAATGTTTGGTGTGTAAATTATAGCTGGATTGTTGCTTAATTTGGGGTATAAAAGAGCACGCTTGGATCTGGAAACAGTAGTTGAAGGTTAAAAACAACTAAAAACCAGACAGTCCTTCAAATCCTGGTTTGATCATCCACAACTGTCACATGGGCAGACCATGCGGTATTGTCAAAAAGCTCCACAACAACTTTTAAATTGACATTCTGATGTGACTGCTTACTCAGTTTTTAACATTTTGATGTGTATTATGTTAATTTCACATATGTTAAGGGCTTGACAGGGTATAAAAAAGAATCACCATCATAAATCTGATAACCTAATACACATAAATCAATATTTTCGCTTAAAAACACACAATAAAAAAATGCCAGTTAATTTGTTGTCAGTAACTTGATACATTGGATGAATGAAGTGCCATTGTTCTTCTTCCTTAGTCCTTATTTGTTGGGTGCTTGTGTGAGCATGCATTGTCATGTGCATGTATAGTCGGAGCAGTTGTCTGTGCACTGTCAGTGCCTGTGTGTGGAAAATGCTTGCATGTTTGTTTGTGCCTCTGTGTGTGTGTGTGTCGGTTGTTATCAGTCACGGGGGGGAAACTATCGATCATCTCTTTTAATTACCCCGAGCATAGCGAGAGGCCTAAATTAACTCCTCTCCTCTCCTCTCCTCTGGCTGCTGAAAAAGCCATGCATATTTCACGACCAGAAGACCAATCGTATGTCACTCAGCGCTTCTCCTCTCCGCTGACAAGACAAGACTTATCACTGTTATTTATCTCTCCCTCTCACCCCTCCTCCCTCTCTCCACCAAACATGTTGTCTGTGTGAAAAAGAAAAGTGTGAATAATAAATATCTACAATGTGTGCATGAGTTTGTACAGAGGCATGTTGATCTCAAGTGCCTCCATTGCTAGCTTGCTTGCGTGTGTGCGTGTGTAGTCATGTCTGGTGTGTGTCCTTGCTGCTATAGGAAAAGCAGTAAAGGCCCATAGAGGTGCCTTAGAGATGTTTTACCATGCTGCTGTCACCATGGCTTGTCTACTGGTGGTAACACTGAGCACTGTTTTGCTTTAAGGGACTATATTGTAAGGGTCTACTCCGCTGCCTTCCATTCTTTCTTTGTGGTTTATGACACTTTGTCTTTTATAAAGAAATTCTCCTTTCTTTGACATACTTAATTTTCTAATGATCACATCTCTAATTTCTCCCTCTCCACCAGCTACAATGGGAAATGGAGGTTAGATGTACATATTGACACTGTAAAAACAAGCTTTAAAAGGGATGTGAAAGACAGACTACAGATGTTCATAAAAATACAGGTAAACTTGTAAAAAAAAAAAAAAATACTCAGTGCTTTCTTTTTCTTTGGAATGAAACTAATACAACAATTTAGTTCCTGCCTACCGACATGGACTCAGATATGTGCACAATCCAAGCTATCATCACCAGCTGATTTAGTGTCTTTTGTGGGAACTGATGTGACAGCACAACAAGAGGGAAGATGGCCCTGAAACAGTTGGAGTTGTTCCACATTCAGGCAGTAGGCAACACACAGTGACTCATGAGAACGGACTTTAATTTTGAATCAATGGCCTCTCAGTGAGTCACATTTACAAGTCATTTTGTAGGACTCTTCAGTCTCTATTCATGTACCTCAGTCATACTCCTTTTATTTAATCTGACTGTTTCACTAGTGTTTATCTGTGTTTTATCATGTTTCCTTTTACATATTTAGCAAATACAATATACACATAGCCTGATAATCAAACCATTTCATTCACTTCATTTAGTAGTTATGCAGTTTGGATGCATAAAACTACAATATATATAAATGTATATTACATATAAACTAAAATTCACTTTGTGATAACACCACGCATACGTCCAGTCAAATCAACCTAAATACAGAGGATGTGGCACACAGTGATGATCTCCGGCTGCAAAGTGAATCTCTGCATCAGAGAGTGGCAAGTTGGTTTATTTGTTAGAATGCCAACTACAATCACTCATTGACAGTCTCTTCCTCTACAGTGTCTCTGTTCACTATCCAAGCTTGAAAATCCTGGACTTTTGTAGATGTGGAAAACAATAACTTGTGAAAATGCTGCTGCACAATGGTCATTTTGAGAGTGTTGTCTAACTGTTGCAGCCCATTATTCACATGCTCTTAACAATCATGAAAGCAGCTTGTTAGAAAAGATATGATGCTGCCAGCTCAGACACCCTGTTTAAGCTCAGTAGGAGAGAATTGTCAGTTTTTCCATTGTCTTGGTGTTGTAGAGCAGATAATGAACTTTTTGGAAAATAATCTGATAACATTAGTGTGGGTGAAAACCTTTGACAGGTAAACTCTGTTTACAGATTTATCTGCCTCCTCTGTTCCTTCCTTGCCTCACCGTATATCTCTTCATCAGGCTGCAAAAACTGATTGCCAGGGAATGAAAGCCAGTTTTGTTTTTCAGCTTTTTCCACATTCCTTTTCTACACTACTATTTTATTTTCCACCCCCTGTCATATTTTGCTCTTCTCATATAATGTATATTTTTCTCTCTCTAAGTTTGAGTTAGTGTGTGTGGGAATAAGAGAAAGGGAGATTTGTGTTATTGGTGAGTTGACATGGTAAACAAGCCTTGCCTATCTGTCTGTCTGTTTTCCAACAATGAGTCAGTCAGCTCCACCGCAATCAGTCAACCTGCGACTCAGTGAATTATCCTACAGCTACTAATGGTCCTTCCTCAATCTCTCTCTCATTCTCCTCACACATACACACACACACACACACACACACACACACACAGCAGCCATCCTCTGTGTAATTTAAATGACTGTCAGGTCAGTGGCGAGAGCAGCACCTTGCCACGTTAAAAATGCCATGCGGCTGCCATCGTCACCGCCAACAAGCTGCCCAAACTGTCACACACTCACACACGCATGGTCACGCACACACACACTCGGAGCTGTCAGCCACCGGTCACAATGCATTTACTTAGTGACAGAATTCTAATTAGTGGTCTGGCTGGTGTCACCTGACTGGGAGAGAGAAAGAAAGAGAAAGAGGGAGAGTTTTAAGGTGGAGGTGTTGTGGGAGATTGGAAAATGTGGATGAGCGAGATGGAAGGGGAAGGAGAGATGAAGGGGAAAAGAGAAAGAAAGAGGGAAGTGGTGGGTGGGGAAAAGAAGCTTGTTGACATTGCAGAAACAAAGAAAGACTGATAACACAGTGAAGATAAAGGACACACACACAAAATATGTAACATTGTAAGAGAAACCCAGATTTAAAAAGTAATGTAACGAAGGAACATATCACCTGTTTTTCTCTCGGTTACATTTATCTAAAATGCACCAAATTACGCCCCACAAGTGACTGAAGCAATCCCAATAACTCCTAAATGCCTGATGGCTTAAATGGCACACAGAATGAAAGCACTAGAATTTAACCCTGCTCGGCCCTTGACATTACTGCACCCTCCACTGTGGCGTGCTGTCAGAGGAAAACAAGAAGGAGCAAATGGTGGGGGTGTGGTATTACAGTCAAGGTGATAAACAAATATAAATGTAATGTATCTGCACTGGCTTTGATCCATTAGCACTGTATCATTTGACTCTAAAGGAAGGTAGTGATGATATAAAATAAATGGTGCTTCGGTGTATATTGTAGGTTTGAGTTAATTTGATATTAGATATTAGAGGAGAAACACATCATTTGCTGCATCATTCTGCAGATGACAACGATGACACATCCTTGTGTCCACTGTGGCCTTTATCAACATCATACTTCCAACTAATCAGTCAAAAAACATCTACTATGGCCATAAGTATATGGACTCCTCACTGCTCACTGATCTGTTCCTAGTGTCTACCAGCCTCTAAACTTCTGCGAAGGATTTCCCACAAATTGTGGGACCTGACTTCATCGATTTGCTACTATTCAGCCGCAGGGTTATTAGTGAGGTCAGGCTCTGTTACCTTATGGCAAGGCTCACAGTTGCAGTTCATTCCAAATGTGTTGGATGGAGGTGAGACCAAGAATCTGTGCAGGCAAATCACATTCTCCTACAACAAACTGAGGACAGGGGACTGGAAAAAAGAAACTGCTACTACAAAGCTAAAAGCATATCATTGTCTGAAGTATAATTGCATGCTGTAGCATTGAAACTGGGCTTAAAGGAATAGTCAAAACATTTGGGGAATGTGCTCATTCAATTTCTTGCTGAGGACTGATGCCACTCCTTTAAAAATGCAGCATTAATTTAGTTTAGCATAAACACTGGTTTGGTCTGAAGGTAAAAAAAATCAAATTCACCTACCAACTTTTCTGAAGCTCACTAATTAGCCTGTACTATCAAGTTTGTACATACCACAGAAAAACCAAATGTTATATACAACTATTGCTGAGCAGGATGTAGTGACATCCTGAAGTTTTGTTTTCAAAAGCTTGCCAAGCAGTCAGCGAGAACTCAAATCATTACATCAGGCCAAGAAATTGGCCCATGTATAACCCTTTCTAAAACTGAAACTAATTAGCATTTCATTTACAGCAATGCAGGTGACTACTGGACTTCAGTATCCTACTCTCTGTCATCTCCACTCTCTTTCTGATCTGCCCTCCACTGACCTGTGTTGATTTCTGCGTCTCTTCTCCTCCACCCACGGCTCCAGTTCACCACTTCATCTATCCACTCAGCTGCCACTCTGCCTTGGCATGTGTCCTCCATGCTGCAGCTCTCCTGCCCTCCTCACTGTAGTTGACTTTCCCCTGGATCCTAAAAACTGCCATTTTGTGGACCATTTTAACATTCATCGCATCTTAAATCACAATTGAGTCATGACGAATTGTTCTAGCCTTACTGTGCTGAACTTGAAATTGTCTTTACCAGGATATAGTCTATATATATTATCTTAGAATCGTAGTCCTAAAACTAGAATGAGAACAGTTATGGCAGGTAATGAAAATTCAGAGAGTTTAAAAAGCCTGAGCCCAGAGTACAGAAGAGGCTTTTAATCCCCTTGAAGAGTTCATCCAGGCCCTATTACTGAGCCTCCAGAGTAGGGTTGCGGGGTTAGCTCTGACCTTGTGGGGCGGCAGGGCTGGAGGTCTAGGTCAGAGAGGGGGCTCCGGGACTCAGTGAGCCCAGGATTGAGAGCTCTTCATGGGGTTAGGCAGCAAAGAGGGTCCTCTCCATCCTGTCCTCCACTCTGGTACTATTAACTGCCAGTGTGAAGAGGCACTTTATTTCTCTGCTCTGCATTTGTCTCTCTCTGTCTGCTGGCCTGCCTGGCTGCCTAAACACTAGTTTATTCTATCCCTGGGTGGTTGGAGGAGTAGTCCTTGGGACTCATTGTATCCCAAATAAAGAGCTTTTTGAGGAGTAAGCAGGTGGTGGAGTGCTTCCCTCAGTCTTAATCAACCAGAGCCTTCATACTGTACCTTTAAAGGTTCTCAGCTGCTGAAATACAGATGCATGTTTAGCAAAGAGAACTCTGCTTGATAGCATGTAATCCTGTCGTCTTTGCTGCTATAGTCGACTATTTTAGGAACCTGACACATAAGTCACAGTTAACTGTTAACTTGAAACTGTGCAGCGTGTGCTTCACTTAACCCAACATTGCTCTATGAATTAACCACCCCACAGAAATCATGGCACACAATCTATACATATGTGTTTTAAAATAACTTTAGTTTCTCTATTCAACATTTTAATTGAGGATGACATGTTTCCAGCGTGTTGGGCTAACAAAGGTGGGATGCTCAAATTCCACAATGATCAAGTTTCTGACTTTACATCAATAGTTTTTTTTTATCCTATCTGCCAATGCAAAGATTTTTTTAATTCTTGACCTGTTCACTTGCGCCTTTACCTAATGAATTCATTCATCTTAAAGAAGCAAACTTACAAAGGAAGACGGAGAGAAATACACGCTCTTTCCAGGTGTATAAATCTATTTTAATTGTACACTTTGTCATCCATTCATCATTTTCAACTAAAATTGACTGGTGAAATAGCACTCTATGGATTATGAGTGTATTAAACATGACGAAGAGGGATTTTCATTTCTCCCATACATCATCTGCATAACCAAAGGGCATGGGAGAATGATTTATGCTAATCTGTTAACATTTCTATCAAGGCCTTGTCAATATCATGATCAGAGAAACGCTGCCACTTGGCTTCATGTGTTCGGACTTAAATGTATGTAGCTTTTTAGATATGTGCGTCTGGGTCATCCTATGTTCAGGTTCAGTTCTCAACCACAGGACATGACCACAGCAGAGCTGGACAAGTGGTGAAAAACAGATGGCTGGAAAGTAATTATATCCTAATGTGTAGAGTATCACATCTCATCATGCCAAACAACAAATCATATTATCTGTTCATTTATAAACTGTCAGATATTGTAAATGTTTTCTCTGTACTTTGGTATTCTCTGTTGCAAAAAAGTCATTGATCTGTGGAAGTTTGGTAAATGTAGCCGATGTTAAAAGAAGCTTAGAGAAACTGGAAAGATGATTTGGAATGAAATATGATCTATCTCCCATCTCACCTGACGTTCCTTCCTTCTGCTCTCACTAGAATGAGCTTGGCATTTGTGCCAGCGAGTTATTACGACCAACAGCTGGAACAACCTGCATAGCAATTATAAATTAAGTAAACATTAGGATGCTGGGAGACATCACATGTTGTAACCAAAACCATCAGCTTTATAAACAACTATGCCTTGGTACTAAACCTAATGATATAGCTATCCATAACTGTAACCATGTGTTTATAATTACTTTCATGTACTTTCAGTACACTTGTTGGTGAAAGAGTGTAAATGTTACCATGAAGACAAAGTATGCTGAAAGGGTCCTATGGAGAAATGTATATGTATGTATACGTATATTGTCATTTAGGTTGGAGGACTTGAAGGACAAGATTATCATCCTGTCTCCTTTAGCCTTCGGACATTAGAAACCCGTATCCATGTTTCTCACACACACTCTCACTCCCCCTCAATGTGCCAGTCAGCTGCTCACCTTTCTTGTCTTTCATATCAATAAACATGCGTTCCTATACGTTTATCCTGGTGTATATGTGTGTTTACTCAAGCAACAGGGTGATTGCCATGACATGCTCAGAAAAGAACAAGGGTGAATCACATTAACCGCCCGCCTACACACTATGCTATAATGACCTCCACTGATCCATAATGTTGTCACTGTGTGTCAAAGACAGAGAGACAGACAGGGATGGAACAGAGACAGAGAGAGAGGGAAAAAAAGAAAAAAATCTATTTGCTGTTAAAAATAACATAATTTGCAAAAAAGAAGCTCCTGTTTAAATGCTGCAAGTAAGCAAAGCATGGCCTCATCCACCAGGAGTACAGTAGGAATGATGAGTAGGACAGTCTAGGCTCCTCTGGACAGATGATTCCCAACCTTTATAACTTGTAAAGTGAAGCAAGTTTACTTGTGATGGTCAAAGGTGGCATTTGCAAGCACTTTAACACAGAATGATGCTCTCTTTACAGGATTTGTGTTCACTAACTGCTGGCTGGGGAAAAGAAAGTATCTTTTATAATGTCTTGGCACATAATAAAAAAAATCATGGAGATTAGACATATGTAATTTTGATGTGAATCTTGTCTTTTGTAGGCTTGAACCCGAATCTCTGAAATAGCACTTCCTAGTGCACAATCATACTGCAGATTTAAATATGCAGCAGACAAAATGTTATCTCGATCTCCACACAGCTGTAAATGTAATTACTGTCATATCAACCACAGCACCAGGAGTGATGTGTACACATTAAACATGCTACTGTGACATCTGCAATTTGAGTACACACTTTTTAAAAAATGTATCTTTAGAGTGCAATCCATGTGAGGTGAAAGGGAAAAAGGAGAGAGAGACATCAAAGACAGAGTCAGTAGACGTCACTGTTGCATTTTAGCTCCTTGTGGCCCCTGTGGCCCTCATTTCCACTGCGTGGTGTGACATAATTAGAAATATATATGTGTATGTGTATGAGAGGTGTATTTAGATGAACCTGTTGATATGCTTTTTCTACAATCCTCACCGTGTGGATGGATGGTGTGTGTGTGTGTGTGTGTGTGTGTGTGGATGTGCATACATGCTCTAGAACATACTGGGGCTGAGGAATACGGTGACTGACAAGGGCAAACGCGCCGCAACAACCAAAACAGCAGCGTTTCTCTTTTGCATGTGTTTTTGCTGTTGTGGCGCGTTTGCCCTTGTCAGCCACCGTAGAGGAAGGATGAGTGAAGTC
Organism: Mastacembelus armatus; assembly: GCF_900324485.2. NCBI lineage: Eukaryota > Metazoa > Chordata > Actinopteri > Synbranchiformes > Mastacembelidae > Mastacembelus > Mastacembelus armatus. The sequence goes on from NC_046649.1 coordinate 6,691,179, forward strand.
AGCATGAGCATGATGCCTTGTCCCCCAGATGCCCATTCCTATACTCTTTGTCTAACTCAAATGATGATTACTGTACTAATTGGCTTTTTGATGAGTGTTACCAAAGAAACAAATACAGTATTTTAATATAACAATTGACATAATAATTAATTAATAATAATAATATAATAAAAACACAGTGGCTTAAAAACTTTCTGTACAAAACTTTAGCTATGGTACAGAAATGAACCAAATGCAACCTTAAACAATAGTTAAAAGAGACTTGCTTTGTGTGCAGACCAAATAACGCCCACAACATTGGACCGAGCAGTAACAAGCGTCATCAGTGCTTTACACAACAAATCTACAACCATGTTCACTTGTTGAAAACAAGGTTTTAAGCACACTGAACGTGATTTTGCCCTACTATGAAATGCCTTCCTATTCTTTCCATGTCTCAATTTTTTTTCTCTTTACTTTCTTTGCATCTGATCCTACCAGTTCTTCTTTATTCCTTTTTTTCATCTCTCCTGAGTCCTTCTTTCTTACTGTTCTCTATTTCCTCTTTCTTTACATTTTCTTTCATATATGTGTTCCTTCCTCCCATCCTGCACCACTGTCCTGTTCTTCCCTTCACTATCTCAGTTCTCTATTCCCTTCTTTTCTCTGCCTGGGCTAATAGCAGTCACAGTGATTTAGGGAAAACACTCAAGGTACTGTAGGTAAAGCAAATGTCAGAGCAAGTAGTTGCTCCCTCAGGAAGGAGACAAGAGGAAGCCTTTTCTTTTTTACAGTACCTCCATCTTTGTTATTTTATTATTTATAATTCCTCTATTTTCCACCTCACTGTCAGAAACAGTCCCAAGTAAAAGGTACCACTGCATCCCAGAAGAGTGCAATAATACAGTATGTGCTTTGTACACTACTTCAGCTGTTGGATTAGCTTCTGTTGTGCTTTTGCTAGAAATATGTGGGTTTTCTTTTATTTATTTGTGAGTGCTTTTGTCTCCCAGGATTCATCATAAATTTTTAAAAATCACCATTTCCTGGAAACATATTTTCTGTTTGACAATCAATGAAAGGCTGATGTACTAGAACCAAGGAAAACAGGTGACTAGAGTGCGGGTCAAATACTATAACTATACTACTAACTATATTGACAGTTTTTGTTTGACAAACATGCATGAACTTACAGTATTCTGTAAAACGCACAGTGAATAACACTAAAAATGTATAAAAGAGCAGCTCCATTTCACATCTCACACCGTTGTGTTTGTGACCTCTGCCATCTTCACCTAATGACCACCCAATCACCTGCCCTGTGCTAGAAAACACACTAAATTGCCACTAGTAATATTGTAATGCTGTCAGTTTTGTTGTCTATGATTTGTTCAGTAACTGAAATAGTCATAAGCATTTGAATAAAATGGAAACTAGTGTTGTAGTTAAAACACCTAAGCTAAGACCAGGACAAGATACAACATAGCACAAGTTACTGGTTGCATTTGAAGCAGGATGTTTTGCATCAGTCACAGTAAGGATGTTCCCAGACTTGAAGTCTTGACTGGTCTCTGTGTCTGAGAGTGAGAAAACACCAAGTAAAACTGAAGTAGATTCTGAGATGAGACCAAGACCTTAAACAAGTGGTCTTGAGTACTACAGCACTAGTGGGATCAAGTTGTTATCCTGTTCCTTTACATTTTCCTAAAGATGTGACTCCAGGAATGCATTGCTGGTTGTTTGGTTGACTATTTCAACTCCAAAGTGAAATATCTCATAAATCTGCCATGACAATTTGTACAGACACTCATGGTCCTCTGAGAATGAAGCATTACATGACAAATTACAAATGACTATCATATGGGCTGCCACGAGTAGATCAATACAGGCATTCATGTTTTCATATTTTGGTCATGATATTGGTTATCGCATGTCTATGTGGAATTTGTACATTTGCCAACTTTTGATAACAGGTGCGGTTATCAGATGATGCTGCTGGTGTGTACTGCCCTTTTATTATGTTTTTGATATGGTATTTGCATGGTTAATGATAACAATGCTAAAACATCAAGTTAACATAATACAGGAACATTTAATGAAATATCACCCTTCTACGCATGGTCTCTCTCTCTCTCTGATTGCTCCCAGAAGGGTCTGTAATGCTGAAACAGTTGGTCTCATCCATGAGGCAACATCATTAATTGTGCATGCACAACCAACAGCTATCATAATATGATCCAGCACTACAGACACAGAAAAAAAAGAGAGGGTAAAAGAGAGAGAGGGAAGTGAAGAGGGACATAACGGCAGTAGACCTCAGTGAATTACACTTACATCTCTCCACGCTCCCCAGCTCTATTCATCTGGGGGTGATCTAAGACGGTGTGCTTCCTATGAATTATAGAAACAAGCCCATAATAAAGCGATAAATATATTTCTCAAAGAGAGCCACAGAGGCATTAACTGAGACATTAGCATAGGCTTCGTCCGCTCTCTATCTAACACGGTGATTAACTAACAGCGTGTGTGTTTGTGTGCCATATGGTGTGTGTGCAATGAGACAAGGAGGGTAAGTGTGATTTTAAAAATGTGTGTGTGTGTGTGTGTATTTACGTGTGTCGTAATGAAGAGGGGTCACAGTGTGACTGACTGTAATGATATCCATTTGTGAGTGTGTTTGTGTCTGCATTTGGATTAATGTGTACACAACATATGTGCAATGTATAAAGTATATTTTCACATGAGCATAGGTGTCTTGTATATACTATACTAGTGCATGTGTGTTGCATTTGTATGTTATATGACCCTTTTCAGTTATTAAACATTATAATGTTTTTTTTTTGTGGGTGAGCATAGCTAGAGCTAAAACAATTCCCTAAACACATTAGGTGATCCTGGCTAGCAAGTTTTGTTGACTTGTATTTTAACAGTGGCTGAAGAAGATTTACTTCCTTCAAGCACCGTGAGTGTTATTAAAAAGTTAACATTTACCAACAGGACCAGACTTACTCAGACATGCACACTCAAAGAATGGACAATCTGACAGGATTACCTACTGTAGACAGAGAAACCAAGTGTGTATTCACATACACACTTGGTTTTCATTAATAGTTTTTCATTTATCACTTAACTTAATAGGAAGTGTTGTAAAGGGTACAAAGCTTTGATGGTATATGGTCTCATATTTGTAGAGCAAGGAGTCAAAGCACTTTTTTCACTAATTTTCCCATTCACACACACAATCACATTAATACTTCAAATGAACTCCACACTGACTAGATCTGGGCTCTGTGGGGGTCAGACAGATCTGCTGCTCCTGGTTATGAAAATAGTTCTTCATGAAGTATAATGGGTTTATCATGTGCTTGTTGTCCTGCACAGTGAACCTGGGATTAGTCACACACCTGATAAGTCTCTAAATCTAAATTTCCTAAAATGTAATAATAATAATATTTAAGTATTTAAGTAACAGTATTTAAGAAAAAGTGATATTTTATTTAACCTTACATGTTATGAAGTGTGCACTACAAACATGAGCATTTTTGATGACAAGTTAAAGGATGACAAAACATTACCTTTCAATTCTGGCACCCAACAACACAGCAAAATGAGATTTTCAGTAGGTGATATAGCCTGAAGTGAATTATGTTTGCCTCCAATCCTCCTTTATTCTGCTTCCAGTTAACACTATAATGTAATGATGATGTCCATTTTTTTGTGAATATAAGTACTAATTTAGACTATATTTAGTATAATTAGCAACTCAACTTATGTTCAACAAAGCTGTTTTGCTAAAAGCGACTAATATTCTGCTGTGACTTATTGAAAATATGGTATGTGAGTGGATATTCCCATTTGTGTGAATGTGTTTCAAGTGAGTGTGTGTTACTTTGCATCAGTGTGTAAATACAAGCAAGGGAGAGAAAAGTCTCCACTCTATAAAAAAGCCATCCCCCACACAGAAACCTTATACCGTTTTGATATGAAATTAAGTGTGCTTGTCCCTTCAAGTGAAGTGGAAACACATTTATCCCTGATAATAATGCAAATAACATATTTACATATTTACTGGTTAATAATATAAACCACTGGGACAATCTTATGAGTTTTTGTTCCAAGTCCAGTAAATAAAATCACCTCATTAGCATACAGCATGTAGCAGATAGAATGAATAACACTTGTGTGGGGTCTCATCGTTTACAGCAACCGCAATTCCTGCCAAAGACCTTCATTACATTCTCACAAGTGAGTGTGAGTGATAATGTTTAAGATTTAAAGATTGTGTGTATATATATATTGTTTTATCACAGCACTAATAATATTTTTATGGTATTACTGGATTGTGAAAGATTTTGTTCATAGTGTAAAAACACACAGAGAACTATCACCAGCTGTGCAGTTCACTATGTTTTAGCGTCTTTCAGCCTGTGGATTTACTGTTTTGGTATCCAGTCATATTCTCATCAACCTCATTTCCACACTGATTAGGGATCTTTTCCCAATGAAAAGGCTGTGAAAACTAACTATGCAACACCTGCCTAGCACCAAATGGCAGACAGACAAGCTTTAAAGAGATGTTTGTTTTATTTCAGAAGTAGAATCAACCACACGTGACTCTGTCTTAACTCACGAAAGCTTTAAAAGATGTGATTTTTTTCCTATTAAACACCTTTTTTCCTTTTCTTTTTTCTTTTTATTTACTCACACCAGGAGCATAGGGTTGTTAAAGTGCAATTTTTATTTTATGTGGGAAGTACTCGGATTTTAAAGTGTGATTACCCCTACCTAAATCTACACTGTTCAGAGTCTGTTATCAACTAGCTTGCTTAAATTTGCACCTTGATATTAAGTAAAGTTGAACTTGGTACCGAATCTTTGCATGAATTTACTTCCTCTGAAATACCGTAGGTGCAAAATGTTGTCACAATCGTTAACAAAAATTAAGAAACAATCTTTTTTGCTGATAAGCTGACTTTTAAAAGCAATAATGTGGATGTACAATATGTATTCACAAAATCCTAATGATGGTATTTTCTAGTACATAAATACAGTTTGGAGATATTTCTTCCTTCCTGGGAGGTTAATTAAAGAAGTCCCAATCATTTCTGCCCCACTCTAGTGAGGAGGAATGGAAGTCTCTCCATCGTTTGCTTCTTCCCTCTCCTCCTCCTCCTCTATTTGCAAGACTGCCTTATTAGCCCTGCAGCTTTTTATCCCCACCAGATGAAGACCCAGTCATTTGTGTTTGTCTGTACATGGCTGTTTGTGTGTTGTGTGTGTGTGCAGGGGAAGCCACATCACCTCCCCATCTCCCTAGTTTGTGTCTAATGAGCGATGAGCACAGCACAGCCACTAATGACATATCTTTGTGTGAGAATGTGTGTGTTACTGTATACATTAACTGTGTGTGTGTTTTATGCAACCAAGCCGCTAGTTAGCAGTGTGGGTGTGCCTCATAGTAGCTGGTTTTGATTCGATGCATCCCTGATGTAAGGCACGAGAGGTCGCAAGGTCAGGCCAATTACTTCCTTGTTGAGAGATGTCTGCTCTTTGATTTGCCGATTCCAAAGGTTGCCAGGGTTCTGAGGGTTTTGCATGGGGTGTGGGGAGGGTGTGTGCATGTGTGTGGGGTATGTTTAATACTGATTAACGAGGTGTTAATTAGAGCATGTTGTTTGGACCAGGAAGGGATATATGTGCGCATGTAGTTAAGTGTGTGTATATAAAGTGATTGTATCATTATATGCACGTATGTTTTTGTGCACAGTGTCACAACAAGATGACCTTTATAATTCCTGCGTGGAAATGTCATTGAACAGCAGTGTTTGTTCATCTGCTTTCACATGTGTCCATGTGTCCAACTCATGTGTGACACAGACCTTTTAATTACAAAATCTAAAGAGTCCTCGCTTTCCATCTCCCTCCAGACACAAAAGAAATGGGAAAGCTATCAGTGTCCCACAGAAGTGTCTCCTCCTGACTGATTCCCCAGTGACAATGCGGGGGGTACATGCTGCGTTAAACACTATAAATTATTTTAAATTCCTCTATGCCTTCACATGATAAAGGACCAGCCGTCCCACAATAAATTTTACATGATGTCATACAGAGTTCCACTGCCTTTTTTACCTTATCATCATTTTTCTCAGAAAATATAATGAAGAATCCTGTAATCTGCCATCATTTGATTGCCAGCATTGCATTTTTATCATATTTCACACTAGATGCTTTCATGTCATTCTTAATGAAATAGTACTAAAAACCAGTTACTGTAACACCATTCTACCAAAATAGTAACATGTTGCTACCATAAGCAGTGACACAGTATAGCAGCATGAAAAATAAGGTTTACTCTGAGTTTACCACCTCAAAAACTAGGAACTAGGAACTTTTGCAACTAGGAAGATAAAAGATATGATAATAGAAACAATTTATTGTCTGAAGAATGACGAAGAAGACTATTATTTACATTCCCAGCTCATCCTCCTACCATACATCCATGTTTTTCTTTTAGTTTTCACTTCATTAGTGGTTATGTGATTACTGTTACTGCATAAACACTATGTATTGTTCATCACTGTGACTGTCAACAGGAATGGACAATTTGCCATGAAATGAATTTTGCTGCACAAACATCAGTTTGCGTGTGTGTGTGTGTATGGTCAACACAGCACAATTTGCCGTGTGTGATGAGGTATTGAACTGGGCAGCTTCTCACTGGGCTCGTTTCACTTGTCATAAAGCATACTCCCTTTATTGGCCTGGCCATCAACACACAAACACACGAACACACACACTCACACAGCACTTGGTGCCATGTTCCCCCCCTTAATCCACTTCTAACAGAACAATCTCCCAGGTTTTGACTTCAACAGTTCAGGGTGTGTGTGTGTTGACCAGGATCAATGCTGTGCTGTTGTCAGGAAACCATGTATTTAAACTACAAGGCAGTCTGGGGAGCCAGAAGACGGACAGCAGATGGGAGGAGGAAGGGGAGCGATGAGATACTTAATGTGTTTGCTCTACTTGCTGTTAAGTAATGATCCCCATATCTCCCAAACCCCTAGAGGGAAAAGTTGTTTATGATCACAAATCAAGACTCAAGACTAGGAGAAACACACATAGAATGCTGGATCGTTTTTTACTTTAAGGATATATATTTAAAACTATACCTCACAGTCATTTTCTATGTACAACATTAGTAATGTAATTTAGGTCACTCAAAATCAAACTATTCAGAAACACTTCCCAAACTTTTACACTTTCCCAAAACAACAAAAATGGAAATTGGTCCTTGTAATGTGATACTCTAAAATCCAAATAAGGCAAGATGGTATTAGGCTAGAGATGCCCCATACACTGGGCATACACAAAGTATCACAGTGATTTAGTCCACCACAGACTGCTGGTGTTGCAGTGCTGCTCTCCTTTAATACAGCTGGGCTGTACACTGAGGCATTTCACTCAATGTGAGTGAAAACTTGTGTGTGCTGTTGAAGAGAGAGGAAGGAGATATATGAAAAAATAAGCATGAAGGATAACATTTGTCTAAAACCATTTAGAAAAAGTTAATAAAAAACAAAATCAGGTACAAACCTAACTTTCAAAAGATATACCATATCACCTTAAGTCAACTGTTGCATAAATACAGCAATTTTTCCTCTGGGTATAAACGTTAGTTATGTCATATTCTAGTGCTCCAGCAGTATTGAATCTGAATATGGCTAATTCTAAGCTTGTGAGGGACACAGAATGATTTATTTAGTATTACTCATCCACAACAACCTTTGTCATAAAATGTTTTAAAGCAACAAAGAAGCATAACAGAAGTGTATGTTTCAGCATTGGAAGCTTGTTCTGCTCCCAAGCTGGTAGGATGGCAGAGGGAATATCCTGTCTTTATCTGTCTATTTGGGGCAGCCTCTGCTAGATGAAGTGCTGTGCTCCAAACGCACACTCTGTGATCAACAGCAGGCCAGCAGACAGCTGCTGGGACGTAGCAGACGCAGATACATACCTTTATCCAGGCTTCACATACTGTAAACACAAAAAATAAACATAAAAGAGGCATACTTGTGCGCACATACATCAACCGAGGTAAAACTACATCTACATATAATGTACCGTATTATTGCGCACATACTGTATGTGAAGGTTGTGTGCTCCTATATGCAAAGAATGAATTTCCAAAGTACACACACAGACAGAGCAGACTTTCTTCTCCAAGGTAGGTCTACCCCCCCCCCCCCCCCCCGGTACCTCTCCTTACAGCTGAGACGGGGCCATTCATCCATCCTTTCTCCCTCCCTTTGCACCACTTTATTTATTTATTCACTGGCTCACGGCCGGTTTGTTTTTTAAGCAAGACAAATTGAAAAGAATAAAAGTCCAGGCTTGTACAGGCCGCTGCTCCTATTGCCTTTGTGTCAAAAGGCAGCAAACTGGGTTATGAATCACGGTGCATTCAAGTGTGTGTGTGAGTGCGTGTGTGTGCAGGTAGTTAGTGCCATATGTTATCTAAACCTCACAACTGGCTGCTTTTCAGAAGGGTTGGTTAGTCTATAACTACTGCACAACAATCTAAGCAAAGAAGCAGTGAAACTATGCTCATATACCACGGCATCCTTCACTTACCTTGGGAACATGTAACAGCATTATTGGTCAATTATTTAAAAAAGCTTAAAATAACCATGATTTTACTGCATGTTCAGCAGCAAAGCACAAAAAAATGCCTCACTGTTAGTAAACCCTGTCAGAGTAGAGTTGACAGATGACACCGTGGGCACAGTCAACTAACCTTAGCCAATCTGAAAAACTCACTCACATCCAGCATTTAACTTTCATTCCATGAACCATATTAACGTAGCCTGTTTTTATCTACCAGGATTCTCCAGTGGTGCAGAAATTTGAGTGGATGTTTATGTCAAATGCTTTATGTACAACCCAATTTGCTAAGTCTGGGCAAACCAGAGATGCTCACAAGTTATTTTTTGGAAATCTGGTGCAGACTGGAAAGCTCCAAAAATCTATTAACGAGCTAACATTAGATAGCCAATGTTGAATTAAGCCAAGTTTCGACTGACTGACTTGTCCAGATGCATTTTAAGGGGTCTGACAAAATTAGATTTGATCTTTTATTTTTATACAGAACAACTTACATGTTGCCATTCATTTATTTAGGTTTTGTATGAAGTTCTAATAATCAAATTTGATAACAAATGGGAGCACACTTGTCTGGATGTTGGACACGTTCATGACACTAATTGAATTTGCTGCAGTTTAGGGTCACCTCTGTCAAGGCGTGCCATGAATGAGCTGTGTCCACTGCCACTTATTTACTAGAGAAAAAATACTGCTTGTTAGAAATGTACATTAATTCACTAAAATAAAATAAATAAATAGGCATTGTTCATGAGTCCCAAAAATCATATCCATATCCAGTAAGTGTCTTACAAAATATAAATGAATTTCAAAATATAAATGTTAAAATTCATAGCAACTGAATTCCATTTAGCTGCTTCACAGTTGTGCAATTGACAGAATAGTCTGTCCACAATAATAAGATTCCTGGCTGAGATCTTGGGCAACCAGGGCCATTTTGTGGGGAGTTTGCATGTTCTTCCCATGTCTGCATGGGTTTGTACCTCACCAGGATGCACCTCACCTCTTGCCCGTCTGCTGAGATTGGGATTTTGCATGCTGGCTCATTGGGACAGAGCTCTACACTCCACTTTTCCTACTATAAAATTTAAGTATGCGAAGTGTCTGCTGTAATAAATGTGTGTAATTAATCTGTAAAATGTGCTCACCCCAATAAAACATACACACAGAGATTCACAGCAACTTAACCATGTTCTTTATATATCTATCTACTCTATGTGACAGCTGCAATGACAACACAACCTGAAACAAACTATTTTCTTCAAGAGGTCAGCTAGGGGAAAAGAACAACGCCACAATGAGTGACACCGTGTGCGTGAGTGTATGTGCTTATGTGTGGCTACTGAGAGTGCTGTTAGATGCGCTGTCACACACTACTTTCATAGATCTGTGTGTATCTGCGTGACTGGCGAACTGGAAACAGAATCAGTGTTTGTATTTGTTTGTGTGTGTGCATGGAGGTGTAAGTGTGTTTAGGTGAGTGAGTGACAGAGTGGAAACAGAATCAGAGGCCTGGCAGAGGAAGACAAGCAGAGTGGAAGCATCTGGAAGAAAGAGAACGATCCATCAGCCATAGCTGCAATTCCATCATCCTCACACACACATGCCCCCACACAAGCATAAAAACGAATAAAGAATATGAAGTTGTTCCAGTAAATACTGTAATTTGGTTTTATTCTATTCACAGATATACACGGGTAAAATCATCACGTTTACTGCATCCTGATTCCATGTGCACAGATGCACTAAATGCACTTCACATTTTTCTTTGCCATCAGTAAATAAAAGTAAATACAGTTCAACGATCCTTAAAACTTAAGTTCAGGTCATTTTCCCTACAGCATAGTGTATGGCGTGGAACAAAAGCAGATAATCCACTGAATATTACTAGTTTGGCAAATACTCCTCAGCTTGGTGTGTGGTTCTGTGGGAGCTGTCCACGGTCTAAAAACAACTCCCAAAACTTATTTGGTTTAAATCTCAATTTTTGTGGTATTGTTATATGCTAGGATGCGTATTGTAGTTGGATATCATTGTATTAAACTTAGTGAAGCCATTCTTGGATTTGACATATGCTTACATATACGTTTTATTTTCTTTGTTTTTACTTTAGTTCAATTTTTTTCTATATATACAATACAAATATGTAAACAGATTTGACCATTGCAGATATTATACTGCTGTATTAAAAAAAAAAAAAATCATAATAACCACAATGTTCCTGAAACTTTACTGATCCCTGTTGATAAATGTGACTCTTGCTGCAGCAAATATATCTTTACACTTAACCGAGGGAGAGGAAAACAAAACATAGACAAAGATAGAAATAAAAACTGAAAAAGATGAGGACATTTAAACAGTATCTTGTGGTTCCACGAAGGGACCACTTGAGCAGACCCTTGCGTGTAATGTTAAAAAAAAAAAAAATCTCAGAGACCACACAGTTCATCTTGTCATCCATCATAGTTTGTGAAAAAGAGCGGGGTCTACATCTTGACCAGACCAGTGCACTGTTCTGTTAAGCTGATCTCCCTCACTATGTGTATTCAGAGTCATGATTTGCAGAGAAAAACCAACAACAACTGCAGAGGTTGCAAAGAGTAAATGTAGACTGAGAGCAGGAGAGGAGGAATATGAAGGAGAACACACAGAGAGGGAGAAGAAGAAAGAGAAAGCCCTGGAGTGTAACTCAATATAGGAGAAAGTGTCACGTTGACAAATGTAACACAGTGTGATCTATTAGTCATACCACAGACTATGTTAAACAGCTGCCCTGTGCTTTGGTGTTGGCTCAGAGCGACATACATACACACTCACCACAGTGGCCATCTCTATCATTGGTTGCCTATGGAGAGCGAACAACAGTTAGACAGCTTGTTTCTGACAGAGAACGAAGGGAAACTAATTTAGTTTGGTGGTCTCTCTGTCCCTTTCTCTATGGGTCTTGCTGTATGTCACTTCCCCTCCCTCCTTCGACAGTGGAACAAACAAATATTTGTCCTCATTACTAATTGAACAGCAGCAAGAGAAAGCGCACAGAGGGAAATTGACGACATTGTGCACCCCTGTATTTGGGCAAACATGAGGCTCTGCATCTTCAGGCCCTGTGTCCTCAAAAAAAGGTAAAAAAAAAAAAGTGTGTAAGTGCGTGCGTGTTGTGATTTACGAGCAATGTTTCGCAGTTGCTGTTGTAGCATCCACCTGTAAGCCATTCATAAAGCAAGCAGCTGAATAATGAATGGCTGGTGTCTGGGGCAGGGCTAGGCTACGCTGTGCCCTGGTGGCTGTTTTAAATGAATAGGAATTAGTGGGCTAGAATGGAGAGCGCTTGTATGTGTGAGAGAGGTTGTTGTTTATAGGCACAAGGGATGGCCATTTATCAGGCAGCCGCCATGTTGGCAGGAGTAGCGGTATGAGGGTTGCTGGGTTTGGACTAGAGGGCATTTAAAGGGAAATTTCACAACTTGGGTGTTGTTCTGTCACAACTTGGGTGTTTACTATTGCAACATAGTGCTGTTGCATAGTGCTGCAACACAGCAAAGCACTATGTTTACCTAAATGAATATATGCTTACTTTTTCACTCTTTAAGGTTTGACTGGTTCTTACATCATCTTGTTTGGTATGGCCACCACCAGAACAATGTATTGTAGCCTTGTATGGTTGTGCTGGTGCTTTTGTATGTTTCTGCTTTAGTTGTGTCACTTGCAGTATGTCTACATACAGTGGCCATCTCCATGACAACGCTTCCATTGAGGGTTGTCGTTCTGAATTGGTCCGGCACCTATACCTCTCACTAATCTCCTCCATTTCCACTCCACCTGTGCTTCCTCTGGACTGCTCTGTTGGAGGCCTCTTTTTCACCAGTCGTTATAAAAGCGTATCCAGCCATAGCTTTGGTAGTGTGTTTAACTCTAGTATTCCAGTTTGTTAATGTATCTGCTACATCCATTTATTTATTAAACACTTAAATTTAAAATACATGCTTCTGTCATTCCCTTCACTAGTTTTACCACTTTCGGTTCAATGTTACGTCATTTCTTTGACAGGTTTTCAATGATTTAGAGGACCAGTTAAGGCCAACACCGAACTTAGTCTTTTCTGGTTTCTGAATTAAACAAGGAACAAGGCATGAGAAGATGACTGAGGACGTGGAGTGATGGTTGACCAGTAGGTTGTGAATGCGTTGCCAGGAACAGTTATTGAAACGATGGTTACTGTCTAGGCCCACTCCCGGTAACCACGGGGGAATCTAGACGGACCGAAGCCTGAATCCGGAGCTGGGCCCACAGAGCAACATCTGATGATTCTGATGGTCCTGGTCGGGGAACCCCGATGGTCTGACAGAAAAAAAACTCAAAACAGTCCGTGGTTACTATAACAGAAAATCCCCTCCAAATAAAAAACTCAAGACGTGGTTGGAGGGAAAAAAGCTACTGGCTTGGCTCTCTTACAGACCAAGGAAACACTAACTTGAAACGAAGCTTCCAGCAATATCAATTGTCCAACTTAAACTTCTCCAGGGAAGACAAGGCTTCACGTGTGATAATTAATCCACGGAATCACAACTTAATCCTCTTCAGCGTAATAGGGAAAAGACGTGGCTTACTTGGCTCGCAGAGTTTCCTGGATCGGAAAAACACGTTTTCTTCTTTTCTCTCGGCAGGGGAGAGCAGACAATCCGGTGATCTGTCTGTGGCTGGCGGTGAGTATAAGAGCTGTGGGTCATAAGAGAGTAAACAGGTGAACAATGTTGTCACGTTAATTAGACCGGAACCTGGAAAGTGATCTGCCGCACGTGGACCCTTCAAAACAATAGTAGGAAACTAGAAGCTCGATGTTGCGGAGCGTGACATTCTTCTATGCTTTAATAAGGTCTCTAACACTGTTGCACCCTGGTTCATCTGAAATGGCTTTAAATGGCACCCTGTTCAAAAACCAGGCGGTTTGTCCTACAATCTACCTCTGAATATCTGCGTGATAATAAAAACATGCAGTAAATTTAGCTAAAAAAAAACAGAACAGAGCTGTAGATATCTATCACAGGTTACTTCTTATAACAACACAATGATACAAACTACAAAAATAGATAAGTTGTAATGACCTGTAATTTTCTTGTAAATATGTGTGTAAGAGGAGGCAGCAGAGAGCAACTACAATGTGTGTAGTGCATCTGTGTTAATGTCTCATGGTTTGTTGTTGTTTTTACCAGTAACAACTGTGTTTTCACTTCCAAGTGAGTTAGATTTAAGGAGGAACCATCTTAGTAGTGAGAAAGTAAGTAGCGTAATGAATCAGTGGTGCCATTAATGACTCCACTTCTCAATGAGTGACAGCTAATGAGTAATTCATTACTTATTTATGCTCATCTTCATGTGCAAGAACACAGTTTGAAAGGATTTCCCAGAGTTATGGACATTTGCTGTTGTCTAACTTACTCACAGCGACAACACAAACACACATGCAGATAGGCAGTGTGTCGTCCTAACGGGATACACTCCAAACCACTAATGTGACATTTGCTCTCTGCCTCTGTGTATTGTTCTCAGGTTTAAATATGGGAAAGCGTTATTCCAGGCCATTTGTGTCTCCAAATTGGCTCATTTGTTGCCTTGGCTGCTTTCCTCTGCCATTCTGCTCCCAAGGTGCTTTGGTTCAAATGGACACTCTACTTGAGTGAGGCAAGTGGAACAAAGTTACGAAACTGAAATAATAATGATGTGAAATAGCTGAGAGCTTTATGTTCAACGACGATTTTAACATGATGAAATCTGAGGAAGAAAACTTCATCAAGCCTGTGGAAATGAAGTTAGAGTGGACAGTTACCATCAGGCTTTCAAAACAGATTGAGAGGATTTTCCCTTCACAGAGTATTTTTCCCGTTTATTGTATTTAACTCCAAAAGCTAAGTACTCCATTCAAAGAGGTTATAGAGGTGTAGCTGGCTAACAATGTACACACTGTCTGTATGGTGAGACACCCTAAACCTCAACATGAAACACCAGCTACAGACTAAAATGTTTCCTGATTTGCCTTAATTAGTGCTAACTAGAGCAAGTTTGAGCCCACTCCCATTTATTTTGAGTCTAACTAATGTTGGGTTCAGTGCAATACGTTACCAGTCAAAACTGTGGAAACACTGGTACTGTTTTTAGTAAGTCTATTTGAATATTGGATTAAATGTGTTGTCTGTTTTTATCCTTGTTAGTGGACCATGAGTCTGGAATAATAGTTAAGCTGAACTGAATTGAATTGAACTTCACAGACTTTGCATGCACAGAGCACAAAGATGTCTTTTGACTATCCATTTAGAGGAACTGGTCTCCACTGTGTCTACCAATCACAAAGCAATAATAACAGCAGGTTTTGTTGCACTGTTCCTCTGAATATCTATAGAAGGGATCTTCACCATTGGCTTTGTCAGCTAGCAAACGTGGCGCTCCACAGACTGCTGTGCCTGATACTCCACCTGTTTCATAAGGCACTGATGTTTGTCCAGATTTGCTCAATATGGATGTATTGGTTTTGAGTCACCTATATTAACTTTGTGTTTAAATGTGCGGGACTAAGAGGAAACATGAGCAAACAGTTGGACTGAATGAACTGAGCCAAATCAGAATGTGGGCTGATAACAAAACTAAGGGGGAAGATTTTACAAAACCTCAGCATTTGACAGCCTCCCCTGGATCAAGGCCACAGGAAAAACCTCTTGACTCCCATCAAGCACTGGCCAGTGCCCCTGAGTCTTTACCTGCCATTGGACTCCCATGTGAGTCAGTGACTTCAGCACTGGAAAGCACTCACTTGCCTCAGGACTGGACTGTGCATTCAGCAGCATGTTGTGCCTGTCACAATAGGGATTTAACATTTAAACCAGCTTTAGGTACAGATAACTTATACAGGTAACAGGCAGGATGGCAAAGCAACAAAAGGCTATAACATAGACATAACGGGACTAGGAACACATGGCTGGGTGAGTCTGTCGGGTGACTGGAACTGGTGGGGAAGTATGAGGATGTCTTATGGTCAAGTGGTAAATGGCAGTGACTTAATAGTTTGGCAGAAATGCAAGGGCCTGGGGAAGAATTATGCCTGAAAACAGGAACAGAGGCAGAATGGGCAAGATACAGCCCAGACAGGAATCTCGACAAGGTGCACTATCCTTTGGATCAATAAGCAAAGCAATTCTTGTTCTCTTTTCTAATACCAAATGGAGAAGCTACTCACGCCTGGCATTAACAGGTTAACCATGGTAAGAAATGATATGTGAAGTAATGTGCAAAAGCATTTTAGCTCCAACATCATCAGTGATGGATGAAAGCAGGACTGTTGTCATAAAATCACAGTCATCACTACTTAGAAAAGGCAAGATGTGTTTTTGGGAGCCCAGTGAAACCCTGAGCAATGATGTGTGAGTCCACATCAGGAGTGTGAATGTGTATGGTCCCACTTTAACCATCACCATCTGCTACAATCAGCATTCTTCTGTGCACAAGTGCCAGCCTAGTGTGGCTAACAGTCAGCACACTGACCTTTTGTTCTGTCTCGATGCATACACACACACACACATCATACAGCATATGCACTGGCACACACAGGAGCACAAACACACACTGCATTCGGTCTGTTGCTTCTCAGGCTTTGTGGCAGCTGTCAGTCAGCCAACATGTGGTAAACATACACACACACACAAGGTTAGGGGCAGTATTGAGGCTTAGTGGTCCGTGTGATCAGATTGGTGTACAGACAACATACGGCCCATGTTGGGACAAAAACAGCCCTTCAGGACATGATCTCTGAATACCAGTTTTTGTGTGTGTGTTTATGACCCCTCTGGCTCTGGGGCTGTGAATACCAGCGTGATGACTGTCACCTTGAGTTGATTGACACATCTGGGTTTAAACCAGACAGGCCACACACACACTTATTCAAACAGACATATATATTCAAATATTCACTGTGGACAGGATGCCAACTTTCTGAAGCTGTTTTCATGCTGAGTCTCTGGCATGCTCTGCTTGTCATATCTCCACTGGGAGCAAACTGATGATGACAAGTTAAATATCTCTGCTGCGTCTTTGCTTTATATTCACTAACTATATAAAGGCCAATATGGTCATATTGACTATTTTTGAATTTGAAAGGTAATAACGTTGTTCAAGTCACAGGCTGTAACAGATGCACAGCTTGTAGCCAGGTGTTCAAAAGATGCTCATGCACTTTTCAGCCAGCTGTTCTTAACAGCATGCCATCTGGTCATTTCAGTTCTTTACATTCTCCATTAATCGTAATGCAGATTATCACGATCACAATAAGTTCCTAAATGTCTAATCTTGATGCCTGTTTGTATATCCAGAATTTAATTTATCCATCAGAATTTGTGGTGTAATCTAGTCCTCTCAGAGAGTAGTCACTATTGAATAAGCCGAAATACAGTTTCACTGTTTCACTTAAAACATCAACTAAAATCTGTGACACTGACTCTTCTGATCTCACTCCCTATTACTTCCACATGTAAACATGTAAACATGTATTACATCAGGTATTGAGCTAAATTAAACTGGTGAACTGGTTGGAACCTGTTTAGGCCACTATATTGAAAATCTATTAATGGTCTCAATTACAGTCAAAAAGAAAAAAATAATTTTATTTTTCTTGCACAGCCCATACAGTATGTAAGAAATATTGTTTGGTGTAATTACAATGCTTTATAAGAATTTGTTGGAGCAGGAAATGTTGGTACGTTCTCTGTATTTCAGCGTCTCTTAAATGAGGATTTTCTGATGTCTTTGTAAACTGAATAGCTTTGACTTCTGCTCTGTTAGTCAGATACAACAAAACATTTCAAGATGTTACCTTGGCCCCAATCAGATCAATCAACGGAAGAATCAGCAGTTATAATCTATTGTGAAAATATCATTAGTTGCCACCTTATCTGTTTTTCCTTTGCCAACAGTAACATACAAAACAACACTTTAAATTTTAAACAAAAGAATCTTTGAAAAAATATGAAAAACATGAAAAAAACTGAATTTCATGAGCAGATTGATCTTCAGGAAAATGGTTAGTTACTAGAGAGAAAGAGAACAGGATATAAAAGAGACCAAATATGTTGAAAAAGACACAAAAGAAGGAAAGAGAAAGGGAAAGAAATGCCAGGCTATTGTAAGAAATGGACTGAGGAAGAGACTGAAAAAGTGACAAAGATAGCCACACACACACACACACACACGCGCACACACACACACACACACACACACACACACACACACACACACACACACACACACACACACAAGCCTTTGGGCAGTACTTTCACCTCCACTGACATTTAACTAAAAACCAATCTCCATGTCTGCCATCTATAGCCCCCAACCTTAGGGCTACAGGGTCAAAGGGGCTGTGCATGTGTGTGGAAGCACAGCAATTTGCAAGGATAGATTTTGGAGAATGGAGCACACATTCACATGTGAGTCTATGTGCAGGACTGAAGCCTGTTTAAACACACACAATGTGGGCACCAAATGCTACCCCCCTAGTGCAACCCCCCCCCAAAAAAAAATTAAGTCAATGTAAAGTCACAGGGCTAAAAACTAAGGTGAGTATGTTTGTATGTTCAACTGTATGTGTATGTGTGAAAATAGAGTAAGAGCACAGGAATGTCTACTGTCCCCTGGATGAGGTCAAGGTCTCTGTCCCTACACAGCAGCATCACCCTCTTCGTCTACACACACACACACACACACACACACACACACGCACACACACACACACGGCTCCAATAATCACGCCACTGAATCAAATATATAATCAGAAAAGAAATGTCCCTTCGTCACAACCATGCCATAATCCAGCAGGAATTGGAATTGGAAAACTTATACAAGGTTTAGCCGCTGCAGTGAGATGGTGCCCCAGGGCCTCAGCAGAACAGGAGGGAGGGACAGAAAGTGAGGTGAAGTGATGACATGAGGGAGTGAGAGATACCGACAGGAAATACATGCTAGAAACTGGTAAAATGGAAAGCGGTAGTAGGAATATGATGCAAAAAAGAGATAGAGATAGATTGTGTAAAGCAATGAGAAAACAGGTGCACAAGCTTGTCCTTACTTTTCTTTGACATACTACTCACCGTGTTACAACCCCACTTCAACCTACTCTTTTTATGCCTCTGCAATCTTTAGCACTAGGAGAGGGTCTGTGAGCTCAGGTTAACTGCTAGCCTCAGGGCCTGCAGTCATACACATCTCCCCACCCCCAACCACTGCCAGCACCTATAGCTTCAGCCAGTGGTACAGTAAAATTAGTCAGATGACTAAATGTAAGGTATTGCCACACAATCCTCTTAATAAGTCCCCCAATCTAAGCTACAAAGTACTATATGCTTATTGTCCCTACCTTAGAATACAGCCCATAGGAACCCTACACCGGCACATTTAAGCTTTGGCCATGTTGAGATAACAATCATACACTATATGCAATTGTTCCAGGAGCAAGTTTATCAGCCCTTCATCATGACCTCATGGTTACGATTACTGAATTGCCAAGGATTCACTGGGTTTAGGCACAAAAACTACTACTTGTCTAGGTTTAGAAAAGGTGATTTTTGATAAAATAAACTTGGTCACCATAGATGCAGTAATAAACATGCAGTTATGGCTGTGGAACAGTCATTTATAAAAAAAAAAAAAAAAAACTGATAAGAGTCTCCTTAAGAAAGTCCTGTGGTTCCTGTGGATCCTATAACACAGGCATTCTTGATCTGTACTACGCCACCTAACTTTTTCCATTGCTGGAATTGGAAAGGATGCTAAAAGTTATTACAGCTGCTGGTAGTAATAACCAGTAGAAATAACCTGCAGGAGGACAGTCTCTCTTTTCTAATATTTCAGCTGTTTTCACAGTTGAAATTGTGACAGATATATGGAAAAAATAAATCATTTCTTTGTTGAGATTAAGTCCATAAAGGTTCTTGCATACTTTTTGCACTAGTCTATATGATCTTGCATGAGCAAATATCCTACTAAATACCTCTTAAAACTGTAAATTGTAAAACTGATCAGCCTTAGTCTAATCAATATTGCACCCAAAGTCAAAGTTGAGTCACCAAATGATCTACTACTTGACCAGATCTGTCACCCTCAGCATCCAGCGCCTCCATTCTCAAGATGCCCTCACCACCTTTACTGTCACTGCTTTCTTTTTTATCTTCATTCCTTATCAAAGGACACTCTTGTCACATTGATTTTTTTGTCCCTTCTCTCTTTGCCATTTCCTTTCTTTCATCCAGTCGCTCTCTTTTTCATTTCTATTCATCTATCTCTGTCATTACCTCAATTTGTTTCCTCCATCTCCCTGTGTTGTCTTTACCTCTTGTTCATCCTCCTTGCTCATCTCCCCCTCCTTGCTTGTAGTCACAGGGAGGCTGTCGGGGGACGTTTTCCCAACCTCCTCATCCTCTCATTTTTCATCAGCTCCCCTCTGACAGCCCCTCATCTACGCACACACACACACACACACACACAGGCTCCAATCTCCCCATTCCACCCGCCTACCCACACACACACACACTCACACACACACACGCACACACACACACACACACACACACACACACACACTATACCCTCCTGCCTGTCCATGGCGCAAATGCATTTGTTCAATACCTCCAGCAAACAGATTAGCGGGCTGTTATCAGCGACAGGGAGACAGTGATAATGGTTTTCACCACATCTTCTCTCTGCCACAGATTAAAATGGGCCAGGTCATCCAACATACACACACAAACACACCAATACACACCTTCACGTTCACTTACAAACACATGCACACACACGAGCAACCAAAAACACCATCAATATTGAAGAATAATAAAAGAAATACAAAACAATCTATATTTTGAATTAATACACATCCTCATAAATGCACACCTGATCACTCCATACAATTTACTTACATAATGCACATACAAACACAAACATCTCCAAAACACAAGCATATTAGCAACCTATTTTCTCTTTGTGTGCCTCCATCCCCCTCTCCTCATCTCTCAGCTTGCCATTGGATTTCCTGTCCAATCTATTGTCACAAGCCGGGGCCAAAAGATACAAGGTGAAGTCAGTTTCAATCTGATGGGCCATTGTTTTGGCTTTTCTCAAACAGACACACACACACACACACACAGACACACACACTTTTACTAGCAGAGTTCCTGTTTGGTCATTGATCATGGCTTTACCACTGCTGCTCATCACCTTGGTGTATGTGACTTTGTGAGAGCAAAAGCTAATCAATTCTTCCAACCCTGGGATGAAATTTGGAACCAGTCTCAGGATTTTAAACTTACAGGTACAGGTCACAGGGTAGCAGTAAATCATGCAGTAAAATTATGAACAAACAACAGCAGTTCCATGGTGGGTTAGGGGTTTAGGAAGACTATTACAATGTATTGTCCTCTGCTGTGTCCTAAACTGTGTCTCTTCTGAAATGTATGTATGAAATGTCCCAAAAATACTGTATTACTTAACACTATTTTTCCAGGATATAAGTTGCACCGGAGTATTAGCTTTTAACAAAAACAGTCTTGTGGAACAGAAAAAAAACATATGAAAGTCATTTCAGTGTATAAGTCACATTTCCAATTATACTAATTACAGTCTAAATTAGTCTATGAAGAATGTAGGATAGACATAATAATAAGCAGAAGTGTATAATGAATTTCATTCATTGTTGTCAAGTAACATTAAACACCTGCACCAAAGTCAGGGAGGAGGTGAAGCATTGTGTCCTCTGGTTTTGCCTGAATACTGACACTCACTTCAAACTTTGTTTCAGCTGCAGACTTTATTACCTGCACTTTGAAGTCTGCAGTATAGCTCTTTTTAGCAGCATTTCCATCTGTGCTACATTAGGAGTTATACTTTAGAGTGAGCATAAATGTATTTACTTTTTTGGTGGTACAATATTATCTTCAGTTGAGTCAAGAGTGCCATCTAATGCTAGTGACTACTTGACAAAAATGACTGTAAATATGCACATATAATTGCTTTGCTGTATGAGTCGCAGGACAAGCCAGAGTGCTAAATAAAGTGCTACTTATAGTCTGGAAAATATGGTAATAATGGTCGTGCTTCCACTTCTTTCAAGTTCAGTTTACATTTCTTTTAGGTGTTGTGGATTAAAACAGGTTCAGAGTATAAAGAAACTAATTCAGATCCTTCAGCCAGGTGATGTGCTGTTTACTGTAAAAATATAAAAAATGTTAGGAAAATGAAAAAATGTTAAGTTCTTTTCATTTCTGCGTCACTACAGTAAATGGAAGCTGCTAATGAATTGTCTCACTTCATATCATACAGGGATGCACTAAAAAAATGATTACATGGTTAGCTGTAGATCTATGAAACAATGCCATGACAGAGTCAAAGAAATATTAAATGTGGACAACCTTCCCTGAACACTCATTTTAGGATTACATATCACACAGCCGCTGTCATAAACCTTGTGTTTGCATTGACTTTGTCATAAAATAGCCTTCATGAGCAACCGGTTCAATTACTTCTGGTTAACAATATCATACTAAGACAAATATATACGTATGGATTTTTATGTATTTTATTTGATCTCTTGACAAAAAAAAACAAAAAAACAAATACATTAAAACTCCATATCAGATCAGAATGGAAGGTCAAGCTGCAGTATCTTCATCTAACATGGTTAGAGTAGGAGTTGGTAATGGTCTAAAATAACAGCAGTCTGCATTTATATACAAATTAATATGAGTACGAATTACAGTACCTGATGTCCATGGCTTCTTTATTATTGCTTGTTATTGAGTTCATTAAATCCTTGCAGCCATCTGAAGCCATAAGGACACATGGTGATAAATCCAGAGTATTTGGCTGAGCTATGTTAGAGTGCAGTACCAATCAGCACAGTTCTCATATTTCATTAAATCATATGCAAATGATGTTAACAGGTTAGAAAAAAACCCAAGTACATGTCTACTGACTGTTGACTGGTTGGTTATAACTCACTATTCTAGTCTTGAAGTGGGAGGTCAATACTCTGCATAATGATTTCCTTCCAACCTGAACCTTCTGTTTTTTTTTCCTCTAAAAGTGGGTACAGTGGCTCTATAGCTGGTGCTAACTGTGCTATCACTGCCTCCGCTATATATTCAGGGAAATAAGAGCTCCCATTAAACACTGGTTACCGTGGCAATAAAGTTATCTCAGCCAGGAGGGAGGAACAGTTGATAATCCTAGTACAGGGATACACAGAGCTTTACGGTTTGTCAAGTTTGTTTTATTTTGGTGCCAACACAACAAACAATGCCTGGAGACACAGACGCACAGAGGTTGGGATACCTGGTTGTTGGGATACCTGGTTGTTTTTAAATTAATGCAAACCACTAACCGCTATCCATTGCCACTAATGTTAACTAATTAGCCACTGACTGTCACATTTCTTTGCTAGGCTAAATTAAACTTTCTTGTTATCATGCAGATCACAGCTCGTGTTAATTTAGCAGACACCATGGGAGCACAAACACCCAAGCACTTGCTCATAAGAAGGAGATATGGCATTATGCTAATAGGCAAAGTCTGTTAGACTTTGACACGCCCCTTTATTGGAAATCAATTTGTGATTGGACGCTGCACATTAAGGACCAGAGGAAAAGTCCCAGATCTCTTAAAACATGTTTCCTTGGCTCCTCTGTGCCTGCTTCTTTTCCTTGCATGTAGGTTGGACTAAAAAAGAAGAATGAAAACACAAGTGAGGATTTTTGGTCACATTTGTGACCAAATTAGTCACAATCTGGAGCTCATACATGAGGCATAATATATAAATATAATTTGCACATGTCCCAATCAATCATGTTACAGACATTATTGACTGAGCAGACCTGCACCCATACATTAAAAATAATCAATGACAAAACATTTAATTTGACATTAGACTTTATGAATGTCCATTATTATTTATTGGAGAAGTAGAAATAAAAGCCGGCCTAAATACTGGACTAAACCTAACCAAAAACTTGGTTTTTGGTTAGGTTTAGTAGTACCAAAGAACTTGTACTAGTACTACATTGTTGTTTGCTGTGATCAGCTGTGCAGCCCTACACTCATGTCACAAAAAAGTTTTTGGTGGATTGGTGATTCGAAAGCTTAAAACTGCAATAAACCATCACAGAGCTTTTCATTTGACTCAGTTGTTTTTAAAATGTGGGCTATGGTGTAATGTTGCTGGCATCACATCAGCCACAATACTCCATCTGTTAAAAAGTTACGAGTATTCTTAGCACCACCTAAAGAAATGATACCATTACAAATGTTGCTGTGGTTCAAAGGTAATGCATTTGCATTAATAGTACACTGCTGGTGGTACAGTATGACACTTTGAAGTATGTTGCCAGGGTTGCCGTTATTGTTCTGCTTTTGTATTTTTTAACTCTACAGTGACGACATGTCATGAATTCCCGCACAAACCTCTGATTACATCAGAAGATATGTCAAATCATGAAAAATGACTGTTTTCTCAGACGTTGTATAGGAACTTTCAAAAACAGCAATAAAAATCTTCGAGTACTGTTGGGTGAGAAAGCTCATTTCCAAAGCAACAATTTTTTTAGTTTAAAGTCAGTGTGCAGTCAGTAAGTTTATTTCTGATGTCACCAAGTAATAGAACATGCAGAAGTATTGGTATAAAGCTCATGATCTTCCAAGGACTTGCTGACTATGGTGTTAATGCTCTCAACACTTAACAGTTAACTAAAGACACCATGTGTTTTGTTAATGCACTTCACTTTATCTTGAGTACCATCCAGTGTCCACTGGTGATTAACTATGCTGGTGGTCAGTGAAATGTTTTCTCCCCTTGTAAACCCCTCCAGCGGCGCCCCAACCCCGTGAATAATTAATGCCAGGGATGCTCAGTGTTTTACAGGAGGCCACAGC
This sequence comes from Mastacembelus armatus, assembly GCF_900324485.2. Lineage (NCBI taxonomy): Eukaryota > Metazoa > Chordata > Actinopteri > Synbranchiformes > Mastacembelidae > Mastacembelus > Mastacembelus armatus. The sequence continues at coordinate 6,715,773 of NC_046649.1, forward strand.
TGTGTTTTATCACTGTGGCACATCATTCTCATTAGGCTAGATTCGACTTACTGTACACAAGGACATGGAAGATGGAAGGCAGCACAGAGTGGTGTGGTGAGTAGAGCGAAGATGAGAAAAGAATCAACCCATACATGTATTTTTCTGTTACTATGAATAACAAGAAAAAGAATACTGTCCACTGAAAACACTCCTCTTCACACTTTGTCTCCTCCATCACTTTTTCTTGCATACCACCCCCTATTAGAAAGCCAGTCTTCTCTTTCTCTCTACAACCCTGTCACTCGCTGGAATTTACTGCATGCAAATAGGCTTCAGTGTGTGTGTGTGTGTGTGTGAGGGTGTGTGTGTGTGTGTGTGTGTGTGTGTGTTTGTGTGTGAGAGAAAGAGCGAGAGACAGCATTTGTGAGAAGGTTGTGTGATAAGATATACATATTTAATGAAATGGAATGAGACATGGATGAGGGCAAGGTCAGGGGTGACAGACACACAAAACACTTCAAACATGCACCTGTAGCCTCTCACAAACATGCTAAAATACACAGACACAGACACACATACACACACACACACACAGACCCGTGAAGGAGAGTGTGTGAAGTATTGTCTCATTAGGCAGGCTGTATGGATTAACAACAGAGGTGACATTTGGTGCCTTGTAAGCAACCAGTCTATAAAAACAGCCCAACAAGGAAAGGTGTGTGTGTTTACCTGTGCCTACAAGTGTGCATATGTGCGTGTGAGATATAAATGTTTCTACTTTTCCAATTTTTTTCTCGGTGCCATAAACACCTGCACACAAACACACACGCACTCATACACATACACCTGGCAACAGACAGGCCTAACATGTTTGATAGGAGAACCTTATTATTTGTCCCCTGGGTATTTTAGCTAGTCTAGTTTTCGCTGTAGTCAAAGTGATTATGTGATCCGACTTTTATTACGCAGCTTTGTCCTAATACAAAGCTCCCCCAAAGGATTCTGAGTGAATGTGTGTGTTTGGTTGCCTACTATAACTCTGTCATTTCCTTACTTTGTACTTGTCACCAATCCCCATTTTTTTTCTCCTTCCCAGCTTGCTTGCTGCCTACCTACCACCAACAAACGCATGCAAACCCATGCAAGCACACCTACACACTGCAGTATATCCAAACACACACACACACACACACTATCTACAATTTACTGTCCCGAGAATGGTGGATGGCCAAAGAGGCTCAGCATGTGGTGGCTGCCAAATAAGCCAATATAGAGGAGATATTCTGGTTAACGAGCTGCAGAAATATTGTTCTCACAGTGTCTTCGATGTATGTATGTTGGAGAACGACAAGGCTGGATAGATAGGCAAAACAGTAAATATCCCTCTCTTCTTGTCTTTCCTCGAACTTCTGTGTCTTTGTATGTGTCCTCCTCCTCTATCCCTCTTGCTGTTCTTTGTGCTTTCACTTTAAACCTTACTCTCTTGCACATACCAAAAAGTGGGTGAACTAAGTCAGCTTCCCAACCATGTCTTGCATTGTAAAACAGTCAAGTTTCTGTATCGTAATAACCATGATGTGCTAGTAGCTATTACTGTATGACATTTCTAACATAAATTAAAATGGCATTAGTATAAAAGAGCAGAATGTGCATTTGTGATTGCTTTCTCTTTTGTTGGTTGTTTAATTTTGGGAACCAAATTAAGTATTGGGTGGCTTGAATAGATTGTCAACACTGAGACAGGAGATGCTCTTCAATAAAAATGGATGTGACAGTTCACCCTGGCCAATACAACCAAACACAACCTGCAACATAACTCTGACAGTGTCAGAAATCAGACTATATTCTCCCAAAGTGAAAATAACATCAGCAAACCGACCAGTCACAATGTCACATGAAATGGCACATAGTACTCTGGCCACCACAGCATTATGCCAACCACTTCAGAATGAAGTAAAACAAAAATTGAGTTGGCACTATGGCCATATCTTGTTTTTCTTTCTGACACAGATGGAGACCAAGATTTGATCTCACACAATGCAACATACCACTGAAAGCTGATTTCTTCATGTGATTTTTGTGCTGCCTCCTGTATTCATCCAAGTTGCACAAATTGACTACTTCTGTATACCCATTACCAAAAGACCCTCTCAGACAAGCAACATTGCTACAGTACAGCAGTAGTCTGCTGGTGTGCAGTGCATTCATTTCAGAGGTAATGCTAAAAAACAGAGCAGATAAAGAAAGGCTAGCACCTATTTTCTCCTGATTGAGTTTCATTCTCTCTACTTCCCTGTGTCATTGCTCCTTTACACACTTTTCTTCCATTTCCCCTTTTCTTACCTACAATCTCATCATTTCTTCTCCTCTCCAGCCCATTTCACACCACCTTTTCTTGTATAATACTCTCTTGTCCCTTCACCATATTGCCTCCTTTTGCCTCTGCTTTCCTCTCTCCACATCTCTCCCTCTGTCACAGCAGCAATGATTATGACTAGTGAGCATAATGCATAGCCATGAATAGGACTGTCCGGCTGATTGTGATGTATAGTTTTTCATTACTGCTCCCCAGCCCCCGTCATTAGGCACAGTGTGGATGGGTGGAGTTGGGTAGCAGAAGAGGGGGAGTGAATGGTGGTGAATCTATTTATCCGCTAATTTGTAAGAAAAAAGCCCTCCCCCTCCCTGTATGGTGGCAATCATGGAACAAGGTAATCGTCTGCACATGCAAGAGGCCCTGACGGCCAGCACCTGATGAAGAGCTATGTGTTGCCAGGATATTCTGTCAAAGAGTAAAGAAAAAGAAGCAAGGGAGGATACGAATGTATATATTCACTGCACACTTTAAAAACTCTCCATTTTTTAGAAATAACTAAGGCTGGCAATGTATTAAGATCACTTGATCAAGAGCAATTTAGCACAGTCATTTTCTTGATATTAGTCTACCTTCCACCTACACCGATACCTGTTTCAGCTCTACTAGGAACGTGTTAAACTGAGTGCAAATGACTGAATAAATAATTTGTTCAGTGACTTTGAATTCACTTACTATTGTATCCTCTTGACACTTGATAAAGAAAAAGAAACTGCTTGTCTGTTTCCTTCCGGTGTCATTCTCCAATAAACCTGCTTTACCAGAAATTTGGTAAATTTGGTGATTTATGGGATAATGTGCTGGAAGACATCTATGACAGCGCTAAGCTAGCTGTATGGTTGTGCTTAACCTTTGTGCTAAGCTCCTATTCCCTCCCTCAATGCACAGATGAAAACAGCAGTGATCTTCCCATGAAATTAAGAAGTGTAACTGACTATGGTCAGCAAGTCATGTAACTATTGTCAAAAACACTCAACCGATCTAAGACCCTTAAAGCAACAAACTGTAATACCTTAATTTGTTAAAAAAAAAAAAAACTCCATTGGGAGTTTAAGAACATGCATATAAAGACATTCAACACTACGAAATGTCCATTTAAACCAAACATATTATTCAGTCTATACTCCAGCTACCAGCTGGCTCCTCCCAGTCTCACCCCATCAGGTTATTAATAACCATTTGGTGTAAATGGCAAAGTGCAAAAACAGAGGAAAGAGAGCTATGTACATACATATTTCACAAACACCCTTCATTGACTTTCAGGGATTGGAATAAGGTGTAGACACTGCCGGCAGGAAGAAGATCAGTGTGTGATATGTAATTAAAAGTGAACACAGAGACAGGATAGATGAATAAAGTCTGGGCAGAGAAAGGTTCATGTATTTCTCATTAATTTCCAAATAAACACACACACACCCAAAAATAAGGAAATAATGTTCTAATGTTGATTAAAGAAAATAATCATGATTATGTTGCAGATGCTACTAAATATTTGGGGAATTTCACTTCTTCTAAAAGAATTAACCATAATTTGTGCAAAAAACAGTTAACATTAGTAACTGTGTGCACAGCATAATATAGGATTTATATGCATATGAAAGGTGGATAAACAGATGCTGAGACAATGTTCACAATCCTCTTAAAAACAAAGTGTTTAGACCTCAACACCAGAGGCACTGGATTTCTTTATATTTAACCATGACAGTCCCCTTTGCCTGAGCTTCCAAATCTATCAAACTACTAAATGTTTAACCTTAACTGTGCTTAGCTTGTTATGTGCGGATATTAAAGGAATAATAGACAAATACCAGCAGTGACCATTCATTGTAAATAATCTCTTTTTTTTTTTCAGACACAGCCATAGTTATTGTTCTTTCTGGAAAGTTGCATGTTTAGTCGTCATTCCTCTACACAGCTGTGTCCTGGTAAGTCTGTGTCAGTAATCATCAGCTGAGTGTCTGAAACAAGCAGGATTATGTTGTTTTGTGTGTAAGGGAAGTTTGGCAGCATGATACAGGGATAGACGCTCACAGCTGTGTGTGATCTGGACAAAAACACTGCAGGAGGCACGAAAAAGGAAGTACATGGTCCAAACACACACACACAAACACACACACACACACACACACACACACACACACACACACACACACACACACACACACACACACACACACAGAAAACAAGCAGGATGTCAACATGTTGTCATTAATTGGAAACTGACCAGAAACCATGCAAACAATATTAAACATAGAGTGTCAGAAGCTTGTGTTTTTATTAACTTTATGTCTCTGTCCTGATCATTATCTAAACATATAGACAACCTTTACATGATGCAAGCAGTTTAATTTAAACACTAATGAGGAATTCAGTAAAGTGCTTTGTGCTGATTGTACTCTGATGTGGCACTACACAAATAAACCAAAATGAATGGAATTGAATTGGAATAAAGTACACTATTATTTTAGTTTTGCTCTTTCATAGTCAAATGATCAAGATCATGGAGACAGCTTCTAGGAAGGACAGGAAGCAATAAACTGGCAATTTCAAGGATTACTATGACTCCAATGCCAAACGCTCAGACCTCAGTGGTTCCATATGCACTTTCAATACTTAGATTTCATGTACAGATATGCTGCATGATGTTGTTTTCTTTCTCTGTCTTTTTGTGACGTAGTTAAAGAAGCAGCTGAATCTGCAGCTGATGAGTTTGTTTCTTTGGTAATTGCTTCACAAACAGCATATGAAGCCACTGCTAATGTTAAATGAATGGGAATAAGTGGCTTGCAGCTCTGCACATTAGATTGTAAGTACTGACCTATTATTAGGATACAATGTGTAATAAAACATCAGCTTTGCTCTGAAAATGTTGCCCTACACTGTTGGAATGGATGAGCCAGCGCTCAGGAATCTATTAGCCTCTGTGTAAATGGCTTGTTGCTTTTACAAACCCTGGCTCTGGAGCGCTGCCACTCGCTTTGTAATTAGTGCTGCATTTCTGCCAAGGAACCATGGGCTCACCCTGTGCATGCACTCCCTCACACAAACACCCACACTCCACAATTAGTGTGCTTTACCTGATAATAAAATTATGTAAATGGTAGAAGAGTCCAGGAGATGCTTGCTTATTCAATTCAAACAGGTTCAGGGCCCATTACCATATTTTGAAACATCTGACTTAATTAGGAGGACGAGGAGGGCCTGGGACCCGGGGAGAGGCATGAAAGAGATGAGAGACACAAAGACTTTTAACGGCATCCATTCGCCTCATAAAGAGGTTATTAAGAGTCAGGGCTGTAGATGGCCACTAATGATGTGTTGGGGAAATTAGGCCGATCAAACATTAAAAGCCAAGGCCCCCTCCTATGGGCAGAGAAGCAGCCAAATGGGTCAATTAGAGAGGTATTATTTCTCTCTTTCTCTCTCCCTCTTTCAAGAAAGAGAAAACAAGTAGAAGCTGATCTGCATAAAGTGTTTATCAAGACAGACATGAACACTTAGCAGTGATCACGCCAAAATACTTCATCCTGCTGGATGCAAACGAGGGGGAGGAGACATAGTGGGGCTTATGTGCAACTCCAACCGAGTGTGTGTTGTCTTAATTAACAGGATAATTGTGCGTTTGAATGTGTTCTTGCCTGTGTTTGTGTGGTTTCGGGCCCCAGGCAGGCACTGTATTTACATTTGCTTTTTGTAGGTGAGACCAAGCACGTTTACATGGAGTTTATATGCAGCAGGATTTAAAGGTAAGTGAAAAGAAATCAAAAAGGAGAGCTATTAGTGGTCCTCAATCAAGAAATAATTCAGTATTAACTGTATAATGTCCAGGTCATAAATTAGAATAACCAAATTAACGTGCAAAGCACTTGAAATGGCATAAAATAAAGTGTAGGCATTATAGTATATATCAAGGGGAGGATGAGCAGAATAATGTTGCTGGCAGAGAATCTTCTCACTATAAATTGTCATTTTATCCCTTTTCTACTGTGTTTTTACCTCGCCTCAGAGTGGCATATTCTGAATTAATTGCTGCACCGTAAATGGAGTTCAATTTTGACTTCAATGAAGGCGTAAATTCCACAACCTGACGCTTTGTTGTGGGTTAAATACACTTTAGTTTTATAATTAACTTTTGTCTCTCTGTATATCTTTGCTCCTTTTTGCTCCTGTACGTCACACTTCTCTCTCTTTTACTTGAGAGTGAAGAGCATGGGGGGAACGCAGAGTGAGAGAAAAAAAAAAAAGACATCCATGGAAGGAACTGTAATTCTTGCACAGGGTTTGAAATAAATTAGCTCTTAGCCATTCGGGGTTAGGCTAACATATTAGAATTTTCCATCTGCTTGCTCTAAATCATCTGCGACTCTGCTCAGCGCAAAGGGCAGGCCGCTCATCTCTCAACTCAAAGGACAGATTGCATTACTGAGCAATATACCTTTACTTCCCCCATTTAATCCTCAGCACAGAGCAGAGCAGTGCACAGCTAGAGGTAATAAGAGACAATGTCATGTATGCTCACAATTAAACATGAAGTACACACACATACAAGGCACGCCGATGTGTTTTAAATGCCGATATGTTTTTAAATGTGTGCCCCGTGAATGAAAAGGCATTCACACTCTTGCGTACACAGGGACACACCCCACACTGCCTTCAGGTGTCATTTTTACTCAGCTGATATCCACTGCTTTGAGTTACAGAAAGATGTGTCAAAACAGACCGACGCATCTGAAACACTGAAACCACCTAGACACCACACAGACGTCACTCTTTTTCTTCAAGTAGCCTGTGTCTTGCCTGTCTCTCCCGTGCATCAGTAATCAACCTTAATGCTCGCTACTGTTGTGGCCATTGATTTTTCTGTTCCACATGTGGGTGAAAATTGCACTTTAAGTTACCCTGAGTGTTAAATTAATAATGAAACCACAAGAGTGCCCTCTCATGACTTTCAATTAACACCATCAGGATTAGAGGGAATGGATGGAGGGATGGCAGAGAAATAGGGTGAGATAGAGAAGGACTACACATGACACCCACTCTCAAGGTCTGGGTTTCGATCTGTGTTTTGGCATCCTCCGCTCATGGGAGTAAAAAACAGGAGCAACTCTTCTAAAACAGCAATGGTCAACGTTTTCAGAAAAACTTCAAATTTATTACAAAAACCCAATTTGTAAGATATCTAGCTATTCCTGCTTTGCAGACTAAATGACAACAGAAAACAAAAGCAAGCAGCAAAGTTTGGGTAGAAAATAGAGTGAGAGCAAAGAACACAGATAGAAGGGGACAGTGAGAAGAGATGGAAAATTTACTTGTGTTAATTTCCCAGCAGAAGCTTTCACCTGGAGCTGAGAAGTTAGCTATTTTTTAAGTTTCAAAATCAGAAATCCCCCTGGTTTCTATTCTCAGGCAATCTAGTCAAACAGACACGTGCCAACAGGAACCTGGAGCCAGCGAACATGCAGATAAACAACATGCCAAGCCAGAGGCCACAGGTGCCTGCTGGCAGCTGGCCCTGGTAGACCCAAGTACACACAGACACACGCACACTACCAGTTCATTCTGACCCTGCTTTCCTGTCGCTCCATCAAGGGAAACACCTGCCTGAAAGAGCTCTATTTTAGGAACGGGTGAACATCCAGAAGCCCACTGACCCAGCATGTCAGTGTGTGTGTGTGTGTGTTTGTGTGTGTACGTCTGTGTGTGTGTGTGTTTGTGATTTCAGAGTCTGATATAACAACACCATTGCAACAGTACTGTCAGAGCTGCTCACTAATCAGCGAATTAGTCAGGCCTTTAACAAAGAGACAATGAGCTGTTTTAACACTGTATACTGAAACTCCAGTTTGATGTTGACTCATGAACAGCACTGCCTGAGCTCCATCGATAATGTGGTCACTACTTTATTTCTGCAAGTCTCTAAGCTTATGTTTTGTTTAGGATCATGTACTTTTCATTACACTACCTACCTCTGGATTTGAACTGATGTGTCTCTGGGAACATGTAATATGTGTTTGCACTAATATATTAAATGTAACAGATCTGTTGATAGAAAAGAATATTCAATTATTTGCAGCCCTGCAACTTTCTAAAGTTAGTATGGCCATAATCATGGCTTGACATTTGCTTGGTAACCAAACTTGTTTTTTCCAAAACAGAAAATTTAGGCATATTAAATGAACAGGTAACAGGTAATTGTATGGCTGGAACAGTTTCAACCTAGAAAATGCATAAAAAAGATCACATTTATTTTTTGCCCAGTCAGACAACTGTCAGGTTTTCTATTCTTGGCTGAATATAGTTGTCTACAGACCAATGTATTTGATTACTCTAAGTAGTTTATTTACCAGATGTAAAAAAAAGTCAAGGTTATGTCAAAGTAATGTTCATCATGTTTTAAATATCTTTAACACTTTCTTTCACCTGCTGTATTGCAGATGAAACATATTTATTGATTTAACCTAACACACAGAGTTTGGTCTGCCAAATGGATGCAGGAAAATGAATCTCTAACCCACCACACACTTTCAGCACACTCCCACTTAGTCATTTATTCAGGTGCTTCCTTTATTTCCTTTATTTTGGAAGTTTACCTGAGTGTCGTGATGTTTTCAGGAAGTGTTGTGATGACTGGCGTCGAAACAGTCATAGTGAAGTAAGAGTTCAGAATGGTTTCTCTCTCTCTCTCTCTCACACACACACACACACACACACAGAGGTGTAAGTGTGGTTTGAGGACAGTACGCCCTGGTCTCAGACCTCTGTCTGTCTGAAATGCCTTCCTCTTCCTCCTTTTGCAGAGCATACATATACAGGGCCAGGTGCAGGGTATGTGGGCCTGTTGTTGTTCTCTTGATGTACTCCACAGCACAGTGTGTTCAGATCATCCTGGCTAATAACTTCCTCTTTCCTGTTTCTGACTCTGCTACTTCCTGCCCAGTGAGCCACATGGATCCAGGCCCAGAAAACACTACTTGTCACAGACTCACAGATGAATGTGCATTCCCTTAATACACCTGCAACCTTTCCCTCTGTATATCTGCAGAGAACGCACATCCTCATGTTGTTGTAACTGAATTATAGACAGACAAAGATCTAAAAGTCCATTAAACTGAGGATGTTACGTCTCAGGAGTAATGGCAACAAGGTCTGAACTTTGAATTTTAAATAATCTTACTATCCTTTAAACTAGATACTGTTAAAAAACAGCTTTGTTCATTACATTATATTCACTTCTTTCTAAAGACTCTATGACTCTAGGATTGCCTGAAGCAGAAGAAGAAGAGCAATAACAACAACAACAACAACAACAATAATAATCATGATAATAACACCTTGAATTTGCAGAGCACTTTTCAGGGCACTCAAAGATGCTTAACAGTGTGACAAAATAAAGAACAAGGAAATAAGATAAGTATAAAATGACTGTTAAAGGTTATGTGAATGCCAGTTTGAAGAGGTGGGTTTTAAGCAAAGATTTGAAAGTCTGAGTTTCTGATGTGTTGTGGAAGAGAATTCCAGAGGGTTGGGGCAGCGGCGGCGAAGGTTCAGTCCCCCCAAGGTTCAGTGCTTAGTTCTAACAGGGTGGATCAGGATGTTGGAGTCAGCAGATCGGAGTCTGAGGGCTGGGGAGTGCCAGTGGAGAAGGTCAGTGAGATAAGAAGATAATATATATAAATATAAATAACCAGACACATCATCTACTATGTAATTTAAATAATCTATGTAATTATAATTAATATGCTTTAATTTATAGTTCATATAAAACTTTAATTCCTGTCCTAAAGTGGACTGACCTTTGCCTGGTCTCTTATCATTGTGGGCTCTTCTTTTTAACCCAGAGGTAGCTCCTGTTATGATGTACTAGCAAACTAAAAACTTTTCTTTTTAGTTCTGCATATGATAACTGAAAGTGTTGTATTTACACCCATTCTCTTTTAATTTAATTTTAAGTTTTCTATTAAATATCTATATTTTAATTCTATTTTTTCTTTTAATTCTTGCCTATGTAGCTTAAACTTGTCTGTCATTTCTGTAAAGCACTTAGGCCTCTGTGTGTGAAATGTGCTATACAAATATACTTGCCTTGCCTACTAACAGTTTAAAAAAGTCCAGAGTTTTTCTCTTTGTCTGGGATGTGCAGAATTTCAAAATATAGATGCCACGGCTCATATATACTGTCAGGAGCACACAGTGTCTCTGTTGAATTGACCTTGGGCTTGCATTGTACATAGTTTGATTTGTAATGCAATGGACCACAACCATTAAGACTATTAAATCCCGCTATTGTAGCAAATGTACAGTGAATGTAGAAATAAAATTGCAGTCAAATTTGTAATGTAGTATTCCTTTATTCTTGAAATTATTTGAATGCTTGATTCAATCTACATTGCATGATAAAATTATGGCAGCCAAAATGATGTCACTTTTTAGTTTTAATAATACTTAGTTTTAATTTTTCACTTTTTTAATATAGCACCCCTGTCCCAGCAGCCATTGCTCCAGTTACCTGATGTTTTGGGTGGAGACACCAACAATGATCACTTAACTAATCCACTGTTGATTAAAAGTAGCAATGTGAGATTAATCAAACAACAGGTAGGATCTGCACATGGTTATTTTGCAATATGTTGTTGCCTGTTGCCCAAAGTACAACCACTTTATCTACCTTGTATTGCTGTGGCTCAACAGTGCGTAACATCACTTACTGAATATAAAGATGGATGAGGACGACTCACCTCACTATGCAAAAGTAAAGCAAAAAATATTAATACAGGGTCGTGTTGCTTTTGTGATGAATTTTAAAACTAAATATTCAAGATTTGGTGCAGAGACTGGAGACAAACAAATAATAAATATATACGTAACATAATATCTATATAGCGTGGAAGGCTTTTATAACCTATACTGAAGCCAGCCACCACAGGCAATAGCAAGTGTCACACTTTTCCATGTATCATCACTTTAGGTACCCTGTAATGGTCACATTAAAGCTCTATACTCTGCAGCCTGCTGACCAGCTCTGAACTAGCTAACTCTGTAACATGAGTAATGTTGGTCTCTTGAAATACATTAACATTTTGTCTAAAGATAATCTGAGTTCAGCCAGAAATCAAGTCAATTAGCAAGGGAAACAGCTGCTCTGTGCATGACAATGCAGGTCAGACACTGAAAGAAACTGGTCCCCGCTCAGTTTCTCACTGTATATACAGCATATGAATGTAAAGCAATTCTGCCAACTCTAGTCTCTGCACAGTGAAAAACAACTTCCTAACAGATAATGATGCAGTGACAGCATGCAGACAGGACAGAGCAGTACAGCATCTGTTCACACAGTAAGTTCATAGGGGTACAGGGATGCTCTGTGTCTCATGCTGAAACTTTCTAAGCCCAAGAGGTATCTAGGTTAGAATGCCTATGCAAAATCCAGAACGTATTTATGAAAAATGTACTAATAAAGCATATCTTACAGTTTTAGATAACACTGTACAGGATGGCAAACATGCTCTCTGTTGCTGCATGAACTACATTTCTGTGTGAGCGTGCACTTTTAAAGGGCACACCCATTTTCTCACTTTGTCCCTTTCCTCAGCAAATTTGGCTTTTATTTGTTATTAAAATGTTGCATGTATGTAATGCAGACAGAAAAAAAACAGCATGATATCTGCATTATTTAGCCATCCTACATATCTTTACAGTCTACACACAAGACCCACAGCTGCACACACACTTGCTGTTTTGCTAGACTGCTTCATTCCAAGGAACGAATCAATGACACATGGTTCTGTTGTTGTTGCTCTGTGTCCATTCGCTTGATGCTGACAAGAATAAACACAGGCTGAGAACTCTGCAGGATGTTTACAACATCTATATCCCCCTCCCCTCCACCTCACCCATTACCCACTCTCTCCACTCACTCCCTGCCACCTCCTCTTCTTCATCCCCTCCTATTTTCCCTCTCCTCTGCTCTCCATATCATCCCTTGACCGTCCTTTTCCTAATTTCCTCCCTTTCTCCACCCACCATTTGCCCTATTTTCTCAGCTCTATTCAGCCACCCTATTCAGCTTGTTAACTGCTCACTACAGTCATAGGAAATAGCATGACGGTGAGCTCATGTCAGCTTCCTGTTTGACACATTATTACAGTGTTTTGATGCTGGTCAAGGTGAAACCCGTAAACACAGGCAGACAGAGCAGGACATGAGCATGAGGGGTTAACCAGAGGTTGCCATGTGCCTCATAAGGGCTGAACAGCACATCCCATGTGTTAATTCCAGAGAATGGCGTGGGTTTGAAAATCGTTTGATGGCATTGTCCCCCTGCTGTCAGTTGTTTTCCTGTCTTTCTCTGTGGTATGTTAGCCAGTAAATGATTACGCATTTTCCTCATAAAGTGATATGCATTCAGCAGGTTTCACGGATACCAACAAAGACGGAATAATTTATTTCTTTGCATTTGATGCATTTTATGACTACTGTAAGAGTCAATGAATACAGGTTAAGTATTGTTAATATCATTAGCGAGGAGGGAGGTAATGTGTTCACTACATGTTCGGACTCTTCTGTCAAGGCCCACTGACTGCTGATGGTCGCTGGCTGGTCTCACACATCATTCACTAATGAGTGAGTGACATCTGCTGGGGGACTGTGTGACAGAGTGCTGTCACCCTGCCTGACACTGGAAAAACGTGTGTTCATCCATCCATCTGTCCATCCAATCCTGCTACTGCCGCAGTAGGCAGGTTGGAAAAAAGAAGTTAATAAATCACATCAGAAAATTCTTCAAAGGACTGAAAATTTAAAAAAAAATGCAGTGATAATGATGAGAATAATCTCTAATAACATATTGCCCTTTTAGTTATATAGTTGAAAACTGTCTGGACAAAAGGCTTTTTCTATAGTGTGAATATCACAGACATCTGGTTTGAGACAACTCCCTTACCCATCTCACTCATAAAGTCCCAGTGATTCTGCCTGCATCAGCACTCAACCTCATAACAATTTGTGAGCAGTGGATTATGAGCTTCTTCTGCACAGTAAGAGTCCCACTGGTGTCCTGACACCTGATATCCCCACGTTTACCTCCTTTCATACCGACTGCTGGGTAAAACCCTCTCCCATGTGCAGAAAGTTATGACAATTAACTGTAAAATAGCACAAATTGATCATTTTTCATACATTTCTGGTAAATATTTCTTCCTTCCTACAAGATGTCTCACAGCTCCATCTTAGTAAGAGATTTAAAATATCTGTACCATATAAAACAAGGGTTCTTGAGCAAAACACTGTTTTCCCCACCAGCTCCAAGGTTGCTGCTCTGCAGCTGACCCTGACCTCTCATCTCAGATCTTCCTGTGAGGGAGGTGAAGATCATTTCTCCACTAAGATCAATAATATATCACATTAACATGATTTTATCCTTTTATATACACATTGCTATAATTGACACCTGGGGACAATTGACACAACGACAGTTCACGTTTTACTGCTATTAATCTCCTTCCATGCTTCAAATTTCACATGACAATAAGACACATACATACTGTATTTTGAAAATATTATTGTTGTTATTATTGTTACCAGGATAGAAGGACCTAACTCCTCATTCAAGTACAGTACTAAGCATATCCTAATATGTCGTTTTTGAAAGTTACTAAACATTTTAAAAACTGTGTTCACAAGCCAGGTAGCCAGAACATTAAAACAGCAGACGAAAAATTAAGAAAAAAATGTTTCACAAAAATATTTTAAATATAGTTATTTTTGAACAACTTTTAACTCCTAGATGTCAGAGTGTTTTTGAATGCACCAAAGATTTTTTTAAAAACTGTTTCTAGAAGAAACAACATTGTGACACAATAATAAAATAACCAATTAAAAAAGGATTCAGTGTAAATTTTCACACCTGTTTAAAATCAGCAGAAAATAATATGGTATGTTTCATAACAATATTCAGTAATGACATAGATTATGTAACTCCAGATTAAATTTCTAAAACACGCTGAACCAACAGTACAGTCCCCTAAAAGTTTCAACTTTCCTAGGGGTCCCCATAGACCAACTGTTACATGAACACAGTGTGTGCACAACATCAGCAATTCAAGTTTGTCCCTGTCTCCTGTTCCTCTCTCTGCAGACCACTTTTCAAACCAAGGCATGAAAATGCCCCAAAAATAACTTTAAAAGTCTCAACTTTCCAGTGGTGGATGAAAATCCACTTACACATGAACAGCCATGGAAACTTGCTACTGTAGTATGAAAAAAAAACACAGAAAAGTGCTGTTTATGGGCAACAGCTCAAATAAATTAGCCAAAGACTCAGTGGAATAAATTCCTAAAATGCAAAACAGGCAAGATACTGACAAAGAAAATGAGGAGGCTGCAGGTGAGGTGATTGGGGAGGGCTTGTTTTGCTTCTCCCAGTCCTCCCTCCTGACATACACGCTGAACACAAATATCATTCATTAACAGTAATGTGCCATCTGAACGTTGATGGATGGGGCACAGGCCCAGAGCCACACAAACACACAGTGCTATAAAACACAGAGAATTTAAAGACGAACCTATTGGGAAGCTGAGATGGCTATCAGTCACACACACACAAATGCATGCATATACGCACACACACGCACAGACAGTCATAGGCATGGGCGCCTGGAGCTCAGGTGTCAGGCTAGCAAGCTGCAAATGAAGATATTTCCTACAGCTGGCAACCTTTGATGGCTCTATGATCCCTCTGCCTCTCACTAGCACTCCTCAGAGGAAACAAGATGAGAGGGAGAGAAAGGAGAGAGTGGCCAACATAAATGGGGAGAAACACTGTGAGCTAAAGAAAGACAGTTTTTATGGCTCGAGTATGACACATCCAGATGTCTTTGCTCTAAAGATGCTGTCATATCTGCTTAAAAGTAATTGTTATGGGACATTATTTTAGGTGCTATGAACAAACATGTTGCCTTTACTGGACTATTTTACATATAAAGACCACCTTTGTCCCTAGAATTGGTCAATTTTGTAACGGGTGGGTTCTAGACATTATACAAAATCACAAAAATATCCAGGCCTTGCTCGAACATAGTTCGTTTACATGGGAATTGTTCTTAAAAAGAATATTACAGACAAATGATTAGCATGGCATTATCATCTGTAAGGCACAAAGCAGGACATGTATCTGAGCTGATACTGTTTTATGAAAGAAAAAGGTTTACTGGAGTTTACACATACAGTGCTGTCCATTAGTACCAATCTTTTTAACCATAGCTTCATGGGTGACTTGACAACAAAATTAGAATAAAATCTGCAATATTCATGAGGTGTCTTTATATACAGCTCAGGACCACAAAACACAAACAACCGTATTCAGGGAGGGACATTTTACTACTTTACAGGATAAGCAATGCAAACACACTTAACCTGAGCTTTGAGAGCAGAGCGATTGGAGTGATGAGCTGGACTCACCTATTGCTCCTCAGTGATGCCGAAGCTCAGGAGCCAGGCAAAAGACTTTGCCATTGGTCTTGAGGTCTTTCACCTAACCCAACTACATTTCCACTTAAAGTTAGTGTCCAATTCTGTCCTGTCCACAGGTGTCCTGACTTCAGTTTTTGTCCTTCGAAAATTTGAGCTCCACCAAAATTCTAGCTTCAGCTGCTGTAAGCTGGCTGTTAGGCTAAAAAAACACAGCAGCTCATATTATTAATGTTAGCAGCCTAAGACATGCCAACTACACAGGTTTTTGATTGAAAAAAAATATTCCTTACAACTTGCTAACATCCCTTCAGTTCCTAGACACTAACATTACTTTCTATAAGTTGTAATGGGCTTTTGGCCCTTGGTTCAGTTATGAACAGTAACATTAAACATTTAGCCTGAGTGACCCTTCAGCGTAATATTTTCATCTGCAGAAAGTGAAGCATTGCGTTGTGGGATTGTTATGCTGTTCTTTTTTATTCTACTGTGGGATTTTTGGGCAGTATGAAGTAAACAGATTTATATTCTTAACATGCTGCATGGAGTTTGCATGTTCTCCCTGTGATTGTGTGGGTTTTCTCCAGGTACTCTGGTTTCCTCCCACAGTCCAAAAACATGTATGTCAGGTTGATTGGTGACTCTAAATTGCCCATAGGAGTGAGTGTGAGTGTGTGAGGTTGTTTGTCTCTATGTGGCCCTGTGATGGACTGGTGACCTGTCCAGGGTGGACCCCTGCCTTTCACCCAGAGAGAGCTGGGATAGGCTCCAGCAGATCCCTGTGATGGATGGATGTTCGGCACTGTATGCAAATATTAAGTCTAAAAAAACTAATTTTAATTGAGTTTTAAAATACCCACCATATACAGGTACATATCAGTTTTATAACTGCAGAATGTAAACTTGTCCAAGGGTGCTGAAATCCCCAAATTTCCAGAAAAAATACCAAGGACATGATATCAGTGTCTGCTATGACCAAGGCAAAAATGTGCACTGTTGCGCTATAATCTATGAAGCTTAAGTGTGATTATTGTTTGTTTGGTTCAAAGTCTGTGCTTCTTATTTATGTATCTAATATTGATGGTATTGATGCAACTACAAAACTCAAATTTTTCCTTAGGCCCAGTTTTGTTGTTTTTAGTACTATATTGCCAATGCAATGGATTTTCAATCATCATACAGCAACTCTGCATCAACTATTTCAAGTCCATGTTGTCCAATGATTTCTATGTCTTTGTGACATTTGGCTTTCTTTTCAGGTAAGTCAATGAAAAAATCAAATTTGAGCACCATTGGACTGTTCTGATGATCATAATATTTGTCTTTGTTGTGGACTCTATATTTGTTGATTGTGTTTGTTTCAGTTAGTTCTGTAATATAGTATAGTTTTAATAACTCATTGCTACATAGTCTGTCTCGTCAATCTTATGTAACAGCTAAATATATATAGTAATCAATAAATAAATTACCTGCCTTTGCCAGGCATTTTCTAATAAGGTTCACCATCAGTTATTCCACTTTTCCTAATACATTTTCTCAATTTGATCCCTGGTCCAACATCCCATCACCTGCTGGCTATTCAGATGATAATATTAAGAGATTAGAGACAGCGAGAGCGAGACAGAGAGAGAGAGAGAGTGAGATTCAAATGATGATATTATAGGAGAGGAATGGTTAGAGAGATGGCTGCTGTCACTGTTATGTGTCTATGACACCTCAATGCGCAATAATCATTTGTGTGTGTGTGTGTGTTTGTGTGTGTGTGTGGGGGGGTAATATGAGAATTGATGCTGAGAGCTGACCTCTTCTGCCCCTCTCATTTCCATTCAGCCATTTTAGTTCTTTTCAGAGTCGGCAGAGCCATTGTGGCTCAACTGGGGAACAGTTTGTCCTCATTAGAACTGTTCTGAATGAAGCTAGAGAACAAATCATGGTGGGTAAAAATTTGGATGAAACCGCTGAGAAGAGATGAGAAAAAAAGAAAAAGAGACAAAATTTGTCTTGTAATTTATCATTGCATAGTTAATTTGTGTTTATATTTTTATACATATACATATGCTCAAATTACAATTTAACAGGTTTTATGATGAGTGAGGAAAAGATAAGAACACCAGAAAAAAAGAAATTATCTGACACTGTGCTTCTTAGTTTGTAAAGTAGTGTGACGTGATGTGAGAGTTTGTTTACATGTATGGGATCAGTAGACACAGAGATACAGTGAGCATTATCATTCAGAGCAAATGTCTTGATATATCCATACCGCTATTATGGTTATGGATTAGGCACATTCCATAAGTGCGGGATTGTGCTGTGAGCGAGGCAGAGATGTATTGGCCATATAAAAGCAGCATCTGTGATGTAGGTAATCATTTATTCAGCTAGCTTTTTCATTTCTTTAACACCTACCACCTATGTAGGACCATATTTTTCAATGCAAAATAATGCAAAAGCCACTTCCTCTTTAATGTCTGTCTCACTTGTTTTCCTCTCCCTTTTCAACCTAGTTTTTTCTTGTCTTTCTTGTCGTTATTGGACTTGACTTTTCTACCTTATCTTCACTCCAGAGCATTCCCATCTCTTTTCCCATTCACCCTCTTTTGTCTTTCCTTCTCTGCTGGGATAGGCTCCACCAGGTCCCCATGATGTTAAATTGGAATAAGTGGGCATAGATAATGGATGGATGAATGAACCAAGCTCATACATGAAATAAAAAATGAAACTGTGTGAAAGTATTTTACATGGAAAAATTTGTGCTTTTATCCAATAATTGCTGTTAAGTCAATACAAGGTTAAAACCAGAGTGAACAAGTGGATCTATCCAATCTCAAGTTGACCTACAAAAGCAGTCTCCTTCTCCATACCTGCCTGTTGGTGTCCCATCTCATGCACAATCACAAGCAAGCTTTGTAATGTCACGTTTACCTGCTGAAGAGCTCTCCCATTTACCTCCTGATTCCAAACTGAAGACTTGCACCGGTGACAACTTACCAGATCCTCCAAAGAAGAAAATAATCAACCTCATCATGAATGTACATGCTCAGCCATACACACCCCAACATATTTCTCCAGGTAGCACAACGCTTGATGCAGAACCTGTGGCACAGTAGTATATAAGCCTGAGAATTATCATGCATCATATTCATCATTCATCAGCACAGCTGGTGGACTTCAGCTCAGGAGTCTTATGCAGCCCCAGAAATCTGCCAAAAATCACAGTTTCGATGGCTAGAGAGTTTTCCCAAGGTTTCAGCCAAAGACAACATAAAACTACAAGAAATAAGGGATTTACTCATGGAAAATGAAGGTGCTAAATAAGATAGCTGCCTCACTGACTTTTCATACTTAGACACTCCACGAGGAAGTGGACCATTTGTGGATAAACTTCCATTTGGGCTTCAAGTGGGTGTCTACTGGCTGATATTACACACGAAAACCATGGCCTTTTTACTCCTTTTGATTCCTTTTGCAAGCTTGTGTGTTACGAGGCAAAGAAGCGAAATGTATCAGTCCAGCACCACAACTCCATACCACACCAGTTAGATCCACTTTAAACCATTTTAGCACCAAAAAACTCATCTATGTGCAGACAAACTGAAGTTTCTATCACCAGCAATGACCCTAGTAAGAACTGCCCTTTACATAATAAACTCCATCCCCAAATGCAGCATATTTTGAAAAAAACTGCTCAATGACAGAAAGGCCTATATCATATACCACTATGTATCAATGTTCTTCCACCTCCCACCCTCCCTCTGCCAAACTCTGCACATTGTGTCAAGTGCTTTGAATGCAACAGCACCAGTCATGATTGAGGGGTTCAGTATAAAAAGTAGTCCATGCTCTTATTACCTCAGAACGTGCTCTGATGTCACAGAAGCATCAGAAAGGCTGAACTGTACCTCGATAGAAAAGTTGTTATATGTCTCCTTTCACTTCTTGTGTGCAACGAGATCTTGAAGAGCCGTTAGGAGACTAATCTAGAACTAACACGTGATCACTTCCAACACTTCTCTACCTTTGCTATTCCTTGTACACATTGCCAAGTTGTATAACCACTCGCTCCAAAACATATGTAAAGGATGGCACAAATGAAAGTTACCCTGCACTCTAGATGAATTGGACTGAGATAAGGATGTTATCCTAAAAGCAACCCAGTGGTCAGCTTTTAAAAAGGAACTTTCAGTTCTCCAAAATAACAACCCAATATGCATAAACATACCCTTAAGGAAATTCAAACCAATCCTGGAGAACAATCTCATTGTTGTTGGGGGTCAACTTAAGCATTCCATCCTTACATCTGTGGAAGAGAACCCAATAATCCTGCCACAACACAATCACATCATTTTACTGCTCACATGCCATCACCATGAGCAAATGAAACACCAAGGTCATCATCTGACGGAAGGCACGATCGTGCCTGCTGGTCGGTGGATTTTGGAAGTTAAACATCAATTCAGTACTCCACAAATGTGTTACTTTATGGAAACTATGGGGAAAACAGGAAGAACCACACATGGCAGATCCTCCTCAAGGTCTGTCCTCTTTTTACGTATGTGGGACTTGATGTCGTCAGTCCATTGTCTGTTACTATCAGACACACCAGAGGAGGACAGACAGAGAGCAAAAGGTTGGCCAGTATGTTCAGCTTCATAAGTTCATGTGCAGTCCACATTGAGATCCAGCTGCATTAAAACACTTCAAGGCCCTTCAAAATAGTTAAGATTCGACTGTGGCATCAATTTTATTGCAGCACGCAAAGAGCTTAGTATGGACAAAACTATACAAAAATACCTCAGTGAAAAGGATCCCACCTAGGAACTCAACCCACCACATGCCTCTCACATGGGAGGCTACTGGGAGCAAATGATTAGCATTGCCAGAAGAATTCTTGACTCAATGCAGTTACAGCAGAACACTTGACTAACCCATGAAGTACTGTGTACACTGATGGCAGAGGTCACAGTCATTATAAATACACGGCCACTCATGTCTGTCTTGAGACACAGAAAACCCCTTCATTTTCTCGCTATCAATGGTCCTCACACAGAAAGTAGGAATTTTCACTCCACTTGGAGCCGTGAATATTTACACTCATTGCAACAAAGACAGAAGTGGGCTGAACCTCGCAGGAAACTTGAATTAGGTGATCTAGTTTTGCTCAGGGATAAGCAAATTGCCTGAAACATTCCCTGTAAAGTCTGAATATGTCAGGAAGGTTGAGTTGAAAACAACTGAACAAGGAACTTTCCTGAGACCAGTAGGAGAAGTTCTTCTACTCTTACCTAAGGACTGAATTCTATATCCCATGTACAGTGACCTCACAGAGATCAGGCAGGGAGTGTGTTGCCTCTAAGGCATTTATTTTATTTTTTATTTTTGGTTAAACTTATACTTAAAGTTTTTTTATTGGTAAATATTTTTGACAAAAAGTTAAGTTATTAAATCCGGTTTAACTTGGTGTTTAGTCAGAGGTTCAACACACTGTACAACAACATTAATAATTTTAGTAGACTAAGGAAAACCTGGTCTAGGCTAGTACAAGTCTCTGTAGAAACAAAAATAAAGCTAAATAAAATAGAAGTCAATGCATTAGTTTATTTTTTTTAAAGTGTCACTATTAGTATACGTTAGTGAATTAAAATAAGGAGTCCAATCTATAATTGTCAGTCTGTCTTTGAAATGTAAGTTATTTCAGCAAGTACAACTTAGAAATATTTGTTTTCCTGCTACCTTGAAAACATGACCTAACTCAACTGAGTTTGAATAGTTAGTTCAGTGTTATTTTTGGGGTTTAGAAAATGCTAACAGAGTAGTGAAAACATTCAGCAAACTGTGTAATCACACAGACAGTCACTACAGAGCAAACTCAGCTCCATCAAATACTGTATGTCTGAACCAGCTTACTGAAATTTAAGGATTTGGGGAAAATATGGAATTTGAAAGAACTAAAACAATAAGAATGAAATACAGCATGAAATAAGCATGTGTCTGTGTCTGTGTGTGTGTGTGTGTGTGTGTGTGTGTGTGTGTGTGTGTGTGCGTGTGTGTGTGTGTGTGTGTATCCATTCAGTCAGGAACATAAAACACACAACAGCTTAAAGTTGATAGCCAGATAAATCCAATATAGAAACATATCATATTGGAGTTTTATGTATATAATAAATCTTTCTGATCATAAGAGTGTCTACTGGCTATCCACACTCTCCCACATTTGCACATACACATTGTTTTTATTTCAAACTATCCATCCATCCATCTATTATGTAGACCCGCTTATTCCTATTTAGGGTCACTACAGAGCATGAAAATGCTTCATTTAGACATGCTTAGTGCAAATGTGAGTGTGAATGTTTGTCCCTATGTCTCAGCCCAATAACAGACTGACCCCCAGTCTCACCCATATGACCCTCTACATGACAAGCAGTATAGATAAAGGATATATGGATGGATAAATACATAAAATGTAATACAGAGATGGCTTAAAATCTGTAACTAACTTACACTCAGAAAGAGCAGAACATGACTCCCAACAGATGTGTCAGACAACAGCAAATCAGGACAGCAGCTGGACTACCTTTAATCAGTTCTTTCAAAATGCTAACGTTGGTTTAGCATTAGCAAAATTCAGCAGAATGATTTTAGCAAAACTAAAAGCCTAATTAAAAAATGGCTTTTCTTTACTAATGCTGTTTGCACAGTGTGGCATGTTATTTATTGTAGTTTCAATGGATAGACTGTTAAAACATTCTAAGTGAAATATTAAGACTAAATGAATTATTAATTACCTAACAATTAATTGTATTTTTTATATAGTACCACTTCATCCCAGTGCCAAGTGGGAGTGGCTGTACCTACCCCATGACCATAGAGGTACCAGAATAAGCAGTAGATAATGGATGGATGGAAGGACCACGTTATACTAAAAATGTATGTGAATATTTCTGATGTAGAGTACACCTGAAGAACATATATAAACAAGATATATATTTGTTAACATATGACTTTCAAATATAGATATGACAGATATAAAATGTATGCTACTGTACATGGACTTCTTCTGTCTTTAAGACTACCTCCTTTATGTGGACATAGGAGTACATTTATAAACATACATAAAAGATGAGCCTTCCATTTATGTGAGATGTGTAACGTGTCATATGCATGACATATTCATACCATCCTATATTTTGAAGTGTTTGTATGTGTCTTCATTATATGTTCATATACACTCAGTTTGCAGTTTAGGTAGGTTGGCAGGTACAGCTAGCTAATTCAAAAGCCCTGAAATAAATCCTTTCTTTGTGAAGGTCCTAATGTTAAGTTTTTGTTGAAATTGTTTTAGAGAGGTGAGTCAACTGTGTGTATCATTTTTGAGGATGCAGTTTGTGGTGTGTCAAAATCTAAGCACCCCTTTCATGAAGGACTGTTGACTCCATTATTGTATGTAAAATTGTCACTTGATTCTGCAGTTGTAATCTACCCTACATAATATATTACAATATATTAATAATATATTACATATAATAATAATAATAATAATATATTACATAATAGCAGCTTTAAGCTCATTGTTTTATGGCCCACAGCTTTACTGTTTAAGCTCCTTCTCATCAAGATAGATTCCTCAGGAGTTGATAGAGACCAAAACTGGAGCTAAAAGAAAGCAAATGCAATTGCCAGAAGCACTACCCTAAAAGACTGGATGTATAAATACTCTTTGCAAAAAAGTTGCTTAAAGTTTATTATATTAACCAGATATGTCAGTGTTGTGTTTAGTTACATTTCTGAATTTCCCCCATGGGGGATGAATAAAGTAGATATCTATCTACACTGCCCCTAGCTGCACCCAAAAAAGTGACTATAGTTTATTATTCTCTTGAAGATTCATTAGAGAGTGGAAATGTGACAGGTAAAAATGGAGAGATCCCCGGATTCAGATGGGGACTTCCATGACGTGTTCATCTCTCCACCAGGGCATATCCAAGTTTAAATATCAAAATCAAAGCATCATGAAATTCTCTCATCTATCCATTCATTCAGTCATCCATTCAGTATGGTAATGTGCAGGCAGGACCAGAATTACTCATCGTGCTCCTATCTGCAGTATTCTGATCTTATCTTCATATCATTGAGCAATCTAGCTCATTTTATCACACAGTAACATTAACTATAAAATTCTGAAAAGGTGAAACCACGTTGAAAAGAAGAGAAATTGTATGCAGTGACTGTTGTGTCCTCCTGTTCACCACATTATGGTCCTCATGCTTTGTCCTGCTTTCACCTCCCTCCAGGCTAAACACTCACACTCCCATTCTTGCATTGAAATTTATGAAAATCATCTCTGTAATATTCAGCCTGCCTGCTATCTATATTTATATATAACAACCTTATTAAATCAGTTCAAAGTGAGATGATCACATGATTACATTGAAGTGGAGGGAAGAGGTGCGGAGGAAAAAAGAGGCGAAAAGGGGAGAGGGAAGAAAAATCAATGCCACTCGGTAATTGCATATTACAGCATTATTTTGCGCATTGATATTGATAATACGTATGTTTACATTTGCCGTGATTAAAATCAATGCTGTAAAGTGAGTTATGACAGTGTGGCCTGATGGGACTGCTTTATGGCTGATAGAGACTAATGAGGTGGTTGATGGGAAGGAAGGATTGCCTCCATCCATCTCTCAATTGAATGCTTCTGGCGAGGGACTAAGGGACTGATCCGCTGACTGTTGCCTGTACCACACCACGCAGGACTAGATTCAATATCAAATTTTTTCTCAAAACATTTTAAAGATTCTGTCAGTGGTACGATTACAATTTCACTCACATTCAGTTCAGTTTTACTTGTTTTAACAGGTACTTTGGCTTTAAAAATGCAACCACACATACAGTTTTAAAACATAGTAAATTATTCAAAATTTAATTTCAGTAAAAACAAATAAGTAACTATCTTTAGGGCTTTAAACAACTATTAGAAAAGCTGTGCAAAGGAACATCCATCCATCCATCATCTATACCCTCTTATTCCTAACCAGGGTCACAGGGATCTGCTGGAGCCTATCCCAGCTCTCTCTGGGTGAAAGGCAGGGGTACACCCTGGACAGGTCACCAGTCCATCACAGGGCCACATATAGTGTGTATTTGGAATACACCAAAAGTCAAATTTTACTTTTTAACATTTTATGTCAACTAGCAGCTCTGGCAACTGCCATGCCATGAAAATTTGTGTAGACATCTGTGGTCCACAGAGAATATATCCCACTGATTTAAGCGATCCCTGATTTCTCCTCTATTTTTGATTTTGGCTGAAAAGTATATTGGCTGGATTGGCATGAAGGGCAGCATGGTGGGTTAGTTGGTTAGCACTGTTGCCTCACAGCAAGAAGGTTCCTGGTTTGAAACCCATCAGGGGCCTTTCTGTGTGGAGTTTGCATGTTCCCCCTGTGCTTGTGTGGGTTTTCTCCAGGGTGTACCCCTGCCTTTCACCCAAAGAGAGCTGGGATAGGCTCCAGCAGATCCCTGTGACCCTGGTTAGGAATAAGTGGGTATAGATGATGGATGGATGGATGGATGGATGGATGGATTGCCATGAACTCTGTTACCGATATTCTACATTTTCTCAAAATACATTGTAATAACTTTGGTGTTTCCTTTAAACAGTTGTAACCAATATTTTATAATAACAATGTTTCAAATAACAGTGTGAAACATTGTGAGAATGTCTCTCATGGTGATGAACCCACTTTATCACCCAAATTTGCAGCTCTGATTGGCTTTACAGTAAATGTCCTTTTCAGCTGCTGCAGACAGACATTTTAGCACTTTAGCAGCTAAAAAGCTGAAAATAAAAATATAGAGATTTTTGGGCTTACATTTGCAAGGTTTATGTGAAAATAAATGATTAGTAATGCTGTTTCATATCTGTAGGTATAAATAAATAACTGTTGATGACAAAGCTTAGCATATTATCCTAAAAGGTATCAAATCAGTGTTATGTTCAGAATGTTTTTGCCTCCTTAAAATGATTTTTTTTTTTTTGCATGAGCCATTTTTTTCTTTCAATAATAATATGGCAGTCATGTGTTGTATTAAGTCTGAAAACATCCTTCCCTTTCTAAAAATGGAATAGGGGCTTGCAAATACACACATGCAGTATTCAGATGAATGTACAAACACAAACAGCTACAGAAGCATTTGTGTACAGTAACCGCAATGTCTCTGGAAACCACAGAAAGCCATCTGTGATGATAGAGCAGCCTGTAATTGCTATCAGATATACACACACTGCTGTTAGTACATTTATGCACTGGCTGTCTTTTGACTGGCCTTTCCCAACCGTATTACTCACTTCAGGTTTTAATCGAAGTAAAGTGATTTCTTTATTGAGCCTGATTTTTACATCTTACATCTAACCCTTGCTCACAACTTTTAAAACATACTCTTGGATTTTGTTTTAGAACCTCAGAGAAAACGCTGGTTACATATCGTAACCCAAGATTCTGTGAATTGGGCGCAGCCCTCTGGGCTATCGCTATGGGACATACTCATTTACGCCCACCCGGGGTGGGCCCCCTCACTTCGGGTCAGGCGGTGACTCGCATTTCCTCTGGTTTTCGGGCTCTTCTCCTGGGTGGCACAGCCCAGTGAGGCGTAGAGCATTTCTGGGCTATCACTATGGGTCAAAGCGATAGCCCAGAGGGCTGCGCACCAATGAGACAGAATGTTGGTTATGTATCGTAACCCAAGATTCTGTGAATTGGGCGCAGTCCTCTGGGCTTTGGGCCCCACTGGTCCCTTGAGCCGGCTGAAGAAAAGACCGGTTCGTTCTTAGGGAAGAGCTCGCCCGAACTACCGCCTTATATATAGGAGCTGCGGATGTGTGGACACTCGGTCCGGGTGAGGGGGGTCCACCCCGGGTGGACATAAATGAGTTTCTCTTCAGTGCGCAGGTGCAAAGAGGGGATATGACCCATAGCGATAGCCCAGAGGGATACGCACCAATGAGACAGAACAAAGCATAAGGTCATTTACAGTGGCGGTTTTAGCTAACATGGTGTAAAGGTGATAGGTTTTCAGATGGGCCAAAGAGTTATTCAATGACTCTGAGATCACTCACTCCTGACTGAGAGTAATACACACCTAGATAAGCTTGTACATTAAATTAGCAAAAATATGGTTTAGTTTTCACAAGTCAAAACACTCAAAGTGTGCATATGGTGTGTGTGTGTGTGTGTGTATAAATGATTATGGCACACAGTTGTACATAGGCTTTTTAGGTTTCTATGGACTACTGCGATGGCACATCAGTCAAATTCATGGTAATTGTCCAACCACCGATGGAGAGAGAGAGAGAGAGAGAGGTGAAGACAAAGAGAAGGAAAGAGGCTATGAGATGAATAGAACCAGAGATTGAGAAGACTGTCTCAGATGTAGAATGGAAGTAGACGCGCAGCAGTGTCCATCCACTCATCAGCCACCCCCCGCCTCTTTCCAGTTGTTCAAGTTTCAGGCTCTGCGTGGCCAGAGCTCTAACTTTAATTAAAAGTTTCTGTGGCAGAGGTGACCTGTCTGTGCTGAAGGGACAGAAAGGCAGAGATGAAGGATGGAGTGATCAAAGAAAGGAAGAAGTAGAAGGAAGCAAAAAATATATTCTCTGTTACTTAATGTTTGTGTGTATATACGTATGTGTTAGTCCCATTGCTTCAGAGCAATAAACCATTATTCATTTTGATGACTGACACATTTTGAGGTAGAACAAATTCCTAAATATGTTTGTATTTACAGTATAAGAGAGAATTGGATTTTTATTTGGGATATTATTCAAGGCTTCTGTCACCTGTACAGTATATTTGATCATGGACTGTTATTTGGGTCTTAACTTTGTTTTTCTACAGTGCAGCTCAACATTTCCTGCACAAATGCTTCAGATTAAAGCCTTTGAATGGCTTTAACCTGCATTCCTCCCATTCCATGTAAACATTAAATGTGAATCTTCTGCAGAAATTATGCACAAAACAAATAGTTTTTTATTAAAACTCAGTGAGCAACTGTCCTCAAATCAACTATTATTGACTGCTGTTTGACAGTGTAGCCTTATGGAGAGAGGACAAATAGAGTGTTAAAAAGAAATTCATAAAACAAGCAAGAGCGGTTCATGTCCCCCTAAATGGTCTCCATTAGCCACAAAAAGTACTGAATGTTCAACTCCTTCTGCGTCATGTGCAGGTTGCAGCACACACTGTGAAATACTTAGGTCTCTAGTTTCTGTAGACACAGGGCAACACAAACAGTTCATCCCGTCATCAAATGTCTGACTGTAGATTGCACCCTTGTCAAAAAAGCTTTTCAGAAAATAGCAACTGAAGATTTTTTTTTTTTTTTTTAAGTATTGAAGCAACAGTATATTTTCCATCATTTCTGTGGCCCAGATGACACATTTGTGTGCTTGTGGAAGTGAACTAAACGTGTATATCTGGCTTCTTGTCCCCAACCCCATCAGTGCTTTATGTATAGGTTGTGAGTGTGTGTGGCTCTGCAGCAGGCCAGCAGATCGTTGCGGTGTGCAGGCTACGGGGACAGTGAAATATAGCCACAATTAGCCCTGGACACAGTTCAATGATGATAGAGAGGCTCAGCACCCCTTAGACCATGATTAAAAGGCCTGCCCAGCCCACCACTGATAGAGACAACTGATCTCACATTATTAGTAGTACGGTCACCACCAACCACCACCAGCAGCTTCATTCTAATGTGATCTGTGATGGCTTCTGTTCATTTATCATTCACTACTGAAAATACTTAGATGGTAATTGTTATATTGGTTGTGTTCTTTATTCTTCTTTTGAATGTTTTACTTGTGGTGGTTTCTGTTTTCCACTGGGGGCACCCTGTCCTCCAAATGTGATTTCTAAGATGTGACGCTGTTTTGTATGTCCATTAGGAAGTACAGAAATTAAAGTACTCATTATGCAAACTGTTCCACTTTGGAATATGAATTATAATTATTGATGCATAAATATGTATGCATCACTTTAGCATTGCAGGTGGTTAAGGTGAGTGGGTTTTTAACTACTTTATATTAATGTATTACTGCTGCCAGCTTAATATATAGTATAATGATTCATACAGTGTCTGCTGTTTGCACCTAAATTCTTAATCTGCAAAGTAACTAAAGCTTTTTAATGAATGTAGTAGAGTAAAAAAAACATCTATTTCCAAAATACCATGGCTAGTTAGTAATATATAAATATATTAGTAAAAATAAAATAGCACACATTTACTGAATTAGTACAAAAAAAGGATAAATACTTGTAATTGAGTAGAGTACACATGCAAAATTCCACCACTGTAAATTTCAGATTTAGTTTCCCACACTGAAACACACTGTTAGGTATATATTATAGTGTTTAATATAGCATTTCATATTATAATACATTCAATAAGACAAACCAGAAGGAAAAAGAAGGTAGGTATAAGAAAAATGACATGCTATGGAAGATACATCACATCTGGATCCTAAATTAGGGGTTTGATTGTCTTTGTTTTCTGTTTATCCTGTTTATTCTGTTATGTTCACTTTGCCATCTTTGCGCTTTTGCACAGCACCTTTAGTACAGTTTTAATAAAATTATTTCAGATCTGTCTGTAGCTATTTAAATCCCACCACCACAGATTTAATCAATGGGATGTACCCTATTTCTCAACTGCTTCCATCTGCTTTCTTTTTGTTCCTCTCTCCCGTCTTCTCAGTCACTGTTATGCTCGTAGATCAACGCAGAGACCTTCTTTATCTTTTACACATCAGTAGTGCAGTGTTGTTCAGCCCTCCGCCCCATTTATTCTTCACCTTTTTCTCCACATGTACCTTCCCTAATGCTGCTGCTCTGTCTTTATTTTCCGTTCACATGAAGTCTACATGCGACAAAACTGTGCATCTGACTGACAACAGAACAGTGAGATCAGCTATAAGCAGAGGTCAGAGAAGGTCATTTGTAGTTATTCAGTCCCATAGATAAAGGACAGTACTTATATGCATGGGTGTGTATGTGCATGCGGATGCACTCTAAACACACACATGTAGATATTGATATACAGTAGTTGCAAAAAGAAACATGCACAGTACAAATACAAGTATTCAAACCCTTGCAGCAGTGGTCTATTACACAGCAATACAGGTGCACAGGTACACACAAACACCTGAAAACACATTCATAGTTGTAATGACCACAGGGCAGACATTGTGCACATCCACCATAGTTGTGCCCTATCCCAAACTGTGTGTGAGGAAAGTCACTCCTTAAAAAAATGACAAAGGTTGATAGATGGAGGGGTGGTAATGAAATGGAGACATCAAGGAGCATGAAGAGGAGAAGAGGGAGGGAGCAAGTGTGGAAACAACCCAATAGAGAGGGAGAAAGAGAAAGTGAGAAAGGGACAGAGGGGAACAAGAAGAATAGCCTTTCGCCTGTGTTCCATCAAGGGAAAAATTACACATTTACTAAGGTTTTTTCTTAAGACGACGGCCCTCATAGATCAAACCACTTGGATGTACCAGCCAATTTTCAACATGAAATATAGACACCAGAAATCTATTACACCTGTGTTCCCTCTCTCTTCTCCCATCTGCAGCTTTGTGTCACTTTTTCTCACAAAGGTTGATGCATCTACATCATTGTCTGCTCTCCTGTACCTCTCTTGCTCTGAGGCCAGGGATTTCCCACAGTCCTTCTCTGACATGTACATTATGTTATCTGCTGGTACATCTGCTTGACAAATGGGCTAGTCGATCATATTCAATAATTATCTGACCTTTTCTCTTTGTTATATTTTTCTTGCTTTTTTCAAGTTCTTCTGGTGATGCAGTGTTAAGAAGACTTAAAAATTGAAAAAGGTAGAATTTTATTTAAAAAATATAGTATAGTGATATAGCTGGAAGCGTTTGCAGCAGTGGTGGTAGGAAGAGGTCTATGGAGTCAGCAACATGATCAGAGATGGTAGTGATATGGTCATGGGAGCAGGAAGTGAGCAAGCAGCAGTGACCTGGATGTATGTCTGGATGATGTTTATTATGGACTCTGGAAGATGTGCCATGACGAATACTTTTTAAGTTAGACCTATGTAACGAAGGAATAAATGGTTTCAACAGAAACCACTTTCAAGACCTGTGCACAGTGAAACACAACTGTAGGCCTACTTGAACAGAAAATTCAATAGCACCTCATATTTAGAACATCTACCAATCACTGCAACCAAAGTGCAGAGCTGCACAGCAGGATGTGCATGGCTCATGGGACTGTTGGAGCACCACATCAAAGACAATAAGGACAAAAAAAAAAAATCTACTGTTCAGAGGGCTTGAACACCATGTGGTCAGTGAGGTGTTACTGATCATTATCAATGCAGTATGAAGAAGTCAAGCAGCATCATATGTATAAAATAACCTGTCAACTAGTCACAACAAATATATAACAGAAAAATACAGACTTTGGTTTAGTCTCATTGCGCTCATTGACCTTGTTTCCACAGAAAAAGTGAAAAAGCTTTGATAACCTCACTGTACACAGCTGCCAGGTAGGCACCCAAAGTTAGTGACTAGCAGGTTAACATAGTGGAGCTAAAGCTAGCTAGCTGCTTAAGAGCCAGATATTCAGCCTTGGGTGGAGACATAAACAGAACTGAAACAGATGGTGAACACAACTTAAATGAATGCTAATGTTGCTTTTTATCCCCCAGACATCTACTCTAAATAGGACATTGCTTGCTAACATGTTAGCCATAATAATTTTAGAAGGTAATCTACTGTTAATCTATACATCTTTAAAAGATCAGCAGATAATAAATGGCTTATCTATATACTTGATGGATCTATATATCCAGTACATGACTGATCAATAGTAATGAATCTGAGCTCAGTAGATAGACAATAAGATGTCTCCTCAGAGAGTATGTGTAGACAGACCACACACACACACACACACACACACACACACACGCACATACACATTCACACACACACACATTTGAACTACTGTGAGGACAGTCACTGATATAATACATTCCCCAGTCTCTTACTCTAATATTAAGTGATTAAAAAAATCATAATTTACCATTGATATCTTTCTATCACTTTATCCATAATAAAGCTAGCTCCTCAGCCAAGACAATGCTAACATCTCTCCACTAGGCTCCATCCCACCACCCACTTTGATACAATAATATACATATTCAGTTGACACTCCCACTGTCTTCATTACACAACTCTCCCAAATGATAAATGAAAAAGGGAGGGTATGTTGAAGGAGGATCTTCATGTAAAATTCACTTAGCTGCCATATTTTTTTTTCTCTGGGGTAAGATTAATTGCGTTATAACTTGTTTCAGGGTAGGATGGAGGGTGTTGAGAGAAAAATGGCTGTCCCTGCCGGTCCAGCTCCCCTCCTCTGTGTGGCGACCATCTCTTAATACATCTTGAGAAATTGAGGTTAAGAGGCGATATCCACAGGGTTATCTGACGGTGTGACGCTCGGCATGGGGAGATTGATGGTTTTAAGAGGCCGGGGTGCCGTGGTCATATTCATATGGTAATTCCCCCCTATTGTCCCTGTGGAAACTGAGGCTTTCTTTAATCTGAGAGGGAGGCCTCCTCTCCCTCTTTCTGTTGAAATGAAGCCCCGCAGCACTTTATCATCTCCACAGAAGCTGATGAAGACGACGAATGGCCAGTGACGTCTGGATGGATGTATCTCAGTAACATGGTTTGTGTGTGTGTAAATTAAAAAGGAGGAGAGGTAGGAGAATTTTTGATAGGATAATGTTGGAGGGTGTTTCAGGGGAGGGCATGGTGAATGTAGTGATAACTCTATACTAGATGCTATTTTAATCCCCATCCGTCACAAAAAAAGGAAACGATAACTTCAATCTACGTGTGACTAAGAAGCATTCAGCACTGACAGTTTCAACTCATGATGTCTGGTTCTGAGATATCAATCCTCTGTGATAAAGGTATTTTGGTTTTACACTTGTAAATCCATCTATTCAAACATCTGGGATTATATGAATGCATTATGCGCTTTTATTTTGTTATCTTTTTTTTAACATATGCACCTCTCAGAGGGGCATATTTGTTCAAACTAAACAGTCAGATTTTGGAGAAGAGAAAGAAGTATTGTGTTATTTTTAAAGCCTTAAAGCTGAAGGACATGTTTTTTCTCCCCTCTAACAGATATATTAAGAGCTCTGTATTCATTGACTAACACCTGCAGATCACAGGAAAGAAATGTAAAGTTTACGCATAATTTTTATTGAGGCATAGAGCCTCAGTTGAGTACAGATGCAGATAATATGCCATAAATCTGTCTGTAGTTGGTCTATACCCTCACATGGTTAATCTATACATCTATACAAGATCTGCACATAATAAATGGCTTATCTATATACTTGGTGGATCTATATATCTAGTACATGACTGATCAATAGTAATGAATCTGAGCTCAGTAGATAGACAACATGATGTCTCCTCAGAGTATATGGAGCCAGGCTACGCTCACACGCACACATGCTTGTATAACTAGCTTTGTGAGGACACTCATTGACATAAAACATTTCCTGGCCGCTTTCCCTAATCTTAACCACCACCACTAAATGACTAACCCCACCCCTTACACTAGCCTAAACCTATTTCTAACTTAGAGATGTCTGTGGCTTAACTTTCAGTGCTTCACGTAACTCTGTATCCCCCAATTTTGACAGTAGTACTTAATCATAAAATAAGCCATTTGTTTTATGAGTCACCATTTACCTAAAGTTCTGCAAGATTACAGGAAGCTATAACACGAAAACAAACTCCTTAGGCACAAATAAAACCAACTGCATACAAAAAAGCCACTCTGAAATACAAAAAAGCCACTTTGAAACCAGAACATTTTTTTCTACGAGCTTAACACTACATCACCTTTCTACAATTTATTTTATTTGCAGAGGGTATTACAGTATCCACAGTAGCTATTGCTTTTATAGTCACTCAAAGTCACTTTTTGACATGACACTGAAATTATGCGACAGGTTGTGTAGAATTGTGGCATTTTCATTAGTACAGTGATATGTGACACATGGTACAAGCTTTTCTGTCTGTATTGTGAGAGATGTAAATGCAGGCAGGTAAAAGAGGAATAGTGTGACGTGAAGTCAGTAGGCAGGAAGAACTTGGCAACAGGCAGCCAAAAACACCAGGCCATCTACACATAAAGTAGTAGGTAATGGGTAAAATCCAACAAATAGACAGGAGGCCAAAAACCGTCATGCAGAGAAGCGAACAGGCTGGAAAGCTGCAGCTGGCATAGCAAAAGGAAGTGTGCCAAGATACATACTGAGGACCTAATATGGGAATGGGGAAAAAGTGTTCATACGGCTGTGCAATCAGGTGACTGATGGGAAGGGCTGGGGTCACTTCTGAACAGGAGGAAGTGACAGGAACTGAAACAACAGGAGAGTTAGTGGAATGGCAAAGCAAGCAGAGAATGGAAATGAATTAACTGTGACATGCACATATATGATTGACCACTGAGCTGACCAACAGCAAAAGTTCAGCCAGGGTCAACTTCTATGGATATGATTCAGACTCTTACTGTACCAACACCCATGTTAATTAGATGGCACCATTCCAGTATGTGGACCTAAATATAAAGTGTAAATTTGCATGGGACTCTGAAAGATTTCCACATTTAAAACAATGAAATTGACCCACTCAATGTCAAGGGCTTGGACTTAACCAGCAAGAATATTTAAGTATACCTTTAAGAAGAAGGCAGGCAGGGCAGGATGGTGGAAACCAATAATACAATATACTGCAAATCTTGCTTAAGAAAACATTTCTAACTATGCTTTAACTGAAAGAGAGACTGAGAGGGGGATCCAGCCAGGACCCAAACCACAGCTCTGATTAAATTTCACTGCGGTGATCTTCATATCACTGCTCTGGTCAGTCTCTTCGCCAACCACTGACTTCCTGTAGCCCAGTGCTGGTGTGCGCACGTTTCCTCATATCACCCCTACCACCTCCTCTTCTTAATCAATACTCATATTAATCATCCAAAATATCTCTGTGACAAACCAATTATTAATCTGCACAGTCAAGTCCAATACAGTGATAATGAATTTAGTGGGAATGCTGTGGACTCCATCCGTTCATTAACTGCTGATGGCTGCTGTAATGACTGCTCAGTGTCACCAGGATATTCTAGCGTTATTGATGAAGTGAAGACAGACACACACACACACACACACACACACACACACACACACAGAGTATATAGGGGTGCATGGTTCCATGCAGACAGGTGGAGACAAATAGGTCAGAACAGATAATCACATATCTAAAACCAGTGGGGGTGTCATCCTTGCCTTTTCTCCCTCCCTCACCTTCCTTTTCTTCATCTCTTGTCATTTCTGTCCCTTATCCTAAACTTCTTACTTCATTTCTTCCTCTCATCATCTACTTTCTCCCATCATCCTCCTCCTCCTGTCCTCCCCCTCTTCATATTGATGTCATAGCTCCTCGCTCCAATAAGCGTCTAATCAACAGCAGAGGGGATCAGATCAGATCACAGGATAATGGATCTGGGAATCATTTAGTGGGACTGGCCCATTCTGTTAAACCACCGGTATATATCAGGATGATAGCTTGATGAAATGATGAGCTCTGTGTTCCATACCATGAGCCCACAGCTTGTACAAAATAAGAGCTGGAGAAACCTTGGCATTGCAAATTTAACCCATGTTTTTGAGGTTCACTGCTAAAGAAAAGTTTACTATTGATCACTGTTAACAAAATGAATGACTGATCTGTTCATACTGATGACTGATCATTACTAATATATTAATTTAATATGGAACTTCTGAATTAATCAGAAAATTATTAACATTCCATCTCACTTTACACAAATTATGATTATTTTAATTTTATTTGTCACATTCAAGACAGTGGCATACGGTTTTCTGTAGCTCTGCAGAGGGTGAGTTTGAAACAGTATATGTCCATAATATGAGGAGACTGCAGAAATCTTTTCTGTCCTCCTCTTCACCTGTAAGGTGAAGGTGCTTTATATAGGGCAGGTTGGCACTGGTTATTGTTTTCACAGGCCGAACTGACCCCTGGAGTCTGCTCCTGTTATGTTTTTATCTTGAGCCAAACCACAGTGATGGACAAGCACAGAACAGATTTGGTGACTCCTCTGTAGAACTGTACCAGCAGCTCCTGGGGTAGGTTGAACTTGAACTGAGTCCCTGAGCTGATGCAGGAAGAACATCCTCAGCTGTCCCTTTTTAATGTTGGTGTTGTTGGAGGTCCAGTGCAGGTCTTGGGAGATTGTGGATCCCAGAAACTTGAAATTACCTACTGCTGATACAGTGCTACTGAGTATGGTGAGAGGGGTTAGGGTTTGGGATGTTCCCACTATTTTGAATGTATTCATCTCCAGATTGTTGTGAGAGAATCACAGCACCAGCTGTTCAACCTCCTGTGTGAATGCAGAATCAGAACCATCTTGGGTGAGACTGATTGCTGTCGTGTTGCCTGGGAATTTCAGGAGTTTTACAGAGGGAGAACAGCAGCATATGGGTTCCTGTGCCAGCAAGATCTGGTCAGCCTCCAACGATGCCTCCTGTCTGTCAGAAAGCTATGACCAATAGAGGTTGGGTGAGTTTGGACTAGAAGATTTCTGGGATGATGATGTTGAAGTCCACAAAGATGACTTGTGCAAAGGTCCCTATAGGGAGTTGAGGTGTTGCTGGGTGGACTTCACAGCTGGGTTGTTATCTGTTAAATATGTAGGTGAAGATGGGAGCCAGCTGCTCAGCACAGGCTTTCAGGCAGGAGGGAGTCACACCGTGCACCTGATGCTTTCCTGGTGTGTCCTGTGTATGTCACCTCCTCCATCCTCCATCTTGCAGAGGGATGCTACGTTGAGTGTGTTCAGCTCCAGGTTGTTGAAACAAAACCACAGGGCCAGATGTTCAACCTCATGGCAGATGTTGTGTCAAAATCAATTAGACTGAAAATATTTTAGTTTATACTCAGCTCTTTTGTTGTAAAATTGTGTTTTATATGATTGCTTCTGTTTTCTGCTTGCAAGTAACAGAAAACTTCTCTTTTTTAATGTATTGTTCAATAAGCAAGTGATTTTATTTTCCATATGTGAGTTTTAATAATTTCATTCTAATACTTTTCACAAGTTTGTACTCACTACATTACCAAAAGTCCTCCAAGTAATTATTATTTGCACAACCATAATAATGATGAATCGGTTCACGCGGGATCTGGCTGTTCCCTGTGTGGGTCATCGTTCAGTGAGTACTTCTGTCCTCCATGTTGTCTGATGCCAGCTCTGCTCTCCTATCCCAGCAGCCACGAAATTTGCATACAAATGAACATCTAAACGGGCTCAATGACATAATTGACTTGCAATTAGAAATTTTCTTGAGCTGGTCACTTTGCACTGTATGGACCAAGTGCAAAAATGAGAAGCGACACATACACACACAGAAGAAGAGAAAAATGGCTGCTATTTTGCATATTAATGAGAGTCATTAGCTGTCGCTTGGCAATTGCTGACAGGGGGACTTATTTATGCCCTGGCCCTCACCGCATGACTGGGGAAAGTGTCCACTTCAGCGACCAGCGCTAATTGTTTCTGAGCATGTTGTCCGGCCAATCATCATCGTCATCATGGCAAATTAGGCCCGCTTCAAAAAGACGACTTGGCTGACGTTGAGCGTGGCCTATTATGATAACTCTGTGTAAGCTTTTAACTTCTGGTGCTCTACAAGAGCCAAGCTTTTAACTTAGGCTCATTAGGGGCCTTGTATCTTGCTGTTTCACTCTGAGGAACAAGTATTGAATTCCAAAAAGCTGAAAGATGAGCCAGAAAAGCAAGTGACTCAATATGTAGTCCATTATGCTAATATGAATGGAAATGGGGATGTTGTATTAGTTAGACCTTCATGAAAAAGTTTCCCTTTCATTAGTGAAAGAATGCAAACAAATGAGTTCAAAGAGGTGCAAGAACTTTATCTGGGGAACAGGAAGCTTTTGAGGTTTTGTTAAATTTAGGCATGAAAACAACTTGGTTTAGGAAAATGTCATGATCAGTAACTACGTTGAGGTTACAGGACCTTGTCACCATGGTTACAACGATAAACACATGGTTTAGGTTAGGGAATATTCATGTTTAAAAAAAAATACTACATTTCACGCTGGAATTCAACAGGAGTCTGTGTTTCATCATCTCTCAATTTACTGTAATATGTCACATAAATTCTTACCATGCTTGTATCATAATTACTGCAGCTATTAGTGTAATATGTTTTTTATAAAAAGATGCTGGCACAAATAACCTATGAATTTGTTTTTTTCACAGGAGGTTTAAAACCAGGATCAGAACATATAGTGTTCAGCCATTAAACAGCTATATTTAAGATTAGGCCTGCTGTGTAATAGTTTACATATGGGCAGATAGTGCTTCTCCATAAATTAGTCCTGTTTTCATTTGTAGAAAGACTGAAGACATCGATATTGGTCTCCTTATTTTTTGTTTTAATATTTGTCCTGTATCTCATACAAACCACTTTGTTCTTTAGTGATTTGCAGCTGTAAATCACTAAGGTTGTATAAAACTAGATGTATGTGCCAGTTGATTACTTACTATAATGAAAGGCCCAAATCACCAAGCAGTAATATTTAGCACTGTGGGGAAGCGATCTGGAGGAGGTTTCTAAGTGTGTCAACATGATCCTGACACTAATACACTTGCTGTGAACAGGGCTAGAGAACCTGAGCAGGACAATGGCACATGGGTCTCAGTGCACCACCAGTGCCTTTATTGCTGAATCCACATATGCATCATATATTGTACAGAAGTGAAAATGGAATTAACCACAACTGGAAACCATCTGTCTGCTGCCAGATGTAAATCTGCATGATATATGTTTCATGAATGACTATTTTCATCAGGTTTGTTATTCTACTACCCCAACTTCTCTGGGGTAGCTCTAATTATCGCTGCCACTGTATATAGCTGTTAATCTGATCCTTGTTATTTTTCAATTCCTCCTGCAGGTAGGCTTATGAACAGCTAAACTGAAATGGTCTCTCTGTCTCTCTCTCTCTATCTCTTAGCTGGAGTGCTGGGCAAGCCACTCTGCAGTGATCCAGAGATGAGGAGTATGACAACAAAGAGGCAGAGGACAAGGAGGTATTAGAGTACACACACACACACTCACACAAAAGGCAGCGTGCGGTAGTTATGGTCTCGACAGCTTTAGCATCCCCATATTGTAAACAGGGGGGTGGTGACCGCCTCCCTGTGCTTGTTAACATCATCTCCGTCATTCAGCAGATGCAGCTCTGGCAGCACCTCGCTGTGCCCCAACACAATCAACATTAACAATGACACCCACACGTGCATGCACATCCTCACCAATCTTGTACATTCATCCAAAACTTCACGCACACACCACACTCTCACCAGCAAATGTGTTCATGTCCCCTGCGATAAATTTGCACACAAACATGCACACGCTTGGATTTATACATAGATACAGATACTGTATGTGCAAGCACAGGCGCACACATTAAACCTCTGCCTCGTACACATACACAGACACGTACAAGCTGCACATATCCTGCCAGCACCCCATGCAATCAACATTATCCATGTGAGCTCCTTAATGGGCACCTCATAAAACAGATGACAGCTCTGCTACCAAGACCATCCACAGGCGAGACAAACTACCTGTGCTGACACACACACCACCACAACAGTGCTTGCACAGGAACAAGAGTGAAATATTCTTAAATTAATATTCTGAAATTCTGTATTTTTTTGTTTTTTGTTTTTTGTTTTTTTTTCTTGCATGAGTTGACATAAAGAAGCACATACTTAGTACTAGGCTGCATCACATTTCTTCATAGCAAGTCATTATACATGTGTTCTATTACAGCTGTTTTAAAACTTACTTTTGCCCATCATTCCTGTCAGTGTCGGGCAAGTTACTGTGAAAAGTGTCAACAATTACTCACCTGTACTAAAAATATAATTAGTCATAAGCAATTCTAGTTACATTACATCCATCCATAGCCTATAACTTTTCCTGGAGCCTATCCCAGCTCACATTGGGTGAAAGGTGGAGTACACCAAAAACAGATCACCAGTCTGTCACAGGGGCGACATATGTGACAGACAAACACTCACAATAGAGTTACTCATCAACCTAACCCCCAACTGCATGGACTTTGGAGAAATCCAGAGAGAACAGAAAAACAGACACAGAGGAAAAATAAAAACTCCGCACAGAAAGTTTCTGGGTCAAACCTCACACATTCTTGCTGTGAGATGACAGTGTTAACCATCACTTCCAGCCTGAGTGCTCATTTCTTAATTGTTCTTTGTAGACAGGTCTTTCTGTGAAATTCCAGAAAGATAACATAGCCTTAGTTCAGTGACAAGCAGCAATACATTACAGGTTTGTTAGAGATTCTAGCAGTCAGTGAAGACTGCGCCTGCAGAATGTGCTGTGATGTGCTGCATTCACAGTACTCCATGTGAAAATAAAAAAAGGGCAAAAAGGACAGAAAATCTGCACACACCAAGAAAGGTGCTCTTCAAGGCTCAGTTAAGTTAAAGATGTTATCAGGTAAAGCTGGTGCCATGTCACCAGGTACATATTTGTGTGGGTGGGTGTGTGTGGTCACAGGGACATAAAAAGGGAGCACGCCACCCATGTCAGATATGCTGCCCTTTCTGCTAACGGCTGCAGAGGCCACAGAGGCTAACTGCCATTGCTGCCCCCACCTCTGACACACACACACACACACATAGCCTCTCTCTTTTTCACATGCACACGCGCACACTCTGGCACGCACAGGGCTGCAGTCCACACAGCTGCAGCCCTTCTGTACGGCTCCAGCCGGCTAGCGGCGATGTTCCCGCCACAACTGCCAGTGCATTTGACCTTTCCCATCCAGGCCTAATCGGATTGTATCCCTCTTTATGAAATCAGACGCTAAAGGTCACCAGGCTGTTTAACATGGGGTGGAGCCCCAGAGCTATGGAATTTGCCTTGGCAGTAAATTACCTTTATTATGTTTGGTCCGTGTGATTCTACACCCTCCCAAAGGCCGCAGGGTTCTGGAAGTGGTGATACATGGAGATGGGCTACAAGGCCATGGTTTTCCTCCAAAGCACTTTACAAATCTTTACTCTGGAAGAGGAAAACTGAGAACGGGTGATATATGATATTACACACCATTTGCTTTGTGTTTCATGTCCTGTCATTCGTTTTATGTGTTTTTGTGTAGAATACATAAGATCAATCGGGTCACTTTTTTAATGTAAAGATTTGATTAAAGCCAAATTTGCCATTGTTTCTGAGGGGGTAAACAGACTGATGTGTCCTTCAGTTTAAAAAACATAGTTGATTATCATTGCTTATCCATCCATCCATCCATCATCTATACCCACTTATTTCTATTTAGGGTCACAGGGATCTGCTGGAGCCTATCCCAGCTCTCTCTGGGTGAAAGGCAGGGGTCCACCCTGGACAGGTCACCAGTCCATCACAGGGCCACATAGAGACAAACAACCTCACACACTCACACTCACTCCTATGGGCAATTTAGAGTCACCAATCAACCTGACATACATGTTTTTGGACTGTGGGTGGAAACCAGAGTACCTGGAGAAAACCCACACAAGCACAGGGAGAACATGCAAACTCCACACAGAAAGGTTTCTGAAGGGTTGCGAAAGTGGGACCTTCTTGCTGTGAGGCAACAGTGCTAACCACTAATCCACTGTGTTGCCCAGTGCTTGTTCAAAAAGTCCTAAAAGTGACTTTAACGTTGAAAAAAAGATTTGGCATCATTCTCTCATAAAACAAACCTTTTTATAGGTTTAAAAGTTGAGCTTCATGTTCATACTTTGACCTTCGCTGAACTAATTGTCTCACCTTTCCATTTAGTATCTCTTGGTTTCGAGTATATCTTCATAGGCAGATAGAATTCACCCTGCTAATGACTCTGAAAGTTGCATTTGCTTTATTATA
This sequence comes from Mastacembelus armatus, assembly GCF_900324485.2. Lineage (NCBI taxonomy): Eukaryota > Metazoa > Chordata > Actinopteri > Synbranchiformes > Mastacembelidae > Mastacembelus > Mastacembelus armatus. The sequence goes on from NC_046649.1 coordinate 6,757,693, forward strand.
CATTAGAAAAATCCTAAAAAGGATGAGATAGATAGATAGACAGACAGACAGACAGACAGACAGACAGATAGACAGACAGATAGATAGATAGATAGATAGATAGATAGATAGATAGATAGATAGATAGATAGATAGATAGATAGATAGATAGATAGATAGATAGATAGATAGATAGATAGATAGATAGATAGAACAGTTAAACAAATAAAGGCACCCAGTCAATAACATATAGCATAAATATCATATCAACAGTTAATGTTAAAAAGTGTAATGGCTGTGGGGACAAAGGATCTTCTCAATCTCTGTTCTACAGCACAATGAGATGAGCCTCCCACTGCAGCTGAATTCTGTTTAGTCAGGATGTCATGGAGCTGGTGTTTATTATTGTCCATTATAGCAAGGAGCTTCCTCTATATCTGCTGCTCCACCACAGTTCTTAGAGGGTCCAGCCCGATGCCTAGCACAGAACTGAGCTTTTTCACCAGTTTGTCCAGTCTCTTACAGTTCCTGTCTGTAATGCCACTCCCCCAACATACAACAGCATAAAACAGTGTACTTGCCATAACAGTGTGGTAGAACATGTAGGGCTGGACTGGCCATCTGGCAGACCGTGCACTTTCCCGCTGGGCCAACGTACCTTTTGGGCCGGGCCAATACATCTTCATACCATATTTGTTTGATCAGCTCATTAAACTCTTAGCAGCCTATAGTTTTTTCTGGCTAATTAGTTGACCCAATTAACCCATCTCCCCAAAACGCATAACACACACATAGTCCCAAACCCCTATATTAACGCTCAAACACACAATGAACAACCAGAAATCACAGTACAACAATAGAACAGATAGGGTAACCAGCTAGTTCTCCTTTACTCAGGGTCCTTTGCTCCAGGCGCCCCCCTGTGGCCGACATAGTATGTAGTGGGCCGCTCTGGGCCCAAATGCCAGGGCCGATTTTTTGTCCCAGTCCAGTACTGACAACATGTTACTGCAGACATTGTAGGAACCGAGCTGTCTCGAGAAGAAGCACAGTCTCTATCTCCTGTCCATCAATACAGACTGACTGGCATGGTGCTTTTGCTCTCCTAAAATCAACCACCAGCTCCCTAGTGTTGGTGGTGTTCAGGAGAAGATATTTCTTTTTGCTCCAGTCAGTGAAGGCTTCCACTAGGTTCCTGTACTCCCCCTCCTGACCACCGCATACACATGCCACAACAGCTGTATCATCAGAATCCTTCTGAATGTGGCAAGACTCTGAGTTATACCTAAAGTCCGATGTGTAGACCGTGAACGGAAAAGGAGCAAGAACAGTCCCCTGTGGAGCCCCAGTGATGCATTCCAGTGGCCCAGAAACATTTCTCCCCAGCCTGTTGAAAAGTTGAAAAACACTGGAGAAGTCGAAGAACATAATCCTCACATATGAACCAGGCACATCCAGATAGGCATATGCCCGGTGCAGCATGTACAGCACCGCATCTTCCCCTCCCATGTGTTTCTGATAGGCAAACTGAAGGGGATCAAGATTAAGATCCTTCTCCAACCTACAAACAGAGAGTATTGGTTGTTTCTACAAGCGTCCCAAAACAACATATATTTACACTGCAGATGTAGTGATAACAATGCAGGAAAAGGAGGAAGTCAGGTGATGTAGTTATAGAGGGATGTGAGGAGGGGGCAGGGCTGGAACTAAGGATCAGCAAACTCATTAGTAATGGTCAGTGTTTTATAACTCACCAGTGTTGTAGTAACCGTAGAAAAAAATCTATCTCATTGGACTCCATTTAGATAGAGTGAGGAGCTCAGTCATCTGGTAGGAGCTCGGAGTAGAACTGCTGCTCCTCCACATTGAGAGGAGCCAGCTGAGGTGGCTTGGGCATCTGTTCCGGATGCCTCCCGGGCGCCTCCCTGGGGAGGTGTTCCGGGCATGTCCCACCGGGAGGAGGCCACGGGGAAGACCCAGGACACGCTGGAGGGACTGTGTCTCTCGGCTGGCCTGGGAACGCCTCTGTGTCCTCCCGAAAGAGCTGGAGGAAGTGTCCAGGGAAAAGGAAGTCTGGGTATCCCTGCTTAGGCTACTGCCCCCGCAACCCGGCCCCGGATAAGCCGTAGAAGATGGATGGATGGTCTCCATTTTTGTCACCGCTTTTTGCAACTAATTTACGGCTCTTTTACATGAAAATAAACTGCATATGATTTATTTATAACCGACTGGCTAAAAATGTCCAGTTGACCAACAATCCAGATGGTCAACTGGACATTTTTAGCCACCATGGAGACAGCCCTATTTTAATAAAAATGTGTGCAAATATATTTGTACTCGTATGTATGTGTGTGTGACACACAGATCAGAGACAAGTGATGAAGATAAAGACACAGACAGGCAGAAAGACCTGAGATGAAAAAAAAACAAAAAACACACCATCATGTCATCCTAGGTACACACACACACACACACACACACACACACACACACACACACTTCATTGCTGATACGTTGTGCTGTCCGTTGGAGGAATGTTTCTGTCAACCAGGAGGTCCTCCCCAAGTTGTCATGTACCTCTTGATCCATCACGCAAGTCCATTCCTGATCCCTCACCTCTTCATACCTAATGATCATCACTCACGTAACACCTTTCCTACAACACAGTGAACATGTGTGTGCGTGGTACTGAATACATGCCTGTGTCACAAGCAGACTCAAAGTCTGTTGTATTCATGTTGACATCCGTTGTGCTTCTGGCTACTAACAGAATGATGATTGAGATGAAACTGATACATGTAGACAACCAAGAGGGAATCTTTTCAAGGCCTTTTATGCACTGTGGGTATCATCAAAGAGGGCAGATAGCAATAAATGTTACCAAAGATGACAGTTATCCTGAAAATCATTACCCTCATGTTCAAACAATCAAGCAACCTAAGCACAGATCTTTTATACACTGTGTCAAGAATGACCTGTACATTTTTTATGTCATATGTAATTTTTCAATAAGAATACCCTCCACTACCTATAATAACATAATCACAGATAAATATCGGTGTTCTGTTTCTCTAAAAAAAAATGGAAAGAAAGAAGGCAAGTGGTGGATTCTAATATAATCTTAACGCAGCTTTCACTAAAAGCCTCCTCCAGAAACAATTACAGATAAAAAATGAACATTGCCTGTTTCAAACAGAACATGCCCACATTCATAACCCCCTAAACCAATTGTAAAAATGGCTCTTTCTCCAGATGAGCTGCAAATGTTTTCAGACTAATGCCATTTTCCTCATCAATCGGCTGCTAATGACTGTGGGGTATTAGAGTTGATGTGAGGGAAGGGTCGGTGGCACATAACTTTGTCTGGAGAACATTGTCTGCAAACTCAGGGGGAGTGATGCTTTATGATAAAGACCAAACCCAAAGAGTTCACATATAGGATTTCTATGATCCAGGACACTTAAATCAATATTGACTTTGTATTGGGGATTTTAACTAGTACTGCAGTACTAGTGCATTATATTCATAACTGACAGGGCCTACTACAGTACCCACATGTTCCTTGAAAAGTCAGTCGGGCATATGGATATATCTCAAGATGACCTCCACTTAATTTCTATAAAGGTTATTCAGTCACGAATAATTTGAAAATGTCTTTGTGCTTCTGGATTCCTGACAACAAAGATACCCAGAGTGTGATCTTTACCTTGTCCTTAGTACTTTATTTGCTATTTGAGTTTTAAAATTTTGTTTAAAAATTGCCTTCCTTATTGCTATACTACAGACTACACTACACTACAGGTGTGTGAAAGTCAAACTGAAATTTCATCAAACATTTCATCAAACAGATATATTAACTATACTGTGTAGCAACCTAACTGGTGATAAATTTCTAAAAAAGATTTGTATAGATTGTGAAACGATTAGGGTAAAGTCAGTAAGAACAACTGTCTTGGCTCGACATTGAGATATTAAACTGCACAAAATATTTGTTAATTAACCAGCAGGAATAAAGTCCTGAGTCTTCTGAAAAATCCACCCCAACCTCTTTCCACAAGAGAGATTTTGTTACTCTATAATCACAAACTTTCCCTTTGGCTCATGTTACTGCTATAGGTCTCTATAAGTATAACAACTCACTGTTGGTTGGAATAATCTGACACAAATGACACATGTACTCATATTTTACAGGACGACAGTCAGACAGAAGTCACTATAAATCACTACTACACAGAAGTGTAATTAGGTCAAAGTGTAATATCTGACAGTTGTTTTAGTGTAAAATTAGTTGGCTGAGGGTTTTAAATACTGTTTGCTTAATATAGCACAATATCTCATTTCAGTATTTAATTACTTCTAAAAGTTGCCTTTGCCAACACCTGCACCTTTAAATCACTTCATACAGGTCAGGTTGAACACCTTAAATCATGACATGAGATGAGATAAAATAAACTTTATTAATTCCGTAAGAGAAATTCAGGTATTCTTGTAGTAAAAGTAATAAGTAGTAAGTAGTAGTCAGCAACAGCCCAGTTCATATTGGTCAGTCATCTTCCATTGTCTAAGGTGCTGTAGAGCCTGATAGCAACTCAGTGAGGTGAGTCGTCCACTGCAGCTGCTTCTCTGGTCCATCAGGATGTTGTGAAGGGGATGGTCAGTGTGTTCCAGGATGGTCTCTACCTTTTAATGTCTGCATCTCTCCACCACAGCCTCCAGTGAGTCCAGCCTCATTCCAGTCACTGAACCAGCTTTTTGTCCAGTTTGTCCAGCTGCCTTGCATCCTTCTGCTTTAGACTGCCTCCCGAGCAGACTGCAGCAGACCCCATAAGACTGCTGCCATAGTTTGGTAAAACATGTGCAGCATCTTCCTGCAGGCGTCTAAGGACTTAAGCCGCCTTAGGAGTGTGATGTCATGGCCTGAGGTGTTTCCTGACCTGCTAGGTTTTGTCTTTAGGTAGCTTTATGTTTCACTCACCTTGATAAGTTCCACCTGGGTTTAATTTGTTCTTGGCTGGAGGATTAATGTTTGATTGTGTTGCGCCTGAGTTACCCTGAGTGGCGGAGTCTGTGAGTTTTGTTTCTACGCCGAGTGGCGGAGGTAGTTGTTCGTGTTTAGACACCGAGTGGCAGAGTTGCCTTCACGGTTGTGTTTTTTGTGTCCTGTGTGCTGAGAGTGTTCTCAGAGGTGCCTGAGTCTGGTGTGTCCAGAAAATAATTAAGACTGTGTCCAGCATTTGGGTGCTGCCCCAATCTTTCCACCCCAACATTATAACAGTATAATTAGAAATACGACTTATAGTGACATATATTTTTTCTGTTCAACAAGACCACTGTTGCTAAGAGCGCCTAATATTCAGGTGTGACTTACAGTCTTAACTGAAAAATACAGTAGGTTCACATAGTTATTTAAAGGTTCAATATGTAATAGAGTGCTGTATTAGCAAAAAATAAAATAGTATGTTGTCATTAGTTTGTAATCACCAGAAAATACCAACTGCTGCATTTTCTTAATCTTAGAATGAGCCCTTTAAATCTACACAGGGAGTGGGTCTCCTTTCATGGAACCAGCAAAGTTATGGTGCTATGTCTCCACAGCAGCTTTGACAAACCAAACACTGGTTCTAGACAGGGAATTGTGTTTTGTTTTAAAGGTGATGTCCACTGTACCCTCTATTGTGCCTGGAAACAGTTGGGGTCAGGTGTGAAGGGTGCTCAGAAGGTTGCATTCTATAATCTTACTATTAGATTCTTCAAAATCTTTAACATTTTACACATTGCACCTTTAAGAGATGTATTATTACGCTCGATAGCTGTGTTGCAAAGATCTAACATTTGCTATTAGTCAACAGTGCGAATGTGCATACCAAAGTTCAACTCAATGTGTGTTGGGGTGTTAACCAAACTGACACTTCAACAACAGGCTAGTGCAAGTATGGCAGCTGGTGAGGTGCAAGAAGTTTAGAAAGCACAACAAAATGCTCATAACATTACTCTACTCATAAAACTATAATACTCAAACTTCCATTTAAAAAAAAACAACTAATTTGCACATTAAACACTCTAGACTTGTTAAGCTTAGACTCTGTTATCATTACAAAGTCCACCACTTAAGCCTACAACATAAATACAATGCTGCAGCAGGCTGTACAGTAAAAACACTTGAGAGTGCGCATGCCTTCCATCAAAAATTAACTTGAGTAGCTTTGATAATTATACGATGGTGTAAAATATTTAACAGCGAGTGGAGAGAGCTGTTTAGAGCACCTCCAATGAGCATCAACTTCATCCAGAACAATAACAATTACAAACTGCTGACTCTTCTCTCGGTCACTGTGTATCTCACTATGTTCCACTTTTTTTTTTTTTACTTTGGCTTTCTCTCTCTTTCTACACATCTCTTTCTGCACCTTCCTATTTGCATCTGTCCCCCTCTCTGCAGTGAAGGGAGGGGAAGGAGATGATTTAAGGTAATGAGAGGAGTAAAACATCATTAGTGCAAATTAACTTTTGTCAGCTGAGGTGATCTTGGTGGGGGTGCTCCTTCCACCGGCGGCAGCTCAGATAATGGCAATTTATGCATTAACGTGTGTTACACTGCGTGTGTGTAGTTATGTGTGTGTGTGTGTGGTGTGTGTGATGGTGGCCACCAAGGACACTTTCAGTCTTAAAGGGCGAGTCCAATCTTTTGAAAGGCCATTCTCTGACAAGTGTTTTTATGCCTGCTAATGTAAATACTATAGTTGGATGAGAAGGCAGCACAGAAAATGGCCGCTGGAAATTGTTTATCTTCATATACACAAATAATCAATGACCCCAAAAAAGGTTGCATTTATATTGATACTGGGACTAATATCTTTCTAATATTACTGTAGGTTGAAGCAGATTACATTTCCTTGATACTTGAATTCCTTTAGTGAACGTGAAATCATAGCATACTATCCACACATGATGAATCAACTTTACTTCCATAGCTGGGGAAACAAGGTCACTTATTGTCATTTGAAAACCCAAATACATTGTGCTCAAGTCTCCTGCCTAATTTAATTTGGTTTACCAGGGTATAATTTCCATAGGATGATAAGGACATGTCCCCTCATTGCCCCCTTTACTTTTGTTGTCCTTGTTTGTTCTCCTTGGTTTTACCTCTCAGGCTGCCTAGATGTTACTGCTATCTGCAGACACTATTCAGTTCTATAAGATGTCAAAACAAAAAGATATCTCTAGCTTTTTTTACTAAGTGTTGATAGCAAGAATTTAAGTCTTATTTTTCAGTGAGAATGTTGGTAACTTGTACTTATGTGTATAATTTTAAGTCACCTGCGATGTTACAGGTGGGTGTTGCCTGCTGTTGTTTCTCTCTGTATGTTGCCTCTTCCTCCCTCTGTCTCACGTCGTCTTTCTGTCTTCTGGGTCTGGCAGCAGAGGGAGGCATGGTCATGTTTAATGCATGTGGTTTGTGTTGCACTCAGTGCTGGAGAATGGGCTCTAGTCCATTAATTAGTAACAAACGGTCGTTGGAAACAAGACAGGACCGGCACAGGTCAACTAGCTCCGAGGTCTGGAGTGATGTGGACACCGATGCCTGCCCTGGGCTATCTACTGTCTGCAGTTGGCCTTCATACCATAGCTTAACTGATTCACAGCAGGCACAACACTGGGCACATTCTTCCCAGAATTACTTATGTGGGATGCCAATATTGGTAGCTGCTTGTGCATGCTTATACTGGATGGTATAAAATCAGAAGGGCACAATAATTGGCTGAGTCACTGTAAGAAATTGCAACAGGTTTTGTAAATACCAATGAGGTTATCTAAAATTTTGTTAAATATCTTAATCACCTCACATGTTCCATGACTGGTTGCTCCCTGATTTCCCATGGATCAAATAGAGGAAGATTATATATTTTTATAAATTTTTACAGTGACTACTAAAGATAAGTAGTTAAATAAGGTTTATTTATTAATCACACCTCACACAGTGTTTTAGTATAAAAGCCCAAACTCTGACTGGCACCTGATTCCTTGTGTCCTTTGCTTCAGAAAATTAATTTATCCATGTCTGGTTTAGTGAAGTTTTCCACAGACCATTTCAGATGGCGGTATGAAGACACTTGACAAAAACAGAACACAAAAACATGATGATTCACAATAAACAGTCTGAAAATAATTCACTAAAATAATATTAATAATTTGTTGTAAGTAATTACAGTAAGAACAACTGTCTTGGCTCGACATTGAGACATTAAACCACACAAAATATTTGTTAATTAACCAGCAGGAATAAATTGTTTGTAATTCTCACCACAGGGCAACAGCACTGTGAAGGAGACTAGAGAGGGAGATAAAATCTTAAAATAAATTCTTAATCAAGCCATGATGAATTTTCTGTGTTCATACAAACATAAATCCCTTGTGCATTCCTCTTATACACGCACACACAATAGAGTGTGGGAGGAGAGAGGAGCATTAATTATATGAAGTGAGCTGGCACGAAAAACTGTATGTAGATAAATGGTGAGGGTGTGGATGCTATGCGTGAAGTGCTACATGGTTGTGTGTGTGTTTGAGTGCTTGAGAAAATATGGGATTAACTGACCAACGCAATGTGCATATGGGAGATTTTGTGTGTGTGTGTGTGTGTGTGTGTGTGTGTGTGTGTGTGTGTGTGTGTGTGTGTGTGTGTGCCGAAGTGAGGTTGTATACAGTATGCTCAGCAAGGTGTGTGTGTGTGTGTCTAAGAACATAAGTAGTGTGCCGCTGTCATCTTGGTCGTGGTGGCTATGACATATCTTAATCTGCTTAGTTAGCAGCCAGGGGTCTTTAGCTAACAGATTATCAGCCAGATTTGAGTAATAGACTCCTCATTTAGCTTTAATGCGTTTTGCATAGAGAGCAACCTCCTCTCATCACTCTTTAAGATGAATCGGCTTCCCAGCTACAAGATAAAGGAAAAAAAAAAAAAACTTCTGAATATATTAGTCTGCCGGCAACTGCATAAATCATAACATTTTGCTAATGAAGGCAAAGTTAAAACCCTAACACAGGCTCTGTAGCGTACGGACACTACAATACAATTTGCACATGGATACAGTTAGGTAAAAAAATATACACACCCATAAACTAGTAATAGTTGCAAATTAGTATGTCTCTTCTGAATTTCAACTCTCACCATTACATGGCTAATTTTGATCTTACTCTAAGTCATAAACTCTATATAAAGATATATAAACATGGGTCACTTTCTGTGTCTTATGTAAAAGTGTGAAGGCAAAAATGTCATAAATATGGAAACTTTTGCTACAGCAACATTTTGCAGATTCTGTGAAATAGCAACCAGAGGTGAAGCTGCAGCGTCATGTTCCCAATCAAAGCAGTCAATCATCCAAAATAAACCCATTTCTAGAACGTCTTCAACACAAACAGACCAATGACCACCTGTACACAAATCAGAGTGATAATTAACTAAAACAGCAGAAATCAGCAGTGGGAAAAAAAAATACTGGATTTGTATTTTGAGTTTTTAGGTTCATGCATGTTCCATCCTGGGGTTTATGACCTACACCGCAACCAGCGACTGGAGGTGATCAACTTACAGCGTAAACAGGTAAGTTTAGGTAAGTTTACCTAAAACAGGTAAGTAAAAACCAAATATAAAAAACATGGCTAGTTATAGTTTTATGGGAAATTACATGCTGGTGCAACTTCTTGGGTAGGGCAGACTGTTTCCCTTTGCTGCAGTCTTGATCTTTTTTTTTTTTAATGCCAAATTTCTACCATACACATTTCACGTTTGGTACAACAGTACATATCATGGTTAAACAAAAAGATTCAACAATAGCATATGAGCACAATCAATAACAAACAATTGATAATTACCAAAACAAGACCAAAAACACAAAACATACTTTTTACAGGAGATAATACACAGTAATTTCAGCTGCTGTAAGTGAAATGTTCATACATTTAGTCTTCATCCTGAGCTGATTTAACTGGATTTGTGAAAATGTACTAAATACTTTAGTCTCTGTGTGAGGATAAATTGTGTACACACACACACACACACACATACACACACACCCACACACCACACAGTGGGATATCCTGTAATTGATGCAGAGTCCTGACATAAATGTTTACATATGTGTTCACACTGCCTGCAGGAGACCTGCCATTTTCCTTTGTGTTTTAATAACCATTTATCTTCTGATGGTCATCATGTTATTTCAACCAAATATTTGCCATTTTGCTGCTTTAATACATTTTTGAGAATAAAGGTACAAAATCATGCTGTCTTTATCACTGAACATCAATCATTTAATTAGAACACAATTTATTTCTCTTCATACTGAGATTAATAATAATAATAACAATAATGGTAATAACTGAGTGGAATATTAAATATTTGTTAATTGGGTAAATTAATAAATAACTGCTTGGATTTCAAAAGCTTTCAGATGTTGCTGCAGTTTACATCATACAACTCCTGAAAAATCATGTGAATTCATGTGAATGGAGACATAAGCCTTCAGTATGCTGAGGTTGAATATGTGTATGCCAGGGTGTGTGACACTCATGTTTTAGACACACCTCATTAGATTTTTCTTTCACAACAATGTGTGTGTGCGTGTGTGTGTGTGTGTGTGTGTATTTGTTTATGTGCAAAAGTGAAAGGCGCATGTGGAAAACAAGATGCATGGCACAAAATTCAAATCTCTGTTTTTTTACACACACACACAGATTTCCATCGATAAACAAACATAGACAAAGCAGCCCTCGGCCTAACACTGCCATCATGCACACAAGTTGGCCTGTCTGTGTGACACACACAGTTTGTTTGGTAGTTTTAATTTGACAGGGCTCTGAATAGAGCCTCTGAAACACACACATTCACATGCACACACGTTTTCTCAGACCTACACACATACACCTTTAATTTGACAGCGCTCTAACAAGAGCCTGCTGCTTGTCAAATGTTCTCCAGTCGCTGCAGGGATCCGCAGAGCCGAGGGGGTTCTGTTCAAGGACATCTGTGAAGAAACATGTACACACACACTCCTTCACTAACACACACTCCCTTTGAATAGGCTGTGAGAGGCAGCCTGCTGCACCGCACGATGGGATAGAGGCTGCACACACGCTGAGGGGTTTCTACTCTGCTCTTCCTCTCACTCTCCATCTTCTTCTCCCTCTCTGTCTCACTGTCTTTTTTCTCTTTATCTAGCATTCCATTGCTTTTTGCCTCTTTTGGTCTTAAGTAGAGGGCTGAGAGACTGAGATAGACCAGGGGAGATTTTGATGACGGCTCCCTGTCTGGTCCAACAAGCCGATTCTCTTCCTAAACTGTACACACACACACACACACACCCCGTTACACATGTGCACGTATATGCGTGCACACTTAAACACACAAACACATCAATTTTCTCTTCATTCTTCAATCCAAAACACCAGGAGACCTTTTAAAGTTACTCAAAGGTGGACGGGACTTTGGTCCTGATCCTCTGGATTTCATCCTATTGATGGTGTTTGTGTGCACTTGTGACGCATTAACTCCTCCTCGTGTGTGTGTGTGTGTGTGTGTGTGTGTGGGTGTGCATAGACGGATTTGTGCAAGCTCCCATGCTATCTCAGATTCCACAGGACACTTTGCTCATTAGAGGGAAGAGAGGGTGATTTGACTGACTTCTTGTCGGCTCCCTGCTCAACTTGATCACAAGGCCAGCCCTGTGGAGCAAGAGAGAAAGGCAAAGCATAAATGTGTGTGTGTTGCCTGGAAAAGACAGCATGACACACCGGGGTGTGAATGTGTGGTGTGCGGAGGACTTAGAAGATTAAGAAAAGCTCTACAGTAATAAAATAATAGTGGATTATCTACCTATAAAACTATAAGTTAATAGAAATCCACGCATAGAACCATCAAAATGCAGACAAAAAGTTTTCCATTACTGGAAGTATAATACATTATTGTGTTATTGCAAACCAGTGTATAAAGAAAAATTTGGGGTCATTGTTATCATTGGTCAGAAAATCACAGTATGTCAGACTTAAAATCAAAATGTCAACCATTAAACAAAATCACTCCAGATCATGGAGAAAAAGCTACAGAGATTTGCCATAAGATCCTATCTGATACTGCCTGTGTGTGTGCGCCTGTCAGATAAAATACAGCGTATCCCCACCCAATGATCTAGAAAGGGGGTTCACACTGAAGCATCCAAAATGTCAGTGTGTACATAAATACAAATATCTCTTCGATTTGTAGTGACATTAAACCAAGGATGGATGGATGATTCAGAGAAATGGCTTTCTGAAAGAAAGTTCAGTTTTAGGCTTTGCATGATAACCAGCAATCACAAGTGCAGTAAAGAAACATCAGCCAGTGCTGATTGTATTTTCTGATAAAACTGGCATCGATGTAACTCCATTTTGAAGATGCTCAGAGGTCTTGCAATGATGAAAAGCCACCTGGATTATTTGAATCCTGTAAATCACAGCTAAAAGTCAATGTGTAAAGCCAAGGTCTATGAAACTATCAGTGTGGAATAGAGCACATAGACAGTATGTTACAATATTGCCAAGTGCTACCACTTAATAACATTAATCTTGGTGCTCTCTCTGCCATCCCTCTCACTCAATCTCTGCGTTAGAGTGCTTGGCGTCCTCTAAAAGTATGGATCTTGACCGCAGCTATTTTCCGCAGAAGAGGGAAAGGCTAAAGAGAAAGCGCTGACCCCTCTTCGCTTCAATTTTCCCCTCATCAACTTGTGAGACTTCATTAACTTCCATGGGGTAATTTCTTCTTTCAGTGCGTTTCTGAGGGGTGGGGGGGTGTTATGGGTTTTCTTCCCATCCGTCCATTCTGCGCTCTTCACTTTTCTTGCCTTTATCTCCCATCCTTGACTGAAAAGACTCAGACGTTTTTTTGCTCGAAATAATTCCAGAAAATTACAGGAAAAAGGAAAGAAGTATTTTAAGAAAATTAATGATGCTTTTTGTTGGCAGAAGCTATTTCTTGGTGCACAGTGAGACCACTTTAACCTTCCACTTTTTTCAATTCAGAACAAGGCAAACATGAACAGAAATTGGTTCTGTTTCACAGTCTTTATCCCTCAGGAGCCCGGAACAGTCGGTTTGATGCATCTCAGTGAGATGCTGCCTGCTGGGAACTGTGAGGCAATGCTGCCCTCTTTAGGAATACTAGCATCACTTTATGTCACAGATATCTCTGTATGCCCCACGGATGTTGTATAGCTTTGTCTGTGTAAATATCCATTGCCAGTTATTGACATTCTTCCTAACTATTAGTTAATCAGTTCTAAGTCACTGTACATATGATATAATGGTTGCAATGATTGTTTTCTAGGATTTGATGGGGTTCAGCATCAAATCAAACACCTTATCAGTCTTATCCACCCATATTATGTTTCTTTCACAGTGCAAAAAAATATAACCTGTGAGTAAATGTAAACTCTTCAATGTACTTAAGTGTGATCTTGAGTTACAGGCCTAATTTTCTGATATGCATGATCGGCTTATATCATGATTCATACTTATAAATTAAACTGCTCAGCAGTATATTTGGTGACTTACAGTGATTTGTCAACTCTGGACAGGAACGTTCGGATTTTAAAAAAGTAAAAAAGAAAGTGATCCCTCAGACCATCCAATCATCCATCCTTCCATCCATTTTCTATACCTGCTTATTCCTTAACCAGGGAGTCACAGGGATCTTCTGGAGCCCATCCCAGCTCTCTTTGGGTGGAAGGCAGGGGTACACCCTGGACAGGAACTTTGTGTTATCTTGTATTGAATGTGCAGAATAGTAATGTAGTTGTAAATGTAGTTTTGTATAGTGTACAGAGTGATGGTGACCATGAATTATCTTTTTTCCTTACATTCTAAATTATGATACTACATTGTGAACCTTGTACAATATGCCTTAATACAATATTTAACCATGATCATGCCAGTAAAGCTAATTTGAAAATCTGAAATCTGAAAATGAGCTCTACATGTTTTCATAATAATGTACAGTTATAGCAATAGGAAACTAATGTAATTTAAAATATAGATATAAATGCATTAAACAGGTTATTCTGAGTCATTCTTTGCTGGTAATACATGTATTCTTTTACTTAAGTAGACTGTAATGCACATTTACTTGTAATATGGTTTTTACATCAGAGTACTGTACCACTTTCTTCAGCTACAGCCCACCTAAGATTTACATTTTGGCAATCACAAAAATCAGGATATTTCCAATCTTGTAGAGTTGTATAGTCTTCATGGGTGTAAGGGAGAACCGAAGTGAAGACAACAGCATTTGCTTGGCTCATTGAGAGTACACAGGCCAACCATTGTAGGACTACCTAGGTCATTTAAAGAATGCAGCAAACATCCTGCAGGATCAGAGCAGCCTGTCTCAGGTTCATCAGTCCGTGCCAATGTGTAAACTTTTCATCTCCCTCCCTTTCCTCCAAACAGCTCTACAATGATACATTAAGTGCCAGGGCCAGGCCTGGTGCAGACAAATGCCAACCACTCGCTCTTCCAAATGTCAAATCTGGCATGTAGACATTCAATAACCATTTCTGCTAGACCAGTTCAGAGCCACGCTTTTCAAACAGTCCCTGATGTGTCCTGACGAGAGAGAAAGGAAAATGGCCGGATTTTTATCTGCCTTTGGGTATGAGATCACACACTGTAAACATGATGTCTTCCCTTCACTGAGCCCTCTGGTGCTTAGTTTATTACACAGAAGTGGTGAAAGCTTCTGGTCCTCAAGGACAAAGGTCAGAAGACAAAATGAAGTTAAAGTAAAACAGCCTTTGTTACCATTAAATGAAAGACTTGTCATAAACTGTTCCTGATTAAAATGATAAAAATGCTTCAGGCCTTTGTTTTGACTACAGCCTAAAACACTGGGCCTTGTTTGCATCCAAGATGTTGCAGCGTGTGGTGTTTGAACATGGTCATCTTTAGTTCACAGTTTTGGGTCCACAGTTATTTTTGGAGTCTATGTATTTTTTTATACTTGTCTGTTCTATGTTGGACTTGGCTTCCCAGTTTACACCACACATATGCATGGAAAGAGGAATAGACCTGAACCTAAATAAATTCCATGCCATCTGAGTGAAAGGGCACAGTAAGTCAGATGACAGCACACACACCAGCTCCAGTCATTCACCAAAGCAAAAGTGACAAAATATTAATTCAGTGATGAATACATAACAGTACTAGGAGCCTAGACTATGCTATTAAACACTGCTGAGTGACTGACTACAAATACCAAATCAGCAAAGCCTTGGGCCTCTGTGGCAAAAATAAGCTGAGATATTATATTATACTGCACAGAAACAACTGGATCTCAGTGTTACTTTGTTTGGAATCCAACTTTTATCTAGGTATTTTAGAGATTTGGGATCAGCCAGTTGTATAAAATCTTATCCACTGGGTTTCTGAAGAGCTCAGTCGTGAATGCAAACTCTCGCCATGTTATGCAGATCAAACCAAGCAAGAATTCACAACAGATCGTACCATGAAACAAAGACCACACACACATTTAGCGGGAGTAGTTTTGTTACTGGCACGATTAAGAAGTATTCCGTCAACCCAGGCGAGGGTGATGAAGTAGTTTACGATACACCAGGCAGAACCTTTTTCACCAACAACTGTACTCCGATGAGGAGCCGGATTACCAAAACTGTAACTTATATGGCAAAAAGATGCGAGCATAACTAAAAATCAGGACACATTCTTTTCTATGACCATTTCCGTTTATTGAAGGCACGTTTGTTAAACGTAAGTTTTGCTGGACATATACATTCACTGTCAATCAAATTTTCCACTGAACATAATCCACTTTGTATCACATAGGACTGGATATTCTACAATTTCTGGACCAAAAGAAACAACTGGATGCATTTACGGTTTAAGGCAACACTTCGGAGAATTTTTTCATTCAAAGAAAACGTGATAATCCTTTTTATTTTTGCCTTCACTGTAAGCACCATAATGACCTCATTTTAATGACAATGCAATTAAAACCATAAATACATTAGAAATAGATTATAGTTATAAATAGAAGATAATTACCCAGCCCAGCCAGTTTTAGATTTACTAGTACTAACCTATAATGCATCACATTTCACAGTAATAATTAATACTATTTAAAATATCCTAAAGGATTTTAGTCCTAATTTCCAGTGTATCATTAGAAAGCAGTGTAGTTATTTATACATGTGGTACAAGACCAAGCAAACCCATATGAGTAGGCAGGTTAAGCCTTTATACCAAGGGCAAGTTAGTTTTTCACACAGCTGGCTTTCCCGAAAATGGACCCAAACCACATTCCAGCCAAATCCTGCCACAATATCCTTGTAGACTGAAAACTAAGTAGTCTTGATTTTCTTCACTTCTCCAGAAAACACTGTTTAACAGGTCAGGTTCTTGTGAGCTTCTTTCCAACTTTCACGGATGTTGAATGTTACGTCTCTTCTTTAACTCGGTCCCTTCCAGGTCCTTCATGCAAGCAGCCAGGAAATCACGGCACTTGAGTGCATACTGCTCAGGAAATTCCTGGAAATGACTGACATGGGGACTGGAAACAAAGTCAAAACTGTCCACCGTGATGCCTTTCTGCTTTAAGGTCTCAATGAAGATCCTAATGTCCCTGTGCCTGATCACCTGGTCAGCACTGGAGTACAGGTAGAACTGAGGCCAGGCAGGTGGTCTCTCCTTCACTGCATCGTAGTGGTTCTTGTGGATGTACTTGGTCAGGGGGTACAACACGACTCGCAGCAGAAAAACAGCTACTGCAAAAAGCGCTAAGAGGAAGTACCTTAAAACAGGGCTTATTTTTGGCCCTAAGGTGGCCATCAGTGCACGCAGGGCCCCGCGGACATTCCCACTACCAGGGGCGCTGTCCACTACAGCCCCGATCACACACAGAGAGCTGAACTGTTTGTCGCTGTACAGCAACTCTACAATGTAACGGTACAGCATGAAGCCCCCGTTACTGAATATGTGAAAGAAAATAGGGCTGTTCTCCACCTCATAGTCATAAAGGACCTCCAGCAGCTTCAGGGCCGTGCTGCTCAACTCCTTGTAGCCAAAGGACTCTGAGATAAAGACGGTCTTCAGAGGAGCGGTGTAGCGGATGGTGACACATCCCTAAAAGAGAAGACAACAAAGAGAGAGAGAGAGAGAGAGAGAGGGGTGGATGGAAGACCAGCTGATGGGTTTGTGCAGCTTCTACACAGCAACTAGGCTTTAAAGACACAACACAGACAGCAGAGTCGCTTTATTTAGCTTGAACCTGCTCATTGTAGATGGAGCTGTACTTGGAGAGATGTTTGTCTTTGCAGCCAGCCCAGCCCAACAGTATCACAACCGGCTCCTTTGTCCCCTGCCAGTGTCTCTCTGTAAACAAGGCAGACAGACCAGCACTCAGCGGATCAGCAGGCTAACACAGGCCGCAGCACAGCAGCCTACATTACACTTGAACTGTGTCTGCGCGTAATGTGAAGCACAATGAAACGATGCTCACCCGATGTCCCTGCATCTGGAAACACGATGTTGTAGTCGATTTCATCGTCTGCCATCGCTGTACGTGAGGTTATCAGCTGCTGTCGTCCGCTAATGTCAGCGTGTGGCGCATTTGGATGCAGATGGAGCTGTATCTGGTAAGACGGATGCTAAACGGACTGCGGAGCGCTGAGCCGAGCCGGGCTGGGCCGGGCCTGCATGTAGCACCGTGCAGAGCAGACGGGTCCACCCTAACTCCCCACAGGAGCCTTTCTTCTTCTTTGTATTGTCGACCAGCGCCAGGCTAAAGCCTCACTACCGCCCCCACATGTGCAACACTGTCATCGTAAAATCCTACTGAATAGTCCACGTTAGACCAAGTCTGCTCTGATTGGTCGTTAAGGTCTTTTAACCTGGGGCTTGTAGTTTTTTACTTATTTGTTTATTATCAATAACAGGGTTCAGACAGACGTTCAAGATAAAGTTGTAATGCTCCGTATGACTGCACTGAGTAAATCTGGTACAGCTGTAGAACAATCCCACCATACTCCCCCTGAAATAAAGTGTATTTTTTATTCGTTTGTTAGAAGCACACTGTTTAATGAATGGACTCAGGCTTAGAATGCATAATGATGCAGTGTTTGGTTATGGGAGTGCTCACTGTAATACACTGATATAAGGAAAAGTCATGTAAATTTGCTCTGCTCTGTATACCACCTGTGCTCATTCATATATTTTATTTACTAATTAAAATGTATCTTATTGACTATTTTTATGATATCCAGGTCCTTTACCCTCAGTAATGCTGGGTTAACATGAAGCTTTAAGAGTTAAGAAGAATCTGGTAGATTAAAAACACTTCAAATTAGAAACAACAGAGTTTTATTATCAAAAGAGATCGAAAAAATCATTTTTACTAGAAAAAGTCTATTATGTAATCAAATGAAGGTCACAGGCCTTGTTTTGTCCTTGCACTATTTTAAAAAAATTAAGCAGGACTTTTGAGTTTTCAAGACATAACAAAAATAAAGATAAAGATTATTATTACTATACTATATTAGATTATTACTATAAAGATTATTATTATTGCCCACAGGTCACATCTGCATAACTTTACCCTATCAATGTGATTATTCAACTTTAGTCATATTTAAAACATATTTAAAACCATGTCCAGCCAGGCTCTATGAATGCCAATATGTGACTGTCGGTCTGTCCAGCACAATGATCCAGACTGATACATCTCAGTTTTTGGATGCCATACACTTTTGTTCAGGCACTCATGGTTCCTAGATTAACTCCCATAATGACTCAGGGTGATTTCTGTAATTTTATCACCGCTGTGATGTGCAGCTGTTAGCTGGACTGCCATGAAATTTGGTATACATGTTCATGTCCCCATCACAATAAATTATCTGTAATTTGGTGATCCCTTTATAACAATTCTGATGTACTGAAGGTCTTACAATCACAAGTCACTGTCATTATTTATTATTTTCCCATTTTGAGTTCTAGAGTTTGACTAGTAGACTGCTAAATAACTACAAAATGGGAGCATAAAACAAATTTACATGGATGAAAAACTCAAAAATATGTTTTATCTCCCTACACTTTAAACATTGTCATAGGGCTGCAATGAACTAACTGAACCTAATCCAATAAATCTGTTATTTTTCTGAGAAATTCATGATTGTTTGGTCTATAATACATCAGAAAACTCTGATCATTTCCCATCACATTACCCTGGGACACAAGGTGACAGCTGTCTTTTTTTGTGATAGAAAGACAAACATATTCAATTTACTATAATGTAAGATCAAGAAAAGTAAAATTATCAAATAGTGGGCATCTTCGGTGTGTGTTTGCACTTACTTTACTTTGTCATTCTAACATTTAATTATGTAACACAAAGAACTGCTGAGGCTACTGGCAACTAAAATAAATGGCCATAAATCAAAATAACGGACAATTTCAAATTTAACCTGATAATGGTGCTCAAAAAATAAAAGTCAGACAATCACTCACCAAAGTTATTGACATTCATCAATATAAGGGCATGGATACACGGAAATACATTAAGTGCTGCCTAATTTCACTAAAAAACAAAAATGCCAACCTGATGGCAGCACTATAGGAAAGTCAGTAGGATTCATATTCTAGACACCATAAATGTCAACATATATCAATCCACCTCAATGTTGCTGAGATATTCAGTCAACACCAAAATATTGGAGAGGATATGCCAGCATAGTGGGGTGGGTTAAAACACAGAAGTTGTGAAACTGTACTTGTGAACCTGCACTATGATTTTGCCGCTGTGTGTGCACTACATTCTTCCTTCCCACACCATCTGCATCTTCTGTATGTGAGCCTTGGACGACTTGGAGAAGGTGCTTTTAACCACATTGAGAGGAGCTGCTTTGCCACTCAGGTAGACTTTATTGAGACAGCTGGGAAGCCACGACTGCTCACCCTCCTCATTTTCCTTCTCTTCAGCTACTCCTACTGGTTCCTTCCTGATGAAGATACATGAGTAGGCAAAGATGAATCCTGTCATAAAAGCATCAAATCCTGCTCGGTGTGTTCCTGCTTCAGCCTCGGCCTTGTGACTGTCAGCTTTTCCAACACAATCACTGTTTTCTCTCTCTCCTTCTCCTGTTCTGGTCTCTATGCCATTGTTTGAGTTGGTTTTGGGGTCATTAGCTGTGGTGGTTGTTGCAGGGTTTCTGGTGTCTGTGTTATCCTTGCACACTCTGTTCATCTTGCTGTCACTGTTGACACTTCCCCCCTCCTTCTGTTGGGTGCTTTCATTACTGTCCATTAGGGGTCCACCTTCACGGCATGCCTCAACCCCTCGCTGGTCATCTGGTTTTTCCTCAGGATCCCCCTCGATGTTTGGCTTTTTTTTTGCAGGGGTACCATCACCTACACAGGAGCCTTCTGCTACCTCTCCTGCACCTTTCTTCTTCTCTCTCTGTCTCTGTCTCTTCCTCTTTTTTCTTTTGTCCTCTTTGCCCTTCTCATCCTGGAGGATGATAAGGTCAGTGTCATGGGATAATGGACACAGAGTGCCGTTCGGACACCAGCCAAATGCCTGTCAGAAAAACAAATAAGAATTTCAGTATAAAACTGAAAGACTCTTAGTAAACAGTAAAAAAAAAAAAAAAAAAAAGTTGGAACTTACAGAGAAGCGCTGGCAGATTTCAGTCTGTCCTTCAGCAGAGACTACAATCGGACAGTCTCTGTAATCCACATACATGGACATGTGCCGAACATACTGACAGAACTCTAAATGAACCTGAGGTCCAGTACCTCCAGAGGTCACACTACGACTGTTATCCAGCTTACTGAAATGGAAGAGGAAATGATATCAGGGAATGGATAAAGACATTTTAAAAGAATTTAAAAGAACACAGCATAACTCTGTTCTATACAGCAATGATATAAGCACAACTATCCACTCTGTGTCTGAATATTTAAAATACTGGGCACAATAGCTGTCCTGCTTTTGTCCTCATGTCAGTCCCTTCCATCATTTCCTTACAATGTGATATCTTATTGTTGTTACATACAGTACTGTTCAATTTAAATTTGTTCTAACCACATTATTTATCCTTAATGCCAAACAAGAAACAAGTGCGCCAATAAACAAAACAATCCAAAAGTTGACCAATGAAAGCCAACATCAATGCATGCTACTGAAAGTACACCAAAATATGCAAGTGCATTTATGTCTGTACACAAGGTAAACTGGCTGTGTCTTGATTTCTGGTTGTTTACCAGTTGTTTAAAGGCTTCTGGAAAAAAAAAACTTTCTTCTATTTGTTCTAAATACAGGCAATCTGAAATATGTCTAATTGTATTACATTAGAGTAGAGCAGGTATGGGTCATTTCACAGACACTGTGTATACTTGCATCTATGCTGTACTATAAACCCATACTCACCATTTCTTGTAGGCATACTCCAGGTAAGAGGCAGTGAGCCGGAGTTCATATTCAGTGATGTATTTGGTGTCATAGATACCAGCAGGAAACATCTCAGACAGGTCTGCTGTGAAAGTGGCCAGGCGTTCAGGCAGATGAGCATAGAAATTCTGAGTGAAAACAAGAAAGAATCAGTTGCGTTAGAAATAAAGCAAAGTAAAAGTACATACAGTTTCAAAAAACGCTAATGCCATTGTTTTGCCTTGTAGCTGTGCATAAGGTCTGCACAATGTTCATAAGGAATTCTTCCTTACAGAACTGCTTCAGCTCAGCCACATTCTTAAGACATCTGAATGGTTCTCTTAAAGTTATTCCACAGTCCACAGGTCCAGAGGCAGCAAAGCAGCCCCAAATCATGATTCTCCCCCCACAAGACATTTTCCCAGTAGTGTTTTGGAGTGTCAAGGTGGTCTTTGGCAAATGTCAGGAATTGTGTGGTGTTTTTTTTTGGGGGGGGGGGCAGCAAAGGCTTCTTCAGTGATGTCCTGTCATGGATACCATGCCTGTTCAGTTTTACATATGGTTGAATCATGAACAGAGATGTTCACCAGCTCCAATGAATCCTTCAGATG
This sequence comes from Mastacembelus armatus, assembly GCF_900324485.2. Classification (NCBI taxonomy): domain Eukaryota; kingdom Metazoa; phylum Chordata; class Actinopteri; order Synbranchiformes; family Mastacembelidae; genus Mastacembelus; species Mastacembelus armatus. The sequence continues at coordinate 6,779,755 of NC_046649.1, forward strand.
TTAGTCTGAGGTTCTTTTTTACCTCATCAAACATTCTGTGTCTTTCGAGGGATCTTGGCTGGTCACCCTCTTCTGTGGAGAGTAGCCACAGTACCAAATTGTCTCCACCTACGCACAATATGTCTAACTGTGGTCTGACGAATACATAAAGTCTTTGAGATTACACTGCAACCCTTCCAAGCTACATGCAAATCAAAAACTCTTGATGGTAGTAGGGATGTGCAATTTAATTTTAATTATTTGGGCACTAAATGACCACAAAAATATGTAAATAAGAAAAAGGATTATTGAGGTACTTCTAAGCCACATCTCCATTCTCATTTCAGTGACTGGACTGAGGTAGGTAGCTACGACATGACTCCAGCTGATGTTCAGTCACATCAGAAGCCTAGTGTATACTTTACTTTTTCCACCTTCAATTTGTATATTTAATGGGTGTACAGTGGGTACGGAAAGTATTCAGACCCCTTTAAATTTTTCACTCTTTGTGTCATTGCAGCCATTTGCCAAAATCAAAAAAGTTCATTTTATTTCTCATTAATGTACACTCAGCACCCCATCTTGACAGAAAAAAACAGAAATGTAGAAATTTTTGCAAATTTATTAAAAAAGAAAAACTGAAATATCACATGGTCATAAGTATTCAGACCCTTTGCAGTGACACTCATATTTAACTCACATGCTGTCCATTTCTTCTGATCCTCCTTGAGATGGTTCTGCTCCTTCATTGGAGTCCAGCTGTGTTTAATTAAACTGATTGGACTTGATTAGGAAAGGCACACACCTGTCTATATAAGACCTTGCAGCTCACAGTGCATGTCAGAGCAAATGAGAATCATGAGGTCGAAGGAAAACTGTCCAAGGAGCTCAGAGACAGAATTGTGGCAAGGCCAGATCTGGCCAAGGTTACAAAAGAATTTCTGCAGCACTCAAGGTTCCTAAGAGCACAGTGGCCTCCATAATCCTCAAATGGAAAAAGTTTGGGACGACCAGAACTCTTCCTAGACCTGGCCGTCCAGCCAAACTGAGCAATCGTGGGAGAAGAGCCTTGGTGAGAGAGGTGAAGAAGAACCCAAAGATCACTGTGGCTGAGCTCCAGAGATGCAGTAGGGAGATGGGAGAAAGTTCCACAAAGTCAACTATCACTGCAGCCCTCCACCAGTCGGGGCTTTATGGCAGAGTGGCCCGACGGAAGCCTCTCCTCAGTGCAAGACACATGAAAGCCCGCATAGAGTTTGCCAAAAGACACATGAAGGACTCCCAGACTATGAGAAATAAGATTCTCTGGTCTGATGAGACCAAGATTGAACTTTTTGGCGTTAATTCTAAGCGGTATGTGTGGAGAAAACCAGGCACTGCTCATCACCTGCCCAATACAATCCCTACAGTGAAACATGGTGGTGGGAGCATCATGTTGTGGGGGTGTTTTTCAGCTGCAGGGACAGGACGACTGGTTGCAATTCAAGGAAAGATGAATGCAGCCAAGTACAGAGATATCCTGGAAGAAAACCTCTTCCAGAGTGCTCAGGACCTCAGACTGGGCCGAAGGTTCACCTTTCAACAGGACAATGACCCTAAGCACATAGCTAAAATAACAAAGGAGTGGCTTCGGAACAACTCTGTGACCGTTCTTGACTGGCCCAGCCAGAGCCCAGACCTAAACCCAATTGAGCATCTCTGGAGAGACCTGAAAATGGCTGTCCACCAACGTTCACCGTCCAACCTGACAGAACTGGAGAGGATCTGCGCGGAAGAATGGCGGAGGATCCCCAAATCCAGGTGTGAAAAACTTGTTGCATCAGTCCCAAGAAGACTCATGGCTGTACTAGCCCAAAAGGGTGCTTCTACTCAATACTGAGCACAGGGTCTGAATACTTATGACCATGTGATATTTCAGTTTTTCTTTTTTAATAAATTTGCAAAAATGTCTACATTTCTGTTTTTTTCTGTCAAGATGGGGTGCTGAGTGTACATTAATGAGAAATAAAATGAACTTTTTGGATTTTGGCAAATGGCTGCAATGACACAAAGAGTGAAAAATTTAAAGGGGTCTGAATACTTTCCGTACCCACTGTATTGAACTAAGACACGATTATGAATGTGTTTTATCAGTTTAGAAATATTGGGTTTGTTGCTACTTCGGACTGTGGTGAAGATCCGCTCTGAAAGATCACATTACAAATGGAAGTTGGTGAGGGTCCAGATATTAATACAGAACAGTGTTTGGTGGCAGGCGTCACTTGGAGGTTTTTAGCAGTGGTTTTGTTTTGTTTTTTCTGACTCCTCATGCGACTCCTTTGCCTTTATAACCACAGTTCCTAATTTCAGCATTTTTGAATTTATGGTGTTCAGTGGGCTTCAACTGAGCACTGAATCAGCAGCTTTTGCTTCAGGTCCTACTGAACATCCACTGACAAAATAGTAAAAAACACTTACAGAAGACAAGCGCCACAATGTCATAACTGAGTGATCTCCGGTAAATTCTAACTAGACTGCAAACTTTGCAAATATTCTGTGTTCCAAGATGGTTCTGTTTTGTAGTTTTATTACAGCGTAATAAATACAAGCTAACAAAAGAAAGAACTTCAAATTGAAACCAACTAAACCTTTTTTCTAGAATCCGTAAAAGCAAGACTGAAGTCAATGTAACACTACAGAAGTTACTTTAACGTTAACTATAATCAACTTACATCGGAATTAAAAGTTGATATAAATGATTAATTAGTAGGATATTTGACACAGTGTAGACTTATTCTTGTTTTTACAGCTGATGATACACAAGGCAAACAATCCAAAAGCTATCTTCCACAATGGTTTGATATTTACTTCTCATTTGCCAGATAACTTGGACACAAACAAATAAAAACTTTAAAGATTCTACATTTTAAGTTAGAATTTATTATTTACCCAGTGTAAAACACATGTTTGGAGTTTTGATTGAAAATCACATATGAAACATTCAACCGAAAAAGACAAAGATAACACTTCATACCTGGTAAAGGAAAGCCATGTCAATGAGGCCATTATGGAGCACCAAGGGTTTCCTGGCACGCAGCAGTTCAGTGAATAACGCCCGTATGTGAACACCTCGGTCATCTGATCCTCCCTTACAAAGAAGACAGAGAAATGACAGCTAAAAATCAAGTAGTCCTTTGCAGCATCCCGTTCTATGTTAGATTGGTCTTGCAACACAGCATCCTGTAATGACGAGCTGAGGAAGACACAGTAGGAAATAGAAAGGTGCATTTAACAGAGGCAAGATTGTGCAAAGGGCAATGATTAAATCATACAGTACAACACCTTGTAAGCACTGTCACCTTATTGTTGCCCTTGCAGTAAGGGATTCCATGGGCATACTGTTTGTTAAAGTCAAATCCATGCTGCACCAAGAACTGGACTGACTGGGGCTCTATGATGTACTCCTCAGAACACAGCAGTGTGAGGTTATACACCTGGACCAGATAGGTCTGTTCAGGCTGGAGAAAAGGGAAGAGATGAAAGCCATCATACATCATCTCTGAGAACTATCAAAGTGGCACCGTTAAGTTACATTGTAGGTCACTGAAAATATTTATCAAGCAGTTGAATATACATCATATGGACACACGTGTCCACAAATTTTAAACGTCATCTTGTTGTACCTTGTTGTCAATTTTCTTGTAGCAGGCAATTCCCAGGGAGAGGATTGAGCGAGAGCGAGCTGCATGGCATATGGCTTTGTATCTGTCCTCTATGGATCTGAGCAGAAAAGACATGAAAAAAAGGGATGCATAGCACTGACTTATAGATTGATAGGTTGTATTAGTGAGACAGAGATTATATCTAATGTTTGTACTCACTCCGCGAGTAAGGATTTCCTGTTCCCAAGACCACTCAGCTCCTGAAACACAGGGACCACTTACAACGTAATAACACTGAATCAGAGTTTGGGCGACCCTTGAACATACCGTCACCGGTGATAACACATTCAGAGGGTTAACTATGGCTAATTCCACATTTAAGGGTTCAAAGACAGGCGCACAACACACGCACTTACCGTGTCTAGTGCTACGAAGGAAGACGTTTTAATGGCCACTACCATGGCAGGCCAAAGCTCTTTGAAATTATCATTCTGCACATCGATGACTGGAACTACCAGAGAAGATGTCATGTTTGTCTGAAAATAATTACTCGTACAGAAATCTCGCCTGAAACGTTTTCTGCACGGTTAACGTTACCGACCGCTAAGCTGGACTATTAGCCACGTTGTTAACTACCTTGCAAAAGTTTTCATTATTAACTGCTCTATATAGACACGATACTAGTTGCCTACTTGTAATAATATCAGAATAAAATTGTTTTAACAGTAAGTTATTAGCACTTGACCGAGCCTACAAGTTCTTCCACCGTAAACAGTACAACGTGCTTTTTGGGGTCCTGTGACAAATACACGACTAGTAGTTGGAATATGATCCGGGGCAAATACAACTAATCTGTCTATAAATGTAAAAAAACAATAATCTAAAATTAATGAATACACAATTTTAATATAAATTTGCGTAGTTCACATTTTTCAGGGTTTTTCTCTGATTGATTGTGCGCCTTGCAGTAGCATTTTCAAGCAGGCGTTTACAAAGGGCGCATATAAACAAACGTCACTATTCAACCATTCTCAGCCATCGAAGAGAAGTGCGCCATTTTGGCTCAAAGTAAGTCAGAAATATTTTATCTTTGATAAAGTATTTTTAAGTGCATCCATAAAATACTATGCAGGAATATAGAAGACGGCACTCTGGTTTCCAGGACATAACATTAAATGCAGAGTTTACTTTTTCTTACTTTTACACCGCGTAATTAGTTAGCTAGTAACAATGATTAAAATCCCCAGCTGAGCTTCTTGACCAGCAAAGCTAATTTCACGTTTGCTAAATTTAGCTTTGCTGGTTGGTTAAAGCGTCGCAATGGGGGGCTGCTCCGCTCCCAACTGCTCCAATTCCACTAGCATAGGCAAGCAGCTCTTTAGGTTCCCCAAAGACCCTGTCCGTAAGAAGAAATGGGTGGTGAACTGCCGACGTGACTTTGAACCTACTCCACATTCAAGACTCTGCCAGGTAAGTTTGAGCGGAGACTTGCCTGTTTGAGTTTGCCAGTGAATGCAGCATTAGTTGGGTGAACTGATCCGTGCATACCTGACTTTCTTCTCCAAGGACCATTTTGAGCAGAGCCAGTTTGAGGAGATAGCCAGGTCCCCCGCCGGGGGAAAGAAGCTGAAGCCCAATGCCATCCCTACTCTGTTCAGCACTGGAGAGCCTCCTTACCCTGCGGTCACCACCTCATACATCCTGCTGCCCCTGAAACCCGAACCAGGTACATGAATATGCCACCTTCCTTGTTACATTTGATTTTGCAGGTGATCTGTGAAACATGTAGACCATCTCAACCTGTTCAGGTTTCTCAGGAATCATTTGGGGAATTTAAAAAGTTGATGGTTGTACAGTTTTACTTTCCTGGAGTGAGCCCTGTCCTGTGGACTCAAACACCCCAGAGCTGTAGCAGCCTGTTAGGAAAGTTACTATTTGAAGTAGGGATGGGAATTTCTCTTAATGTTATTAGTGTAGTATAGTGTAGTAAACAACAAATATAACCACATTATTTGTAAGCAGTTAAATAAAAGTGCTTCGTGTATTAACAGTTGCTCATCCCCTACAGCTCTGTGAAGCTTTTCACTTCAGGCTCACAGCTTTATAGTGCCCACACTGAAAGGTGGATCCACCAGAAAAGTGTGGTGACCCTGACTAGCACCAAAACCAGCACCCAGATAAAGTTACCCATTGTCTGGTAAATATAGTGGAGCTTTTAGCAGATTAAACACACATGATTTACGCAGTAGTTAGAGACCAAAACAGAGCTTAGAGAAATGTTACTTTCACTTTATTTCTGGCTGTCTCTTATAAATTGTGCTTGTTGTGTTTATATGTTTCTGTTCCACCGTGGCCCAAAACTGTATTCAACTGTTTTTTATTTGGAAATTGACAGATGATCAGAAACATTGCATCTTCACTGAAGTGATGTCATTATTCTGGATTTTTACATCAAAACACAAGTAATGCTGTAACATTAAAATATGCCAGATTCCAGGATGGAAATGCAGTATTAGATAAAACTTCTTTTGTGTTGATAGTGGAGAAGGAGCTGAAATTTGGGGACCATGGCTATGCCAGACGCAACCCTCTGCCTGGCATGGAGGAGGAGGATGCAGACAGGACAGCTGAGAACCAGCGGCTGTGCACACAGTGTCAACTTCTCAAGAAACAGTTGGAACAGGAGATGCAGCATACCGCAAGGCTGCAGAAGGAGGTAGAAAGGCTACTAGTGTTGTGGAGTGTTGTGTTTTTTTTTTTTTAACCATTCACTGTCTGATTCCCTGACTTTGTTTCCCTTTGGAGTGGCAACATGCTATGTTTCCACATTAACAAAATGTTGCTCCATTAAAAGACCTAGAATTAGTGTTACTAAGTAATACTTGTCAGTCCAGAGCAACGGAGAGTGTGGAAAAGAAGTGAAGAGACGTGTGCAAGCAGGTTGGAACAGGTGGAGGAAAGTGTCAGGTGTGAAGTGTGACAAAAGAGTGTCAGCAAGAATGAAAGGAAAGGTGGACAAGACAGTGGTGAGACCAGCCATGTTGTCTGGTTTAGAGACAGTGGCACTGAGAAAAAGACAGGAGGCAGAGCTGGAGGTAGCAGAGCTGAAGATGTTGAGGTTCTCTCTGGGAGTGACGAGGATGGATAGGATCAGGAATGAGGACATCAGAGGGACAGCTCATGTTAGATGTTTTGGAGAAAAAGCCAGAGAAGCCAGATTGAGATGGTTTGGACATGTTCAGAGGAGGGACAGTGAATACATTGGTAAAAGGATGCTGAGGTTAGAGCTTCCAGGAAGGAGGCCTAGAGGAAGACCAAAGAGGAGGTTCTTGGATGTAGTGAAGGAGGACATGAGGATAGTTGGTGTGGGTGAGGAGGATACAGAGGATAGGGTTAAATGGAGGCAGATGATTGGCTGTGGCGACTCCTGAAGGAAGCAGCCCAAAGGAAAAGAAGTAGTAATACTTGTCAGAAAGGTGTGATCGTTACAGTGACAGCTTACAGGAGGTAGAGCATGTCGACCATGAACCAAAGAGTTGGTGGTTTGATCCCTGGCTTCGCTAGTCCACATGTTGGAGTGTCCTTGGGCAAGACACTGAACCCCCACTCGCCCCGAGGGGCTGTTCCATCAGTGTGTGACTGAGTGTATAAATGGGCAAATAATGTAAATGTGCTTTGAGTGTAGAAAAGCACTACAAATATAAGACCATATACCATTCATTACCTGGCTATTGTTTTTTAATGTATGTTTCTTTTTTTTTAAGACATATGATTTGAAAGTCAATTGAAGAATCCTAATTTTAAAATACGCAACAGTGTTTAACAGCTGTTATAGCCCTAATAATCCTTGGTTCTTTCAGGCAGAGGAGATGAAGAAACGTCTTTATCGTCTAGACCGGATTGAGAAGGGTCTCCAGAACTTTCTGTACGAGGACCAGATCCGAGCTCTGTCCCTCACCAAACGCTCCCGACGTGCTGTGTGGTCTCCAGAGACCATTTTGAAGGCACGTAACATCCGCTGTGCAGTTGGCACCAAAGGCTATGAATACCTTAGAGAGCTGGGATACCCATTGCCCTCTTACAGGACTCTATGTAATCGCCTAGAGACTAAGATCATGGTAACAACTGACATGAGCTGTGAGGAGCTGGCAGAGCTGGGCCTGGGTCTCATGGCCCCTTGCCACAGTCCCACAGCAGGTGTTGGAGATAATGATGAGGAGGAGCTGATAGGTGTTCTGTCTTGATCCGGGCAGTTTGCATTCTTCATCCTTGACTTGAACCAAGAGAAGAATTTGCAAAATTTACTGAGTTAAACATCTTCAGATTTGATGTCAAGTGAAAGACGATGGGCATGTTTGTGTTTTATTTATGAATGACTCAACCAGCAATATAAATGTATGCTACTCATGACAGAGATCGTGAGCTCTTGGATTTGAAATGCCACACCATTGTGCTTGAGATCCACACCACTAAGATATGGCTTTGCTTTGTGAGATGCTGGGGCTTGCAGCTAGTGTAGGTTTATGCACATGGTATTTACTATAACAATGCCGAGCTGTAATGTGAGCTTGAACATGTGACAAGTTTTACCATATAGTCTGTGGTAAAGTAGGCTACCATTGAAAGTTTGAGTGTAAAGTGTAGGTGTAATTTATATAAAGCCTGTTGAAGTTGCTGCTTTGGTTCACGTGTCCCACAGCTGAATTTACAGGTGTATCACTGACTGTGTTTACATGTACAATAAAACATGTTTTAATCTGTATATTCAAATGGACTGAGCGTATATAAATTTATATTTTGGGTAAGGTAGCTTGAGTCTTCTTATATTATGAGGAGTACCCTGGCATGTAATCATTTTCAATGTACTGTTCTTTGTACATTATGCAAGTTTTATATTTGGTAAAATTCACAAAATATTTGTTGATAGTGTGTATAAAGCAGTAGCATACAACTAGGTTGAAAGTTAATCTCCTGTATTATATTACCATTTAAACATAATGAGTAAAGCTGGGGCTTAAACTGTGTTGTCAGCAGTGTTATCAAAATCGTTTTATCAGTGACAAATAAAAGAATTTCTTAGGGAGAACACTCCTTGAGTGGTGTTCAGTCAATGAAATAAACGTAAACCCTCTACTTAAAAATAAGTAGCATAATTTCATATATATGGGTTCACATTTTCATTCTGATGGATATTTGACTGTTATATCTTGGAAGTGTTCATATATCCAGTCTCATGATGATTGCGATATTACTGTAGCCATTTTCTTTGCAAATGTCTATGTACAAGAACCTGTTAATGTATTGTGAATGTGTAAAAAATCTGTGGACACAAATAAGATTTATACATATATAAAACAACTATTAAATATATGTACTGAATATAAATGTTTTAGCTTTAAGAGTGAAACACATAATTGTTTTTTTCCATCTCTAAATTGACTTTTTTTTTTTCCATGGCTGGTTACACTTCTGCTGGACCTGAGATATGTAAATGTGTGTCTGTAGCTCAGAGCTTTATTCTGCCCTCAGACTCAGAGACGTGTACCCAGTGATTTTAATCAGGACATTGTTATGAGGGAACATGAGAAAAGCTTGAACTACAAAAAAATAACGCACATATTTGGATATACCAGGCATGGTAGGAGAGCAGTAAAAGTCACATGTATAGAGACCCTAAATTTAGAGCAATACCTGCAGGAAATGAAGTGAGTTAAGAGATTTCCAGCTCTTGAACATAAATAGACGAACAGTTAATAAAAGGAAATTTAAATACATTTTTTGAGTGCATGTATTTGCAGATTGTCTTACAAATGTGCAAATCCCATTAGTGTTTACTTTATTACATATTTCTGTACACATTCACTTTTTAGTGTACTTCTTTACAAGTTACAGTACACATTTACAGATACAGTATGTGTACACATTCATAACACTCACTTCCTTTTTAAATCTATTTAGAAATTTGTAGATTCATTTACATAATAACAAATCTCAGTACACACATAATGAGGTAAAGTTTCAAACATCTCTTTGCAAATGTCAAATACTACCAGGTGATGTATGTTAGCCTATGTAGCATCAAATTAAATTAATTTTGTTTGAGCCCGGTGTGGACTTTGAACAAATCACTCACATGAAAGATTAGATATTTGTTTTGTGGCTGGTGAGTTGTCTGAGGTAAACTGTAAAGAGAACATAATGGTCAAAACAAATACAAGTGACAACATACAGGTTAGGACTGATCAATGCATTTGATATTGCACAGTAGAGGTATACAGTACAGTACACATCAGTTTCTTGGACTGTCAATACAACTCTGTTTCTTTAAGCCTGTCACTTCTGTGATTGATTTTGATCTGTTGGGCTGTACAAAAGTGATTTCATTTGGTTTGTTTGTCAGTGTGGCATTCACCTCTACACAGTCCAAAGCCTGACTTGTGTAGTGAAGCAAATATGTCCTTCTGCTGGTGAACAGGGTTAAGTCTACAGTCATGATAGTGACTTTTGGCACACAAGTGTTTTAAATGCTAACCAGCACTTAGCATGTATGCTTAGCAGGCATGCTGACTGTGTTCACTCTTAGTTGAGCATATTAGCACACTAACATTTCCTTAGTATGAAAAGTTCAGCTAATGCACAGGTCAGATTAAAAAGAAAAAAAAAACTAACCCACATTCATCTAGAGAGTAACAATATTTACTGCTACAAAAAAAATCAAGGATTACATGACACATACATCATATCATATACATGACAAATGTTTCTAAATGTGTTTGCTCAGTTGTTGATGTAGTTACTTTCAATTTAAAGGCTTCTCTCTCTCTCTCTCCCTCTTTGTGTGTCTGTCTTTCTCTGTTTGATTTGGGGGAAGTGATTAGTCCACTGCAAAGGCTGTAAAAACAACAGGCTGTTCATATCAGTCACAAGATAGAGAGAGCAGAGGTAAGAGATTCTTTCTGGCCTCATATTTGGCTTATTTTTAATAACAGTCCTAATTTGAAGAGTTCATTTCTAAACCCAATTTTATGTCAGATGAGTAGGAGTTCTTTTAACTTTCAAAATAGTTACTTTGTTAAAATGCACATGAATTTAGGTGGTACTCTCCACTTAGGGGACACATGCTGTTTCTGTAATGTTGACGTCTTCTAGACACTGGTGTCCTGGTTGCTATTAAATTTATAATTTAATAGAATTTACAATTTTGTGTTAAATCAAATGCTAAATATGCATAATCAAATTGAATCAAGACCCTGTTTGTACAGACTTTATTGTTTGTGGTTATAAATATCTGTCCTTCTCTTTGTTTTTCGAAATGCCTGTTTGCCTGCCAGCCTGTCTGACCATTTGCCCTGACATTCTTCAGTCTCTTTGTTGTTTACCACATAATAAACTTGTTCTGCTGATTATCTCCACTTGCTGTAACAGACACAAAGACTAATTGCTTTTTAAAATTATTTTGAGATCAGGCTGAGTGGCCATTTAGTTCTAGGCAGGAACAACCTGCCAAAAATGTAATCTGCTTTTGTCTGCATGTCTTGCTCTGCATTGCAGCCTACACACTACATTTACTATTATGAACTATTGTTGGACAGAGGCTTTAGCACAAGATCAATAGGTGATAATGACACAGCTTTATTGACTACATCTTTTTTTCCTTTTATAGATTTAGGTTTTATTTTAATTCATGTCTTAAAACTAGTTTTTAGTTTAGTGATTTGAAAAGCTGCATATAAAACCTCTGTGCTAAAGGCAGTACTTGTATTGTATATTGTATATTGTCTTTTATCAAGCAGGTTTAGTCCGAGCAGCCATGGGGGGGAAAATGCACTCTCTCTTGTTGCTGCGGCTCTATACGGCCCTTCCAGGTCTGCTGTGGGCGTCACATGTCGCGCTGTTTGTGGAAGAGGACAGTGTTACCTCCAGGATCTGCAAACCGGCCCCACACTGGGATATCAAGGGGCATGCACCCATGCAAAAGCTGCTGGGAAATGTAGTTGTGGTGGCACTGCTGAAGGCTAGCTGACAATTCTGTCTCATTCAGGCCTCCAAGTAAAATACACACACACGACTTAGACCACGTTTGCACATGAAAAGATTAAAGGTGCAATGTGTAAAATGTGAAATTTTCTATTTTCTACCTCTATCTGTCTGTAGAATTCGAGACCTGCAGGACAGACTGAACCGCAGCAACATGACAGATGTGTCTTTCATGATAGTAAATGAGCGAGAGGCTATGTCCAGAGCAATGTATTGGGAACTGAAGAGAAGGGCTCCCCCTGGTGTTCCTGTGTACCAGCAGGCTCCATTACAAAGTGATGTGTGGGAGGCCCTGGATGGTGACAAAGATGATTTCCTGGTGTATGATAGGTAAAGCCACAGGCCTTTGTAGGTCAAATTTAGATACTTTCAACACAGGTTTAGCGTGTTTTATACAAAGACAAGCCCATTAGGGTTTTAACTCTAAATATTACTTTCGGCACCCTTGCTTCCCCGTGTTTAACTTCTCATTAATTTTTACCTTGCTTCAGATTAATAATATGTATATCCAACTGCCAACTTGTTTGTGATAAGATGGAGGTCCATTATTTGAAAAATTTTAAAAGCACAGTTCTGAGTCACACACAGCAGGAGATGCAAAAAAGGATCTGCAACACATGTAAATCAGTCTCTGAGATTTCTCCATTTTTTCCAGGTGCGGCCTCCTCACCTTCCATATCGTGCTACCTTACAGTTTCTTGCAACAACCCTACGTAGAGGCTGCAATCAGAGCCACTTACCTGAAAAATATCTGCAATTGCACTGTAAGCAATCACACAGAATGCACACAGAAAAGCATGGATCTGAATTGTAGCACAATTCTTAACAAGTGGTTTGTCAATGTTTTCCATTCTATGAAATTGTAACAGGAATTTTATCTTTCTCAGGCTAATTCTACTTTATCAAGTGGCAAGAACGAGACAGCACAGTTGAGTGTTAACCAAACTACGTTAGCTACAGTTCAACGGGCCACTGATGAAACAGCGGAGGAAGACAAAGCACCTGGAACTCATCAGCACATCCATCATCATCATCCTCACCATGCTCACCATCATACCAGTCATGGGAATCACTCCCAACATCAGCAGAATAGAAGTCAGAATAAAACTCTTCTCCATCCTGTCAATCATCATCATCACCACCCCCATCATCACCATCATCACCATAGAAAATAATGACACGTTTATTTACTAGGATTTTTACCTGCCACTTTTATCTTTACTTAGTTCCAATTTAATAACTTGTATTTTGGGGTAAAATACATTTATTTTGGGCTTTAGATCATATAGGTAAAAAGACAGGTCACTGGACATTTGAATCTGTTTTGGACAGTAGTAAAAGATGTGGTTCCTCTGCTAGCATTTCCATACCTGACTGCACTGTGTGGCTATAATAGCCAGTTCTGCCCTTTCTTCTCCCATTAATGAGGTCTGCAGTGTGAAACCTGCCTGCAGGAGGCTGCAGATGGATGTGTGGCAGGAGATGGGGTGGACTGACTTTAATTTACACAGAGCCAGAAGATGGTGTGTACTGCTGCTGAGCAAACCTCAGCCAGCTTACTGTCTGAAATGGATTTTTCAGGTTAGCTTAGGGATACATTTACTAATGTAGTCATTTTTTTATCATTTAAAATTATATGTCAACTGAAAAGTCACGTATTTTAATGTCCAATTTAAATGGGATGTTTTTTTAAGAGTGTGACTGTAGTTTGAATGTCATAAGCTGGAGTACAGGATTAACCTACACTATTACTGACTTTTGCATGTTTTCTATGTTACTTTCTTTCATTGTCATGAACCACATAAATACAGAATGAACTTCGAGATTTTTTGGGGAGTTTTTAAACACAATTTAAAGTGTAATTAATAACAAGCAATCTCTAACACATTAAAACTGATACAAACACTTATGTCTGTGGTCAGTGTAATTCATGATAGTTTAACTGAGATACACACACACACACACACACACACACAAATGAATACTGAATATAATTCTTCCCTCTGCTGTCAGGATTTCACGAATGAGGCAGTGGGTCTACAATGGGTTATTGCTGATTATTCTTATTGGCTCTGAATGAGCCACCATTTATCATTAAGTCAAATGAAATTATAAGAGTTACAATCATATGTACTCTAAATACACTGTAACACTGATAGATGGGATTTAGCTGACAAGTACTTGGCCTGCGTAGTACAAGGGAACACACTGCCATATGTCAAGCACACACACACACATACACATCCACACACATACAGAACAGGTGGATTACCCCAGTGCCACTTAACATATGGCTGAGATGCAGCATGCTCTGATCGGTGGAAGAGCTGAGGATAAAAACTACGACAATCAGAATGAAGGTAAGGGCATGTTCTCAAAGCTTACACGTTCTTGTCCAAAATCTGTTATTATTAAGCTTCATGTTAACATGAAATATTTAAGCCTGCATCTATTCTTGCTACTGACTGGATCAACATATACGTGAATCACATTAAAAGTTAATCTTTATCGGTATTACTGAGTTGTCACCATCATCTTTGCGTGGATGTCTCTTTTCATATTGCATTAAATTACATTAACAGTGTGCACCACATCCTAGTCTGGATATTGCAGATTGCTATAGTTGTCACTAGCACTACAATACATAATGACAGTATCAACCAAAATATTTGTGTACTGCTGTAGTATTCACATATGTATACAAACCTCAGCTGGTTGTCAAAGCCTGGCTCTGTTAGGGATTTCCTCTGTAAATCCTTATGAAGAAACAACAGGACGGGGCTAAACTACTTAGCTCTGTCCACACAGCTTGTTGCCTCAGCACAGTAATTACGCTTGGACAGAAAAGTATCTTCTATTATATATAGAATATATAAGAATAGATTCTTTTCCTTTCAGACTACCTTGTATATTGGATATTGCTCACTGTGGATGAAGGTACACAGTAAAGGTTTAACATGTTTAATTAGACAGTGAAATTAGGGTTAGGTTTAGTCAAAGACCAAAACTGAGTTGATCAATAGGCCAATCACAGGCAGAGCTCAAGAGGCACCGATATGCATGCACACTCTGCTTCATCTGAGATATAAAGGAAACTGAAAGAATAAAGAAATAACCTGCTGTGTGATAAGCTTTCATCTAAGAACACTAGATGGCAGCACTATCATATATTATGGTAAATTCATCACCTTGTTGTCCGAGTTAGGTAGAATTTCATCAAGAGGATTATTAGTTATTATCCTTTATCAGAGGTACATTTGGATTAGGCCTTAATCCTTGAATTATAATCCAGATCATCTCTGTGTGGCTTAATCAAATTATCAGTGGGGTGTTCCTGTTTATGTAACACTGCAGTTTATGTGTGCGATTTGTAAACAGAGAAATTTTTCTATTCTCTTATACAAAATGAAGTTCAGTGGTGTGTTTTCAGTGAGCATCACTTCCTCCTTCCTTCTTCTATGATGAAGGTTGCATGACTGAAGCCTCGATACAACAAACTATAAAACAACACAAAACAATAATGTTAGTGGAGGTAAGCAGAAGCAAGCACTATAAAATAACATAGAATAAGAACAAGAATACAGTTTTATGTACATGCTTGCTCAGCTTCTGTGAATACGTTTTTTGACCTTCAAAGCTGCTGTGCCTGTCATTTATTGCAACAGCATTTTTTTTCAGGTGCACTGTTCCCAGATTTTGGTTTGCAACACTGCTTGGTTCAGTTTTGCACTTACTAGATACTGAAAGTATTTCCCCTCACCTCACGGTTTCCAGGATCTCACCATCTGGCAGAAATTGCAGCTATTCTACCAGGGGATTCTGGAAAATGGAGGAAAGTCTTTGTTGTTTTATCAATATAATATCCTAGTGATATACTATTAGATATTTCTTACAGAAGTCAGCATAATCTTTGTCTTCATTATTGTCTTTCTCTGGCTTTTTCTCTATCTAGACAAGAGGACGGGGAGTTGGCTGCTGGTGTACTCTCCTGTGCCAATAACCTTTGTCTTCCTGTGTGACCTGATCATTATATGCGCAGGGCCAAAGCTCATGGCTAAGAGGCAGCCAGTCCACCTCAAGCCTGTCCTGATAGTTTACAACTTTGTCATGGTCAGCCTGTCTGCCTACACGTTCTATGAGGTACCATTTTAATCATATGCAGGAACTTCTAGAGAGGTATGGGGCAGCTGGATAATCTGCTGAAGAGCTTTTCTAACATTTTAGTCAAGTCAAAAAACCCGCAAGCAGTTTCTGACATGCAACAAACATAATACCTAGATCATGGAAACCTAAACCATCTACACAGGATTGACATATAGAAGAAATATGTATGTATTAACATTGAAATATCACATCCAGAGTTTAAATCTCAACATTTAATCTTTAAATGCAATTAATGCTTTTCTGAACAATAGAACAATAGATCAAATAACAAGGTGAAAGGGGTCAGTGCAAGTTGAAAGTGCAGTTTCTCCCAGCTCTAGGAAGCTTTTTAGCTTCTTTCAGGTTATTATTTTTATTCCACAACCCACAACATTACTGTTTGGTTCAGTCTTCATGCTCTCTTAGCAAATTTTGTGATTGGTGACAGGAGTTCACTATAACCAAGTATACATAAGTGCATCCTTTGCCAAAGTCAGATTGACACACCCCTTTATCAGGAATCAGTTTATGACGAAACATTAAGGACCATATCATGTCGTGTCATGTCTCCTAAAACATGTTTCCTAGCTCCTCTGTCCTTGCTTTTTTTCCTTGCATATTATGTGGTGGAATTAGGACACAAGGAAAAGATGTAAATTCGGGAAATAGGACATCAATGAGTGGAATTGGTATTTAGCCAGGAAACAACAACAAAATGTGAATAACAGAAAATATGAGACAGATTTTCTTCCAACAGGCAGCAGTTTTCAATGAAAATGCTTGAAAAGCCCAGTATCCAGCACCAACAAAAGCAACAAACAGCTGGTGAATATGAGCTGGCAGCTAAAGAGCTAACCAAACACTATGACTTTACAGTAAATGTTCCCAGTTTGTTTCTGTTGCATGTAGTGACCAAAACATCTATTTTAGTTTAATAGGAAAAATCCTCCATATCTGCGTGTCAGATGCAAATCTGTGGATATTCCTTTTATGTGTCCTGTCTATTATGGGAGTTGTGAGTTCAACAGGAAGTGATTTCACTTATTCACAGTGAATATATGTGTGCCAAAATGGGATGAAAGGTCCCTGTGCTGTTTGAGATGAAAGGAGCTTTTGTCTTTCCAGTTCACAGCCTCTTCCTGGTTGGCCAGATACAGTCTGCTGTGCCAGCCAGTTGACTACAGCGACAGCCCACTGGCCATGAGGGTAAATTTTTACAGCATGATATTTTATACAATTTTCTTGATAAGGTTTCCCTCTAGAATTGGTTTTATGAGTCTACATGCACAAGTTTTAGTGAACTAGACATGATGACTTGAATACATTTGAAGTAATTCACAAAATGCTTATGTCTCCTAAAATTACAGTTTAAAGACAGAATACTGTGAAACAAATTATCTGCAGTGGAAATGACACTCTGGAGACCATATTATAAGATTTTAATAAAGAATTTTAAAAGCAGGCTAATATATTTTTCATCCTGTTTGTCAGATGGCCAGAGTGTGCTGGTGGTTCTACTTCTCAAAAGTTATAGAGCTCAGTGACACTGTGAGTAACAAAGGAGTGAAGAGTGTTACTTACAGCAACACCAACATGAAGGGATAAATCTCAGTGTCAGGCTCTAAGATCTTACACCTTTCCTTTCTGTATTTTTATGTGGTTCAGATCTTTTTTATCCTGTGCAAGAAGAACAGTCAGCTGACCTTCCTCCGTGTGTACCATCATGCCGCCATGATCTTCAGCTGGTGGGCTGGGGTTAAATATGTGGCTGGGGGCCAGTGTGAGTACACGCCAACTCACTAGCTCGATTTCACGAAATGTCATGAAAACAGAACAAAATGCACAAATTATGTGGATTTAGTTCCAGAAAAACGCTGACACATTTGCTCAAAGGCATAATATGTAATACTCATCCTGTGTGCTTGTGCATAGTTTTTCTCATTGGTCTGATCAACTCCCTGGTCCACGTGGTGATGCATCTGTACTCTGGCCTGGCAGCTCTAGGACTGAGCATGACCAATCACTATCTCACCTCCCTACAGCTGGTCAGTATGTGTGTGTGTGTGTGTGTGTACATTCATTTCAATATTTGCTTTGCCTCACTTCCCTTTCCCTTCCTTTCTGTTTTCAGTTCAGGATGTTGTCACTTACTGCATTTATCCATAAATGAACCACTTTTCTAGGTTAATGTGGCAAAATGCATCTTGTATCACCTGATGGGGTAATTTTGTTGATCAGCTCTCATTTATGCTTCAGCATAATTCAGTCTGATTACACTGAACACCTGTTATAATAAAAAGAGTCTGTAGTTCCACCTGTAGCACAAAGACAGCCAGATCTGCTGCTACGGTAATGCATCTCTACGTAAAAATATATCAGTTTTGGAATTCATGTGAATATACACTCACTGGCCACTTTATTAGGTACACCTTGCTAGTACCAGGTTGGACCCCCTTTTGCCTTCAGAACTTATTAATTCTTCATGGCATAGATTCAACAAGGTGTTGGAAACATTCATGGCAGCATGCAGTTGCTGCAGATTTGTCAACTGCACATCCATGATACGAATCACCCATTCCACCACATCCCAAAGGTGTTCTGTTGGATGGAGATCTGGTGACTGTGGTGGCCATTGGAGGTCAGTGAACTCATTGACATGTTTAAGAAACCAGTTTGAGATGATTTGAGCTTTGTGACATGGTGCATTATCCTGCTGGAAGCAGCCATCAGAAGATGGGTACACTGTGGTCATAAAGGGATGGACATGGTCAGCAGGAATACTCAGGTAGGCTGTGGTGTTTGAACGATGCTCAGTAGGTAGTAAGGGGCTCAAAATGTGGCAGGATAATATCCCCCACACCGTTATACCATCACCAGCCTGAACCATTGATACAAGGGAGGATGGATCCATACTTTTATGTTGTTTATGCCAAATTCTGACCCTACCATCTGAATGTTGCTGCTGACTCATTAGACCAGACCTGTGCGAACTGTAGCCTCAGTTTCCTCTTCTTAGTTGACGGGAGTGGCACCAGGTGTGGTTTTCTGCTGCTGTAGCCCATCTGCTTCAAGGTTTGATGTGTTGTGTGTTCAGAGATGGTATTCTGCATACCTTGGTTGTAATGAATGGTTATTTGAGCTACTTTTGCCTTTCTATCATCTCAAACCAGTCTGCCCATGTTCCTTTGACCTCTGACATTAGAAAGGCAACTGCCGCTCATTGGATATTTCCTCTTTTTTGGCCACGTTCAAAGTCACTTAAATCCCCTTTCCTCCCTATTCTGATGCTTGGTTTGAACTTCAGCAAGTCGTCTTGACTCCGTCTACATTCCTAAATGCATTGAGACACAATCATGTGATTGGCTGATTAGCTCTTTGTGTTAACAAGCAATTGAACAGGTATACCTAATAAAGTGGCCAGTGAGCGTATAGTGTCCCCAGTATTCTAGCCTGGCCGGCCACACCCGCTCTGTTCTTAGTGAAAGCATGTGGGTCTGGATACCCTGCCATAGAGTCTTTTCTTCCGGTCTCAAAAAGGCCAGGCCAATTACAGCTGTTAATTTGCAATGGGGCGGGCTTTACACTGCAGTCATCCAATCAGATTTAAACAAGCTTTGCACAGCACATAGGCACTGACTTGTTTATAACATTGCTTAATGCCAGTCCCAAGCCTTTCTACAACTGGCTTGTCCTGTTTTCCTACACAGAACTGGTGATAACACCATGTATTCTCATGTGTTTACAGCACAAAACAACAATAGTCATTCGCTAGCGCACGTCATTCGCACCATTCCCCTTGGAAATCGATCTCAACCAAAGAGATTCCAGACTAATTCTTTGTATAGAGTTAGTCTGGGTGGCCAGGCTAACTGCATTCCACATTGGCAAGTCTTTGCCTGTTTTGGTATAGTTTTTGGTGTATGTCTCTCATACGTTTGTGTTTATCATGCTGTAATAAAACTACAAAACAAAAATAACTTGGATGCAATAACATTTACAAACTTTGCAGCCTCGTCAGAATTTATTAGAAAAGACTCAGCTTGCACATTGTGCTGTGGTGGTGTTTCAACTGCTTTCATCTTAATGTGAAGAAGGGCTGGTTGAACACAATCAAATGATTGTCCTCTGTACCACACACAGAAAACTGAAACACTGAAATTACAATGTTTGGTATAAAAGCAAATGGGAAGTCAGAAAAAGACAAAGCTGCTGTTAAGAGTGGCTAACAATGAAACTGCTCGTGCTTAAAATAAATGAACACTGTTGTTGCTCTGTAAAGTGGTTTCATCAGTTCTTAATTGAGAGTAGCAAAATGATACACACTATCATCCTTTGAAAGCTCTGTGTCACTTCAACACAAGACATACTAAATCTTATCTTATCCTATCACATCTTTCTTATCATATCTGATCTTATCTTAGACTCTCTCTTAAGGAGGCTCTTAAGGAACAAATTCCGCAAGGGCCGGGTGGACATATGGAGCTATAGTAAGCTAATCTACTACCTAGATCTTTGCCTTACCACAGTTTTAACACAGAGGTCTACAGCTTGGACTTCATAGTTTCTCCTGACATGCAGTGGAAATTGTGGGTCCTTAAGCACACAGGTGTGTGTCTTTCTAAGCAATTCAATGTGCCACAGTTTTTGCCATGTTTTCAATTTGTCCTAATGAGTTAAGTGTAAATCGACGGGAGAAAATGGAACCTCTTTCTGGAAAGGAAAATAAATTATTGCAAACACAGTGTAATCAAACATCTTGGGTTTACTGAGCAAAATAAAAAAAAAAAAAAACAGTGAGCTATGTCTGTCAGCAGCAACTTCCTTTGTCCTATCCATATGCCAAAGCTGCATATACCAGAAAATCCTGCATTACAGCAACATAAATGGGAAATATGAGATACAATCCAGAATTTAATGTGACAAAACCAATATATAATGTTAGGACAGTTTTGAGTGTTGTTTTATGTTTTGCTGCTTTCCTGTCATTTTTTTAACATTGAATTATACCAAATTCTTGGTATATTTTTTTGGAAAAGATTTAGTTTTTTTCTGTCATCATCCATGCTGCTCTGTCTTTACAAGAACAAACAGTCTAAAAATCTCAAAGGCAGGTTTTTGTGAGAATGTGTATTTCCTTACATGTGCTTATTCCTACTCAGTGTCCAGATAATCTGCCAGTTGGTGACATCTGTCTCTCCCTTACTTCTCCCCCTAGCTCCAGTTTTTCACAGTAACCATCCACACCACCTATAACCTGTTTGCAGAATGTGACTTCCCTGACTCCATGAACATGATTGTGTTGGCCTACTCCGTCAGCCTCACTGCTGTCTTCAGTAACTTCTACTACCACAACTACCTCACCAAGAAGAAGCCGACATAGGGAGATGAGGAAAGAAATCAGGTGTATATGAAAGTTCTGGGGAAAAAGAGGGAAAAGCTAAGATGAAAGTCTTAGCAACATGGGAAAGGACAAAGCAGTGATGATAGAGGGGACATAAAAAACGAATTTTCAATTGTTAACTATGTTAATTACTACCATATCTATAAAAATATAGCAACTGAGAAGTGGAGCATATTTATGATTTTGTTTAAATTGGTCAATAAGTGAGTTATGAATTATATATGTGGCTTGAGCAGACACACACGCACACACACACACACACGCACACACACACACAATTATACTTATGGTTTTTTACTAACCACATTTATTCATCCTTTTCTTTTGTCTAGTATGAGACCGCAAACACACTCAACACACATTAACCCTGCTCCCATCATTCCCTCCCCCAGTAATTTAATTCCTCCCTCCCAGCCAATCAAATGCTGGATATCATTAGCTCTGTATCCCACATTCTTTTTGTAGTCTCCATTTTAGATCAGAGCTCTACTCCCCAGTCTCTACCATTTAATCTCTCTTAACAACCAGGAGACCCCAGCCCACCCCACAAACCCCCCTGGA
Organism: Mastacembelus armatus; assembly: GCF_900324485.2. Lineage (NCBI taxonomy): Eukaryota > Metazoa > Chordata > Actinopteri > Synbranchiformes > Mastacembelidae > Mastacembelus > Mastacembelus armatus. The sequence continues at coordinate 6,801,517 of NC_046649.1, forward strand.
CCATCTGTTATGAAAGAGACAGGGTGAAATGTAATTGCCTGAGTCCCATTCACTCCCCCTTGTGGACAGAAATGAAAGGACCATTAGAGTGACTAAATTAACAGTATCTTTGGCCCTTAGATTATATTTCCCCTGTCATCATCACTTATTCCCATTCTGTTCACTCTTTTTCTCAACTTTTATCTGCAGCAGCATATTGCTTTTGACTATGCACTCTTCCAAACTCTGCAGGGGGTGGACAAAATAACAGAACACCACATGAAAAAGCACTTTGAAGTGACTAAATCAAAGTTTGAAAGACAGCTACTCAGGCAAGTCATTTTAATACCATTCAGCACAATGCGGCAACTTGACAAAGTGTGTGTTTTCAAAGGAACATGAAACAACTTAGAGAGAAAGCAGAAGACATTTTGGTGTAGAAATGTGATGGATGGGGAAAAGAAAAGAAAGTGGAAAGCAGAGATTACAAGCCATAGCACTGCATTCAGAATTAATTTACACGTTTCTCACCTCTGTATGCTTCATCATACATGGCTTAATGTAAGCTTAAACACAGTAGCGACTTATATGATGTTATTCATATCTTTTGAGATGTTTCCTATTAGCATGAAATAAAACTTCTTCCATTCTGCAAAACAAAACTGAAGCATTATAGGAGCCTACTCTAGCTATCAGAGACATTGATCCCTCAAAGAACTGGAGGCTTTGTGTCTTGTACACACATGTACACACATTTTTACACAGCAAGACCAGAGGGATCAGATAACTCTGGCCATGGTGGCTCAGAATTTGCTGTAACTCAATGGGACATCATGGTCGCATACAGAGCAGCATACATTCCTGGTTATTGACTGTAAGATGAGTGCTGCATGGTGAAAAATTAACCAGGAAAAAATAAAATGATCATAACATCTGTCATATCATATTAACATTGTTCTTAAATCTGATCAGGATCAGCACATATTGTTCATACAGAACAGTAGTTGTCAAGCTTCACTTTAGACCTGTAAACCAGCAGTATTAGAGGCTTCAAAAATAAATTAAAATTTAAAAAATGGCCAAACCAACGATTCAGTTTTGTGAGAACAGGTATAATAAAAGGTAGGGTGACTCCAAGTAGCAGTAACAAAAATTACCCACTGGTCTAAGGGACTGTGATGGACTGGTGACCTGTCCAGGGTGTACCCCTGCTTTTCACCCAAAGAGAGCTGGGATAGGCTCCAACAGATCCCTGTGACCCTAAATAGGAATAAGTGGCTATAGATAATGGATGGATGGATGGATGGATGGATGGATGGATAGATGGATGGATGGTCTGATGGATCACTTTCTTTTTTACTTTTTTAAAATCCGAACTTTCCTGCCTGCCTTGAACCTTATACCAGCAGGGGTTTTTTTTCAGCAGTCTGTGCTGTCTTGTATTTAAAGATATTTTACCTTTACACATAGTCAGTGATATTTTGCACAATGATGATGAAATCATCTCCAGCCTGCTGAAAATAATCTGCCTTAGAGGTTTTGAAGCCTTATATAACACATTCATCTGAAACACATTTCTGCAGGTGATGTTCATTGTTTTTTTGTTTTGCTAGTGGTCTGACAAGATATCGTCTCTGAAGCTCAGATAATCTGGTGTTTGAGTTTTAAAGTCAACTAAGCACAAAGTAAATGAGAGGTCCACACAGTGGAATCAAGAAAATCTATTTATCTATTTTAGTTTGTTTGTTTTATTTTTGTAGGTGTGTGTATGTGTAATAGCACAGGGTAAAAAACACAAATGTTTCAGTGATTTTTCTGACCTTTGCAACTGTCTTTTAGCTTCAGAGATTAGTTTGTTTTTTACTTTTCACTGGCTGTCAATCAACTCATTAGCTGTGCCAAGTGGTTACCTGTAATCAGGGATGTCTCAAGAGCTGCCTGTCTAGAAACTTTCAAAGGCTCCTCACAAGATGCAACTCCACCTCCAACAAAGAACCACACAACCACATACCCATAGAGCTATATAAAACTGTGTGCGTGTGTGTGTGTGTGTGTGTGTGTGTGTGTGTGTGTGTGTGTGTGTGTGTGTGTGAATGAGTATAAAACAAGACTCTATGGTCATTGCTAAAATGACAAAGGACACAGTTGTGTAGCAATACAAGCCATATTTTGCTGCTGGCAAATACTTAATCTGCTCTTCACCTTAATACAAGTGTGTTACAAGCACACACACACACGCACACACACACACACACACACACACACACACACACACACACACACACGGCTGATTTCCAGAAGCCCATATACAGACTGATGTCCCTCAACCTCAGTGCAGGCACGGCTCCAGGTTGATTACCACTGAGTGCCGTACAGCTCAGGCATGACTGACTTTCTGGCACACAGTCACTTTGATCAATTTACCATTTTGCAGCCAGATGATGGTTTTTATTTTGAGTGTTTAGTCAGTAACAGGGCTTTTGAGATGCTAGTTGCAGGTCTCACCTAAACGTGAACAGTTCTCAGGTATATATGACATGACTGATTGGCATTCATGCTAATTAAAATACTTTGAATAGACTGAACAAACAGAGTAACCGCTGTGCCGGGAACGTGCTTAAATCTGTGTTTCCTGAATCTTGTGTTTGAATGACTTTGTGTCAGTCTCCTTGGTAACTGTGTTAGACAGTGTTTGGGCTGCGGTCAGCTAGAGGCAGGCTGTAATTAATAATCAGGTTACAGAGAGAGGATATTGAAGTGCTCTCTAAGCTGTTGCTGCTAACTTCCTAGCTAGTGAGAGGGACAGAGATACACTCACACACAAGCACACACACACACATGCACATACAGATATAATTACTGATCGTGAGAGAGGTTTGGGAATAAGAGGCTGCTAAGTGTTTGAAGGTGAGCCACTGGGTTGCTTCAAACAATGAGGGTTAACAAGAGGCTGCAGCAATCTCAGCATGATGAGAGCACACTCAGCCACAGACAAGCTACTGTTAATCAGCCAACCAACCAGCTAGTAGCTCTCTGTCAAGTGTGTGTGTCTGCCTGGGTATAATTAACAAGCATGAAGCTCCAAGTAGTTGCCAATACAGACTCTTAGGGAAGAGAAGAGAAGGTCTTTTTTATCACCTCTCTACATGTGTGTGTGTGTGTGTGTATGTGCGTGTCCAAGTGTGTCTTTGTTTTCAACAAGAGAAACCCCATCTGTTGGTGACACCATCCCCATTTATGGGCAATGGGAAGAACCCCATGCCACCTGTATCTGTGTTATCAAAGTTATAGGGAGGGATGTGCCATTTGTCTTGACAAGCAGGTAGCTTGATTTATGGCTTTTATTGTTTGCCGTAGGTCAGACAAGCTCAGACATAAAGAGATTTGTTTCACAGCGACTCCAGCCCATGGGATATTAGTTTGATCTGATTCATATTTGCATGAACCTGAATGTGTAAATTTGCCCTGTTAGCCCAAATTGATTTCTGGCAGTGCTGTCACCTTTTATTTGAAATTCAAACTACTTTCCCACATTCAAACTTAAGAAAAATATTAACTGCATTCGGTGTTATGATCTGCCAGAAGGCAGCAGGCCACAAATTGAACTCCAGTAAATGTGCTGTCCATCTGACCCATTGCATGTCTTGCCCAGCCAGTCAAAGGCTATTGTTGTTCTCTTTGTTAATGCCAAATGGAGAAAGCTGGAGAGTCGTGCTGAATAGATAATTATGACATGACTGAGAAGTTATGTGAGGCGGCATTTAGGATTCTACAGGGTAATCATGGATAATAGTAACAGGCTATTTGCTGACAGCAACTGCCTTACAAAAATGTTAGCCACAAAATATTAGTCACTCAAGAGAGGTACTGGAGGTACCACAAAGTACAAATATAAAGATAATTTGAATTTGTTCAAACTTGATTTTCAGAAAATATTTCTACTCTAATTTTTGATGGCAGGTATATTATTTGATTAATATTCTCTGTGCACAATAAATGAATGAAAGCAAATCTTAAAGTAAAAATCATCAGCAAGAAAGTGCTCTTTTGGGTAAGTGGTTATATTAAAATTCACACAAATCTCCCACTGGCACTTGCAGTTTCCAATACTGTTAATTTGTGTACCAGTAAAAATGAGATTTCATTATTCCACATTGAAACATCTTTTGCAAAGACGTCCTCAGCTCAAAAATAGGACTGTGGAGATGTTTCTTGTGTCATTACTAGTACTTTCTTTCCAGCAAATACAGCAGGTCAAATAAGATACTTCAAAATTACTAATTACTAAACTATTTTTGATACTATTACTATTTTTGATTACTATTTTTGATTACAAGTCAATTAAAAGTGTTCAGTTGGGAGTCATGGCAGTCGTGGCCTAATGGATAGGGAGTCGGACTTGTAACCTGAAAATTGTAGGTTCCCGGAGGAATTGTCAGTGGGACAGAGCCCTGTCCACCTTCAATACCACAACTGAGGTGAGATCCTTGAGCAAGGCGCCGGACACTGGCTGCCCACTGCTCCGGGTGTGTGTTCACGGTGTGTGTGTCCATTGCTGTGTGTGTATGAGTATGAGTCACTTTCACTTTCAGTTACTATACCTATTATTGTATAAACTGTCTTCCTCTCTATAATTACAACTATTCACATTTACAAATAAAAGCGCATGACTTTATCCTATTTCACCCTCTAAAAGTAATGTTGGTTACATATTGTAATTGTGTTGTACTGAATTGGATGCAGCCCTCTGGACCATCGCTAATGGGTCATATCCGTTCACTGAAGAGAAATTCATCTACACCCACCAAACTGAGTGTCTCAACTACATCCACAGCTCTGAAATAAGCGGTGGTTTGGAGGAGCTCTTCCCTAACAACCGAACCGGTCATTTCTTCAGCCAGCTCAAGGGACCAGTGGGGCAACAGCCCAGTGGGCTGTGCCCAATTCACAGAATCCTGAGTTACAGTACTTAAACATTGCCAGAGATGAGGATTGTCTAACATCATCAGGAAGACTATTCCAGATTTTAGCTGCATGAAACAGAAACGCTGCTCCTCCCTGTTTAGTCCTGACTCTGGACACAAGTAGAAGGCCTGGCTCTGATGTTCTCAGAGTTTGAGATGGTTCATATGACACCAACATGTCAGAGACATGCAGTGCTGTTAGTCTATTATCTGAGCGACAGCAAGCCAGTGCAGAGATCTGAGAACAGGAGTAATCTGGCTGGTTCTAGTCAGGACCAGGACTGAATGTACTGCAGCTGCCTTACAGCTCGTTTTTAGAGTCCTGTGAGCAGGCTGTTACAGTAAACTAACCTGGTGGAGATAAATGTATGAATGAGTCTCACCAAGTCTGGTTTAGACATGATCCCTTTGATTCTGACAGTGTTTTGGTAAAATTGGCTGTTAAAATTCAAATCTGAGTCCATGATTACCCCTAGATTTGTAAACTGGTTTTTAGATTTTAGAGAAAGAGACTCGAGGTGACTGCTGACACTTTCTCTTTGTTTCTGTGGACCAAAGATGATTACTTCAGGCTTGTCTCTCTTTATTTGGAGCAAGTTGTTTTGCATCCACACAGTGATCTGTTCAATGCAGTGACACAGTGAATCGAATGATCCGTATTCATCTGCTGTGAGTGATGTGTAAATCTGAGTGTCATCTGCATAGTTATGGTAGGACACATTATTGCCGCGTATTAACTGGCCTAAAGGAAACAAAGATTAAGCAAAAAGTATCCCCTTGAGGGATCCCATATGTCAAGGCCATTTGGTCTGAGACAGTTGCCAATTTAAACAAAGAACTTCCTGTCTTCAAGATAGGACTTAATAAACCATTTAAGAGCAGTACTAGAGATGCCTATCCAGTCCCCTAACCTTTTTTAACAGGATCACATGGTCTACTGTGTCAAAAACAGTACTCAGATCCAACAGGACTAAGACGTAGACTCTGTCAGCATCAGTGTTCAGACAAATGTCATTTGTCACCTTGGTAAGTGCAGTCTCTGCAAGTGCTGTAATGGGGCCTAAAACCTTACTCAAAATCGTCAAAGCAGTTGTTTAGCAGGAGAAAGTCAGTAAGTTGTTGGTATACAATAGCGGTATCCAGAAATGCTCCACATCTTACTGGGCCGGCAACCCAGGAGAAGAGTCAGAAACAAAAGGAATTGCAATAGAGTGACCTGAAGCAAAGCAAGAACCAGGTGGCATGTACAAGCACCAGCATAATAAAGAGCACTAAACTAAGTCACTCCTCTAACGGGATGCCAGCCCAGCCGATAGGAATGAACTCGCAACACTCCGCAAGTAGAACAACCGACAACCTGCAAAGAACAGCCACCGAGGATGACACTCCTCTAGTGGAGTGTGCACAGATGCCGGCCAGCAGCTCCCTGCCCAATGCAGAGTAAGCCTGTGCAATAGTGTCACATAGCCAATGAAACAGACAAGAGAGGGGGGTGAGCCCAGGGAACACTCTCTGTAGTGAACAGAAAGCTGCTATGAATGGCATAGCTCTGCCATGACTTCCACATAACATGCCAGAGAGTGCACCCGGCACAAAAGATGCGATGCAACTTCCTCTGCCGATGCATGGGGAGGATGAAAGAAATCCTGCAGTGTGATCACTCTAGATCTAAACGAGCTAGTGGTGCATTTAGGCATGTATGCTAGGTTGGGTTGCAGAGTAGCTGCACTGTGATCCTCCCTAATCTGGAGACAAGCTGGGGATACTGAGAGAGCTGACAGATTGTCCACCCTGTTTTCGGATGCTAATGCCAGCAGAAGAGTGTTTTTGCTAAATGTCGAAATGTCAGCAACTGAAGAAATGACAAAACAATGGAGAGAGGGCATACAATAGAGGAAACACCTTTTCTGTGCTCCATTGCTGAAAAGCAGACCATTTTGCTCCATATGATGCCATAGCAGCGGCATGGTGGATGAGTGGTTAGCACTATTGCCTCACAGCAAGAAGGTCCTGGGTTCGCAACCAAGTCTTTCTGTGTGGAGTTCGCATGTTCTCCCCATGCTTGTGTGGGTTTTCTCCAGGTACTCCACAGTCCAAAAACATGCATGTTAGGTTGATTGGTGACTCTAAATTGCCCATAGGAGTGAGCGTGAGTGTGTGAGGTTGTTTGTCTCTATGTGGCCCTGTGATGGACTGGTGACCTGTCCAGGGTGGACCCCTGCCATCCACCCGAAAGAGAGCTGGGATAGGCTCCAGCAGATCTCTGTGACCCTGGTATAGAAAATGCATGGATGGATGATGCCGTAGCAGACCAGGCGCACGCATCCTCTATGTTAGCAACAACGCCAGCAGTGGTTGTCCAACGAGAGAGTGGTCACAATGCGTGTTGTCATGAGCTGCGAAAAGATCCACTACTGCCTGTCCAAACCTGCTGCATACCTGAGCTACAAAGCTCAGATGTCTGCAGCCATGTTGCATTCTCCTGCAATGTGCACCGCTTTCATGGAGAGATGATATGTGTGCGCCCTCAGCAACAAGCTGTTGATATACACCGCCATCATCACGTTGTCCATTCAGACCAGAACATGACAGCCCTTCAACAGTGCGGAGAAATGCCGGAAAACTTTCTACACTGTCAGCAGCTCTAGCTCATTTACATGTGCCATCTCCTTAAATAGCTATTCTGACTTTCTTTACCCCAGGAGAGGCACATTCGTGAACACCAGATGCCTCTCACGGAGTGCCCAGGGGAATCCGCTGCATCAGCACGAGGGGGCTTCCCCAGTACCACATCTGTCCTCCAGGCCTTCATGTCGACATGGACCAGTTGCCCTGGTGAACGCACCGCAGGAGCTGAGCTGTCGTGAGCATGTGAAATCTTCTGACCTGCATCAGTTTGTTGAGCTATGTCATACCAAGAATGGGCCTCATGTCTCCAGATTTCTTGGGAACCAGGAAATAACGGGAGCAAAAACCATGGGCCAAATCCACCAGAATAACAACGTATACAACCCTCTTCAACAACAAATCTTGTATTTCTGTTAGCAGCGCTCGCATATGTGCCAACAGGGCAAGGTGCATTTCTATCACGCCACTGAATAGCGGAGGGGGCCATGCAAATTGAAGAGTATAGCCACTGCGAATGGGCTTGTCCATTAAGCAGCCCATCTTGTGCCACTTTCGATGAAAAGCCGAGAGGGTGCTGGCATCACATGAAGCCATCATTCAGTTCTCTCCGCCATACCCTGAAGCAAAGGGGTAACCCATGGAGAGCCCTTCCCGAAAGGACCAACGGGAAATGGACTAAGTGAGGTGGTCTGATGAATCATTATCTATGAGCATTCTCTTATTCACCACTGGGCCCAAAATACACAGCTGTAAGAAGGGAGTGTACTGATTTGCATGTTTGCTCATGTTCTCCGGCATCTGCTTGGCAGCAAGAGGGCTGCACTTTGTGGGGAATGCATTGGAAACAGCCACAGCTGCCTTGTGATTGGCAGGGGTGGCTGAGCTACAGAGGAATACCTGCCGTTCAGGGGGATGTAAACGTTTATTTAACATTGAAACATAAACATGATAGACACATTCCTCAGAACAGATTTCACCACATATATTCCCCACGCACTGTCAGAACCTCTGCTACTTGAAAGGAAGCTGTGGGTTGTTGGGATGCCAGGAGGTTTCTGGTCCAAGAGGAGAGGAGTTTGTTTGATAGGATAGATGGTTGAGGGTGGGGATTAGAAGCAGGAGCCCGGGACCCAGGAGGACCCTAATTTTTATCCACAGCATTTTACAAAGTTTCATTTGCTAAGCAGGACTTAGATAAGACTTAGACAACAGTATTAGTAGCACCAAGTATAATTATAAATAGTACTAAGTATAATTGCCCAGGCGCTACTGGAGACTTTAAGTAAAAGTATATATGACAATGTATTAATACTCAAAAATACTCAGTTCTTAAGTCTGGATTCCAAATTTTACATAAATAAAACTACAAGTTTTTATTATGTTATTGGATCAGATTTATTAATGCATTATTGTGTTCATCGCTCTAATGTTGCAGCTGGTAAAGGCGGAGTTAATGTTAACTTACATATTTACAACATATACATATATGCAAAATGCTGGCTTGTGAATTTCCTAGTGAGGATCAATACATTTTTATGATTACTGTATATTGTAGTTTGTATTATTGGCATATATCTTATTCTTTAGTTAAAACTTAGGTAAAAATCAATATTTGAGGTAAATAGCTGGTAAATAAGGGCTAACTTCCATTCAGCAGCTTGCTCACTGTTAAACATGTGTTATAAAAGTTTGCCCTTCATGTCGACATGGACCAGTTGCCCTGGTGAATGCACTGCAGGAGCTGAGCTGTCGTGAGCATGTGAAATCTTCTGACCTGCAAAATGATCAGTTTATGCATTCATGTTTTCCGATTATTTAAACATATTTCTTTACTTTCTGCTACTTCCTCTTCCCCTGCCTGCTCTTCTTTCCCTTTACTTTTCTTTACTAGCCTTTTATCTGTTCCCCTGACAGCTCATCTCTCTGCTCTCTTCCGCTTCTATGTCTCTGCTCCTGCTCCTTTGCTCTTCTTGTTTTATCTCTGCTGTCCGCTCCTCCCTCCTGGTGCTATATTCTTTCTTCTGTGTCCTTGTCTTCACCCCACCTGGTCTTTCCTTTTCCTTCTCTGCTCTTTTCCTTGCTTCCCACTTCATACCCTCCTCTTCTTCCCTGGTCTGTTTCCCCTCTCATCTCTACCCCTGCTTTTTCTCCTCCTAGCATCCTGCTATCACCCCCACTCTCACTGCCTTGGCTCACCCTCTGATGATTGCAGTGCACATCTCATTTGACGTGAAGACAAAGGGTTGAGTACACATGTGGTTTCTCCACAAGTCTTGTGTAATATGAAATATTAATGCAGGCATAATTGGGATCCCTGGATGAGGGCTGGAGGCGGAGGTGGAGGGGGCTTTATAATCACCAGTGACTGCTGTTTCCTTCCCCAAAGGATGGTAGGGCTGTCAGGATGGATTGAGAAACAGTAAAGATAACAACAACAGAATGCTTACTGTTGGCGGCTACCGTGGCCTATTTCTGTCTCAGTGTTTAATGGTTAGATTGGCTCATTGCCCAAGTTACTGATGCAGCTCTCCTTGACAGGCTTTTCAGACTTAAAGGTGCTAGGTGCAGCATTTTCAACCATCAACAGTCATGGTCAAATTAGTTGTGATAGACTCATATGATTACCATAAAAAATTGGTTAGCCTCTCCAGCACAACAGTGATATTACTACTCCTACTGTACAGCTCACATTTGCCATAAATCGCTTTCAAATTGTTTCTCCTTCTCTTTCCTTTGGGCCATCTGTTTTCACTAAAACACACTTTGAAAGAGCTTTTCCAGCTATGATGTACTCATACCTGACCATCTGCTTTTGTGAAAAACTGAAACCTTCAGCACTATATATGAGAAATGTAAAGAATATACCCCTTATGCTATTCTGTTCCTCCTTTTTGCATAAGCCAATCTCCCTTCATGCTCTAAAGCGTCGTGTTAAATGTCACCCAAAACTTGTTGTGTTGGTGGTGCACAGTGTAGCTAACCTTTTGCTGTTCTGACAAAATCTGAAAGGTCCTTTTCCAAACAGTGGTGGTGGTGGGAAGTAACTAGTGATAAATCTTACTTAGTAACTAAGTACTAAGAACTTAATACACATATTTTTTATTTAGTCCTACAATTTTCTTCTACACCACAATCATTTTCTGAAATGTGATCTATTGTTAGCTCAAACTATTCAGCATTACATTAAGTAGTTTAACTCAATTCAACTAGACCAGCAAAGATATTACAATGCTGCTTTTACATGTATGCATCTATAATAATTATACACTGATTGTATATACCAATATGTACTTTTGATGCACAATTTTGAGCTATTATCATCTTAAATGATGTTGTAGAAACATGTTTGCAAATCTATTTACATATCTAGAAGACATGAAGCAACATTACATCCATTTGGAGTCATATACAGTGGGTACGGAAAGTATTCAGACCCCTTTAAATGTTTCACTCTTTGTGTCATTGCAGCCATTTGCCAAAATCAAAAAAGTTCATTTTATTTCTCATTAATGTACACTCAGCACCCCATCTTGACAGAAAAAAACAGAAATGTAGAAATTTTTGCAAATTTATTAAAAAAGAAAAACTGAAATATCACATGGTCATAAGTATTCAGACCCTTTGCAGTGACACTCATATTTAACTCACATGCTGTCCATTTCTTCTGATCCTCCTTGAGATGGTTCTGCTCCTTCACTGGAGTCCAGCTGTGTTTAATTAAACTGATTGGACTTGATTAGGAAAGGCACACACCTGTCTATATAAGACCTTACAGCTCACAGTGCATGTCAGAGCAAATGAGAATCATGAGGTCGAAGGAACCGCCCAAGAAGCTCAGAGACAGAATTGTGGCAAGGCACAGATCTGGCCAAGGTTACAAAAGAATTTCTGCAGCACTCAAGGTTCCTAAGAGCACAGTGGCCTCCATAATCCTCAAATGGAAAAAGTTTGGGACGACCAGAACTCTTCCTAGACCTGGCCGTCCAGCCAAACTGAGCAATCGTGGGAGAAGAGCCTTGGTGAGAGAGGTAAAGAAGAACCCAAAGATCACTGTGGCTGAGCTCCAGAGATGCAGTAGGGAGATGGGAGAAAGTTCCACAAAGTCAACTATCACTGCAGCCCTCCACCAGTCAGGGCTTTATGGCAGAGTGGCCCGACGGAAGCCTCTCCTCAGTGCAAGACACATGAAAGCCTGCATAGAGTTTGCCAAAAAAACACATGAAGGACTCCCAGACTATGAGAAATAAGATTCTCTGGTCTGATGAGACCAAGATTGAACTTTTTGGCGTTAATTCTAAGCGGTATGTGTGGAGAAAACCAGGCACTGCTCATCACCTGCCCAATACAATCCCTACAGTGAAACATGGTGGTGGGAGCATCATGTTGTGGGGGTGTTTTTCAGCTGCAGGGGCAGGACGACTGGTTGCAATTGAAGGAAAGATGAATGCGGCCAAGTACAGAGATATCCTGGAAGAAAACCTCTTCCAGAGTGCTCAGGACCTCAGACTGGGCTGAAGGTTCACCTTTCAACAGGACAAGGACCCTAAGCACACAGCTAAAATAACAAAGGAGTGGCTTCGGAACAACTCTGTGACCGTTCTTGACTGGCCCAGCCAGAGCCCTGACCTAAACCCAATTGAGCATCTCTGGAGAGACCTGAAAATGGCTGTCCACCAACGTTCACCATCCAACCTGACAGAACTGGAGAGGATCTGCAAGGAAGAATGGCAGAGGATCCCCAAATCCAGGTGTGAAAAACTTGTTGCATCATTCCCAAGAAGACTCATGGCTGTACTAGCTCAAAAGGGTGCTTCTACTCAATACTGAGCACAGGGTCTGAATACTGATGACCATGTGATATTTCAGTTTTTCTTTTGTAATAAATTTGCAAAAATGTCTACATTTCTGTTTTTTTCTGTCAAGATGGGGTGCTGAGTGTACATTAATGAGAAATAAAATGAACTTTTTTGATTTTGGCAAATGGCTGCAATGACACAAAGAGTGAAAAATTTAAAGGGGTCTGAATACTTTCCGTACCCACTGTGTGCTATTCACACACACACACACAGGCATAATAATTAGATATAGAAATATAATAGTTACAGTAAAACATACTGCATTGTAAACATGTTTTCTTTTGATATCTAAGTACATCATAGTTTTACTTTAGTATAAGATTTGGAAATTTTGAAAAGAAAAGCAAATGAGCCAACTAAGTGGACTAATTTTTGAAGGCAAAGGGCAGCAACAGAGACCCGTGTTGATTATATAATGTGAGATATTTCTTTAAACCAATAAATCTCTTACAGAGATATTACAGAAGTGGCTACTGTCATTACTTGAGCAAGGACACTGCACTATTTCTAGCGTGAGTGGTGCAAAGTCAATCAGTTGTTGGAATGTGTGCTTGTTGACGTGTATTTATCTATTCCTCTTGGTGTCACCTTCATTTATTTCAGTTACACCTGTCCACATCTATCTTATTCTTTTACTAATTAATATGAGTTAATTACAATGTACCTAATCACATCTGGTGAGGCTGCATTGCTTATGTGAGGAGATTAGTGTTTGTCAACAGCTGCATTTTCCATACCATTTCCTACGTGTTCCTCTCTCTGTACAACACAGGCAAAAACTTTTGCATCATAGCATAAGCATGTGCACAGACACATACACACTTTTCTCATGGGAACCAGATTTTTGCACACACTCTTTCTGTATGCCCCTCGCTGTCTTTCTCTATCACACACACTCACCCATGCACAACAGACAAGGTCGCAGATCATCTTTCATGTGTTTAATTCTCTCTATATGTACCTTTTTTCTTTTTCTCTCTTCCTTTCACTTTCAAAAAGGCAGACACATGCTGTTCTCACATACAGATAAACTCACATACACACCTACATAGGCTACACTTGCATCACTAGTGAATTACCATGCCGTTCCACGTTATTAAACATGACACTCGGCCCAGATAATGGAGCCTTTCTTCATCTCAATTTGGAAGGCTAATCTTATTGCTTAGATTAGCAGCAGCATCATTTGCATATCAAGGCCTCCCCTCCTTTAATTCCTCCATCACAAATCCCCCCTTTATAGCTGTAGATGAAGGGAATCTATCTATACGTATCTTTCTTTAGAATCTGTTCTTCCTTCCCCCTCTTCGCCCTCTTGTTCTTCTCCTTGTTCAATTGTTCGTGTTCTTGTTATTCTTGTTTTTTGTATTCATCATCAGCTCTTGGCCATCTTTATTTTTTCTGCTTCTTAATGTATATTGAAAGAGGCCTATCATAACTGAAGAAGAGAGGCAACAGTACAGTGTGACTTCATCAACATGAGATTGGACATTAGGTAATGGCCAGTAATTCTAGTTACTCATTATCCCATAGACTTCACACTTGGGTAAATAAAAAATCACAATAAAGAAAATGTTACAGCAAAAGATGAAATTACAGCCTACTATTAAAGTGTAACCACAAGATTACAACATCAACAATAAACTCGGACAATTGTACTTTGCTCAGGATTTGATGTAAATCTGAATGTGAATAAATGTACAAAATGCAAATTAACAGTAAATCATTGATATTCAGTATGTGCAAACAATACTATATTGTAATCCACAAACATAGTAATAGATGCTGATGTTTTAAGAAAAACACCAGTTCCCTCAATAATCGAGGTGAAATATATTAAGATACGTCAACATGAATAAAACGCTTCTTCTTCTATGTGCAAATTAATTTCCATATAACATCCATATAACATGAACATCATGCAGAAATAATGTATCAATAGCAGTCAACTCGAGCACCATGTTATGTCATGTTGTACAGAACAACACACACAGTTGGTGTGGAAACCATAACGATACTGGACACAGGAAATTCAATGAAAACTGCTTTTTTGAATTTGTGTATTTCAACACACTGACCTCTCGTGTGAATGCGTGTGAGAGTGAAAGCGACAGGGAGAGCCATTAAATAGCGAGAGAGCTAGTAGCTGTCTTTTAAAAGATGTTGGCCAATATGATGTTTCATGTATCTATAAAGAGCTCCAAGGCCATGTTGACTTTTCATGGTTTAGAAACACAATCAGTGGTCTGTGAAAATGGCTGTATTGTGCAAGATTGAAATTAAGTGCACCATTGAAAGCTTTTAGCCAGTCACAGTTTGTCAAAATTGAAAGCCTGAGGTGTTTTAGTCATGTAGTCACCTTAATGGACAATTTTCAGCCAACAATCTGTACAAACAACATTATATTGTAATTCTGTTAACAAGCACTGGGTTTCTTTAGAGCAAGATTAAAGAAGTGCTTGATTTTGTCACTGGTTTGCTGTTTTTACTTGATTTTCTGTTACTCATCTACTTTAGCTCTTTCAGTTATCGTTGGGGAATAATGCTACTCTATAGACAATATTTCTGTTAATTTTATAAAAACTATATACTTTACCTTTTATGACATTAGAGAATATAGCCTTTTTAAAAAATCTGGATGGAAACCAGATATTCTTTCATCCCATCTTTTTTCAGGCACTTTATTTTCTTTATTCATAACCAAGTGTAGCACTTCTGAAGATGAGGGTGAGATATCCCTCATCATTGTCTTTGCTTTTAAACCTGTGACATTGTTGTTTCCTTGCCATGTCTTTATACTAGCAGTGTAGTAGCTGCCATATATCCATTATATTTAACTCTTTGCAACCACCTGTCGTAACCTTAGGCCCCCTCGAATAGCTTGTCCCAGGTTGGGAACCACTGCATTAGTTGGTTTGCATAAGTTGGTTCATTCATGCTTCAAAAATCACCAGTTGCTTGGCTAACAGCAGGCTAGTAAAGTTCAGTGATACTCATAAAAGTGTATTGTGCAGGTATTATGAAATAACACTAAAACTGTGCTGACACCTTGATGCCACTTGCTGCTGCAGCTTCATGCACCAGCCCAATATCTAACCCAAATCAGTTCCTTGATGTAAAGGTCCCTAATTGAACACACACACACACTTTATATAACTTTATATATTTGACGCGTTTTAAGGATGTATGTCTCCAGTCTGAACTGGGGGTAAACTTTATGAATATGTATCATTTAAACACAACAGACACTAAAACAATTAAACTTTTGTAATTAGATTTGGTGATTGGGCTCTCTACCTGACAGAGCCACGAGATGATATTGTAATGCAGAAATATATATTATATTTTCATGATACAAATTGATAAAAAAAAACCTAACAAATTAGCAAAAAAACAAATCATCAAAAGTCAACTGCCACAGTGTTAACATGATGCTTTTGAGGCCACGTGCAAAACTTAAACCACCTTTGGTTCAACAAAATGACCATTTACACTAACAAAAAAAATTGTTTGTATTTTCCTCCTCATAAAATTACTAATCACATTAAATCATAGTTTGGAGCTGTTTAGTACCATTATATTCCTAGAAACCTTGAAAATGTACATGGTTACCTTTACACAGATCAAACCATTCACAATGTAGAGATAAAGCATCTTAAATAGCTATTAAACAAAGGTCTTTATCTGATTTTGGAACGCACAGCAGTAAAAGTAGAGGGTGTGAACATGAAGCCATTGCAGGAAAGTTCAGTGACCTGGAGGTGAGCTACCAACGCGCTCTGACGGTCTGTCAGCGTTTTAGTCACTGCCTCAACGCCATAAAGACCCATTTATCCAAGTTATTGCCCTCTCTCCTATAGCCTATTATAGTCAGCATCTTCAGCTCAAATGCAGATGAGGGAGGTGTCTAAAGGTGTGCAGTATATAACAAGGAGCAGGCTTGGTCTTAGTACCTTGCGCTTCCCTCAGCTTGCAGCAGCATCTCTGCTCTCACACCTCCACCCACTAAACTCCACCAAAATGGCCTTCCAGGGAAGATGGGAAACTGAGACCCAGGAGGGATACGATGAGTTCTGCAAATTGCTTGGTGAAAATGCATCGAAAAACCAAACACATGCATTTTACTTTGATATTTCTGTCCTCTCTGATTAACTGGACATATGACAACAGCCTCTTCTTTTCTCTAGGTATCCCTGATGACATCATTGAGAAGGGCCGCAACTACAAGCTGATCACAGAGGTTACACAGGATGGCGATGACTTCACATGGACACAGATCTACCCTGCAAATGCCAAGGTCACCAACAAGTTTACTGTTGGCAAGGAGTGTGATATGGAGACCATCGGAGGAAAGAAATTCAAAGTAAGAGGAAAGAATTCACAGTTTGCCTTTTTACCCCGTTTACTCTAAAGTTTCAGCTGTGGTGGGCAGAAATGGTGACTATAAACCTAAAGCAGAAAGAAAAGAAAGAGTGTATGTACCTTGGTTCCCTGACTAATTATAACCTGTGCTTTCAGGCCACAGTGCACATGGAGGCAGGCAAGCTGAGTGCCACCTTCCCCAACTACCACCACACCTCTGAGATCAGCGGAGGCAAGCTTGTCGAGGTACACACACTCACTTAGGCTTTAGCACCGAGAACCAAGCAAGATGACAGCAGTTAGGCTGTTATATTCAGCACCCCGCTGGGATCATTAGAGTCATTAATGTTATATTTCTAGACCAGGGGATCTGCATTAGCAAACAAGAAAAACTGTCTCAGATGCATAATAGTGCATCTTAAGCAAATCAGACCGACGTTCAACCTTTAAAATCTGTTGATGTGAACTAATTCTCCAGTGGTTACTAAATCTTGTTTATTTGTCCAATTCCTGCTTTTCTTATAAATCCTTGGAAAATGAGAAATAAGATGCAAGCTAGAAACATAGTAATATCCAACTTTTGATGATATATGGTAAGGTAGTGGAATAACACATATCTTGCTTTAATATTTTCCTGTCCTCTCTCTCTCTAGCTCTCCAAAGCTGGTTCTGTAGTACTCAAGAGAACGAGCAAGAAGATCTAACTGCTGACAGACTCTTGACCTCATTAACAGTTACAACACCGAGAACGACAGCTGTTGCAATAATAAACTAAGACTATGAGACTAATATGATTCTGTTTCTGCCTACACATACTATACTATTGCTTGTGCATTTTCTTACAGTAGTGTATTTTGTTATAGTGTGATTTATAGATATAAACTTAAAAATACAGGAAATAGGGACATTGAAGTAGAAGGGTCTATGCAAGAATTGGGGCAAGAGATCCAATTAGTGCCACAGCCTACAGAGAGTCGATGTATCCAACCTTGCAGGGAGCCACAGCAAAACCTAACAAAATGTTTTTGACTGGAGCTAAAAGACTTAGGTTGTCTCAGCTTGATCAAATGTCTGTGTCAGATTAAACTAACGACAAATACTGTGCTAATTAGTCAGCTTTAGAGTTGTTGTTGGCATATTTTTTCTGACCATTGGACTGGGCCAGGTTAGCTGTTTCCCTCTGTTGCCATTCTTTATGTTAAGCTAAGCTAAATACCTCAAAGCTCCAGACTTCTCTAACCTTGGCATGTAACAGATAAAAACAAGAGTATTGGTCATCTTTTGACTATTCTTTCAAATCAGCCCTGATCCAGGACAGTCATATGTGTAACAATGAACTGTAGAATATCTTCTCAGTGACCTGCAGCCAGGGGAAAGTAATTTAATGAGTTCAGTGAACTCCAAACTCATTTGAAGTTAAATGATCCTATGTTAAAACAACTCATGTTTATAAGTTTAAGTTGAACTTACTTGAAATTATAAAAATTTGCAGAGTTAAATTAAAAAAGAAAAGATTAAGTGATTACAATACGTGCCTGTAGTGTTCCTTCTCTCCTCCTTCATGATCTTTTCTCCCTTTCTTCTCTACCACGTTTCTGCTCTCCTTAAACTTCCTTCTTTCTCTTCCATGTATTCATCTCTCCCATTCTGTCTTTTCTACTTTCCTCTTTTCCTGCCTTGTGCTTCTTTTCTGTGTCCCTTTTGCTGCTCCATAGTCCCATTCCTTTCTGTCCTCTCCCTTCATGTCCTGTCTTTTAGTCTCCTTGTCTTTCTCCACATTTACCCTATTTCTCTGTGGCTTCCAGCCAAGCAAACAATCAGTTAATTAACCAACTCGGTCCCAGGATCATTGTAGCAGCTCTCAGAGGAGCACTGTAAAGGCTCTCGTGTCTCTAAATTTACAGCTTCATTAAGTGGACTGGAGTAAGGTACAAATCTTTTGAATAAAATTGCCAGACTACAGCCTCATTGCATGTGCATGTGCTTGTGTGCTGGCCTTGACTTGAGAGCCAGTGACTCAATAGCTCCCTAATGGAAACAAAATCTCTGTTTTTTGCCTCTGAGGTGGCGATTGTTTTGGTGTAATAATGAGACGTCCTCTCTTTCCAGCACTGGTGCAATCAAGATCTCACACTCCTGGAAAATTAGGGCTGGAAGGCAACAAGCAAGGTGTCATTTGGGCATGTTTGTGTAGCTCAGTGCTGGTGCAATCACTCTGCAATATCACTTCCTTTGTCCTTGCAGACAAACAGGCCTAATTGGCTATTTCCAAGGCTACTGTTTCTGATTGGCCATTTTGCCTCTTTCTGATTGGTCTTTATCAAGAATACCAGAAGTGGAGAGAAAATGAGTGTTACCATCTTCATGTTGTGTTTCTGTTTTTGTGATGTGAACCTTCAAGCACACTTGGAGCCGAGCCAGAAAACAATCGTGAATTCTCTAGAAACTACATCCATTTATTCTAAGTAAGGTTTCTATGGTGGATCTAAGTTTATAAGTTGTTTACAGTATCCAAAAAAATAACAAGCATGTTGGTAATATCACCTCAGTAACACTACATCTGAAAAACATTTGCCAAGAAACTAAACTACCCATAGATATAAATGGGTATTTTAGTTCCATCACAACCCTTTATCTATTGTCTACCACTAATGCTGGAGCATGCAGGGTTGCAGGGACATTGGGTGACACCCTGAACAGATCTCCAGTCTGTCACAGGCTGACGCATGGAGCCTGATGAACATGAACAGTCACATTCATGGTGAGGGCACTGGTATTGGATTGAAAACTGCATGTCTTTAGGCTGGAGTAGGTCATATGCAATGTCCGTGCTTTTGTGGCTTCTGTTTCCCATTTACATTATTTTGCCAGAGTAAAAGACGATTATTACAAGCTGTCAGTTTCTCCAGACATGATCATTCAGTTTTTGTTGGAAGTCAGTATAAACTGCAATGATTAATATTTGTTAATATTTGTTAATATTAAATTTTCAATACTGTGTTCTGTATTTGTACACCAGCTGACACGTTTGTGGTCAAAATGTTTTGGTAGTAAAAAGTCTGACATGAAAAGTGATCTTGGCTGAGAAAAGGTTGCCAACCACTGCAGTAGAAGATGGTGATGATGAACCGACAGATGATCCACTCTATATGGTTTTCCTAAAACTGAATTTTTCAACGAGGCAGCACAAATTGACAGAAGGAGGATCAGAGGAAGACAGAATCGAAAAGAAATGGTCTTTGCCATGGATGCTAATTGCACTAACTGATGAGTACAAAGTAAACTGATTGTTTTCCAGTACTGGCAAAATATCTACAAACATTATTCGGTCACAACAGTTAACCTCTGCACACAGTTTCTGTTCAATTTATCATTTTTGTCACTCTATGTAAATACACTCTAAATAATCACTCTACGCCCCTATGCTGTGCATTTTCTACTAGTGGCAACTTCTTATGTGGTTACTCAAGTTAAAATGGCTTTTATGAAATTCTCACTTTTTTTATTTCTTTAAGGAACAAAAATGTTCTATTTGTTAGTTGCCACCCAACTTCAATTTCAATCACAGCAGCTCAAATCACAGTACTTTAGAGAATGCACTGAATAAAGACACACAAATAGACAAAAAGGGAAGTGTTTCAGTGGTGATAGCTGAGGGATTGCATCAATAATAAAAACTAGAAATAGCAAGAGAATGAAAATATTCTGGGTAATATAATGAAGGGGTGACATACCACAATGTGATTGACACATTAATCATTAATAACCTGGAATTACCTGTAATAACCATGGTAACACTGGCAATTTTGTTTGAAGTTCTCCTGTCTTTGAGAAAGCTGGTTGGTCCAGCTGGAATGAGACGAAGACCAGAACATTCAGTATAATATTTACTGTGCATTTTCAGCTTCTAGCTGTCATCTGTGACAAAGAATCCTCTGCTTTTCTTTCACTGTACTGCTATTGTTCACTGGGGTTTACAATTTACAATTTACTCCTTCACAACGGGGATTACATATGCACATTTCTATTGTGAATTTTTTTTTATGTTTGACAGGATGCACAAACTGACAGTATGGTACTAATCCATCCATCCATCCATTATCTATACCTGCTTATTCCTATTTAGGGTCACAGGGATCTGCTGGAGCCTATCCCAGCTCTCTTTGGGTGAAAGGCAGGGGTCCACCCTGGACAGGTCACCAGTCCATCACAGGGCCACATAGAGACAAACAACCTCACACACTCACACTCACTGCTATGGGCAATTTAGAGTCACCAATCAACCTGACATACATGTTTTTGAACTGTGGGAGGAAACCAGAGTACCTGGAGAAAACCCACACAAGCACAGGGAGAACATGCAGACTCCACACAGAAAGGCCCCTGATGGGTTTCAAACCAGGAACCTTCTTGATGTGAGGCCACTAACCACTGACCCACCATGCTGCCCCTGATACCAATATCATAAGGGAAACATATCATAACAGTCATATCATGAGTCATGTCATATTAGGTACGCCATGGTCATAAGTTACTAGCCATAGCTGCTACTAGAAAGTACATGCTAAAATGTGACAAATTAAGCAGTAAAGTATTTTCTACAGTAGCCCTGAGAGTTTAGCACATACTGGGACTAGAACCAATCCCAGCTGACACTGAGCAAGAGGGGATAGACTCAACAGATCATCTATTGCAGTTCTAAGAAAACTCAAAAAATACTGAAATTCACTGCAAATACTGAAAAGACATCCAAATACAGAAATGTTACAAATCACCAGTCTACTGCAGTGCAATAAAACACAAAAAAATACAGAAATGCTACAAAGATTACTACACAGATTTCAACAGAAATGTTTCCAGGGAACAATAAAAGGTGATGGGAATGGCTGGGACATGCTTGTTGTTGCCATGGTGATTGGGGAAGCTACTAAAGTTTTTGGTGTTTATCTAAATTATCTATGATTCAGGTCACTTTATTTATACCCATAGTTAGATTCTTCAGGGAGCCAAAAGAAGATATGTGCAAGTTTTCTGTTTGTTTTAATTCTAACATATTATGCTGCCATTTCGGTATTTGTGCCCACTTTGTATGTTTGACTGTTTTCCAGATTTGCAACACTATTTTTCCTAAGAGCTTTGCCTGTGTTGTCAAATCGGTGAAGAAGTTATGAATTTGCTTGGTCAATTGGGTTCTATTTTCTGTGATTCAAAACTTGGAAATTTCTATACTTTTAAAGTTAGGCTAGTATTATTATATATTATTCATTTACTACAGAAGAGGGTTAGGATTGAAAGGGTTCTATGACCTGCCTTAACACATTAATGCTATATTGCATAAAGAAACGCAGACTAATACTCTCCCTGCAAAATACAGGGAGCTAATTGAATAAGACTTCTCTGTCTAAATGGTATTCACTTAATATGTCCTCCTGTTTTCTTGTCAGTCAAGACAACCAATCATGTATTCATCTATCCATTTATCTAGAGAGGCAGACTCCCAGTGCCCTGTAGCCCAGGACAGAGCCTCTCTTCGGGGGACAGTAGTCGGCTTTGTTCCCATATCATGCTTTGCATTCCCCGGACCTGCCCCGGTTCCCTTACATGCCTGCTTTGTGGGCAGGCAGGCCGACCAGCCTGCCAGGGAATCAGCAATCATCTAGACAGCCGGTCAGCCATCCATCCTTTCATTCATACACAGCACGGCTGACTTCTTGTACCCCCCTGGTTCAGAACAAGGCCTCTCTCTGGGGGACAGTAGTCAGCTTTGTCCCCCGCCCCCCCATGCCGTGCATTCCCCAGACCTGCCCTGAGTCCCCCCTCAAGGCACAGGGCACTGGGAGGGGCACGAGCTTCTCTTCGCCCCCATTTCCCTTTCTCTCTCTGATATTATCGCTCTTTTGGACCCCCCAACCACACACACACACACACACACACACACACACCACATCGCATCTTTTTTTCTAAAGGTTTCTGTCTCCAGCCCACACAGATGTGCACACACACAGTCTTTTTTTCCTTTTCATCTCAGTTCTGTTAGTTGGTCTGGTATAAAAGTGCCCATACTATATTCCATTTATGTATTTTACCTATATAATTATACTTTCTTATCAGCTATTTAAACCACTCTGTGATGCAGCATGGCCACCTGAGTTGGTCGAGGATCAGCTTCATCCACCAGCTCACCTTTTTTTTTAACCGCCTGCTCAGCACAAAACACAAAACCTTGATCCAATGCCAGTGGCTGTCTGTACCTACAGCCCACTTCTATTCACCAAGTAGAAGGGTGGGGGCGTAGGCCATAATTAAAGATGGCGGTCTTGCCGTCGCACAATGGCTGTGAGCAGAGAAGGCTTTTATTGCATGTATTTTTCTCAACAGGAGAGTGGGCAGTCTACCCTCTGTGAGCATTTAATTGGTTTAACAGCTGGAGAGGAGGAGGAGGAGAGGTGAGGGGGTAAAGAGTCCAGAGGAGGAGACATGGAAGAAAAGTGTAAGTTACTGGGATCTTAAATTTGTTGTGTCTGATGTTGATAAATTTATCAGCGGCGGAGTGACATTAGATATTGTGCATCAGAGTGGAAATTAATAATTTGCAGCCCTGTCACCTCCCATCTGCACACTGTTCATTAGCATGCATCCAAATTCTGATCAGGAGTGTGTTCCAGTTGCCTGAACACAAATGTGCCAGGCGTGGGCTTGTTGGCAGGTAACAGTTTTCCCTGCAGCATCAATGATATTATTATTATTTTAAAAAATAGACTGAGTGACTGAGAGAGAGGCAGTGCTTTTTTGTTTCAGGATTTTTTTAAAACACACAGCATACTGTCACCCACCCACTTCTTAGGTTGTGTGTATGTGTGTGTCTCTTGAATAGTTCTCTGTTTTGTGTGTGTGTGTGTGTGTGTGTGTGTGTGTGTGTGTGTGTGTGTGTGCTTCGATGACTGTGGATGCTGACAAGTGTCTTTGTCTGTCCTCTGCCAATAAATGAAAACTGGAGCAGAGCCTTGGGGCAAGGTGAGGCCACAACGTTCCTCTGGAGGTTTCAACTAATGGAGATCCACTGTTTGGTTAGAGGACCAGTCCTCGGGGGCTCAGTTGGGGGATTAAAAATGTAATCCATTGCACACATTACCAAGTAAAGGCTGTAAATTACAATCTGGGCTGTAAGTGCCCACAATTCTCAGGGTTTCTGCATATTTCATCACATTTTAGTTTTTTAGACCACCTTAAATGCAAATAAACACCTATTTCAAGTCCATACTAGCAAAACAGTTTGAGGGATATGAAAAAAACAGTTGAGTATCCATGATGAATATGAATAAATGACTTTACTAGTAATTCTTGCTCTGGTGGGTTTTTTTTTTAGCTACAGTGTGTAAAATCCACAGCACCTAGGTTTCTAGTGTTGGCATAGATCAAACACTGTCCAGGGGATGACTGACAGGAATTGGTACAGATTGGGTCAAACTGCACACTGCACACTCCAGATATTAATACAGAACAATATGATTTGATCTCATGCATCTTCTGGAGGTTTTTAACAATAGTTTAGTTTTTTCTGACTTCTCACATGACTCATCTGCCTTTATACCCAAAGTTCCTAGTTTCAGTGCTCCAGGTTTTAAATTCATCACATTCATCAGGCTTCAGTTGAGCACTAAATGTGCTGTTTTCAGTCTGAAGTTGCATTTTCTTACATAAGGTTAGTGAAAGTAGTATAAACAACCCAGCTACAGGTGCACCTCAATAAATAAGAATACCATCAAAAAGTTGATTATTTTCAGTAATTTAATTCAAAAAGTGAAACTCATACATTCATTACACACAGTCTGATATATTTCAAGTGTTCATTTTTTAAAATTTTGATTATTAGAGCTAATGAAAAACCAAAATTCAGTATCTCAGAAAATTAGAGTATTACTTAAGACCAATAAAAAAAAACACACAAACATTGCACTACTGAAAAGTATGAACAGCACTCAATACTTGGCCAGGGCTCCTTTTGCATGAATTGTTGCATGGCATGGAGGCGATCAGTCTGTGGCACTGTATCTCAGTATCTCAGAAAATTAGAATATTGTGAAAAAGTTCAATATTGGAGACTCACGGTGTCAGACTATAATCATATAATCAACTCAAAAACACCTACAAAGGTTTCCTGAGCCTTTAAATGGTCTCTCTGTGGTTCAGTAGGCCACACAATCATGGGAAGACAGCTGACTTGACAGTTGTCCAGAAGATGAGCACTGACACCCTGCACAAGGAGGGTAAGACACAAAAGGTCATTACTAAAGAAGCTGGCTGTTCAGAGTCCTGTATCCAAGCACATTAATGCAAAGATGAATGGAAGGAAAAAATGTGGTAGAAAAAGGTGCACAAGCAACAGGGATAACTGCAACCTTGAGAGGATTGTGAAACTAAACCTATTCAACAGTTTGGGAGAGATTCACAAGGAGTGGACTGCAGCTGGAGTCAGTGCTTCAAGAACCACCACACAGAAGTATCCAGGACCTGGACTACAAGTGTCGCATTCCTTCAAGCAACTCTTGAACCAGAGACAATGTCAGAGGTGCCTTACCTGGGCTAAGTACAAAAAGGACTGGATTGCTGCTTAGTGGTCTGAGGTCCTCTTTTCAAATGAAAGTAAATTTTGCATTTCATTTGGAAATCAAGGTCCCAGAGTCTGGAGGAAGAGAGGAGAGGCTCAGAATCCAAGTCTCCACAGTCAGTGGTGGTTTGAGGAGCCATGTCATCTGCTGGTGTTGGTCCACTGTGTTTTATCAGGTCCAAGGTCAGTGTAGCCGTCTACCAGGAAGTTTTAGAGCACTTCAGGCTTCCCTCTAATGATCAGCAGGACTTGGCACCTGCCCACACTGCCAAACATACCAATACCAGGTATAAGGACCATGGTATCTCAGTACTTGATTGGTCAGCAAACTCACCTGACCTAAACCCCATAGAGAATCTATGGGGTATTGTTAACAGGAAGATGTGAGACACCAGACCCAACAACCCAGAAGAACTGAAGGCCACAATAAGAGCAACGTGGGCTTCCATAACCCCTCAGCAGTTCCACAGAGTGGAGGGACCATGCCATGCCACATTGCTGCAGTGATTCATGCAAGTGGAGCCCCAAACAAGTATTGAGTGCTGTGCATGTTCATACTTTTCAATAGTCCAACATTTTTGAATTGAATTACTGAAAAAATTAACTTTTTGATGTTAGTCTAATTTACTGAGATGCACCTGTATGTTGACCAGTAGGCTAGTAGACATGAAGTAACAAGTTAGGCGGGTAATGTAACTTTCTCCCACAGTCCAAACTCATACAGGTAAGGTTGACTGATTTAAAGTTTCTATAAGTATGAATGGCTGTTTGTCTCTATGCACCAGCCTTGGGGAGACTGCATCTCACCTAGTGTCAACTGGGAACAGCTTCAGACCCCCCCAGTTCCCCTCAATAGGCATAAGCAGTATAGATAATGGATGAATGGTCTTTAGGTATCCCACCTTCACACTGCTTTTCCCCCTGACATACAGTAGTTGAATCTTCAGAGTCTTTAGAGACTTATAAGTGCATTATCATTAAAAACAAGAGCCTTTTGTAATGTATAATACCCCCACGTTCTTTGCACTGTGCCTATTCATTGGCAGCATATCCATCATGCCAACCCTGTCGCTATCAAATGTTAGCTTTAGTGGAGGCCTAATGGGTAAGGTGGGAGGGCATGTAGATGGATTGATGGTAAATGTGTAATGTGTTGAGGGGGGATTTCCCACAGCTACACTCAGACAGAGGAGCTTATTTCACACTTCATTTCATTCTAATATCTAGAACAACAGCACAGGAAAGCACACTTCTACAACTGCACAATAGTACACACAAACAAACATCTCCTTAATATATGCCAAATGTGGGAAAACACACACATAAGCATATAAACCTATGAATATTATGAATGTCTGCATATGAACATGGACCTATGCAGACGTTTGGCACCAAAACACTCAATAATGTAGAGAGATTAGGAAAAATGGAATCATAGGATAAAGAATAAAGAAAATATGCTTGGAAAGCAGGAATGTATGTGTATTCAGCTAATGTCTAAAGTAAATAAAAATGTTGTTTGTGTGGGCTAAGACAAAATCAATACAGCACAGCTCATAACCTGTAAATTGATTCTTTTGAAATTGTATTACAGGTTTTACAAAGGTGAAATCTAATTATTTTTATCTAATAGACAGTGGCATGGAACAAAAGCATTGCCTAAGCATTTTTTTAACCATATTTATTGTCACTAATCTTGATATACATATGCTTGATCTTAAGGACAGTTATTGCGTAGACAGGTCCTGAGTCTGAGCAGGTCAACTAGCAAAATGCTCAGAGAGTACTGGCTGCTTGGAGTTGAACTGTTGAGTAAAACTTCTCAGGTAATTCAGTGACACTAATGATATCACACAGTTTACTGTAGTCAGTTAGCCAGGACTTAATATTATATCTTATATCAACATTATGGTAGTGGGGACATTTTGGTTGTTCCTCACTTTTTGATGTCATTTCATGACTTGAGACATTGTTGGTTTCACTTCACACCTAGTCTTAATAGTCTCATTAGGGGGACTATGTGAGTGAGATCTCCAACCAGTCTACTTCAGACTAAAGAAACTACTTGGATGAGTGGTAAAACATTTTGACTCAACAAGACGTTCAGCTGCCGTGACTCAGCTTTCAGATCTTTATCCAAACTCTTTAATATCTGATTCAATATACTATTTTTCTCTACGTGGTGACTAACAGTGTGTTTCATGTTGGCGTGCTCACAGAATTAGCTAATACCAAAGAAGGTAATGCAGTTTTTAGCATTGTCAAATTAACTATCTGTAAAGAGTGCCTCTTTGGAGGAGTAGTGAAGTAGTACTGAGACAGAGAAGGAAATAATAAAAGCAGCTAATGCAACACAGCTAATGAACTACCATAGTTTCCTCCAGTTTCTGGCTCTCTATTCCCTAAACACAGATTTCCATTGAACAACGTTATGAATTTGTCTGGTTTACTCTGAAGCTGGTACCACTGATGGCAGCAGTTATATTCACTTATATTCACTTTTATTTCAATGGAGCTGGTGATTCTGATGTGAAAACTTTCACTATATCTATAATATACACTATATGTGTCTGTATTCACACACACACACACACACACACACACACACATTAGTGTGTGTATATATATATATATATATATATATATATATATATATATAAGTTTGTTCAGTTTGAGTGAAATGTTTCAAGAGTTTGGATGGCTGTGGCAGCTTCTCAACAGAGGTCATACTTCCTATGTTATGATGGTTTATGTCTGCTCCTCACTCATTTCTCAAAACATATCAAAGCTTCTCCATCAACCCGTTATATAGCTACTGCTTCTTCCTATCAATCAAGGAGATGACTAGTGCCAATTCCATTTGTCATTGGGCGAGAGGCATCACAGGGCTAACACATAGAAAGACATTCTGTGAAATGAATTACTAGCTTTTCCTATATTTGTCACATTTTGAGTTTTAAACAAATTTAGTCATTCATTTGTCAAGAAACTGCCTCACAGTCTCAACAAACATTAGCCTCACATTTGTCAAAGAAAACCATGAATGTTTGTCCGCATCTTTGGACCAATACATCTGGGACGATGTTGTGATATTTAACATTTCAGTATGGTGAAGTAAAAAACACGATATTTCATGAAACACAACAGAAAAGAGAAAATGCAACATTTCACAAAACACAACAGCAAAAGAGAAACACAATAACATTTCGCAAAAACCATAGCTTTGTTTGAAACTTAAACTGCAGGATACATATCCTAGCCACATGATGGAACGCTAACTAGGTAACTACAACGTGAAATTTTTCCCCTTTTGTTCCTAAGGGCTGAGCCCGCTGTTTGTACTGACTGATGTACAGTGCTGGTGATAATCTTCAGCCGGAGACATCTTGTGTAATTAAGACACCTAGCCATATTCCAAACTTTGTATCTTCTGGTGCCATCACCATCTGCAGCTAGCGACTAGTGCTGCCGAAAACAGGAAACAGGAAATGAAAAGCGTGAAATGACATTAGCTCTGTCCAATCACAAACAAGAACTGTTGTCCTTACCTTTCCCATAGTTTTGAAATATCATTGTCATTTCTCTTTTGCTGTTTGAGAAATGTTGTTTTGTTTTTCACCTCAGGGCCAATGGATTTTAGTCTCTTAGAAACAAGAAAAAAAAAAAAAAGCGAACTTGAAGCATACAGCAAAACACACACACACACACACAACCTCCTACTTGGGTCACAAAGGTACCTCCTCAGATCGAGTGCTAGCCATCTGGTGCTACATTTACCAAGGATTCATATGGCGTGAGTGTGTTCATGTGTATGTAAGTGTATGTTTATTTTCTGGGGGTGGGGGCACAGGATATGTGGCTTCTCCCAGGGTACCTTCATTACATGCAGTGGTTTGGAACCTATAGGTCACCAGAGCTAGTCCTCAGCCACACACTGCCGTATACACATATACACACGCTTCTGAGATGTCAGTGTGCGATCCGTTTTGCTTTCTGTGATGGTTATTTGTATCAACAATACCATGCGAGGGGGTGGATGGGAGGACACTGGGTGGAGATGACAGAGCACAATGGTGAGATGAAGCAGGGAGAAGAGGGGAACTGAGGGTAAAATGGCTCAGGGCAATGAAGATGGAAGTGTTGGCTGAGGTGAAGAAGAGAGTGCAGTGTGGCGATGATACAGAATTTAAAGCTGGATTTTCTCCTGTGCACCCTTATGATATGCTTCATAACCTCTGAAATGCGAGCTGTGTCCTACCAGCTAAAATCATTTAAGTTTGCTGTGCCTGCCAGTTGTGATGACTTACTTACCATAAAAGTCCTAAAACTAAAGCGCAGTCATACAACATTTAGTTTATTTCTTTCTTAATATGATATAATATTCATAATTAAAATATTTTATTTTTTGTGAATATTTAGCTTACAGTTCACAGATGTCACCGTCTAAGTTCAGTCCCAGAAAGGGCAGATGTTGGGGTGTGGTGTTTCTTTAAGGAAAAATTTTTTTTACTTGGGCATTGTTTGTCTTTCTTGCTTTTTAAAAACAATTTAACAAACCAACATATTGAATGCTTAAGCAATAACAGTGACTAAAAGTCAGAATATGCTTGACTATTCTTTCTGTAGTACTATGGACTATTGAAAACTCAAAACTATAGGAACAAAAAACCAATGAGCTAATGACTGTTCTTAGGTTGAGGCTCCAGCAGATCCCTGTGACCCCAATTAGGAATAACCAGGTATAGATAATAGATGGATGGATATTCTTAGGCCTCTCTGCCAAATAAACTTCATGAAAATACTTTTTCTTCTTTTCTTTTCTTTTCTTCCTCAGACATAAAGGAAAATTATGAGGAATTATCAAAATAAAATGCACTAGTTCATCTTACATTAACATTGTTAAAAATGAGAAGATTACCACCCCTTTCTTCAACTTTGTCTGTGTTGTCTGCTATCATCAGAAAAAAATAGAGGAAACTGACTAATCCCAGGGCAGCACAGTGGTTGAGTGGTTATCACTGTTTCCTCACAGCAAGAAGGTTCCTGGTTTGAAACCCATCAGGGGCCTTTCTGTGTGGAGTCTGCATGTTCTCCCTGTGCTTGTGTGGGTTTTCTCCAGGTACTCTGGTTTCCTCCCACAGTCCAAAAACATGTATGTCAGGTTGATTGGTGACTCTAAATTGCCCATAGGAGTGAGTGTGAGTGTGTGAGGTTGTTTGTCTCTATGTGGCCCTGTGATGGACTGGTGACCTGTCCAGGGTGGACCCCTTCATGACTAATCACAGTAAAAGTCCATAGTTATCTCCACCATTCCCTTCTACCACCTGCACTATGACACTGGCACCTTTTTGCTCTTTGCACACCAATTAGTTCCCCTTTCATTCTGTCTTCAGGTTATCTGTGCATTTTTCTTTAGTTTGTAGCATTTCTGTAGCATTATGTTTACTGTTTGACCCTTTGTAGCATTTGTATTTATGTCTGTTTGCACTGGAGTACCCCCCCGTACCTAAACAAATTCCTTGTGTGTGTGCACACACACTTGGCAATAAAGCTCATTCTGATTCTGATTCTGATTCTGATTCTGTTTATATTTTTGGAAATATTCACGTTTGATCTGGTGCTGCCATTACAGCTAAAGGTTCCTCAATAGCTCATTAAAAATACAGCTTTACTTTGGTGAGACACACACGACAGAGACATTAACAGGCTGAGAGCTATCTTCCCTTTTTGCCATTATCTGATCTGCAGTGCTAATCTGTCGTGTTTGTCTCCTGTCAAAGAACTGTTTATTGCTGATTCCCTCAATACACTTAATCCTGTTTGAACATGCAAATGAGGGAGGAATGATCAAGACACAGACATATATACATACAAATAATCATAAATGCATTCTAACATAAGTGATCCTGCAATCACTGCAAACACTAATATGAGCACAATACCAGCCCCCAACACACATACGCAGATACACACCAAACAAACAGTGTCTTCAACTCACACAGTCCATTTGGCCAATATGGTGTCTGATGAGACCATAAGGCTGCTGGGTGTGAAATCACTTCTTAACACACACACTTCACATAACCCCCTACCACCATTCAAGAGAACACAGAAACACATGCATATACTGCAGTATACAAAGAGAGCAATGGGTTGAAAGGAGACAGTTAGGAGGATGGGAAAAGTAAGACAGGATAGAACACCGGCTGGTTTCTGTAGCTTTCAAGTGATGTCCACAATTTCAAATATAATTTTCTCATTTAATGGAGGTTCTTTTTTATTATAAGGGACCAAATGGAAGTTAAAAGAAAGACGTTAAAAAAAGATTTAGTTTCCAATTTATTCCGTATTTATTTCCATCAGTCAATTCATCAGTTGACAGGATACTCACTTATGTGTACAGGCTTTTGTGAGATGTCTATGCTATTTATTGTGGCCATTTCTACCCATGATTTCACTCATTGGACACTGATGAAATAAATGAAGTTGGATCTAAAGGCAGATACAAAAAGTGTTATATGGAGGTTGTGTGGGTGGTGGGAGGAGCACAGAGTTCAAAGTAGAACCACTGTTCCTTCAGTTTAAAAGGGGTCAGCTGGGCTTTGTCAGGCATCTCATGGAGCTACCACTGCACATGTCCATGGCTGTATCCAGAGTATCCAGTGTCCCCTCCCAACCTGTGCCCATGCAATGTTTTGTCTGTGAGGTGCTGGACTTCATGTGTTTCCATGGAGACGAAATTTCTGTGAAATTCATTTGATGGTATTTTTCTGAATGGTTCTTAATGTTAATTATATTAATAACTTCATAGTCTTTGGATGTCTGCAGCATTACATAGTAGCCCTAATATAAACATACAAGTTATACAAGTGTTTTCCCTTTTCATGAGGTACTACACAAAATATAGCATTAAACCTTGAACACTGAATCCTGACAACCCATCTTATTTTGCAGACAATAAACAGGTAAACAGGTGCCTATTAACACACACATTAGCATTCATTTTGGAGTCATGTTTATCGAAAACTGATGAAAGTAAAGCAAACTTTGTACTACAACTGTTATATGGTCGAAGAGCTTCAGAAACCCTAACCACCCAACTTCATCCCACCCCACCCCTCTGACATCAGAAAGACAGTTCAGCGTCTGACTCTTTCTGTGATGTTCTGACATTGGCAGCCACTTCACACTGTAATTAGTCAACTCTGCAGACCTATATTTTTCTGTGCAACTCTCTGCCATACAACAACTACCTACCTGCCTGTTTTGTTGCATTGCACTGTGTGTTTTCGCAAGCATGTTATGTAAATATGTATATATGTCTTCTTACACACACTTGGCATGTTTCCAGCTACCACGCAGCGGTAAATGAGGCCTACAGAAACAGACTAAGACTGGATTCACAGTGTGATGTCCACATGATTCCAAGAACATGAGTCCCATATGGCAGATAGATGCCATCTGACTATATGAGGTCTTCATGGGTGTTCTTGCAAAAAGAACTTTTCAATGGGTTATTGGAAGTGTAATTAATCAAGGCCTAGACTAACCAAGCCTATAAATGAGAGCAGTTAAAACAAGTGTGGCACTAACATATGCACAAATTAAATTATTTTAAATTTTCACATTATAACATTTGATTTCTTTGTTAGAACAACACACACTGTGCCCAGGCAACATCCACATTTCATATTCTCAGACACTCAGACCATGTCTACATTAACCCTTTGGAGTCTTGAGCTCTTTTGGCCATTTTAAATAATTAGTTTCATCTTTATCTACCACATTACAAAACATTTACCATGCCAGTTTGGTATCTTTTTTTTTTAAGGTAAATCACTAATATGACCAGACAATTTATTTTTACTTTAATATACATAACCAACATACTGCACCCATAGCACATAAACTTATATTTGAAAGAAATATGAAGCTCACATGGTCAATAAAACATTTTATTGGTTGAAAATTTAAACAGGTTGGAATGTGAAAAAAATAAGGCTACAATTAATATAAATATGCTATACATGAATTTTATTTTAAAACGGCAGTGCATAAATTTGGAACCACCTGCTTGCTTTTGTAGTGTATAAAGGGAAACTAGAGCTATGTAGAAACATTCTTATATTGGTGACCAATCACATGGTGGCGGTAGCTGTGGTTCTGATTTGGGGAACTTAAAATGGAAGAGGAAGAACAAACAGTAGCTACGTTTTCCAGACTCTGATGTCTGCTTGTTCTTTGATGAAGCCATAATTACAAACTTTAGCTGAAATTCTTCTTCTTTCAGTGTTAGAAATTAGTAGAATGACCCATTTTGGTGTTCTCATGTGGATGGAGGTAAATGCAGAAATGAGCTGAATCGGCTGGTCTTTTTAGAATTTTTTTGTTTTGCGTTTTTTACTTAGCAAAATGTAAATTCATGTGCGGAATTCCTTACTTCCTTTATTCTGCTTTCAATCCTTCCTTCCTTTCCATTCTTTCCTTTGCTCCTTCTCTCCCTCCTCTGTCTCACAGTTTGTTTTGCAGCTCTTTCTCCTGCCGGATGTCCCACTGGGGACTGAGAGCCTTCACAAAGCCCCAACACCCTGAGCAAAGGAGAAAAGCCCTGCAAAAAGAGAAAAGGGTTAGAAAAAGGCAAGGCAAAATAGAGGGTGAGAGGTCGCAAAGGAAAAGAGAAGAAGCAGCAGAAGAGAGCAGGCAGAGAGGAGAGCTGTAAAGCGAGCACAGAATAGAGGACAGAGAAAGAGCGAGGGGAAGACTTAAGAACACGGAGAATATTGAGAAAAGGAGGCAAATATAAGGGGGGAGATAGTGGTGACAGAGATAAAGAGGAGGAGAAAAGAGGCAGGAGAGAGGATAATGGAAAGAAGACAAAGATGAGAAAAAGAGCACAGAGTGAAAGAGATAGAGGCCAGGAGGGAAGGAGGGATTGGATTTGGCACAAACAAGAGTATCCAGCAGAGTAGAAAGGTGGAGATGAGAAAAGGGGAAGAGACAGACTTGATGAAAAGAAATCAAGCTTTGAATAAAGAGGGAGGGAGCGCGTCGGTTGCCTGGAGCTTGCCTGTGAGTGTGTGTTGTAGGGGATGGACGGTCATAAGTAGCTGCTAAAAGGCTTGTACCACCTCTGCTGAGGAGGAGCCCTTCAGAAAAACATCTCATCAGCCAAATGTATGTGTATGTGTGTGTGTGTGTGTGGGGGGGGGGGGGGGGGGTGATATGTTGGAAAGGAAGTGTTTTCAGGCGCAAATGGCGCTCTCATAAGGTCTCATTGGTTTGGTGATTGCACAGTTCCCCTCCCCCTTGCCACAGGCGTACACTCATGCTGTCCACACACACACTGGCCAATCCACAGCCTGTCGACACCTCAGTCTAAATCTTCACCTCTGCCTCAGGTTGACAGTGTGCTGCTGTAGTCTTACTCTTTCACACACATACTGCATTTATATGCAATTAAGAAATCAGATTATTCTCAGCTTCCAGCACTAACCTAATTTCTTAAATGTTGTGTAAGTGAGAAACCTGGTTTCCTTAACAAGGTTAAGAAAAAAACTCATTAAGGGAAGTTGATTTCTGCTCCGTAAAACTATGTGCCCACATGTCTGCTTATAGGATGTACTGAGCCTGGCAGGTACGGAAGACAGTTAAGGAGGAGCGCCTAGGGGCCAGCCCAAAAAGAGACGCTTTTACACTGAAACTAGAAATGTCCCAAATTGGCCCTAAGGATCAGACTCCACTGGTGACCTGTCCAGGGTGTACCCCTGCCTTTCACCCAAAGGGAGCTGGGATAGGCTCCAGCAGATCACTGTGACCCTGGTTAGGAATAAGTGGGTATAGATAATGGATGGATGGATCAGATTTCAACACAGAACCATTCTACAAAGTAATATGGCACTCCTTTTGGTAATTTTAGCTAACTATTGTGAATTTTCTGAAAACAATTGCTAATTAAGTATATACAAAGTGGCTAAATTCCTATAGATATATGGAAATAATTCCATTAAATAAAAGAGAAAGAAAAAAAACCCCTCAATCATCATATTTTGTTTTCAGCCCTGGGATTAAAATTGAAAATATAAATCAAGTGAAAGTCTGCAAAATATTTTCTGTTGCTTCATAAGGTCAGTGATTGATGGAAGGTGTAGCTGATAGATGTCAGTTATGGGTATGAGAAAGGCAAGATAAGAAATCTAAGATTTATTAGAAATTCCACTTGTAAATGTTCGTTTAATTCAGTTCATTTTGATTTACCAAAATACTGAATGCAACTGTTGTCATCTATAATACTAGCAGTCAGCAGGGCTGGCTGATATCAAATATTTAACAGTGTTCTAACTTGTAATTTTCATTATCAGAAAGACCATCACACATGAACATCTACTTCCCCTGTGGTGGAGATTTGCTGTCACTGAGCCTGTGTGAGCACATGTATGAAGGACACTTTGTTATCTGATGTAGGCTGGTCCATTTTGGAAGAAATCCTCTCTTTCCTCTCGTCTTGCTGAGAAAACAATCATACCGAGGTTTTGATATTCAGTTTTGTCAGCAATTCCCATCAAGGTTCCCTTTTCATGTCACCATGGTTCCTTACATCCCTCAGTGTCATTGCCATTGATTTCTCTCACCACATCCCTGTTGCAGACAAGACTACATTTGTCAGTTTCCTACAACTGGACAAAGGCTTCAAAGCACTGCTGATTTTAGTTAAAAATTATTAACACAATATAGAGTAAAGTATGGGCATGTTACATATATAACATATAACATAACATCACATATATATATATATATATATATATATATATATATATAAAAAATTTCCCGTCTCACCCCTATGGGTGGTGGTGTGTCTTCCTCAATCTCGGGTCCTCTACCAGAGGCCTGGGAGTTTGAGGGTTCTTCGCAGTATCTTAGCTGTTCCTAGCACTGCGCTCTTCTGGACTGAGATCTCTGATGTTGTTCCTGGGATCTGTTGGAGCCACTCTCCCAGTTTGGGGGTCACAGCCCCGAGGGTGCCGATTACCACGGGGACCACAGTTGCCTTCACCTTCCACATCTTTTCTAGCTCTTCTCTAAGCCCTTGGTATTTCTCCAGCTTCTCATGTTCCTTCTTTCTGATGTTGCTGTCACTTGGGATCGCTACATCTACCACTACGGCTTTCTTCTGTTGTTTGTCCACCACTACTATGTCCGGTTGGTTAGCCATCACCTGTTTGTCGGTCTGTATCTGGAAGTCCCACAGGATCTTAGCTCGGTCATTCTCTACCACCTTTGGAGGTGTGTCCCATTTTGACCTTGGGACCTCCAGCCCATACTCTGCACAGATGTTCCTGTACACTATGCCGGCCACTTGGTTATGGCGTTCCATGTACGCTCTGCCTGCTAGCATCTTACAACCTGCTGTTATGTGCTGGATTGTCTCAGGGGCATCTTTGCACAGCCTGCACCTGGGGTCCTGCCTGGTGTGGTAGATCCCGGCCTCTATTGATCTTGTGCTTAGAGCCTGTTCCTGTGCTGCAATGATTAGTGCCTCTGTGTTTCAATCCAGCCTTTTCCAGCCACTGGTAGGACTTATTATTCAGTATTAAGACAAAAGTACAAAATATATTATGCAGTTTCAAAAATGGTTAACCTACCGTCAATATAATGGTACGAGCAATATCTACAACACTAGCAAAGTGTGAAGAGTGAAGTAGCAAAACCATGACCACAGTGATGGGACAGCTGATTCTTATTCTTATTATTGAACCTTGTTGCCTCTTGCTGTGAAGGGGCCAGCCTGACCCTATTTAATTACCCTTCCATGCTCCTGAAAGCGAGGTTTTGTGTGTGCTTAAATTCCTGGTTGCACAAGATGCACAGATTCAAAAGTCTGTATTCGAAGAAAATTTCTTTTCCTCCATTAATGGAAATTAATCACTTTCAAGAGCTAAACTGACCTCAGGATTGTCAACATGACGACAGAACGGTGACTTTGTTTAAGTGTTTCCTGTGATGCTGCGCTACTGCCACATACCTGTGGCAAATCTTTGTAATGTAGCTTGATCTTAGTGTCACCACCAGGTCAAAATTTACTTTATGCCTATATACCTGCAAATCTAAAGGCATTTCCATCAGCCTCAGCTGTATGTTGTGGTCAGTGCAAATTAAGTTATGTTAACACGCTAACACTCTAATCTAGTGTTACTCATTGTTTGGCTGGTGCACATCATGCAGCTCTCCAAGCTTTGATAGGTGGCCTTATTTAGATACATATTAAACATCTGAAAGGAGCTATTATTATAATGGTTTTGTAAACCTGCGTGCAGCTACCTACCAACAAGTAAAATTGTTGATACTGAATATTATTATTCTTCTTATTATTTTATTATTTACTAGTTTTAGAATTGGCCACTATGTTCTTCTGCAAGGAAAATTATTATTATTATTATTATTTTTTACATCCATTCAGTGTCATTGCTTTGATATAATTCCTCCACAAAGTTATAAGAAATGTAAACTGTGTAGCCTACAGCTATTGCGTCACACTGTTATTATCCACTTAGCTAGCCATGCTGGGTATGTTGTGTTTCAGTGTTTTTGACTTGTGTCAGTTTGTGCTTCCTTGTGGCAAAATGCTACCTTAAGGATTTCCATTTCCTTTTGTGCATCCCTTATACAGGAATAACTCAATATGACGACATCTTAATTTGAGTCTTTCATTACAAACAGAGATTCAATCCATGTACAGGGAACACCTTTTGATCCTCTTATTATTTCAATAGACCACTATCCAAGCTCCAACTCAAACTGCTCGACAAACGTTGTACAGATTTATGGGTGTGCAAGCAGCCCAAGAATGTGTGTCTGGGCATGTGCAGAACTGCTGAGTAGAACATCTGGACAGGTAGCACAATTTGACAGAACACCTGTTGGCTTTTAGAGTGATATTGGTGGACAAGCGAGTTGAAGGTTGGCATGCACTATGCTATGTGTGTCACTGAGAGATGTAATGACATTTTTTGGCACTGCAAAAAGATTTAAAGCTGCATTTGATACAAGGATCCTAAAAGAACTGTTACCTTATCCTATGCTATATTATCAGTGGTTAAATTGACTGTCCATGACAGGCCAAACAACCCACAGGCCACTGGGATGTGTCCTGGTGATCCCAGCAGTCTGTCCATCTGATGGTTGGCACTGTCACCTAACAGCAAGTCCAAACACATGCTGGTTAGGTTAAAATATGACTGTAAATTTCCCATGGGTATGAATGAAAGTATGAGTGTTTGTCTATCTCTATGTGTCAGGCATGTGATAGACTGGTGATCTGTCTAGGGTGTGTCCTGCCTCTCACCCAATGATGGCTGGGATCCAAACTAAAAACTTAGGATGGCATCTTAAAATTACTGGAATATTGGAAAACCTTGTACTGCCACCAAGTATCATTTTTATTACAACCCTAATTTACAGGGTGCCGAAATAAATATTGGGACTGTTCATTTAAAATCAGGTCAAGGCATTTATGACAACTTGTATGTTATCAAACACAGTAACATATAAGTGCAGAGCCATTTTCCTTCCTGCCTCTTCATATGCAGCCTTTATATCAGCGTACAATAAGGCAATAGAATTCAGAAGGACAAAACTGCAATAGAAAATAAACTGAGATGATTATACCCATTGGTGCAGAAAGATAAGAAAAGAGGGACAGAAGGGAACAAGAATGAAAGGCAGATATTTTTGCTCTATTGTCCCCTAGTGATGAAGAAGATTGATGAAGTGGAGTTTGTATGGTAAGGAAAGCATGTTCCTGAGCTGTCAGAACCTTAGCAAGATTCTGTGAGACAAAAAATGTGTGTGTGTGTGTGTGTGTGTGTGTGTGTGTGTGTGTGTGCGTGTGTGTGTTTGGTCAAGGCCAATGAACACACAGACATGGACATTGTCTATTGAATGTCTTCACACTGTAGTGAAGCTAGGTTTTTCTCCTTGTTCTGGCTGCACACAGATCTATTTCTATTTTTCTCTTCAGGACATGCAAAGGAGTGTGTGTACTTGAATGGCTATACATTGTGAGCACCACTTTGCGTTTTACAGCATGGGACTTAAGACATTTTGGAAACGTGAGGATAGTTTGGCTGGTTCTCACTTTCTGCTGTACCTCAAATGAGCTACTCATGGGTTAAATTGGGAATTAGGTTTGGGATTAGTCATTTAGTTGTGATGGTTAAGATTAGGTTCCAGGACATGCATTATGTCTATAGCTGTACAAATGTTAATGCCGCACAGCACTGGAATCAAAATAACAAATGCCTGCTGGCATTGTGTATAGAAACAAAAAATATACCTGCATTTTATATAAGAATGTGATATTATTCAAATAAGATTTTAAAAAAGCAGTTCCACAGACATTGATTGACTACTTCATCTTGGACAAATGCTACAAAACACAAAACCTGTGCTTGTACAGTATACTGACTTCATGGTTAGGTGATTGTGCTCCTATATACATGTGTGTGTGGGTGGTTGGATTGCATGCATGTCAATGAAATGTGGGTGGGTGGTATTTGTTCAAACAAATTAAATATCTGTAATTAAAATTGTTAAACATTTGCATCACAAGTAACGAACTGAACCATTTCACTGTCAGCTACATTAATTATTTCTCTTCTAAGATGTATATAATTGCATTATACACTCACTTAGAGAAAATGCATTGTTGCTGGGATAATTGTCCATGTTTGAAAGAAACTGTACAGAATCTGCTTTACAGTGAGCCAGCAAACCCGATACTAGATCTTCACAATTGAAGCAGCTAAATCAATGCCATTATTAATTTTATTATTTACAATTGAGATTTTCTTTCTGTGACATGTCTTATTGGTACTTTCTGAAAAACTGGGAACTGAAAACCATCTTGGGTTACAATAGGTAACCAATGTTCTGTCTCATCAGCACAGCCCTCTCTCTGGGTTATTGCTATGGGTCAGGCGAGAAATGATGAACCCAAGGGAATAACCTACAACTATGACACATAAGAAGCATGTAACAACTAGCTCGGACATCTAAGCAACAGCCTGGGCCAGCAGGAAGATGCTATAATAAAAAACAGCAGCATGTGAGGAACTGTAATTTACGGAACATCCTATAGGAGAGGGAGGAGTGCACAGCATACCACTTATAAAAGCAGACAAAGTCTATCATACGGCCAGTGAGACAGATGCTCCGCCAACAGAGGCAAGCCCAGTGAACTGCCCCTATAATGCACAAAGAGATGCTTTGGGTGGTAAATCTCCACCATGCACATCACATAACAAGCGCGGGTGTGCACTAGACACAGAATATTGGAAGCTGCTTCAGCCACAGAAACACGAGGGGGAGGGAAAAAGTTCTCCAGAATAATCAGCCTGAACCTAAAAGAACTGGTGACGTTCTTGGGCACATTAGTGTCTCCCCAAGTCACAGAGAGAACAGAAAGATCACTCACTCCATTCTCTTTCCCAAAAGCAGAGACAACATCAGTGTGGCTTTAGCCAACAAAACCCAAAGAGATCGCACAGCAGAAACAGGACACATGCGACAGGTTGTTGTCTCCATAGCCCCCTCAAAATACATTTAGTGAATTGGTGGCTGAAAACAGATCTGCCACCGATGCCACTGTGACAGGTTTTGATTGTGCTAAAGGCGAAATTTCTTTCAAGAAGCTCCTGGAAGAAAGACAACACCAGTTGAAGTGCACACACTGCTAGAATGACCCTCTTAGCTGTGCACCAGCATTGACACATAGCCCATTTAGCAGCATGTGACACCACAGTAGAAGCTGTTTAAGTGCCCTGGATGATGGTGACCACACCATGGAAAACCCTAAACCCTTATGGCACTCCATCTCAGCATCTTGGCCATAGGCAGTGTGCAAATGCATTTACCCCAGAGGTAGAATGTTCCACATTCTCAGTGAAAATCACAGGGATGCACACCACTCTGATTGAGGTGTGTGTGCAGTAACAGTAACAGCTGCCAAGCCATGCGGAGGAGTTACACTAAATGCACTCCTCCCAACCTGAAAGGGAAGTGTCCTTGAATACTGAGACATGCAAGGTGAGACCACAAAGGGGAACCCTATGGGTCGCCACATGGGCATTCACCCAATACCAACAAATCTGTGCTGACCAACGGGGAAATGAGAAGCATACGCCACTGTTGGTGCACCAGTTAGTGCAGTTGAGAAAATTATCATTAGTGGGGGGAAGTTAAGCACTGCAACAGAGACTGGAGCACAGTTGCTCTGTTGACAAAAGGACGCGCCCTCATGCCAGTCGAGTTCAACTCCACTCCCAGGTAACCAATGCCCTGAGTGGGCTATGGAGAGCTCTTTTTCCAATTGATCATAAACCCCATGGCAGACAGATGGGACACCAGCTCCACTGTCTGCAGCAATGCCTCCTCCTGAGGGCAAGCCAGCAACGGCAGATTGTCTATATAAAATATCATTTTATCCATATATTTCATTTCCCGTCTCTGCAGAGGCTCCAATGCTGTCTTCAGACATTTGGAAAGAGAGGGCAGAAAGTAGGAATAAACCCCACCATCTTGCTCACCTCCTTAGTGGGGTTACCAGGGAAGGCATTAGGCTTGGCAACCAGCTTAGGAGTGAGCCACAACAGCAATATCAGACTGGGAGGCAGACCAATGGGACCTGTCAGCTAGCTTAGCCACTAGCACATCTTTGGAAGAAGAGGAAGCGGGTTGTCTCTGCATTCACAGGATGCTCTGCTGCAGTGGCAGAACAGTAGGGAACCCACCCACTGTCAGGTCCATCACCACCTGCATGATGGGGGAGAAGGCAGAGACTGGGGCCTAATTCTCACTAAGTCTCACTTCCCTAGCTTAGGGAAGGCTAGAAAGGCCTGCTCACCAAGAAAATGAACATTTGGGGGCCTGCTGTTCTGGCTTCCTTGGAGGAAGAAGTTGCAGCAGGAAGCCCCTGGA
This sequence comes from Mastacembelus armatus, assembly GCF_900324485.2. Taxonomy (NCBI): domain Eukaryota; kingdom Metazoa; phylum Chordata; class Actinopteri; order Synbranchiformes; family Mastacembelidae; genus Mastacembelus; species Mastacembelus armatus. The sequence goes on from NC_046649.1 coordinate 6,843,885, forward strand.
GAGAAGCCAGCGATAGAGGTGTAGTTGTTGAAATCTGGATCTAATGTCAACACCAGAACTTGCTCATTCTCTGGTCCTGACACAGTGGGCACTTGAGCAGGGGTTGTAGTGGTGGTGGAAGAGGGGGCAGAGTGAGGACATCCCTTTCCAGTCTGCCAGCACGCCTTGGTGACAAGGCTGAAAAAACCTGGCCCATTGAGCTCCTCCTTGGTAATCTGCTTACAGGAGGCACATGCCACTCTGGGTATGTGACAGAATGTAATCATCATTTTTTTTATTTATTACTTCTTTCATTACAATAAGTACATTTCTTTTTTTTTTTAAATGGCACAAAATGTGGGCAGAATTTAAAATTTCTCTGTTAAACAAAAACTGTAACTACAATATAAAAATATTATTGTGTTACACAAACTGAGATATTGAATCTGTAGTAATGTTGAAATACAAAATCTAAACATAGTGATAAATACTGGACTCATGAACTAATCTCAACTCCAGTCACTGGACCATTTTGTGTTTTACAGTCTTCACAATTCAGATTTATACATATACTAATCAAAGATACTCCTGTCTGCTGTTGTTCCTTTGAGGCAAATTTCTTATTCGAGCCAAAACATTTATCGTGAGCACTGCATCTCAATATCTGCTGCCTAGAGTGAAACAAAGCTGGATTACCAACTGGGCAATGTGGTTAACTGCCTCAGGGCCCCAGTGTAGGGATCCCAAAAACCCCAGATGCACTGTGTGTCAATTAGTTTGTGGTAATTTAATTAACTTATTAATATAAACTAAAAAATAAGTTGCATTAAGGTGGCTGCGGAATTTTTATCTAATCTTGAGGCCATGTACTATGGAGAACCCAATAATCTGCTTTTCATATCTTTAATATTACAGTTAATATTGTTCTGACATGGTGCATATTCTTAAATAAATTTTTATTTTGGAATCCGTCCCCGGAGTAACTCTCGATCCATTTATGATAAAATTACTTCCAGGAATTTCTGTGTAATTTATATAAGATTCTCTTTTTCAAAGGATTTTATTGGTGAGCTGAACACAGCTTGAGCTTTCTGAGCAAACACAGTGTACATTTTTTGGCCACTGAACTGACTCATTGCAGCAAGTGGGTGTTCATTGCCTTGCTCAAGGGCAGCCTTATATCTGTTTGAGAGAAGGAATCATATTTTCATTCTCTCCACCTAGACTTTCTAATCTGGTCTTTGTGTCTTCACCAGTGATCTTCCAATCATAAAACGGCTTCTCTAACCTCAAGGCTCCCTCACATCCTGAAAACACGTCAATACAGACACATCACATCTTTACTTCCCCTGGACACTGCCTGTGTGTGTCTCACACAGGGGTATCTGCACTCTTTATAGCACCTCCCTGCACAGAGCGATAATGAGAGGAATTACACACAATGGATCCATTTTTCTCTTTTAGTCAGTAGAGAGAACTAGTGGGAAGGGGAGACAGGGAGAAAACAGGATATGGAGGAAAAAAGAAAAAGTAATATGGTGGAAGAAAGAGAGACGAGGGAGTGACTGTAAAAGCAGGAAAGAGCAATTGCCTGTTGACTCGATGAGAGGATGTATCATTGTATAATTGTAAATCCCAGAAAGATTGGGTCTTCTCCCACTGCTTCTTTTGTAATTTATCCCTCTTTCCATCCCTTCCTATTTCTCTCTTTCACTCTGTCACCCATCAATCTTTTTCCAATTATCTGCTCTGTCTATCCACAAATCCATCATAGTCATTTCCATGGTAACGGGTTGCATCCTCCATTGGCTTTGGCCTATTGTTTAATATAATTGCACACCAAAAAGCAGTCTTTAGAAGAGGGAAGGGGATACACAGACAGTGAGAAATCTGGATATTGTCTCTGTGCTCAGCGAAATGTCTCTCCTGTGTCTCCAAAGAGTCAACTTCAGAGGAGATACTCGCCTTAATTTCAACCATGGCATCCATTCTTCAGATATTGTATTAGCTATTATGTGTAGATTGCCTTTATCCCAGGCTGATGAAACATCTTCCCCGCCTGCATGATTGTCAATTATCGTGCAAATGAGAAACTATAACTACCCATACAAGGTCAGTGAAGAACACAAATGATATGTATTTGTTAAGAATGAATGGAAGCCAATGCGCTACAAAAATCTATTGAAGTGGTGTGATTTTATTTATCTTGGCATAATTGTAAGTTAATGGGTGCCTCGGGTGTCTTATTTGTTGTCACGTAATTACCAAAGAATGGTTTTATCACCCAAAAGACCACCAAACTTACCTAGCCTTTGAGGTAATGTAAATGGTCAATTGGCACAAGCACCATAATTATCAGTATGTCCCCAGCACACATGTTTGCGTTATGCAAACATGCCAAATGATAATGTAATAGCTCAATTTGTGAAGTAGGAAAGCTGGTTTTATGATTTTGTGATGACCATAAAATTAATCTGTTTTTTTTTTTTTTTGGCATATGTCTGTGAATTATGAATGCAGCTCAGAGGAACATGATTTCACTATTAGTACAATTCAGTCAAGTGTAACTAACATAGAGCACATTTACAGACCTGTAACCTCTATAAACACACCTAGTTATATATACAAAGGCCAGCCGGACGTTGGCTAAGCAGCTGAAATATGCAAATATTTGTAAAGACACATTTAACTTTTCAGTGCAGTCTCTCCGCTCACCACAGTCATCACTCTCAATCACAGATGCAAATCAAAATTTAGAATTGACATACTGCAGATAGAACAGTTGTTGTGTAGACAACACTGGAGCACTGTATGATAATGCATTGAAACAAATGTTAAGATATAGTATTACTGTGTAGATGGAAGGTTACAACAGAGAGAAAAGGATATGATTCTAAATATATATATATATTAGAGTGGACAGCTTGTCAGGATTATATAATTTATTTAGCAGAAGGCCTCTTGTCTGCACAAAAAATCTGCAGCGAGTGATTAAATCACAGCTTAGCAGGCAGATGTACAGAGGTGGTGGACTACGTAATGAAGAGAGCAAACAGGGTTTTGTTCAACTGTAAATGAAATTACCTCCTGTGCCTATTTCTGCCGCAGCACTTTTTAAAATTCTTGTTAAAGTTGTGTGGTGATATATGACCACACCATCCACTATTTGTTATGAGAAGTTAACTCCTACATACTACATCAACCCATGGCAGGAAATTGATGTAAAAATTATTACTGTTTAAAAATAAAGATACAAAAGATCTGGGCCAGCCATGGAACCATCTCCTAGATATCCCTTAACTATAACACATAATTGTTGCTCATAATAACCTGCTGCCACAAATGACAGAAGAAATTCTTTTTTACAGTTTACTAGCTCGTATGTCTACAATACTGTTTACTATGCTATTATTTACATGCACTGTAAATAATAAAGTACCTTTGATGGTAGGGCAGATATGGGAGCTGCTGCTAGATTTCCATGTCTGACATGGGAGAGTGAAGTGTTTTATCATTGTATTAGTTAGTGATGTATAATCAATAATCTGACCCCTCAATGTGCCTCTTTCTCAACTCTGTGCTCTCCCTAGTTGATCAGCTGCACCAAGTCACACAGATACTTAGCCAGAGACAGGAAATGAAGGGATCTGAATTTTAAAATAAAAGACTTAACTCTTACTTATTCTACCAACCAAATGTGTGGACAAATATATTTCTGAGTATTTTAGGCATTAGGTACAAAATGAATTTTTTCAGTGTGAGAAAACCAATTACTCAATATCAGCAATTGCTCATACATTTATTAGTCCTTACATAACTTTTACCCTTGATCATGAGGAACACTTTCTTTGAGTCTCAGACATTAATACTATTTTCTTAAAGGTTATGGGGACATATAACGATGGAGACATGTTAGTTTTTAATAGACATACCACCAAAACAGCAATACTGTCCCTTCCCCACACCAACCTTTTGATTTTTTCTTTTCCAATTAAGAGCTTTTAGCCCTGTTGTTTGTGACATACACATATTAGTAAGCATACAGTGGTCATAAGCTTCTTACAGTATACATTAACAAAAAAGATTTAAGTTATTAAAGGGAGACGTCTGATAAAGTGTTGTGACTTATAACTTACACTGTAACATGAGTATATTGTATTATTTTAGTTAATTATACATAAGTATGTATTGTACATATCTGTGTTTCCTGTATTTATTTTCCATTCTTGCTTCATCTTGCAATACATTCAGTTTGATTAGAGCTGAAACAATGACTGGCATTTAACTATTCATTTAGTCATTTAGGATTTGATCCTTTCATTTCATATACCACTGTAAACGTAATATCTTTTAGTTTTGGATTTTCACCTTAGGCTCTTGGACTGTGTGATGCCTATTAATAAGTGGGCGTTGACATTAATCGATTATGCTAATCAAAGTCCTAAATTTGATTCATAAGTCACAGGCTGAAACCACACTACCCGGATAGCAAAATTATTCTGGCTCAGATATGGCCCAAAACTGGCTTACCATTTGCTCTGGGTGGATGTGTGGCCCCCGAAATGGGCCAAATTTGGCATGCCAGAATTTGCCAAAATCAAACCAAAAGTAGGCCAAAAACCGACACAAAACCAATTTCCCATAATCCAGCCAAAAGTAGCCATAACTGACCCTAATCATACCATATATATATTGCCTTCAAAAATGAAGTTACGATTTTCACAACTACAAATAAAAATGACAGACGTGACTGCAGTGCTGCAGACTGTGGCGTTGCTGTTGCTTTGTGTATTAGTTTAAAGCGAAGAAAAATTGAAAGAAAAACTAAATTAAATTTAAAAACGGACTCGTAGCACCGATTTAATTGTGAAAGTTGCGATCGGAAGTGTGTTCTCGTATCCTGTTTGGTTTGACACTGCTCGATGTGTGTGTTTGTGTGTGTGTGTGAACTGCTTCCTGCTGCTGCTCGCTGTCCGCACACCGTCCGTCTCGTCAGTGTTGATCGGCTCACCATGGCGGAAGGACGCAGAGAACAGCCGCCCCATCCTCTCCTGTCCTTACCACCGGCTAGCAAGCGACCCTGCCTGCGCCCTGCTCCCCGAGGTCCCGGTCCGGGGCCCGGACACGGTAGCGGGTTGCCCAGCTCCCGGTGTCGTTCCCCGGAGTCCCTCCTGGACTGCGCCGCGAAGGCAGTAGCGGAAAAGTGGGCCTTCGAGAGAGTAGAGGAGCGCTTCGAGCGGATCCCGGAGCCCGTGCAGCGCCGCATCGTCTACTGGTCTTTTCCCCGTAACGAGAAGGAGATATGCATGTACTCTTCGTTTCAGTGCCGAGTCGCCGGCGAGGAGGGTCCGTCGGCGGCTGCCGGTGGAGCGGGGGCTGCCGGTGGGTCCGGAGCTACAACCACCAGTGGTGGCGGAGGATCTACCGCCGGTACAGCAGCTACCGTGGGGGCAATCGGAGCAATGGGAACGGGAGACGGGCTACCTTTCCGCCGCGGTATCAGACTGCTAGAGACCGGCTGTGTGGAAAACGTTTTACAAGTCGGTAAGTGGATTATTTCACTATAACCGAGACGACGCTGTTTGGCACGAACTCCGTGGACCGTCCGAGCGCCGCTGCTGCTGGATCTGAGCTGGGGATGATTGATGGAAGTTTTCCCTGCTGTCGTGGAAAGTATGCAAAGCGTCTGTGCGCAGCGCATGTAAAACCACACATGCTCCGGTGCCTGTTTTTAGTCCAGTGGGCTCACAAACAGACGCCTGTTGTCGATTTTCGAGCTTTTATCGACCACTCTGTGAAAGGGGAAGCGAAAACACGGCTGCCTGCTAGCTTAGCCGACCAGCTGCTGTTTAAAAATTAAAGGGCTTCCTATTGTGGCTTTTCATTACTCTGCAGCTCCACCACTGACTGCTGCGTCTTTAACCGGGTCTGTCTTCGTGTTGGAAACCCCGACCCGCCGTGTATTCGGGTGTTCAAACCGGAGAAGCCGTGTTTCGGGAACTATTAGCACTTTTCTCCCTCTCCGGGGCTCCTCATCGGCGACCGGAGCTGGTCGTAACCCCGGCCGAAAGGCAGGGGGAGGCGCGGAGGAGGAGGGCTGACAGACGCCGATACAAAAGGACCCAGCGTTATAGCGTCGGGGCTTTATTTTTGTTTGTGCGAATTCCCTGTTTGCAAAAGTCGTTTTTTCCCTTCAACACACCATTGGCTGAGGGTGGCTTAGGCAAGGAACAAAGGCTGTTATTGGCTCCGTTATTATGATTAATCCAACCTTAATCCGGAAAAATCCCCCGCAGCTTTTTGTTTATTTGCTGCTGCTGGTCGGACCGGACAAAGAGCGCAGCCGCCAGCAACGTGGAAAACACATATTGGGACTGTTTGCGATGTTGTTTATTATTATTAAAGTTAGCCCTTTCCTGGACCCGTGTAACGTTAAATAGTCTTTCATAGCGTGTGTTTGTCGGAAGCCTCCGAGTCGTTTGCAACACAAAAGGCTTCCAGTTGAAATGATCGATAAGCGTCTCGCATTTCCAGCGCTGCAGAGAGGCTGTTTCCAAACAAAGGGCCATTCCGCAAAGCTTCATCTCCACTCTCATTCCCATTAGTTTCATAACCCGACTCTACACAGCCTCAGAATGAGCCCAAACATCGGGGAAATCGGTGAGATTAAACGGTATGATTGTAAAGAAAACTGCCTTTTATGGTTACTGGGAGGGTTTTTCTAAGGCCATATGGTGTGATAGCCACCGGAGCTTGTCTGGGGTTTCATGTTGCTCTGAGGTATCTGGGGGGGAAAGCTGCAAACTGTGGCTGCTGCGTTTCTCTGTGTGACTGCTGTATCTAATTGCATCTCATAAATGCTCATCGATTCCACCCCATAACTAAATGAAATTTGAGACTTATGAATATGAAAGTTAGATGAGCTCTCAGTGAGATTTGTTCCAGTCTGGCTCAATAAGTTTAGCAAGTGTGCGTCTGCAGGAGAGTTAATATACAAAACACAGAACTAGTCAAGTCAAGCAAGTCAGATTTGTTCTGACTTCACTTTGGTTCCTTGCCTCAAGGCCCCACATTTGTGTCATACATTGGGATTATTTGTAAACTAGAATTTGAGTGAAGGCTCCTTGAGAACAGGTTGAGTGGCAGGCTACTTTTACCACTTCCTGTCATTACAAACCCATGAACCCTGCACTACTACACAGGTGAAGCTGTGTGTGTTAGTAGAACTACAGGGTTAATCCTTTTTTTAGTTTATAATTTGTGATTAAGGTTGCAGTTTTCTTTGAAGTGTAAACTTCAGTTGAAGTTTTAAGACAAGCATACACCTGTAAGCAAACACTTCCAGTCTTACCTGTCTCACTGACTGATCATTTCCAGTCTCCCCCAAGGTCAGTCACAGCAGGCAGGGCACATGGTTTTGTCTTTCTCTCAACAAAACACAAGATGGGCTAAATAGCTAAGTGACAACCAGATAAGATTTGGCTTGTTCTTCACCCTGTGGACCATGAGAACCAGTTTACTGTGGAAGGTTTACCTAATGACTTAACAAGAGAACAATAGTTGTTTTCTTTCTTTTTCAAAGCTGGATTCAAACAGATTGGGCAACCAAGCACGCTCGTACACAATGCACTCATTAAGGATCGTGTTACCCACCTGTAAATGACTATTTTAAAGTTGCTTTCATCTAACAGATCATAATATAACCACCACTTAAAGTAGTGGTAAAACTTGTTTTTAAGAAAGTGAAATGGACGTGTGTCATAGTTTTGTAATAGCAACTTGCTGGGGAGCAATTAGGAATGAGACCAGTTTGCAAGCTGACACATGCTTGTTGATGATGCATGGTTTAAAATATAGCATCTCAAGGAATTACAGTCTGGAAAACTGGTATTAAACTTTTGAATCACATGATGTGCATGTTAACTGATTAGATAGGGCTGTATATTACATTTATACACCAAAAATTCAACAAATGCTTTACATTTGTTTACTTGTAGTCAACTCTTATGTAAAAGAGACCTAGCAACACTCAAGGCTGATGCAAGAAGCTCACAAGTTAGGCTATCATGAGATGTAATATTTTTTGTCCCCCCCCCCCCCCCGGGAGCTCCTGTTCCTGTAAACTCATGCCGATCTTTAGACTTGTTTTTATCTGGGTTTCTCTAATGTGTCTGGAGGCAGATCTGCTTTTGTTTTTTCAGGTAATTACTAATGATATCTGGTGCTATGGAGTTGGGGGGGGGATCTGTGATCTGCTTTTGACAGATTCATTCTCCAGGTCTCAGAAAGTTTAAGACCAGACTACATTAGAAGAGCAGGACAACTGTTGCTTACTGCTGCCAAAATCAAATAAAATAAAATAGAATAAAATACACAAGTTTAGCACAAAATCAAATTTTTCTATAGACAAGAGCTACATCTGTGATATTTTTTAAACTTGATTCTACACTTGGACATGGTGTCACTGCTTATTTGCTGCTTATCTTTAATGCCAAATAGTTTGCACATGCCCAAGAGCTTCTAGTAAGCTGAATAAAACTGAACTGGTTTCGGAAAAGAGTCATTATAGTACAATTTGGTAATATTTACCATCATAACACCTCTGTGCAAGTGTCAGCAGTTCAAAACTGGACTGACTGTATGTCCTTCAGATGCCCTCCATCCACGTACGTTACGAGCAAGGGCCTTTGTGTGTTGGCGTCTTTTAACAGTAATACAGACAGATTGAAGAGACGTGAGCTCATCAACAGCTCATCGGCCCATGTGTTCATAATAATCTGCTCCTGGCTCCAAGTCATAATTAGAATAATCAAAGCTAAGCGTGCTTGTGTTTGTTAACCCCCTCCTCGTACACGCCACATACACACATGTGTCCAGAAGCCCTCTTGGCACAGCTTTCAAAAATCCTCAGAGAGCAGGAGGAAGGGATATAAGAGGAGGGAGGGAAAGGGGGGTTTCTCTAGCTTTGAGTCAAGCTTTGGGATTATTGGGTCATGCTTTGTTACCCAGCAGCAGAAAAACCCCTTGTTCACAGAAAGGGGGGTGTGGGGTGGGTTCATGCATGTATATGTGTGTGTGCACGTTCCTGCCTCTGTGACGTTACATAAAGCTGTAATGGGCCCCTGACGCCCTTTGAAGCACCAGTGACTCTGACAAAGCGAGGCAGCAAAGTTGAAAAGGATTAAACTGTATGGGACAGTCATGGGTGGAAAAAATTGTAGAGCTTCTTTACTCCAAATGTTTGAGGTCCTGAAATGTCTAAATTAAGACGAGTTCAAGCAAAGCTTTTGTGTGTCTGTTTGTGGTTAGTTAATGTGTAATATTTGTGAAATTTATCTTTTGTTAAATGAGAAGCTGGCATTGTAGGAAAACATCTCCATGTAAGGTTTCAAAAATGTAAATTTTCTACCAGTGTTCAGTAATTTCAAGTAAAACCCAACTGATTTCACAATGAAGTGGAAAGCATTTCCCATCACTTACAAATATTTTAGTTATGCAGTTCCTACTTACTGTCGCTGTCTTTACTCATTGTGAGTACATGTATGGTTTTGAGTCTGTTGAAACTGTGTCTGTGAGGAGGTGTTGATGGTTGGTCTTGCCAGTAGTTCCTCTGATGGAAATTCCTGGCAGAATGGCCGCAGGGTTCCTTGTTGTGGAAAAGCTTTGCAAGCCTCTGGTGTAAATCTGCTCTTCAGTTGCTCAAGAGCATTGCGATAAAAGACAGAAGGAGGTTGTGAGCTCATCCTCACTTGCCTCATCTTCCATCTTTCTTCCTGACTCGACTCTCAGGACCAAGTCTACCGACACTGCTCAATTTTCATCTTTTGTTATTTATTTATTTTTTCATCACGGTTCTGCCTTTACCTTTCTTTTTGTCCTTTTTTCCTCATTTCTTCTGTTTTTTCACTCTAGTCATCAACCTGTACTTGACTGTTTTCTATATTTCATGCTCTTTTATGTTCTCATATCCCTCCTCCGCTCTGTTTCGATAACTTACATCAGTAAAAGATGACTCGTACTTGAATCATGTTCTGTCTGTAGGCTCAGCTATAGTTAAGGGCTGTTAGTCAGCTAAAACAGGGTTTTTGTTCTCTTCCACTGTCCATGCGTGTGGACGCTGCTGGTTGAGGAAGTGTCAGTGGCTTTGACAGGATGAATAGGGGAAGCTGGAAAAAGTCGTCAGTGCTGGGCGATAAGGAGATCAGACAGTTGACACTAACACTCTGGGTGTGTGCCTCTGTGGTGTTTCCACACTGCTGGCTCATGTTCATCTGGGTAACCATGAGTATCTGCAGAGGTCAGCCCCCGAATGGGTTAGGCTATGTTAGGCTGTGCACAGTATGGGAAGGAACACACCTATGTTTTGCTAGATTGTTTCTTTTGCAGTTTTTTTTTTTTTTTCTTGGGGCTCGTTTGTAGACTGAAAACTTGACAAACTCCTCGTTTTAACTTTCCTCTCCCCTTATTTGTATATAAACTCATAATGCTCTAATGCACTGCACATTGATACTTTTTCAGTGTAGCTGCTGCTCTTTTTCCAATTTAGTTTTCGTCTATATTTCTATACTAAAAATAATTTCAATCGCCGTTGTGTGAAAAGCCTCACTTATTGTCATGTACACACAGAATTACGCTGCATCTCTGTGGAGCTTGTTTTTAATATTTTAAAGTGCTTTGTTTTTCTTATACAGCCCGCAGCTCTACTGTTTTGGTTCACTCATGCTAAAATGTTCTGCTAACACCTGTAGGCTACCTGCTCAGCACCAAACCGTAAACAGATAAAGTTATGAAGCAGCAGGCCCACATATAGTAGTGGTCCATTCAGCAGTAAATAAACCAGATACATACATTTGTCAAGTGGCCAGAGACATAATGTGGAAATGAATGCTTTCGTTCTGCTTGATGTGTACTGTTTGTAAGTTATGCTAACAAACATTCATGAAATGAAATGTCTACACTGTGTTAAATAGGTTACATATGGAAGTATGTTTTTATTTTTAGTCTCCTCTTATTTTCAATTTTTTAAAAATTCTTGTTATGAATGTTTTATGGTTTATATCTTTAATCCTACTGATGCATATGAGTGTAATTTAATTCTATTTTTTGTAGCTTTGTATAGTAAAGCCCTTTATGAAAAAGCTATTATTTAAATGCACATCATCACTTTCATATGAAGAAATTGGCTGGTACATTTGCAACTTGAAAGTGCTTTAACCTTCACTGCAGTGGTAATTGTAGTTGGATCCTTGAGCATTGATTTGAGAAAGCACATTTTTCCCCCCCTTTTAAAGTGCATTTATTTCTGTTTATTTATATTCACAGCAGTTTCTGAGCCACAACTTTAGCCACTTAGCACACACAGGCATTCATAAACACTCTCAAAGTCTGTCTTCAATCCTTCCCCAGCACACAGCTCACACAGACAATATTTAATCAGTGTAATTAATTCCATGTCCGGCACACTCGAAAAGAGAAAATCAGTAAAACAAATCGTCCCCACGCTCTTATTAGCTCCTGGAGTGGTTCATGAAAGATGAGGCCATTAGGAAGACTCTCTGTTGTTGCTGTATTCATCAAAGCGAGAGGCACCTGTACGCACGCGTGTGAGAGAGAGTGCATGAGAGCTAATTATATAAAATCATTAATCAGAGTTTGTTGTTTGAGTGCTCCTTCCACCAGACACAGAGGCGACCATCTGTATGTTACATTTGAGACACAAACAGCACAATGGAAGAGGAGTAGAAAATATTTTTGGTAATTAATACCCAGACAGTGTCAAACTGTCATTCACACATGATCAGTTGTCAAGAAATAACATCAAAACCAGTAAGTAAGAACAGAAAAGTAGTTTGTAAGAGAGCAGTATGTACTGTGTTCTAGCAATTGCACTCAGCTTAAAGCAATAAGGCGCTGTTGTACTAAAACATTGATTTATCATTATGTTTTTCCTGCAAACGTTATATTCCTTATTTTTAATTTCCCATTGAAGGTGTTCTGCAGTGGTGCAACACTGGGCTCGTATTTACATGCAAATATGAAGACATGATTTAAAGTGACCACAGAAGTATTATAGATTGGTTTATTTATGTTCACCCTGTCATTTGTGTGTTAAGCTACCAGGCACTTTAGACACCTTTAGGGGCTCTGGAGGCATAGACAGCTGTAGTGAAAAATGCAGAAGAATAAAATCCTAGGTGTATACTTCTGCCCTTATCCTTGCAGAAGTTACCATTACTTTTTAAAACTGTAGTGGAAGCAGTAAATGTACATCTGTGTACAATGTACACAGGAAATTTGCTCTCAAGGTCAACAGCCAAATGTTGGGCTTTCATGTTCTTTAAAAATTTTACAGTGACTTCATACAGTGACGCTACCATTGTACACTATGTGTGTTTTTCCTCCCCACTTTACGTTTCTTTATACTTTATACTCTTTATACTCAAAAATATGATTACATCCCAGTTGTCAATGTGGTTTTTGAGGCAATTGCAAGAGGAAGTGAAGTTGCTTGGGGTTTCTGTCAGTCAGCAAGTACTGCAATGTTTCTGATTTTGAGATGCATGTACGAGCAGTTACTTAAATAAAGGGGTTTGTGAGTCCTTATGTAATAATGCCAAGACATACCATAAGCCTGATAGCCTCACTAGGCTTTAATTTAATTTTTTTGGAATGTCGAACAGCACCCAAGACCCTTTGCCTTTAGATTTGCACAAAGGTTGTTTCAAGTGTACCTGGACCACAAGCCTTTTGTTATCCATTTTTTCAGAAGCTTCTGTTGTTCCTGAAGGTAATAGTTCTGGTAACGTCTTTACAAAAGAAAAGCAAATGGAGATGCTTTCCTGCACTGAGTATATATGATACCATCATTGTTTTAAAGTGCAAACTACTTAAAAAAAAAACAAATAACTCTAAACTAATGCACAAATTATTTCTTTAAAGCCAAATAACCCCTATAATTCCCTTCACCACTGGTATTTCTGCCCTTGTGGCATGCTTTAGTGTTTCCAGCATTCCAGCCATTTTTCTGTCTTTTCCTTGTGTGTTTTTTGTTTAAACCTGACCTCAGGTGTTTCAGCAACATGTTTTGCTCTGAATTTCCACCCATGTCACTTCCATTCCAGACTTGTTTGTAGTATCAAGGAAAGGAAAAAATGCATTTATTGTGACTGGTACTGTTTGTTCAGGTCCATCCCTCAGCAACAGTTCCCTTTCTCACAACTGTGTAAAATTGCAATATGTGTGTGTGAAGGTTGTTTGGGAAAAAAAAAAAAACACAGAGCAAACACGTTTTACTACTCCTGTCCTGTTTTCATATCTCCCTATCCTGCATGTTGGTTTGTGTGCTTTCCTCCACCTTTAGTGCTTTTGCCTTGAGTGGTGAGTGTACAATTATCAGCCAAGATCAATGGTGGCCTTGTCCTTTTAGTGTTTGAAGCTGACAGTCTGCCATATTTAGTTATTGCACTATTCCACACCTGTCTTTTATTGGCTTTCTGTGTGTCTGTGAGTGTCTGTTTACCATGGTTGTTGTCCACATTTGGCCACTGTTCATGTCGCAGAGACTTGAAAGAGAAGGCTGAGGTTTGCAGACTAGACTATTATGTGCTCGTTTGGTTGTAATTGCAACAAATTATGGGAGAAACGACAGAAATGAAGGGGAAGCGGGTCTTTGTGATGCAAAATAGACACAAATCAAAATGTATGTTAATGATTATGTGTTGGCTTCAAATACACCAGACTTCTATAGTAGTAGAAAATGCTACATTCTCTGTACTACCTCCTTAGGTAATGTGATATCATAATTCTCCGACATGAGAAACCAAAGGACAGTAGAAGTTGTATTTGAGTAAGTACAGAACTCAGCCAATGGATTTTATCCCAGATTCCAACCTGTCTTCATTTTTCTTGTGCCTAAACCAGTTTCCTTCCTCCTTGTTTAACTGGGTGAGAAAAGAAAAGCAGCACCCCCTCTTCATCTCTATTGATTACTTGATGGTTGGATAACACTTATTCAAGCAGAACTCCACCTTCTTCTCTTCTTTTATTAGCTGGAAGCAATTTTGGAGGAGGCTTCGATGCTTATGGAATAGTTTTTTGACATAAGATGCTGTGACTTACAATCTCTGGATCCTGTGCAGATACCTTAGATACCTACCTTAGACTGCAGCTTTTCATACAGATATGAACAGCAGCATATGGGGACCAGCTTCCAAAAACAAAATATAACACAAGCTAAAGTGCACAGGTATACAGTCAGGTTATCCTTGCCTCGCTAGTTAGCCTCAGCCTTGCTTAAAGATTAGAAGGTTCTGTCCAAGAAGCAACTCGAAATTTTATAAATCAATATGAGTTATAACATTATCATAACTTTAATTTAACAGTAGGGGTGCTGGTAGATATTTTCAAACATCTGGGGACAGATCTGGACAGAACATATCGGTTTTCTCTGTTTACAGTTTTTATGCTAAGCTAACTGGCTGAGGGTGTTGCCTAATGCCTCATCAAACTTTCAGTAACCAAGCAAGTGTGTTTCCCAAAATGTAATGTAATATAATTTAGTTTTTTTCTGTTTTTCATGTTTCCTATACTTTTTTGTATGCTAAAGAGCAGATACCAAGACTAAACTGTAATACTGAAAAGATCAGGGATTCTCAGAGCCAATTATATTAGGTTTGGCCTTTTAAACTGCACAGCATAATCTTCTGTGGGCACATCTTGATTTTATCTCTGTGGCAGAGCAACTACTAGTAGAACAAGTTTGAAGGTATTGCACAGTGTATACATTGGAGCAGGCATGAATAAGAGCACAATACCATGTATGATAATAAAACAGAAAACAGCCACTTTAAAGAACCTTTAAGTAATGTGGTGTTTTTTTTGTTTGTTTGTTTGTTTCAAACACAGCACTCCACTTTCTTTCATTCTTAATGGAAACTCTGTTCCCATAATGCCCTGCTTTGTGTTAGCCGGTCCTGACCATTCCTTGATCTCTTTCCTTGATACTTTCCTTCTTTTTCTTTGACTGCAGTGAATTTGGTGCTTTATTGTGTTACCCATCTCCACTTGAAATGGGCAGTCGTAGATCATAGATAGCTTTAGATAGTCATCACTACTTTTATTCACTCTTCTTTGGAATACACAAATGGTTGTGTATTACAGCGAGTGCCTGTATCCTATGTGCTTTTACAGTCTCTGCAGCAATCAAAGCCCCTCACAACAGTGCTATTACTGCCAACAAGACAGACGAGGGCCCATAAGAGTCCATTGTGTGTGAGACATCCATTATGGTTGGATTAGAAACTGTTTCCATACATTTAGTTGACTTTGATCTCAGGAAATGGGCGTCAACAAATGTGCTGTATGCCTATTTTTTCCTTTTGCATGTGTGCAGCTTCGTATTGTCATGGTCTACAGATGTGCTCCTTTTCTTCATCTTTCAGATGAAAACATGTTCTGTCTGCTGAATTTAACAGTTCATATGTAATTCATCAGCACCGTCCTCTTCACGTGTTTTGATCTTTTCTGGTTGTGAAGGTTTGTGATTCTCTGGTCATCTTGTGCTTTTCATCAGTTTCCTTAATTCCTTCTCCATGAATGTGTGCGCGTGCGTGTGTGTGTGTGTGTAAGGTTTTAAAGGAATCACCCAATGCTAAAACTGCAAGTAATTATATCACTTAGAGACCAAGTCTCCTGTTATTGTGATTCAGACTGTCAGAGTGCATTAGCAAATGGGCCTGGAACTTTTGTGTAGCTGAGCCATTCTGTGTTGCTCCCTGTGTCAAACTGAAATGCGCCCCCCCCCCACTCTTTAACACTCCAAAGGTAGTAAAAAAGGCGCAACCACTTCCATTTCTCTGTGCCTAAGTAGCCAGGTCCAGTTTCACTATAGCTATGTTTATGTACTGTTGCTATTGTTTTAATGAATCTCTAAAATGAAGTATAAAATACAAACATTGCTTTACTAATTCCCAAAGGGAAATTCAGGACTCATTTTTAGACCTTTTTCACAGTTTATCTCACATCCTGGTTCAACTTGTACCTACTATAGTTTTGTGTGAAATCAAAGGTTATTATTGAAAATATAATAAAGCGGTTTAAGTTAAGATGTTAGCTAGCTTTTGGCTTTTTTCATTCTGTATGAAACAGATGCTCATAGTTCATGCTTTGGGTCTGTTTTGCGGCCTATATAAGCAAAATAGTTCATTTATGAGTAATTATGTCACATCGTATGGTCAAAAATGTAGATTCTGTATTCAACTAAACATTACAGATGGAGTTCCAGACTTCAAGAATGGGCCCCTTTATTAAAAATTTGAGGTCATTGTATTTATTAATCTTCAGACTTTCCATCACTGTGACTCACCTGTGTGTTCAGGAAGAGAGGCTGTTGGATCATGCTGCTCCATTGATGGCCTCTTCCTGCATAATCGGGCTAAGCTGGTAGGATAAAGGATGGAAGATTCCCCTCCAGCCTTTGTGAATTGATCACAAGAGTTAATATGACTCAACTCAGTTTAGTTTTCGTCTATAGAAATTTATCTTGCATTTTCAATGATTTAGCCTTATTTCCCTCCTTCTTTCTCTCTCACTGCTTCCTAATAACAGCACTCTGTGTGGGTTTCTTTAGTGGAAGGCCTGCTATGGCCCATTAGGCCGCAGTCTCACCAACAAATGAATGTTGAGATGACTGCAGAGGGAGGGGGAGAAAGAAAAGATACAAGGATGGAAGAAGGCCCAAGATGGGATGGGATGGGTGAGAAAAAGATGCAGGTGGGGGAGAGAAAAGGGGGCAGAAGACAAGGAAAGGAGAAGAGTGTGTGAAGAGAAGGGGGAATGGAGGGCAAAGAGGGGAGTGAGAGAAGGCGTGAAGCAAGGAAGGAGTGGAGAAAAGGAGTGCTGAAAGGCAAATGTAAGAAGTACATAACCAACCTGTCACCTCTGGCTCTCCCTTCCCCCTTCACACACTCTGCAGTCACAAAAAAGCCAAAAGGAAGGGAGGGACCTCATTAGGCTCTCAGCAGTCCATCACACTCATGGGGAGAGAGAGAGAGAGAGAGAGAGAGAGGGAGAGAGACAACAGAGCTCTCAGGTGGGGGATGGGGATACCCTGAGAAAAGAAGGGAGCGGAGGGAGAAATTAAATTGAATTGATAAGTGCAGCAACACATATGCATACACAGACAGAAGAGGACAAGCTCCCACTACACACACACACAATCCACTCTTTGCTATGCAACATGATTAATGTGGTCAACAACAGTGGTCAAGACCTCTCACCCTTTTACATGGATGCATACACTGCATGCATGCACACACTAAATGGCCTTTTCTGGCCCATTCTGAATAGCCCGTTCACACACCCTCCTCACCCCAACTTGCCTTCTTTACCATCCCTGCACCCAAACAAATCCTTTTCAATTACACAGTTTTAGCACCACTCGGCTCAACTCTGGTCATTTCCCATTACAAGTGAGTACCACCTCAAAGTGGGCCTGGCCGTCAAAGCAAGGCAGCGCGAAACTGCCCTGACGTCCTTTATATGCCACACAAACACACGCATGCACACCTCCTCGTAGGACCACAGCGTTGTTTCGGAGTAGCGTTAAGGCCTATACATACTCTGCGAGAAGCGAGAAATTTGTTCTCTCTCCCAGGGCTGCGAGAATAAAATGACATCATTTTTGGGGAGTTCTCGCAGCTTGTCCTCGACACATCATCAGGGCAGAACTTTTTTTCTTGTGTGGTGTCTGACAGCTATTGTGTGATTGATAGAACAAACTTTGTTCTTGTTCTCGCCACCTCGAGAAAGTGAACACATTTCTCGCTTCTCGTGGAGTATGTATCAGTCTTTAGCCATTTGCCTCACTAAAGACGATAAAAATGGAAAAACAAGCGGTCGCGGTTGCCGAAATTTTAAAATGGCGGGTTTCTGATTCTTGTGTCGCTCATGACTCTTCCAGTGACGTCACTCCCTGTCCAATCGGTGGCCCGCAGTCTGTTGACGTCACAATTTAGTATCGGCTCAGCTCGCTGGGAACCTGCTACCAGGTACTACCAGGTAAAACTCAAAAAAAAAACAAAAAAAAAAAAAACGAGTCCAGTAGATCCGAGTAGTGCTGGTGGAAAAGCCCCATAAGATGGATGTTCCAAACAGAAATGGTTTGTTCTACTCTGTAAATAACAGGTATGCAAAAAAATCTAAATAAAGTAAAAGCTGTATGCTGAGCAGACTGATGCACATGCATCAGTAGACAGACAGCATCACAGCTTTGCACAGCTGTAAATAAATTTCCACAGATAACATAATGAACAAATGGATCATGGGTAAAACGCCTCTTGCTAATGTAGCTGCTTGAAACATTACCTATGTAAGATGGCCTCAAGACGTTTGAACCCAAACCACTTAAACTGTCAGTTCAGATGAGGCCAGTAAACTGTCCATCACTGGAAGCACATAATAGGTTACTAAATGTCCACTGTGTGGCTGTGAATTATTTCCTCTTACTGTGCTGCCTGCCTCCAGTGTGTGTGTGCGTGTGGGAATACATTAGTGAATACAGGGTTTATAGTAGATGTCATTGTGTGTGTATGTGTGTTTGTGTTTTCCCTGGGGGTCTTGTTTGTCCTGTAAATCCAGGGGGACCTGTGTGTATTATATGTCTGTGCTTGTGCCCCTGTTTTAGGGCCATGCAGCCTTTTCAGAATAGGATTTGAGCTGAAGATACCAAGTATTAGGTAAATCACCATATATTGGAAGTGGATGAGTTTAAAGTTAGTAATGTTTTTTTTCTTTATACTTGTGATTTATTTTTGTTTTCTGTTTTTACTCTCTCTCTTTCTCTCTCTCACTTAAAGGAAATACAATCCAAGGCCCTGTCAGAAATTCCTGTTACTCTCCACTTCTTTAACTCTCTCCCTTTCTAACACACACAAAGCATGATCTGTGTATTCTTTTCTTTTTGGATTTTAAAGTCTAATTTTCACCGAGTTAAATTTGCCTAAAAAAAAGGAACATGTAGCATGCTAAGCACTTTTTCTGCTACGGTAGCAGAAAAAAATCTTTGTGTATATATGCTCTGTGTGTGCGTGTGTGCGTGTGTGCGTGTGTGCGTGTGTGTGTGTGTGTGTGTGTGTGTAAATCAGTGTTCAAAGTGTTTTGAGTTATCAGTGGGATGAAACACCACTGCTGTAACAATGGGATTAAAACTCTGCTTATAAAAGAAGCAATTACATGCTATCTTATCTCATCTGCTTCTAACACCAAAAAGCACTTTCATATTTTTCAAGTTTTCTCCTCTTCCTCTTCCCTGGAGGCATCTGTCTGTTCTCAGCACAGCCTGCTGATTGGTGAATAGCCAGTCTGTCTTTCCATCTGATTGGGTAATTAAATCTGTAAATACTTGATATTAAGTACTTGTTAGGTAAACTGCTTTTTTATGTTGTAGATTGTAGTGAATTGGACTGCTAGTAAGACAAACAGTATACTGGAAAAAGTATTGTAAGAAAAATAACAGATGAATATGCCTTTATTAATGGTGATGGTGAGAAAACTAGCGTAATAGGTTTTTGTTGAAAGCTGTACTCCAGAGACTTGTGACATCTGGGCTAGGGAAGATTTGCAAAGTCTTACAGTAATTCAGGTGACTTCAGGTGACCGTAGGTATCTTTTTTCAAGTCATTTGCTTGAAAGAAGGGTGAGATTTTTATTTATTTATTTATATTTTGTGATGATTCTCATTTGTGAAGAAATAGGAATGAGCCATTGTTTCTATCATGGATCTCAGGTTTTTCTATCTAAACTGACATAACTATTGAAAAACATGATATCTGTATAATAGTTGCAATTTTTGTTTCACAAATAGTCAAAGCAAGTAAGTCATAATGGAAAAAAACAATCACCATCTGTGCAAATGGGCCAACGTATCTAAAATAATTTCTCACCTATGCAAATTCATAAGGTCACCAAAACCCAACGATATAAAACAAATCATTACTTTTAAAAGTTTGTCCTTGACTAAATTTGTGTTGTTGCTTGATTAAAAATAAATCTAAAATAAATAAAATACATAAATGAAAAAGACCAAGTCAGAATTGTTTTGCTCTGCTGTTTGTTGCAGTTACATAATGTAAGAAGTGCCAATGATGAGCTGACAAAAGAGTTGATTTTCAAGCTGTTTTTAGGTTATGTGTGTGTTGTCGACAACAATTTAAAAAAAAAAAAAGACAGTGCTCCCCGCCCTGTTTGTTCTTGCCTCTCCTCCTCCCCTCCATAAGTATTCACTCCTATTACCTTTAATCATCTTTCATCTCCTCACTCAGAGTGGTAGAAACCAGAAGAAAGATGGATGAGAGAGAGGCAAAGAGCTGTAGCAGCAGGGGGGAAATAGCCATGTGATTGAAGAGGGTTTGTCAAGATAATTCTCCCTGATTGGCGTATCTGTCTCCTCTCTCTTTTGTGGTGAGCATCAGAGTTGCTAGTTAGCCATGACTTGGTCTCTTTGTCTTATATGCATTCCCTCCCTCCTTTCTTTCCTGCTTCTGTCCATCAAGGCCCCGGACTGATTTTAAAGAGGCAGCAGGATTTTAGTTGGCCTGGGATTACAGAGTTTAATTTGGTGACTGATGGTGTCTGTGATTGAGCATCAAAGAAGGTCTCATCTCAGCTGTGGACATTGCTATCATTTTTCTTCTTATGTTTTGGCTGTAGGGTTAAGGTTAATTCTAGGAATAACTTATACGGCAGTGAATATTTTTTCAATGAGTGAAATTTTTCTTAGGTATATTAAAAGATACTTTACAGAGATTTTTTTTTTCCCTCAGTCTGAATGCGATAATGGAACTTATTTGAGCCACAGAGGCTCCCTGCATCCAGCAGCTGATTGCAGGCAGTTTTCAGCACAAGCCTTTTTGCAGTTGGAGCATCTCCCAGAACTGTGCGGATTGCGTTTCACTGACCTGACCTGGCTGCTCTGCAGCTGATGGGCTTTTGGTGAAAGAAGCTATTAAGTCAAATTTGAGTCCAGCTGTTTTGCTTTTTGAATCTTAAGTGAAGAAGGGCTTTTTTTTTTTTTTTTTTTTTTTTTTTTTTTACAACTTAGGCAGTGATGTTTTCAGTTTGACTCACAAATTCAGAAGCCTTTATGTGATTATTCATTCATTTATTGCATAATAGGTGTTTCCATTGTTGTGAGTCATTTACAAGTCATCATGCTGTTCTTTTTTCAAAACCAAAATGAACAGCTGCAAAGAGCTTGCACCAAATCTGTGAAAAACGGACAACTAAACGAAAAAATTATGACAAAATCAACATACAGTGTCTTGTCGGGCTAATTGGTATCAAGAAGAGCAGTAAGGAAATAAAATATAAAATTTCACATTTCTCGATCAGATGTCACAGTGCTTCACAATAAAACTGCTCAAACTAAAGTTGAACATAACCTTTGTATTATAAACTTAATTTAGAAAGCAATTCATTTTACACATCCAGCAAGCACAACGCAACATTTGAAGTTGTGGTTCTGGGCACTGGGTAAATTCAAATACAATATTCACTTTTGTCCATTTATGTTATCTTCAGTTTCCAGTTTCAAAATGACAATATTATTCATTGCTGCTTTAATTAATGCAGTGAATCAACTGAAAGTCAAATGTGTACATAACAGTTTTATATCTGTACAGTTTGTTTCATCTTTCACAAACAGGATGTATTACCATGTGCAGTGGCAGCTCTGGGTGCACTGAGCAGGCTTTCCTTTGGTGTTGGGGTCATGAGACTGAAAACCGCAGAGGCCCCGCAGTAAAAGATATTCATGACTATTAGCTGTTTCCCCTGTGGCTGCCATGCAATCCACATATCAGGGTGCACACATCATGCACACACACACACACTACTCCGTGGATTGGGGGCAGTCTCAGTTTGTCCCCATACACACTAAACTAACAATATTTAACACTCAAACTCACGCTAACTGACCCTGACCTATATCCCTAGGGGGGTTCCCATGCTTTTTAACCATTGCTTTTGTTGAAGGGGGCTATAGCCAAACCTGGCACACCTTTTAACTTACAAAGACCATTTCAGTTGGAAGCCAGTGGTTACCAAGGCCTGGGGGCACTCGGTATGTGTGTGAATGTGTGTGTATCTTATGGTGGGAAGAACTGAAAGACTACGATCAGACCCTCCTTAACTGACCAGTTCCTGCTCCTTTCCCCCCACTTTTCCCCGCCTTGTCTTCACTGTCAAAACATCTTTTAGTTTGGGCTGTTCCAATGTCTATTTTTTTTCCTCTAGCCAAAGTCTTATTGTTGCCTGAAGAATTATGTGAATCAACAGATAAAAGTAAAAGCAGCCCACTGTGGTGTTTTGAAATGAGGTTGCTATGCACGCTAGTTAGGAGAATCTTTAGCAGTCTGACTCAGTGTATCAAATCTCTGATGTGAAACCAGGCACTAGTTTTTAACTGTGTTGCCAGGTGACTGATTCAGCTGGCTCAATAGATGGCAGCACAACGGTAGCTGACTGGTTAGAAGACAGCTGAATAATGCTTTTGATATCAAATACCACAAAGCCAGGAAAGAGTCATTTTTCCTAAAGAAAAGAAAGGCCAAGCAGGACTAGATGGGACTAGCTCTAAATACTGCTGGCACTTAGTGAAAATGTGTTGTTGTATTTTATTATTAATATGGGAAAGTACATTTCCCATGGCAACAAGATACAGAGATGAATCCTGTATATGAATCATAAAGTAAGAAGCTGAAGCTGGAGGTATCCCTGCGTACATCCCATGCTAAATAATGTTGGTAAAAATGATTTGTTGATCAACCACTGTTATATGAGGTCAAATTAAATGGCAACAATACATCAAACATTTTAAGTCAATTATCAAGCTACATTTTAAAACATACTTTTTCCAGTTTGTTAGATCATATTTGACTATGCAATATTCAATATTCTGGTTTAAAAATGTAATCCATTAATTAGAAAATAATCAACATGTTAGTCATGCTTGCATGTATTGTATCACCTAATAGGTTCGAATTTAAATGCACCTTTGATTTCCACTTTGTAATGGAAGATGTCACTTGTAGTGACAAACCAAAAGAAAATTACCCGTTGAAGGTGCAGTTCTCCTCAGCTTTAGAGCTTTTTAGCATATTCAGCTCTTTGTTTTGGTTTTATGACTGACAACTTTGCTGTTTTCAGACGTACCACTTTCATCAACCTCATTTGCAGCAGCATCAGGCTATTTTCTGCTGTTTTGATAAGCCCAACATGCATGTACAAGCACACGCACACACTACATTCTCCAGCTATGTGCTCCTGTAATAGCACCAAATGGCTAAACAATAGCATCTAGATGGTAGCTAATTTTTAGTATTCAGCTGCTTAGAGTCAGATATTTTCTGAAAACAGTTGCACAACAGAGCCAAAAGGAGAGTGAATACTGGACTTGTGCGTTCTTTGTCTGCCTTTCCATATCGCATTTTTAGTGTTGACAACTAGCATCATAGTTCATGGGACAAGAGAGCCTGTTTTGTGGGTAATAGAGAAATGGGCTTATGAAGACTGTCATAATTACTTTTGAACATACCTGAAACTTTATCTGGGCATTCAGAGTGTTTTTCTTATATTGTGAAAGAAAACCTAGTGAGGATATATCTGTGCAAAATTAATCAGTAATGACAGAAGCCATCTAATACACATGAATATTCTTTCTCTTCCTTTTGGCCTTTCTCTGTCCTTGCAGTCACATCTTCCTCTCTGCTCCCTGCAGTGTTGTATCATGGCTGTCTACTAACCTAAAGGGACTTTCCCCATTTGTCCACCTCTCCTCCCTCAGGTTCTAACTCTGAAAGGACTTTTTCTTTTGTTATAAATTGTGTGCATGTGCGTGTTCAAAGCAGGGGGGTGGGGGTTACAAAAAAAGTAACTGTAAGATCTTGGTGTGGGAATCCATCACTCTTTCTCACACAAGAACTCACTGAACTTCCCTCACCCTGGAGCTTGAAAACTTAGAGCTTTTCTTTGTGGTCCATCTTACTTCCATAGCATTGTATGGTATTTCATTCCTGGCTAATGAGCATGCATTTACTTCTTATTATAGAAACACAGTCAATGGACTTTTTAATACAAAATACAACAAAAGATATTTGATATGCAAACAGGGCTCAGTTTACGCACATGTACACACACACACACACACGCACACACGCACACACACACACACACACACACACAAAAACACATTCTCAACACTGATTACATGATTGTTCCCTGTGGGTTTTAGGTGAGACCAGGCAGTTTTTTTTGTCAAAGGTATTCTCAGTCATACAGGGCATGTTTGGATCATTGTGTGGAACAGCCACTATGCACACATACACACCAAAGTCTAATCAGTCTCCTGTGCCTGTGTGTGAATATTAGCATGCTCTTGTACATCCTTTTTAATGATTGTACAAAAAGGAAAACATGCACACCATCATCACATCTGTCTTTTAATATTTGCAGTGCTAATCCAGGGCTTGTTCTCATCGGAGAGTGAAACGGAGAAGCTTGCAAGTTCTGAATAATGTTTGCCTGTCCATCACTGGCAAATGTGATGGATCAGCCTGTTGCTGTGCTCCATTTATGTGTGTGTATGTGTGTGTGTCTTTGAATATTTCCATTTGTACTGGTGAAACAGTGTCCATGAAGCTTTGCATGTTGAGGTTTTCTCCAGTCTTGTGTATGAATATTTGATTATGTGTCAGGCCACAAGTCTGTTGTATGTCACAACTGCATTACCCCCCTTTTGCCAAATCCCTCAAATAATTGCAGACAAAGGGAGGTTAAGAAGAGATATGTGTACAGAACCTCAACAGCTCTACAGAAAAATGCTACAGATGTCTCTGAACTCTTTCTAGCAATTAAAGAAAGCTTGTGCTATGCTTCTGTTAGTTTTAGCTGACTAAATTTATATGAACTAAAAAAGAAAGATTAATAAAGCAGATTTGTTTTCAAGGTGAAACTTAAGGATGACACTAACACAGATAGTTGGATCACACAAAATCCATAACAAGTTATTTGCTGTAAAAGACTTGTTCTCTATGGACTTTGCCTCTTTGCACACCCTCTTTAATTTCCACTGGAAGCCTGATAAGATAAACCTTTAACAGGCCCTGTAGGGAACCTGGGTTAGATCAGAGATTTGCCCTACACATCAACCCACATTACATTTTACATTACATTTAGGATTTAGTTGAGGATCTTATCCAGGGAGACCTATTGGAGTGTTTCAGTTTTGTCACTGTGTGTGTGTGTGTGTGTGTGTGTTGCGTGCGCGTGTGTGTGCGTGTGTGTGTGTTTCAGATTTAGAAAGTGCAGCTGTTTCATGAATGTATTTTCTCTTGAAAAGAGGAGAGAAAACTACATGTCTGTGTGAGGAGAATCTTCAGTGTTTTCTGCTAACTTAAGTGGGAGCAAGCTGAGCCTGAGAGCTTGCTGGCCTCTATGCAAAGCTGTCGCAGAGCACTCTGCGCTGTCTTTCCAAGCTCTATTCATTAATTCATTTCTTATTGGGACGGAGATAACAGGATTAGTGCTCCAAGCATCCAGGAGTCAGCAGGGAGGGAGGGGACCCTTTAACCCCCTTCCCTCCTGGAGACAATGGCTGTGTGTGTGATTGTGTGACTTTGTGATCATGTGGGTGTGTGTTTGTGCTTTTGCCAGATGGGACCAGTGCTAGTTCCAACTAAGAAAATCAACACACACGCACACATACATAGAAACACACACCACATTCTCTAGCTCTCATCCTCCTCATGATTCGTGTCCAATCATCCACTTCTCTCTTCTGTCTACCAGCTTCCAGCAGGGCTGTGGCTACAAAACCATATATCCCAATTTTTTTGCACAAATGTTACTCCTTAATATTGATTACTGTTGAGACAGACTGAAAAAAAAATGCATATAATTATTAACATCTTGTGGATATGATGACTCTACAGAGGATTTAAAAATCTTTCCAAAACCAGCAGCTCCTTCCACTAACAAATTAATTCCAGTGCATTGCAAGTATAGGTTTAAAGGCACCATTGTAATTTACTGCATCATATTCATTGGTTTGGCCTGAAGTGACAGTATTTTACTCGGTCAATGGGTCATTGGCTGTGGAAAATAAATGAGTTAGTTTCAGTGCTTACACTCAGTAGAGAACTTCTACAAAATCTGAATGGGAAATCTGAATGCCTGAATAATTTCAAAAGTCCATTGGTGAATCTCAGTTCTACTAATTGCATCTCTGTTTCCATCAATTGCATCTTTTCTTTGCATCTTAGTCCCACCGACTTAAGATGCAAGGGAAAGACACAAGGGCAGAGGAGCTAGGGACCATGTTTAAAGGGCAAGGACCCGTCTTTTTCCCGTGATTCTTAATGTGCGGTGTCCAATTGCAAACTGATTTCCTATAAAGGGGTATGTCAATCTGTAACTGTAACTTCCACGAAGGATGCACTGGGTCAACTTCCAGGTCAAACAAAGACTGAGAAACAAAAAAAATAAGGAAAGTTGGATTCATTCTATGTCCTCAAGGGTCCTTATGCAGTCCACAATTTACACCTTCAGGCACATGAACATGTC
The DNA here is from genome assembly GCF_900324485.2 of Mastacembelus armatus. NCBI lineage: Eukaryota > Metazoa > Chordata > Actinopteri > Synbranchiformes > Mastacembelidae > Mastacembelus > Mastacembelus armatus. The sequence continues at coordinate 6,870,480 of NC_046649.1, forward strand.
TGTCTCTACATCTTCCCAACATAATAAAAACAACCCTATGTATGTCCACTGTCTGGGTTACTACTTCACCTTTAAACATCCAAAGATAATGCATTATGGGTATTCTTGGAGTCAGCTTTCTACCATTTTAAACACTAATATTACCTTTTAAGCATGTAAAATGATATTTTGTGATTTCTCTGTATTATACAAGAAGCACACCCATTACAGTGTGGGCTCCACCTGTCAGAACTCCAACGCCTTCCTGTGTTGTCAGGAGCTGCAGAACACACCTGGTGTAGTTACTCAGCTACCTGTGGGTGAAGCAGGGAGAAAAGCACCACAACTCACTGCGTTAAAACAATCAACAGTTTTCACCAAAAATATCTAGCTGAGTATAACATAGAAGATGGTAATTCTAGTAATGGCTTAATAATTTTATGACGTTACATATAGTGACTTTTAAAGAGCTGCCATAAAAGAGCAGGTCATGGTATTAAAGCCCTGCTCAGGCTGTCTCCTCGGTTGCTGTTCGACTTGTTCTTTCTCTCTACAGCAGCACTTTCTTCCCTCCTTAGTCACCCGCCCCTCCCTCTTTTGAGACAGAGTCTATTGCCTCCTCTCACTGTTTCTGTGGAGAACCAGCAGCATGCGTCCCAGGAATGCAAGCGTACACACATTCCTACACACACACACACACACACACACACACACACACACACAAGCACCCTGTGCCCTGCCAGCTTTGCAGGTCATTGTATTTGGCACGTGGCCACTATCTCTCCTACAGTGCACATACACACAGAAGCCACACACTCGCCCCCTGCCTGACTCCTGCCTTGGCAGACAACTCCTGCTGAGTAAGGAGGGCCTCGCTCTCTTTCTTTCTGTCTCCCTCTCTTTTTGTGCCTCTGGTTTCTTTTCAGACCAGCCTTCTCTCCTTCCCTTTGTACACACGGTGGTTTTGTTTCATCTATGCCCATATATTTAACATGTCCTCAACCTGCAGAGAACACATAAACCCAAGGCACTCCCATTTTCACCCATTTTCTTGACACTAGCCCCCGTCCTATTAAATCCTTCGGAGAGGGTTTACCGTCAGCCATGTTGCAGAATCACAAAGCCTCTCCAAATGCTTTTGAATTGACACGTTGTAACTGGATGTGAAGATTTAACTTTGGCCATTAGTCATGTCTCCATTCTCCTGCTGGCAGTAATGTCTCAACAACTAAGAATTAGAGGTGGGGCACTGGGGATTCAGGCAGCTACATTTACCCTTAAGCTATAGACCATGTTTCACAATGGCAGGTAGTGTATGACCAGGCTTGCCCAATCCCCTCTCACAGTTACTGAGATATTAATTACAGACAGGCTGCTGAAAAAAACAGCATAGCTTAAGATAAATGAGGGTGAAACCTGAACATATAGAGACTTTTGCTTAAGCATATAGCTCCTTGACTGCTGAGTTAATGTCAGTGCTGTAGCCATTGTTCAAACTCATACACCAGCATGCTGACTGTTGATTAAGGGATATGTACATTGAATGACGCCTGAGTCACTGGGACAAGTGTTAAGCTGTTTGCTTAGTGTAACTGTACAATAACTACTGTTCTGTCAGCTATATCCATAATAACAGTATTTAGGGCTTAGTGAAAAAAAAGGGGTTTGCAGGGTATTTCTTTCACTGCTATTGTGTCCTGTCTGAGTTGATTGCATTCTAAGAAAGGTTGGTCCTGGGAAAAATAAAATAAATAAATAGCATCCAGTCCTCCAGCTCATTCTTTTCAACCATTTGGAATAAAGAAAGACGAAGTGAATTCAATTAAATTAATTAAATTATTAATTCAAAGAAAATGGTTTTGAGTGGAACCAGTGTACTCCCTAACTTTTAACTCCCTAACTTGCTTTTATTAATTATAGTCTGCTTTACTACTTCTAGTAAAAATTTTTCACTTCATCATTAGAAATTGTGTTTGTGTGTTCTTCGATAAAGCTTCCTTTTACTGGACATGCAGTAAATGTATGTGGGGCTGTATAATGCTAACACCTGATTATGGTTTTGGTAGTTACCCTGGAATTGCCTACTCTTTTCTATAAATTTACAAGTGAAGGGTACAAGAATGCCAAAGGGGATTTAGCTAAAGATCAATAGTCCCTTCCTTCTTTCTAGAGGTCTACATGCTCTTGTGTACAAAGCAGCCTGTAGTGGTGCTGACTGTTATTGGCTCCTTGCTGGTGATTGGGTTTGGGTCTGTGTGGGTAATAGTTCTAATCAGGAGCTCAACACACACAACAATAGTCTTTTGTCCAGGAACAATAATCTTGATGATGCATGATCTCTACTTCCCAGTGTCTGGCGACTATAGTTCCACTGTGTAACTGTGTCTCATTTATTCATTTCTGGGAATGCCATGCTGTCTTGAGTGGGCACATGTTTCTGTATTTAAACAATACCAACTGATGACCATTGCCAAAAAAAAAAAAAAAGTACAAGACTACACCTCCTCCAGAATGGCTTTCTGATGAATTAGACCTCAAAAATCTAGTGTAGTATAGGGAATGGTTGGAGACAAGGACTTTGCCAATAATGTATCATTATTACAGAACATTTTTGTATTATTGAGAGGTATTTGTGTTTAATGAAACTAGCAGACCACCCAGCACTACACTTGAGATAAAAGCCAGTCCCAAATTTTTGTCCAGTTCCTCGTCTAGCTACCAGCTAAGTCTTTTTTAAGTTCCTCTGCATTTCTTTACTCATTCTTGATTCCAAGATGAAAAGTGGATCTTATTGTGTTTCTCTGTTGTAGCCTTGAATAGCCTCTTTTCAATGGAATCTGATGAACAGAACACACAACTGTTTTGCCTCTGTATAACTACCCCTTTCTTTCTACCTGAGAAGAGAGGAAGAAATTGTGTATGTGTGTGTTTCATTGCCATGCCAAGGACAAGCAGGCCTGTCCCGTGCCAAGTGGTGCCAAGCCAGCTGGCTGTCGCTCATGCTTTGTTTTGCGCTATGCTCTGTATTCAGCCCACAACACACATTGTTGTGAAGAGCCTTTCACTCGTGCTCCCTCCCTCATCCCCTTTGTGCGTGTGTGTGTTTTATGGCTGTGACCTTGGTGTTAGGAGAAAACCTAGAAGTGTGCAAATAGAGAGCAATAAAGAAAATAAAAAATTAAATGTAATAACATACTTATTATTCAATGGTGTTCTTAACAAAAGACAGTATCTGTGTTTTCTTAAATGTATGAGGTGAAGGGGCACTGCTTTCCCTTGTGGTCAGATCCTGTCCATGAGTTGCCTGGAATCTTGTATGTGACTCTTCTCTGTGTGCACTCTAGTTATGCAGAAAGGAACTGGAAATATTGTCAGAATGATCAAATGAGATATTCATATATATATAAATCTAAAGTGCACTTATTTTCTTCTCTAATTAAGTTCATAATCTAACTGTTAACATGTCTGTGTGATTGAAATGAAAGGCCTGTGGTTTGTCAGGTATTGTCTGAAATTCAGTTGTCATGTTGGAATTGAGGGTGCTGTAAAAAAAAACAAATTTCGCAACTTTCTGAAGATGACCTTTTGACAAGCAATTTTTGTCCAGACATGTGAAGGTGTAAAACTATGCAGAATTTGATACTATGCTTCGCAGAACTATGTTAGGTACTTGTTGTGGGTGCTTCTCTCTCTCTCTCTTTCCCCATTTTATTTATTAAAAGGTTCTTTTGTTAATGCTTTGTGAGAAACCAGCTGATCTTTACTGTTATGCAATAATCATATTTTGAAATCCTTTCCATTGAGCTACATTTAAGTTGTTTGGCTGTTTCAACATACAGTACGTGCCAAGTCCAGTTTGACTGACTTGAACTGCAGTGGCTGATGCTCAAAAGAAGTTGATTGGTCCACTCTGTGGTGACCAAAGAAGCGGACATGTTTAAAATGTATGTTTATGAATAGTCTTACCCCTAAGCCTCCCTTCACCCTCCCACCTCCTGCTGCATCATGTGTCCAAATCTATATACATATTTTTAATCAAAGTAATTTGGGTTGAAGTGTTGTTCAAATGGCCTTCACTGTGCTCACACTTTCAGGAAACAAGGGAGAGACACACGCTTTCACGCGCTCACACACACGTGTACAAGATGGAAACAAAGGTAGATGGCAGCAGCTGAAAGCCTAAATAGGAAAGCGACAGAAGATTATATATGAGAGTTGATGAGGAAGAGATTGGAGAATGTGTGCGAGTGAAACAGATGACGAGGAGTCATGCTGCATTCACATTGTGGCTTATAAAAGTAAAGCCAGTTGCTGTGGTGAGAGGTGGGTCAACTATTATATTTATTTCAGTGCAATTTGTGTGTATCTAAACAGTTCGAGTTATTTTTTGTTGACTGGCAGAGGAGACAGAGAGAACAGTTTTATGAGGAAGAATCCATCTTTCACATATTCTATTTGCCAATCAACCTTGCCAGAGTTAAACATCATTCCCCACTTGAAAACCATTAACAGTACCATTAACATTGGCATAATGTGAATGTACCATCTGGCATTAAATGAGTTTCCACTAAGCCTGTTGAAATAGGCTTTTCTTGCCAAAATGAAGAATCTTTGGCATGTGACTCCATGTCATTATGTTGAGTTCCTTAATTTTACTGTTACCTCACTGTTCTTTTTTCCCACTCACCTTGACTATCAAATTTGTGCCAACATTGACATTTGCATGCCTTGGTTTGGCTGATTAGATCTTAGAGCTTAAACATGCCAAAGATGCAGTTATACTGAGATTTAGACATTTTTATGCAGCCTAGACAGCTGGAAAATACTGAATTCCACAAAAGAAAAAAAGATCTGATTGGAGGTCATCCAGCACGTCGATTGGGAACCTCTAAAGAGGATATGAATACATCCTCATCAGATTCCATTCACCCACAATTGTGAATAAAATAAGGTTCATGGAAGTCATTTGGAATTGTTTCCTCAAATCAAACTTAATATAGCCCTTTAGGTAATCAAGCATGTATTAAGAACATGAAGACCTGTGCCCCCAACACACAAAATTCAAAATTAGGATCATCAAGGTTCTGTTTAGCATGTAAATGGAAAAGTCCAAGATATGCTTAAAACAAAGTATGGTATGTCAAAGTCATTTAATAATTTCTCTACTTCAGGGCAGTCACTATGAGACATTGGCATATTTGTAAATTGGTCAAAAAATGTGAGAGCTGAAAAGTGCTGGGAGAGAAGATTCAAATGCATAAACAACCAAGGACCCAGAATGGATCCCAGAGGGACCCCGCTTCATCATCACCAAGGGAAATCATTTCCCTAAATGCCAGAGCTTGTGATTTTGAAGTCTTTTATGAGGTATCTTGCAGTCAATATGTCATGGTAACACTTCAGAGTGCTAAAATTGATGTTAATCTTCTGATGTTGTAGTGAACCCATTTGTACCTTGTGTTTGCACAAAGCAGAGGTAAACTTAAGCTGGGGCTTAGGTGTTTAAGGACTAGCTTCTCAGTGATTTTACTAGAAGAAACCATTGAAATCAAATGAAAGAGGTTTCCGAATAGCAGTGCCTGGGGAAAACACCAGGAAAGAGGGAGCGACTGTTAAATACTGGTGCTTCACTCTTTTGACAACTGAACATAAAATGGTTTGGGATCTGCTGAACAGATTGACAATTTGGGTTGTATTCCAGATCTTTTTCTTTTATCTGTCAACAACTGCAAAGTAGTACTAGTTTATAGTTTGATTGGTCCTATAATAATAACCTGGAGTAGTTTCACATATTTCTTTATTTTTGTCAGGTTTAAGAAAAATGACTTTACTATTTTAATTGATTTTGAACAGTGAGCCAGAAGACTCCAAAGAACTGAGAGGACCAATACAGTTGGGTTATAGGTCAGTGTTGCTTTGTCCCTGGGAGCAACCCCTTTCCTTTTACCCAAAGTTGTTTTCTTTTTCATTGTTGATACAAAAATATTGATTTGTGCCGTTTTATTTATCCCCTGTAACAATAGTTTAAATTTAGAAAAACACGGGTTTGAATGGAAAACCCAGAACACCAGCATTACACATGCTCACACACATACAGTATATACAACGCACCAATACACTCACGCATGCACACATCCGTACAACTGTAGCTCTAGCTTGTTGTTTCTAGCTTTTCATTGTCCATGCAGAGGGGATTGGATGGCTTTATATCATGGTTGGTTCAATCTCAGGCTGTCCCTGTGAGTCCAGGCTATTGTGATGGGATGTGATGTGTGTGCAGGTTTATGTGGTCCCATACTGGGCCAGGCCAATGACTGTAGCCCAATCCTTCGATCTGTCCTGTATTGCCAGCTTGGTGATAAATGACTGAGGTCCTCATAATGCAGGAAAATGGTTTATTTTAAAGTGCATTAATGGTGAGAGGGAGAAGGGGGGGAAAAGAGCAACTGAATGACTGAATAGAGTAAGTGAGAGAATGGTCTGTCTGGCATTGTGTGTCCCCTAGTGCATGTCGTAAAGGTTTCTCTCCCGCTCTCACCCTGGCCGTATGTGTGAGAGAGGGGCTCAATGGATGTCTAGCAATTGGAAACCTTTTCTTTTGTAAACTCAAGTCTCTGCCAGAGAGCATTGTGGAGCATTGTTTACCAGCCTCTCCGTCTTTGTTCTGCTTGTGTGTGTGCATGTGCATGTGTGTGTGCATTATATGTGTCTTTGTGTGACAGTTGACATTATCAGATGAATGCTCCAATGAATCATCTGTGTGTGTGTGTGTGTGTGTGCGCGCGCATGCGTGCATGTGTGTGTGTGCATGTGCACATCGGTGTGTTTATGTACATGACAACTGACACTACAGGATTGCAGCAATAGTGTGTGTTTATGTACAACTGTGTGTTTGTGTGTGGCATTATTTAATATTGTGTGTGCATGCATGTGATTCTTGTCTATTCAAACATGGCATGTGGTTTAAAAAGATGCTGTAATGTGTTTAAAACAGCACTGCATTACTTTACCTTGTCTGTCATGCATCATACTTCATACAAGTTGCTCATGAAGCTGAACAAGCTATTTAAAGGACATTCCAGTGCTGCATGTCAGTGGGTTTTACTTTTATATTTGACTTTTGAAACCTGGTACTTTGTGGTTGGTGTTTAAATGTGAGAAACATGGTGGCTATCCTGGAAATGTTTTATTTTACATATCTGTGAATGATTAATTGGAAGTGAGAAACAGGCCGTACGGTTGCAGATTTTTGCTCCATTCAACAGCTTCTTTTAACCTGTTTAATACCATGTCCCACCATGATAAAAGTCTCAATGTGCAGTGCAGACAATCTTTGTTTAAACTCTATTCATTAATCCATCAACTGTATCTGCTTATTCCTATTTAGGGTCACAGGGATCTTTGGGTGAAAGGCAGGGGAACATAAAGACGAACAACCTCACACACTCACACTCACTCCTATGGGAAAGTTAGACACCAATCAACCTGACATACATGTTTTTGGACTGTGGGTGGAAACCCAAGTACCTAGAGAAAACCCAGGCAGAAAAAAGGCACTTACTGGGTTTCAAACCAGGAACATTCTTGTTGTGAGGCAACAGTGCTAAACTCCTAGATCCTCATTTGAAATTTTCATCCCAGATCCCAAGATTTTCAAATCTACCAAACTAAATTTTAGGAAACAGATTTTAGTCATCACATAGTTGAATGAAAAGTTCAAATAACATTCAAACAGATTGCTACAGAGAGAAACAATAGAGGAAGATAATGTTTGAACTACCATAAAGAGACTTAAAAAAGGAGACTGGGTGTTAAGGGGCATATATTTCATGTAAGAGGTACAGGAGTTCATGGGTGTAGCAAGATAAGTGGTTAGTGGGTATCTGCCCAGTTGATTTTCAAATGGACATTTCTGGATTACTGGTTGTTTAGACAAAAACATAAAACAATAGTGAGACCCCCCACTGGGCCAATGCACAGGTCTCACTAAAACAAATCTTACAATGTAAACGTGGCCTTTCTGTAAATCTCATCTTGAAAGCTCAGGTTATGATGCTGTCTGACTGCAGTGAAAGATTCTTCCATTTGAAACAAATAACATCTTATTTTGTAGGGGAATATGGCTTTGATAACCCTGATCCCAGCTTCCGACAGCACATTGATTAGAATAGACAGCCTGCATCCAGTACACTAATGCATTGGCTTTGCAAACAGAGCTTAGATCACAGTCTGTCCCCTTTTAAGTTTATCATATTGGGATGAACCTCTATGTCTGTGCTTTTGCAACCAATCCAGATCCCCTCTATCCATCCACCCCCACCATTCCCTGGCTTCCTCCATAAGGCCTCCTGGCTGCTCCCTGTCTGCCAGCCGCCTCTCACCCATTGTGGGGTAACAATGGCAGGCAAGGCCCCAGCCTTGAGGCCTTCAGCCTGGGTCTTAGAGGGGGTGTCAGTGTGGGCAGTGCTTGTGGAGGAGGGGGTGCACTTGTCCGTGAAAGGCTGACTCTGAGCGGACAGCCAGAAGCCAGGGGGGAAGCCAAGAAAAAGCAGGTCACGCCCAGATTAGAATTTAATGTACGCCCCTATGTACAATTGTGTACATCAGAAAGCTGGCCTCAGTACACTGTGTTTATGTTTGTGTGTGTGTGTCTGTGTCTGTGTGTACAGGGGGGTGCAGGGAGTGGGCATTCTTAGGATTTCAGGGTGGTGTGCTGTCTTGTCAGTTAACAGAGAAAGAAGGGAAGACAGAGAAGACCCGAAATTAGAGAGGCAAGAATAAAGAAACAATGGGGGGGAGTGTGGAGAGATGCATGTGTGGCTAGATAAAAGGAGGTTGTAATCAGAGTGTCTGGCCTTCATCATTGCTTTGATTCAGCTTTTTTTGCATCCAGTACACCTTCAGGGTGTGTGTATGTGCATGTGAAGTGTGTGTGTGTGTGTCTTTTTTTTTGGGGGGGGGGGGGGGGGTCTTCTTAATGGGGCAGCAGTAGCGTCATAATGCATGCAGAACAAAGCTGATTTAGTGATGCATACTTCCTTTGTGTTGCTGTGTCCATTGGGGGGGGGGTCTCTGCAATACACACACATAGTCCAATTTCCCCCTTGTTTTGGGTTTTGGGCCCCATCCCCATATGGTCACTTGGCTTGATGAGAGTTTGATGAAGTCAACCAGAATGTGTATGTGTGTGTCTGTGCATATCTGTGATTGCTTTTCAGCAAATGGATAAATGAGAGTTTCACCCTTGCAGAGCTATTGTGTGCATGTGTGAAAAAGAAAGAGAGCATGTGTGGATTGTCAGCTTGTATATTGGCTTGCAAGCTGTTTTCATTATATTTCATTATTCATGTTTCATGCATGATTGTGCAAGGCGAGCAGTGATCAGCTCTGCAGGGGTGGAGGCTAATCAGGGGGTGGAAAGGTTTCTAAACTCAGACACACAGACGGGCCAACAAAACCACAAATGTCACGACCTTTGCATTAGATGAAATATTTCCCAGGAACAACTGAGGAAAATGTCTTGTGGAAGCAGGACCAAAACATCACATAAAACCTACAGTCTACATTTATTTGAGATTTGCCAGCAGGGATTGAACTGAGTCCACGTCAGAAATTTCTGCTTCATTTGTTCAGTCTAATCCCTAGTGAGACTAGCTGTTACTATGGTAAACGGGCAACCAGACTAACCAGTTAACCAAAAGCATTTATTTTCATTTCCCTGGATATGGTCAGGATCCAAACAGTGATTCACTTTTAACAAATGTTAAAATCTAAAATTAACTTGTAAGAGTTGAAAGTCAGAAAGTGTGTTTGCAGATCTGTTTGTCAGAAATAAAGCTGAAACACACCAGCTTTTGTCAGGAAGTAATGTTGACATACTGTATTTGAGCCACTTTCAGTTAGGGCTACACATCAAAACATTGCTTAATTATTCATACTGTGTGTGGTTTTGCTAATTTTGTGTGCTTGTGCAGCATGGCTTTTTCACAGGCACTGTGAGAGTGTGCCATCTGCTTGACAAGCCTAGGTCAATATTCACTTATTCTGAAATGTCCTTGAAGTTACTTTTGTTCAGTCTTCAGACATTGATTTGGCTACCTTCATCAGATATGGCTGCATGGTAAACAAAAGCACTGATTAATAAAGCTGGGTTTGTATATCAAATGTTCTGCTTTGTGCTCAATCGTGTTTGTGTGCAAACTACAAATGGTCGGCTTTGTGCCTCCTTCCTCTGTGTGTACACAAATGGTGCCGGCGCGAGCTTTTTCTTTCTTTTCTGTTTTTGTTGCTACCTCGCCATTTCTTGTGTTGTGTCCGCCAACTCAGAATGGAGTCGTTTTGTCTCCTTCAGTTCCTGAAATGAAATATAAGCCTCTTAAATGCATACTTATCTTGCCCTGCAGACTGTGCTTGAAGAATGAACACACGCTCACACGCTCACACGCTCACACGCTCACACACACACACACACACACACACACACACACACACGCACGCACGCACGCACGCACGCACACACACACACCCCAACACACACCAACACACCAACTAAAGAGGCATTGTGATGCCAGCCCTTGTTGTTCCTAAGACGGTGGCTGCATGCATATGGCAGATGGTTGTTTCTTTGCTTTGCATGCCGTCATATTAAACAAAAACCACGGGTAAGGCCACGGCTGGTTTAGGAAAAGGGCAGAGAGAGACAGAGAAGGAAGAAACAAAAGATCAGCAGAGGGGGGGACTGAGACAACAGACTTGGCATACGTAAACACATGCATATGTGTCCATAACTGCATTAACATTGTATGTATTGCTTACTGAGATTCACATAGAAAGAGTCATACATATTGTTTAAATGAGAGGATATATAACAAGGGTGTGCACATACATTCCAGATCAGTAGTCTGCTGCAGTGAAGGATCCATACATATAGCATGTCTCGTGTATTTACATATGTTTTCATGTGCATTGGTGGTTACACTTACTTGAAAAAATTGTTGTCCCTTGTTGTAAAGTATGAGTTTGTGTGCGCGAGCTTGTCTTTGGTGTGGTGCTGTATTATGTAATTGTAGGGTTAATCCAGTGTGGTGACCTTTTACAGCTGTCAGCTCCTTTTATATGCTCATATGTTGGTATGACTTTGTGTGTGTAAGGGTGTGTGTGTGTGTGTGTGTTTGTTCACATGATGTTATGGTTTTGTTTTCTTCTGCTGGGAGGAAAGGTAGCAATAGGCTTGCATCTGGGGGTCATTTTCAGTTTTGCTTCTGGACCACTACCTGTGAAATTCCTCACCACTAAAATTTTGCATTCTTTATTCTTTAAAAATGTTCTGGAGATTGCTTGTAAAGGTTTGTGATATTGATTATCATAGAAACTGTTGCAGCATTGAGCTGAATTTTAAGGTTTTAACTAGAAATAATGATTTTGCTATGGTAACATCTAAGTTATGCTAACTGTTATAGCAACCCATTCTCATAAGATGTGTCATGTCTTGCATCCACTTGTCCCAAACCTTTAAGCAGAGTTCACGAATTATGATGTGAACACTTTATTCACACTCCTCAGTGCTTCTATTTTTCAAATTAACTGTGTGGAAAAGGCGAGGTTTTCTAACACAATACATGTATGTAGGCTTGATCACCTGCAGGGGAGTGACAGGAGCCAGTGTGCAATTGTTTGCTGCCAGATAAATGACTTTTCCATGTCTAATTGACAGTGTAGCCAGAAAAAATAGCACAATAATGCCTTTATGCTGAAAACAGCAAATATCAGGCTGGAAGAAGTAAACACAACCTTTTACCTCTAATTTTGCTTTGGGTGAATAGGGTTTACACACACTGAAGAAAAGACAGCTTGTGAGTACTAACCAAGGCCCTTTAACTCTGCTTTACCTACACCTAGCTTTAGTTGTCTGTTCCATGCCATTTCTTCTGTTTGTATGAAAGCATTACTGCACTCTGTGCGCTTGCTCGCATTTGGTGCTATATTGTCCTGCAAAGTTGAAATCAGCATTTATATCTTCTTTGCTCTCCATGTTACCTTCATTTTATTGTCAGTGGCATCTATCGACCAAGTGACACTACATTAATAGCCGGATATATGCAAGTCCTGAATTGTAACATTTCATCTTCCAGCTTGCTTTCAGATTGGATGGATGAAGTCCTTAATTGAATTTCATTCATCGTCAGGCAAAGGATGTCGTCCCCCCATCCATCCATCCACCCATCCCTGAAGTGTTTATCTGAACCAGAATACCTGTGGTACAGTATTGTTCAAAATAATAGCAGTACAATGTGACTAACCAGAATAATCCAGGTTTTTAGTATATTTTTTATTGCTACATGGCAAACAAGTTACCAGTAGGTGCAGTAGATTCTCAGAAAACAAATAAGACCCAGCATTCATGATATGCACGCTCTTAAGGCTGTGCAATCGGGCAATTAGTTGAATGGGTGTGTTAAAAAAAAATAGCAGTGTGGCATTCAATCAGTGAGGTCATCAATTTTGTGAAAAAACAGGTGTGAATCAGGTGGCCCCTATTTAAGGATGAACCAGCACTTGTTGAACATGCATTTGAAAGCCTGAGGAAAATGGGTCGTTCAAGACATTGTTCAGAAGAACAGTGTACTTTGATTAAAAAGTTGATTGGAGAGGGGAAAACCTATAAAGAGGTGCAAAAAATTATAGGCTGTCCAGCTAAAATGATCTCCAGTGCCTTAAAATGGAGGGCAAAACCAGAGAGACGTGGAAGAAAACGGAAGACAACCATCAAAATGGATCGAAGAATAACCAGAATGGCAAAGGCTCAGTCAATGATCAGCTCCAGGATGATCAAAGACAGTCTGGAGTTACCTGTAAGTACTGTGACAGTTAGAAGACGTCTGGGTGAAGCTAATCTATTTTCAAGAATCCCCCGCAAAGTCCCTCTGTTAACAAAAAGGCATGTGCAGAAGAGGTTACAATTTGCCAAAGAACACATCAACTGGCCTAAAGAGGAATGGAGGAACATTTTGTGGACTGATGAGAGTAAAATTGTTCTTTTTGGGTCCAAGGGCCATAGACAGTTTGTGAGACGACCCCCAAACTCTGAATTCAAGCCACAGTACACAGTGAAGACAGTGAAGCATGGTGGTGCAAGCATCATGATATGGGCATGTTTCTCCTACTATGGTGTTGGGCCTATTTATCACATACCAGGGATCATGGATCAGTTTGCATATGTCAAAATACTTGAAGAGGTCATGTTGCCTTGTGCTGAAGAGGACATGCCCTTAAAATGGTTGTTTCAACAAGACAATGACCCCAAACACACTAGTAAACGAGCAAAGTCTTGGTTCCAAACCAACAAAATTAATGTTACGGAGCGGCCAGCCCAGTCCCCGGACCTTAATCCAATCAAGAACTTGTGGGCTGATATCAAAAATGCTGTTTCTGAAGCAAAACCAAGAAATGTAAATGAATTGAGGAATGTTGTTAAAGAATCAGGGAGTGGAATAACAGCTGAACGGTGCCACAAGTTGGTTGACTCCATGCCACACAGATGTGAAGCAGTTCTAAAAAACTCTGGTCATACAACTAAATATCAGTTTAGTGATTCACAGGATTGCTAAATCCTAGAAACAAAAACGTTTGTACAAAATAGTTTTGAGTTTGTTCAGTTAACGGCAGACACTGCTATTTTTTTTTAACCCTTTCAACTAATTGCCCAGTTGCACAGCCTTAAGAGCATATCATGAATGCTGGGTCTTATTTGCTTTCTGAGAATCTACTGCACCTACTGGTAACTTGTTTGGCATGTAGTAATAGAAAATATACTAAAAACCTGGATTATTCTGGTTAGTCACATTGTGCTGCTATTATTTTGAACAATACTGTATATCTGTGTGTACTTGTATGGCTATACATAGTGAGTAGCGGCTTGAGTTTTAGACCATTAATGTGAACATTTTTTTTTATATGCTCCTTACTTTCTGGCTTAGCTTAGGGTTAGAATTATGTTAAGGTTAAGGTCAGGGTAAGGACCCGAGGAGTGCACTATATTGTGATAATTGTCCTCAAAAAAGGTGCGTGTGTGCGTGTGTGTGTGTGTGTGTGTGCGTGCGTGCGTGCGCGCGTGTCATTCTGATTATTTTGATTGGTCTTTGTCTCTTTACCTTTTTGATGAGCGTTTTGCAAAACTTCTTTCAGTATAATATAGTGTATGCCAAGTGCTGCCATCTCTCTGGATGTTTTCTCTCCATTTCCACCATTTCTTCATTGCCCTTTGCTCAATCAGGTTGGGAACTCAGGGCCGGCACGTCAGCCTTTTGCTGATTTCCAGACATGTCAGCTCTTTTAGATCTGCCTTTCTAGTTGTTTCTGCAGTGACACATCAGCTGAAAGGGGCTTGATTAAACCTTTATCTTCCTGTTTTTTCCCTTTCTTCCTCTTTCTCCTGCTCTCTTCCCTGTCTCCCACTTCTCTCCTCCCCCTATCGCAACAGAATGCAGCAAATCAGGGAATCAATTCAATGTAATCATGACAAATGAGTCCCAGTG